>NC_090381.1:19612381-20212381 GCF_036365525.1 Heterodontus francisci
GGGGAGCGAGAACGAGGGGGAGCGAGAACGAGGGGGAGCGAGAACGAGGGGGAGCGAGAACGAGGGGGAGCGAGAACGAGGGGGAGCGAGAACGAGGGGGAGCGAGAACGAGGGGGAGCGAGAACGAGGGGGAGCGAGAACGAGGGGGAGCGAGAACGAGGGGGAGCGAGAACGAGGGGGAGCGAGAACGAGGGGGAGCGAGAACGAGGGGGAGCGAGAACGAGGGGGAGCGAGAACGAGGGGGAGCGAGAACGAGGGGGAGCGAGAACGAGGGGGAGCGAGAACGAGGGGGAAGGAGAGAGGGGGAAGGAGAGAGGGGGAAGGAGAGAGGGGGAAGGAGAGAGGGGGAAGGAGAGAGGGGGGGAAGGAGAGAGAGAGAGAACGAGAGAGAGAGAGAACGAGAGAGAGAGAGAACGAGAGAGAGAGAACGAGAGAACGAGAACGAGAGAACGAGAACGAGAGAACGAGAACGAGAGAGAATGGGAACGAGAGAACGAGAACGAGAGAACGAGAGAGAGAGAGAGAACGAGAGCGAGAGAGAGAACGTGAGCGAGAGAGAGAACGAGAGCGAGAGAGAGAACGAGAGCGAGGGAGAGAACGAGAGCGAGGGAGAGAACGAGAGAGAGAGAACGAGAGAGAGAGAACGAGAGAGAGAGAACGAGAGAAGGAGAACGAGAGAAGGAGAACGAGAGAAGGAGAACGAGAGAAGGAGAACGAGAGAGAGAGAGAGAACGAGAGAGAGAACAAGAGAACGAACGAGAGAACGAGAGAGAGAACAAGAGAACGAACGAGAGAACGAGAGAGAGAACGAGAGAGAGAGAGAGAAAAAGAGAGAGAGAGAGAAAAAGAGAGAGAGAACGAGAGAGAGTGAGAGAGTGAGAGAGAGAGTGAGAGAGAGAGAACGAGAGAAAGAGAGAACGAGAGAAAGAGAGAACGAGAGAAAGAGAGAACGAGAGAGAGAGAGAACGAGAGAGAGAGAGAACGAGAGAGAGAGAGAGAGAACGAGAGAGAGAGAGAGAGAACGAGAGAGAGAGAGAACGAGAGAGAGAGAGAACGAGAGAGAGAGAACGAGAGAGAGAACGAGAGAGAGAACGAGAGAATGAGAGAGAGAGAATGAGAGAGAGAGAATGAGAGAGAGAGAATGAGAGAGAGAGAATGAGAGAGAGAGAATGAGAGAGAATGAGAGAGAGAATGAGAGAGAGAATGAGAGAGAGAATGAGAGAGAATGAGAAAATGAGAGAGAGAGAGAATGAGAGAAAATGAGAGAGAGAGAGAGAGAATGAGAGAGAGAGAGAGAGAGAGAGAGAGAGAATGAGAGAGAGAGAGAGAGAATGAGAGAGAGAGAGAGAATGAGAAAATGAGAGAGAGAGAACGAGAGAGAGAGAGAGAGAGAGGGAGAAAATGAGAGAGAGAGATGCCAAAATCAGTTTAAACCAAATCTACATGGAGCTGTTGATAAAATAACTGTTTTAACTGGGGAGACAGTGATGTTGTGGTCAGGTCACTGGGCTAGTAATCCAGAGCCCAGGCTAATGCTCTGGGGACATGGTTTTGAATCCCAACACAGCAGATGGTGCAATTTGAATTCAATTATTAAATCTGGAATTGCCTAGAAAACCACTCAGTTAGAGGGCAATTAGGGACGGGCAAAAAATGCTGGCCTAGCCAGCGATGCCCACATCCCACAAACGAACAAAAAATATTGACTTCAGCTCAAGGCCTGTTGTAATGAGAGAATCAAATCCTTCTGACGTATGGTATTTCCTGTCCCCCATTGTTTCTGAATGGCAAGACATTCCTGAAAATGGTGATATCAACCCTGATCCTAATCCTCCAGTGGTGAATTTCCACCAAACTTTTCTGGAGAACTGATGAGAATGGTTCAGAAATTATTAGGATAATAAAGCCATATTAAATCACAATTAATGTGTAGATTGTGTGGAGGATGAAAGACAGTGTGAATGGTGAATCACTACAATTTGCTCCATTTAGACTCATGTAAATGATTCACTTGTCCCCCATGAGTTACAAGGAACTGCTGTATTTATGCATTAATTAAAGTCACCGCTGAAAGTTAGGGTTGGCATTTAACGATTTAAGAACCTTTTTAATCGAGTAATTTATTTATTTTTTATTTAGAGATACAGCACTGAAACAGGCCCTTCGGCCCACCGAGTCTGTGCCGACCAACAGCCACCCATTTATACTAACCCTACAGTAATCCCATATTCCCTGCCACCTACCTACACTAGGGGCAATTTACAATGGCCAATTTACCTATCAACCTGCAAGTCTTTTGGCTGTGGGAGGAAACCGGAGCACCCGGCGAAAACCCACACAGACACGGGGAGAACTTGCAAACTCCGCACAGGCAGTACCCAAAATCGAACCCGGGTCCCTGGAGCTGTGAGGCTGCGGTGCTAACCACTGCACTACTGTGCCGCCCGCAATGCCACCCAAACCCTCCAGCCCCGAAAGGGAACAAGTGAAACTGTGTGGGAGTCTCATTCCTGTAGCTAGTAAATTGTTTCTAGAGGACTTTTAAATTTAATTTTTTTTCCTTACTCGCTCTCAATCTCAATCCAATCTTTCTTTTCCTCTCTGTATTTCTCTTCAGCACCCAATTTCCTTCCCTTTCTTTCCTCTTCCTTTTCCAATCCTTAAATCTCACCCGTTAAGGAGATAGACTGTTGGTCCATTGATCGCCAATGTCTCAGATGCCCCATTGCCTTTGACACCACCTCACCAGCAAGATCTACAGCGAGTCTGCAGGGCAGGAGACAGTAAGGCACTGTCCAGGCAAATTGTATTTACACTACAAATGCAATTAAAGTGGCATATTAAACGTCAACAATATCAACAAAATTAGGCAGAGACACCGCTGCCTGGTGATTCCCTCTGCTGTAACATTTAATACTTCGCGAGCTGCACTATATTTTATCAGAAATTAGTTTTAAAAACGTATTTAGTTATGAAAAAACAATCTAAAGCCGATAACAAGAGATAAACTATAAATTGAATACATTTATCCTGTAATGATCATTTTAAATGTTTACAAATTGATGTTTAGACTGAAACTGTAATCTGTGCATACTGACAGTAGAAGCATACTGATCAATTTTTTAAAAAATTCATTCATAGGATGTGAGCATCACTGGCCAGGCCAGCATTTATTGCCCATCTCTAATTGCCCTTGAGAAGGTTGTGGCGAGCTGCCTTCTTGAACTGCTGCACTTCATATAGTGTAGGGATACCCACAGTGCTGTTAGGAAGAGTGTTCCAGGATTTTGACCCAGCGACAACGAAGGAATGGCGATATAGTTCCAAATTAGGATGGTGAAGGTGCTCCCATGGGCCTGCTGCCCTTGTCCTTCTAGGCAGAAGAGGTCATGGGTTTGAAAAGTGCAGTCAAAGGAGGCTTGGCAAGTTGCTGCAGTGCTTCTTGTAGATGGTACACACTGCTGCCACAGTGCATCGGTGGTGGAGGGAGTGAATGTTTGTGCATGGGGTACCAATCAAGCGGGCTGCTTCATGCTGGATGGTGTCAAGCTTCTTGAGTGTTTTTGGAGCTGCAGCAACCAGGCAAGTGGAGAGTATTCCATCACATTCCGGATTTGTGCCTTGTAGATAGTGGAAAGACTTTGGGGAGTCAGGAGGTGAGTTACTTGTGAGAGAATCCCCAGTCTCTGACTTGCCCTTGTAGTCATAGTATTTATATGGCTTGTGCAATTAAGATTCTGGTCAAAGGTAACCCCCAGGATGTTGATAGTGGGGGAATTCAGTGATTGTAATACAGTTGTTAGACTCTATCCTATTGGAGATGGTCATTGCCTGGCACTTGATTTTTTTAGATTAGATTAGAGATACAGCACTGAAACAGGCCCTTCGGCCCACCGAGTCTGTGCCGACCATCAACCACCCATTTATACTAATCCTACACTAATCCCATATTCCTACCAAACATCCCCATCTGTCCCTATATTTCCCTACCACCTACCTATACTAGTGACAATTTATAATGGCCAATTTACCTACCAACCTGCAAGTCTTTTGGCTTGTGGGAGGAAACCGGAGCACCCGGAGAAAACCCACGCAGACACAGGGAGAACTTGCAAACTCCACACAGGCAGTGCCCAGAATCGAACCCGGGTCCCTGGAGCTGTGAGGCTGCAGTGCTAACCACTGCGCCACTGTGCCGCACTTAAGCGGCAATTAACATTCACGCCACACATCAGCTCAATTCTGAATGTTGGCCAGGTCTTGCTGCATTCAGGCACAGACTGCTTCAGTATCTGAGGAGTTGCAAATGGAGCAAAACATTGTACAATCATCAGTGAACATCCCCACTTCTGACCTTATGATGGAGGGAAGGTCATGGATGAAGCAGCTGAAGATGGTTGGGCCTAGGACACTATCCTGAGGAACTCCTGCAGCAATGTCCTGGGACTGAGATGATTGGCCTCCAACAACAACCACCATCTTCCTTTGTGCTTGGTATGACTCCATTCAGTGGAGTGTTTTATCCCCTATTCCCATTGACTTCAATTTTCCTAGGGCTCTTTGATGCCACACTCAGTCAAATGCTGCCTTGATGTCAAAGGCAACATTTTCACCTCACATATTACTTCATAATTAGCCACTGGTTTGGGGCTAAAAGAAATTAATATTTAAGAGAATGGGAGAAGTAGGAACAGCAGGAGGCCATTCAGCCCCTCTACCCTGTTCCACCATTCAATGAGATAGTGACTGATCTGTGACCTAATTCCATATACCTGCCTTTGCTTCATATCCCTTAATAACTAACTTTGGTTACTAAAAATCTATGATACTGAGATTTAAAACTAACAACTGATCTAGCATTAATGAAGGAGAATCATCTCTGGAGAATTCCAAACCTCTATCACCCTTTGCATGTCGAAGTGTTTTCTAATTTCATTCCTGAAAGGTCTGACTTGGACTTTTAGGCTACGTCCTCTAGTCTTAGACTCCCCAACAAGCAGAAATAGTTTCTCTCTATCGTATGGAGTCAAATTAAGCATGGATCATTGGAAGAAATGGTAATGAACACATTACAAAGGTGAGTCTGGCAATGTGTTACTGTGAGAATTAGTAGTTCCCTACCAATTGAAGTATTACTAGCACTAGGACAACGTGTTAGCAGTCTTTTAACACTATAACAAATAGTTTTAAGTTTGATACTTTACAATTACAAGGGTTTCTGAGACTGCAAACATTCAGAAACCAATAAGAACAGTAGCATTTTTCCACCAGGCAGTGACAGCTTCATTCATTCATAGTGAAATCACCTACTCTTTAACATCGGTCCAGAGCTCTGATACAGAGGCAGATGGTAGTGGGGAAGCAAGGAAGAGGACTTTGCCAAAGCTACAGTAAATGAGGAAGTAGTTGAGACACATAGAAACATAGAAAATAGGAGAAGGAATAGGCCATTCGGCCCTTCAGGCTGCTCCGCCATTCAAAAAAGATC
Source organism: Heterodontus francisci (assembly GCF_036365525.1). NCBI lineage: Eukaryota > Metazoa > Chordata > Chondrichthyes > Heterodontiformes > Heterodontidae > Heterodontus > Heterodontus francisci. The sequence continues at coordinate 19,617,870 of NC_090381.1, forward strand.
ATGGCTGAACATCTAACTCAGTGCCCTGTTCCCACTTTCTCCCCATGTCCCTTGATCCCTTTGGCATTAAATATATCTATCTCCTTCTTGAATATATTTCATGACTTGGCCTCCACTGCCTTCTGTGGTAGAGAATTCCACAGGTTCACCACCCTGAGTGAAGAAATTTCTCCTCATCTTGGTTCTAAATGGCATACCCCGTATCCTGAGACTGTGACCCCTGGTTCTGGACTCCCCAGCCATCGGGAACATCCTCCCTGTATCTAGCCTACCTAGTCCTGTTAGAATTTTAGAGGTTTCTATGAGATCCCCTCTCATTCTTCCAAACTCTAGTGAATATAGGCTTAGTCAATCCAATCTCTCCTCATACATCAATCCTGCCATCCCAGGAATCAGCCTAGTAAATCTTCTTTCCATTCCCTCCATGGCAAGAACATCCTTCCTCAGATAAGATGACCAAAACTGCACACAATACTCCAGATGTGGTCTCACCAAGGCCTTGTATAACTGCAGTAAGACATCCTTGCTCCTGTACTCAAATCCTCTTGCAATGAAGGCCAACATACCATTCACCTTCCTAACTGCTTGCTGCACCCGAATGCTTGCTTTCAGCGACTGGTGTACAAGGACACCCAGGTCTCGTTGCACCTCCCCCTTTCCCAATCTATCACCATTCAGATAACAATCTGCCTTTCTGTTTTTACAACCAAAGTGGATAACCTCACATTTATCCACGTTACATTGCATCTGCCATGCATTTGCCCACTCACCCAACTTGTCCACATCACATTGGAGCCTCTTTGCATCCTCCTCACAGCTCACATTCTCCCCGCACCCACTCCCCCACCCCCCAGCTTTGTGTTGTCTGCAAACTTGGAAATGTTACATTTAGTTCCCTCACCCAAGTCATTGATACATATTGTGAATAGCTGGGGCCCAAGCACTGATACCTGCGGTACCCCACTAGTTACTGCCTACCACCTGCAAAAAGACCCGTTTACTCCTACTCTCTGTTTCCTGTCTGCCAACCAATTCTCAATCCGTGCCAGTATATTACCCCCAATCCCATGTGCTTTCATTTTACACACTAATCTCTTATGTGGGACCTTATCAAAAGCCTTCTGAAAATCCAAATACACCACATCCACTGGTTCTCCCTTATCTATTCTACTAGTTATATCCTCAATAAACTCCAGTAGATTTGTTAAGCATGATTTCCCTTTCGTAAACAAACCCATGCTGACTTTGTCCAATCCCGTTTATGCTTTCCAGGTGTTCTATCACATCCTTTATAATAGACTCTAGCATTTTCCCCACTACTGATGTAAGGCTAACTGGTCTGTAATTTCCTGTTTTTTCTCTCCCTCCTTTTTTAAATAGTGGGGTTACATTTGCCACCCTCCAATCGGTAGGAACTACTCCGGAGTCTATAGAATTTTGGAAGATGACCACCAATGCATCCACTATTTCCAGGACCACTTCCTTTAGTATTCTGGGATGTAGATTATCAGGCCCTGGGGATTTTGTCAACCTTTAACCCCATTAATTTCCCTAGCACTATTTTTTTTACTAATACTGATTTCCTTCAATTCCTCCATCTCATTAGACCCTTGGTTCCCTCACATTTATGGGTGGTTATTTGTGTCCTCCTTTGTGAAGACAGAACCAAAGTATGTGTTTAATTGTTCTGCCATTTCTTTGTTCCCCATTATAATGTCCCCCATTTCTGACTGTAAGGGACCTACATTTGTCTTCACTAATCTTTTTCTGTTCACATATTTACAGAAGCTTTTACAGTCAGTTTTTATGTTCCCCACAAGTTTACTCTCATACTCTATTTTCCACCACTTAATCAACCTCTTTGTCCTCCTTTGCTGAATTCTAAACTGCTCCCAATCCTCAGACTTGCTGCTTTTTCTGGCAAATTTTATATGCCTCCTCTTTAGATCTAATACTATCCCTAAATTCTTTTGTAAGCCACAGTTGAGCCACCTTTACAGTATTGTTTTTGCACCAGACAGGAATTGTTGTAATTCATGCAGACGTTCTTTAAATATTATCCATTGCCTATCCACCATCAACCCTTTTAGTAAAGTTCCCCAATCTACCACAGCCAACTCGCAGCTCATATCTTCATAGTTTCCTTTATTTAGATTCAGGACCCTAGTTTTGGATTCAACTACTTCACACTCCATCTTAATAAAGAATTCTATCATGTTCAAAAAAGGGGAAAGGGATAAACCTGGCAGATGAACATGGGTGGAGGAGCTGCTTTAGAAACAATAATGCAGCAGAAAGTGAACAGCCACTTGGACAAGCATGTACTGATAAAGGAAAGCCAGTATGGATTTGTTAATGGCAAATCATGTTTGATGAACATGATTGTTACCTCACCAAAAAAAGAGAGGATGGATGAGGGCAGTGCAGTTGAAGTACATGTGGACCTGCAAAAGGCTTTTGATACAGTAGCACATATTAGGTTTGTTAGCAAAATTGAAGCCCAAAGGATAAAAGGAGCAGTGGTAGATGGATACAAAATTAGCTAAAGGATAGATTACACAGAGAGTTGTGGTAAATGGCTTTTTTCCAGGGTTCATTACTAGGACCATTGCTGTTTTTGAGAAATATTAATGTCTTGCATTTGGGGATATGCAGCACAATGTTAAAATCTGCAGATGACACGAAACTTGGAAGTGTAGAAAACAGACAAGATAGTGATAGACTTAAGAGGACACAGGCTAGTGGAATGGATGGACACTTGGCAGATGAAACTGAATGCAGAAAAGTATGAGGTAATACTTTTTGGTAGGAAGAATGAGCAAAGACAATACATGATAAAGAGCAGAGACCGTAGGGAGGATGAGCAAACTGATCATAGCACTGTGGTACAGGGAGCCATTCAAATGGGGGGAGAAAAGAGAAATGTAGTCGTAATCGGGGATAGTATAGTTAGGGGCATAGACACCGTTCTCTGTGGCCAGGATCAAGAGTCCCGAAGGCTGTCTTACCTACCTGGTGCCAGGGTTTGGGATATCTCATCATGGCTGCAGAGGAACTTGGAGTGGGAGGGGAAAGATTCAGTTGTCGTGGTCCACCTAGGTACCAACGATCTAGGTAGAATAAGGATAGAGATTCTGTTGACGGAATATGAGCAGCTGGGGGCTAAATTAAAAAGCAGAACCAAAAAGGTAATCATCTCCGGATTACTACCTGAGCCACGAGCTAACTGGCACAGGGTCAATAAGATTAAAGAGGTAAATGCGTGGCTCAAAGATTGGTGTGGGAGAAATGGGTTCGAATTCATGAGGCATTGGGACCAGTACTGGGGAAGGAGGGAGCTGTTCCAATGGGACGGGCTTCACCGGAATCATGCTAGGACCAGAATCCTGGCAACTGCACAACTAGGGCTGTAGATAGGGCTTTAAACTAAATAGTGGGGGGGGGGGGGGGGGGAGGGTTCAGTTGCATGGAAACTTAGGAAGTCAAAGCTAAAGCAGAAGTTAGGAGTGCAGATTAGTGATGAGGCTGATTGTTAACAGAATATAAAAGGTCGGAACAGAACATGTGAACGTCATATTGCACCAAGGAATCGTACAAGAGTAGGGAAATTTGACAATAGAACAAATTTAAAGGCTTTGTATCTGAATGCAAGAAGCGTTTGAAATAAAATTAATGAGTTAACAGCATAAATAGAGATGAATGGGTATGATTTAGTGACAAGTGCTGAGACGTGGTTGCAGGGAAGCCAGGTTTGGGAATTAAATATCCAAGGGTACTCAGTATTTCGGAAAGTTAGGCAGGAAGGAAAAGGAGGTGGTGTAGCTTTGTTAGTAAAGGAAGAGATCAGCGCTGTAGTGAGAAATGATATAGGCACTGGAGATTTAGACGTAGAATCAGTCTGGGGAGAAATAAGAAATAGCAAGGGAAAGAAGTCCCTGGTGGGAGTAAATAGTAGTTCCGCAGTGGGGCACAGTATAAACCAGGAAATACTGGGGGCTTGTAAGAAAGGTATGGCAATAATCATGGGTGATTTTAATATGCATATAGACTGGATTAATCATATTGACAAGGGGAGCCTCGAGGGAGAGTTCATTGAATGTATCAGAGATTGTTTTTTGGAGCAATATTTTGTGGAACCAACCAGGGAGAGGCTATTCTAGATTTGGTATTGTGTAATGAGTTGGTATTAATTAATGATCTCATAGTTAAGGATCCTCTAGGGAAGAGTGATCATAGCATGCTAGAATTTCAAATTCAGTTTGAGGGTGAGAAACTGGAGTCCCACACTAGCGTTCTGGAGTTAAACAAAGATAATTACATAGGCATGAGGATAGATTTGGCCCAAGTGGACTGGGCAGGAAGACTAAAAGGTAGGACAGTTGATGAGCAGTGCAGATGTTTAAGGAGATATTCAAATCTTCCCAATGAAAATATATTCCAGAGAGGAAGAAAGATTGTAAGAGGGGAAGAAAACATCCATGGCTAAGCAAGGAAGTTCAGGATAACAAAGTCAAAAACTAAGGCATACCATATTGCAAAGGCCAGTGGCAGGCTGGAAGATGGGAAACTTTTAAGGATCAACAAAGGGTTACTAAAAAAGTAGTAAAAAGAGCAAAGGTAAATTATGAAAGTAAACTAGTGCAAAATATAAAAACAGATAGCAAAACCTTCAAAAAGTAAATAAAAGGGAAGAGAGTAGCTAAAGTGAATGTTGGTCCCTTGGAGGATGTGACTGGGGAGTTAATGGTGAGGAACACAGAAATGGCAGAGACACTAAATCAGTATTTTGCCTCAGTTTCCACAGTGGAGGACACTAGTACCATCCCAATAGTAACAGGTAATGCAGAGGTTATAGAAAGAGAGCAACTTAGAACAATCATCATCACTAGGGAAAAAGTACTGAGCAAACTATTGGGATTGAAGGCAGACAAGTCCCCAGGGCCTGATGGCCTACATCCTAGGGTGTTAAAGGAAGTGGCAGCGGAGATAGTGGATCCATTGGTTATAATATTCCAAAATTCCCTGGATGCGGGAAAGGTTCCAGTGGATTGAAAAATTGCTAATATTCTTATTCAAAAAAGGAGGGAGGCAGAAAGTAGGAAACTGTAGACCAGTTAGTTTAACATCTGTCATTGGGAAATTGTTAGAATCCATTATTAAGGAAGTAATAACAGAACATTTAGAAAGTCAAAACACAATCCATCAGAGTCAGCATGGTTTTATGAAGGGTAAATCGTGTTTGACTAATTTGCTAGAGTTCTTCGAAGATGTAACAAGTAAAGTGGATAATGGGGATCCTGTCGATGTAGTATATCTGGACTTCCAGAAGGCATTTGATAAGGTGCCGCACAAAAGGTTAATACACAAGGTAAGATCACATGGGGTTAGGGGCAATTTATTGGCTTGGACAGAGGATTGGCTAACCAACAGACAACAGAGCGTCAGGATAAATGGGTCCTTTTCTGGTTGGCAAGATGTTACTAGTGGGGTGCCACAGGGTTTGGTCCTCGGGGCCCCAACTATTTACAATCTATATTAATGACTTGGATGCAGGGATAGAAGGTACTATAGCCAAGTTTGCAGATGACACTAAAATAGGTGGGATAGTAAGTTGTAATAACGAAATAAGAAATTTACAAATGGATAAGGATAGGTTCGGTGAATGGGCCAAAATTTGGCAGATGGAGTTTAACGTGATTAAGTATGCGGTTATCAATTTTGGTCAGAAGAATAGAAAGGAAAATTATCTAAATGGAGAGAAACTTCAGAATGCTTTGGTGCAGAGGGAACTGGGTGTCCTCGTGCATGAATTGCAAAAGACTAGAATGCAGGGACAGCAGGTAATAAGGAAGGCAAATGGAATTTTGGCATTTATTGCTCAAGGAATAAAATATAAAAGTAGGGAAGTGTTGCTGCAACTGTACAAGGCATTAGTGAGACCGCACCTGGAATATTGCATACAGTTTTGGTCCTCTTACTTGAGGAGGGATGTAGTTGCATTGGAGGCAGTTCAGTGGATGTTCACTAGATTGATTCCAGCGATGAAGGGTTTGTCTTATGAAGAGAGATTGAGCAGTTTAGGCCTTTACTCTCTGGAGTTTAGAAGAATAAAAGGAGATCTAATTGAGGTATATAAAATGATTAAGGGGATTGGCAAAGTAGACGTAGAGAGGACGTTTCCTCTGGTGGGGCAATCTAGAATGAGAGGTCATAGTTTTAGGATAAGGGGTAGCAGATTTAAAACAGAGATGAGGAGAAATTACTTCTCTCAAAGGGTTGTGAGTCTGTGGAATTCACTACCCAGAGTGCGGTGGATGCCGGGACATTGAGTAAATTTGAGGAGATAGACAGATTTTTAATTAGTAATGGGTTGAAGGGTTATGGAGAACAGGCAGGAAAGTGGAGTTGAGGCCGAGATGAGATCAGCCATGATTGTATTGAATGGCGGAGCAGGCTCGAGGGGCTGAATTGCCTACTCCTGCTCCTAGTTCTTATGTTCTTATAAATGGTAAAATGTTTTAAAGGGGGTGCTAGAAAAGAGAGACCCGGAGGTGTTTGTGCACAAATTTTTGAAGCTGGCAGGACAGATTAACAAAGCCCGATTCATATGGGATCCTGTGCTTTATAAATATAAATGTACAGGACAAAAGCAAAGAGGTTACACTAAACCTATACAAAATACTAGCTCAAGTATGGTGTCCAGTTCTGGGTACCACACTTGAAGAGAGCAGGTAGCAGCAGAGACTATTGGGACAGGGCAGCAGATACCAGACAAATAGAGGGAAAAGTCAAAAGTGACGTCACAGTCAGCACAGAGTGTGAGCCACATATGAAACTTACAGTTAAGTATTAAGTGTATTGGCTAGTGTTTTTAGTGGTGAGCATTTGTGTTCTGATGCTAGTTAAACAGTTAAACAACCTAAAAGCTAAAAAGAATCTATGAATGAATAAAGACTAAGAGGTAAGCGAGTGATAACGTCAGGAGAGAAAACATTTAAAGCAACATCAGCAGAAGGGAAGGAGCTGATTGGGGAGGTGAGTAGCTGGTGAGTTTTTTTGGGCCAGATTAGGGACAAATCTTAAGTTTTATTACTAGTAGGTTTGAACAGAAGTTTAATAAATAGAGGCATGATATGGAACTTCAGTCCCATTGATTCCACCTCCTGAGCCATGTGGGAACTCCAGGACACTTCTCGTGTCCCAAACACACATGAAGTGTCGTCAGGTGGAGCAGCAGTGCATCGGCCAGGTTAAGAGCTACGTGGATAGCACGCTTCTGGAAGTGATCACCCCGTAGCTTACAATGTGCAGGCAGAGGGGAAATGGGTGACTGTTAGACAGAAAGGGAGGACCACGCAGCTAGTGCATCATTTTGCTCTCTGAATACTGATGAAAGTGATGGTTAAAATAAGAGCGTAAGAAATAGGAGCATTCAGCCCCTCGAGTGTCCTGCACCATTTAATAAGATCATGGCTGATCTGATTGTAGCCTCAACTCCACTTTCCCACCTGCCCCCCAAACCTCTGGAGAGTGCAGCCGGAGCCAAGTCCATTGCACTGTATGTGGTTCAGCTGTACAAGGAGAGGAGGAAGATTGGGAAAGCAATAGTGACAGGGGATTTGATAGTTAAGGGAACAGACAGGTTTTTCTGCGGCCACAAGTGTGACTCCAGGATGGTGTGTTGCCGACCTGGTGCCAGGGTCAAGGATGTCACTGAGCAGCTGCAGAGCACCCTGAGGGCAGGAGGTGAGGGTAGGGTGAACAGCCAGAAGTCATGGGCCACATCAGTACCAGTGACATAGGTAGAAAGAGGGATGAAGTCCTGCATGCAGAGTTGAGAGAGCTAGGAAAAAGGTAAATAAGCAGGATCTCAAAAGGTAGTACCCTCTGGATTAATCCCGATGCCACGCGCTAGTAAGTATAGAAACAGGGGGATACAGAAGATGAATGCGTGGCTGGAGAGATGGTGCAGGAGGGAGGGCTTCAGATTCTTCGGGCATTGGGACCAGTTCTGGAGGAGGTGGGTGGGATCTGTACAAGCTGGATGGGTTGCACCTCAACAGGCCAGGACCAAGATCATGGCGGGGAGGTTTGCTTGTGCAGTTGGGGAGGGTTTAAACCCGCTTGGCAGGGGCATGGTAACCTGAGTGTAGATCCAGAAGGGAGAGAAACAAAGCTGGAAATGGAAGACAGAAAATTAACAAGCAAATATGGAAGGTCAAGGAAACAAAGTTGAAAAATAAGACAACAAAGGAGTTGTTCAGTGATTTAGTGTTATTTACTTCAATGAAAGGAGTCTACTGAATATGACAGATGAGCTGAGGGCACAGATAGATACTTGGAAGTATGAGATCATAACTATTACTGAAACATGGATTAAAGGAGGGCAGGAATGGCAGCTCAACATTCCTGGCTAATGGGTTTTCAGACAAGAGAAGGTGGTTGGGTGTGGATGTAGGGACGGGAGGGGGGGGGGTGTAATCATAATGGTTAAAGAAACAATCACAGCTGTCTGGACGGATGATATGCTAGAAGGTTCATCAAATAAGGAACAAAAAAGGGGCAATCACACTGCTGTGAGCTTGCTATAGACCCCAAACAGTCAGAGAGAGATCGAAGAGCAAATGTAGGCAAATTGTTGAAAAGTGCAAAAACAATATGGCAGTAATAGTGGCAAATTTCAATTACCCTAATATTAACTGGGATAGAATCAGTATTAAAAAGGGAAAGAGGGCACAGAATTCTTAAAATGCATTCAGGAGAACTTTTTTAGCCTGTATATAGCATCCCCAACAACAGACGGGATGGTTCTGGATTTAGTTTCAGGAAATTAATCTGGGCAGGTGGAAGGGGTGTCTGTGGGAGAGCATTTTAGTGGTAGTGATTATAATTTAGTTAGATTTAGAGTAGTTATGGAAAAGGACAAAGATAGACCAAGAGCAAAAGCTTTAAATTGGGCAAAGGCCAATTTTACTAAGCTGAGATGTGATTTAGCAAAAGTAGATGGGTAACAGTTAGTTGAAGGTAAATCCGAGAGAGAGCAGTGGAAGGCATTCAAGGAGAACTAATGAGGGTTTCGAACAAATATGTTCCCATAAGGAAAAAGGGTTGGACTCTCAAATCTAGACACCCCTACATGTTAAAGGCCATATAGAGTAGGATAAGGCAAAAAAGGGAAGCTTATGTCAGATGCCAAGCGTTCAATAGTGCAGAAAGCCTCGAGAAGGATAGAAAGTGCAGAAGTGAAATTAAAAAAGAAATTAAGAAAACAAAGAGAGGGCATGAAAAAATAATAGCAAGGAAAATTAAGGAAAAGCCAAAGATGCTTTATAAATATATAAAGAGGAAGAGGATAACTTAAGGGAAAGAGTAGGGCCAATCAGATACCAAAAGGTTAACACATATGGAGGCGAAAGAGGTGGGCACAGTTTTTAATGAATACTTTGCTTCTGTTTTCACAAAAGAGGGGGATGATGCAGATGTTGTAGTTAAGGAGAAGTGTGAAGTATTGTATGTGATAAACATAGTGAGGAAGGAAATAGTAAGGGGTTCAGCATCTTTCAAAGTGGATATATATATTCTTTCTTTCTTTTGGGCCTCCTTATCTCGAGAGACAATGGATACGCGCCTGGAGGTGGTCAGTGGTTTGTGAAGCAGCGCCTGGAGTGGCTATAAAGGCCAATTCTGGAGTGACAGGCTCTTCCACAGGTGCTGCAGAGAAATTTGTTTGTTGGGGCTGTTGCACAGTTGGCTCTCCCCTTGCGCCTCTGTCTTTTTTCCTGCCAACTACTAAGTCTCTTCGACTCGCCACAATTTAGCCCTGTCTGTTTTCGTGTGACATTGATCACAAGTCGTGGGAGTCAGTTGCCAGCATTCGCCAGAGCTGGCGGGCAGCCATAAAGACAGGGATATATATATATATGAAATATATCCCAGGGGCTAAGGAGCAAGGAAAAATAGTGGAGGTCTAACCATCATTTAGCAATCCTCTCTGCTACAGGCGTAGTGCCAGAGGACTGGAAGACAGCTAACATTGTACCATTTCTTAAATAGGGAGAAAGGCATAGACCAGGTAATTACAAGCCAATCAGTGGTGGAAACATTATCAGAAAAAAATTCTGAAGGACAGTATTAATCATCAAGCCAGGGGATTAACCCTGGTTCAATGAAGAGTGCAGGAGGGCATACCAGGAGGAGCACCAGGCATACCTCAAAATAGTATGCGATAGAGATAAGCGATCCCACAACCAATGGATCAGATCTAAGCTCTGCAGTCCTGCCACATCCAGCCATGAATGGTGGTGGACAATTAAACAACTAACTGGAGGAGTGCTGTACTTTCTCCACAAATATCCCCATCCTCAATGATGGGGGAGCCCAGTACATCAGTGCGAAAGATAAGACTGAAGCATTTGCATCCATTTTCAGCCAGAAGTGCCGAGTTGATGATCCATCTCGGCCTCCTCCTGAAGTCCCCAGCATCACAGATGCCAGTCCTCAGCCCATTCAATTCACTCCATGTGATATCAAGAAACGACTGAAGGCACTAGATACTGCAAAGGCTATGGGCCCTGACAATCCAGCTATAGTACTGAAGACCTGTGCTTCAGGACTTGCCGTGCCCCGAGCCAAGCTGTTCCAGTACAGCTACAAGGCTGGCATCGACTTGGTCATGTGGAAAATTGCCCAGGTACATCCTGTGCACGAAAAAACAGGACAAATCCAACCTGGCGAATTACTGCCCCATCAGTCTATTCTTGATCATCAGTAAAGTGATGGAAGGTGTCCTTGACAGTGCTATTGAGTGGTACTTGCTTAGCAAAAACCTTCTCAGTGACGCTCAGTTTAGGTTCTGCCAGGGCCACTCAGCTCCTAATCTCATTACAGCCTTGGTTCAAACATGGACAAATGAGCTGAACTCAGGAGGTGAGGTGAGAGTGACTGCCCTTGACATCAAAGAACAGTACAGCACAGGAACAGGCCATTCGGCCCTCCAAGCCTGCGCCGATCATGATGCCTGTCTAAACTAAAACCTTCTGCACTTCCGGGGTCCGTATCCCTCTATTCCCATCCTATTCATATATTTGTCAAGATGCCTCTTAAACGACGCTATCGTACCTGCTTCCACCACCTCCCCCGGCAGTAAGTTCCAGGGACTCACCACCCTCTGTGTAAAGAACTTTCCTCGAACATCCCCTCTAAACTTTGCCCCTCGCACCTGAAACCTATGTCCCCCAGTAACTGACTCTTCCACCCTGGGAAAAAGCATCTGACTATCCACTCTGTCCATGCCACTCATAACTTTGTAAACTTCTATCAGGTCGCTTCTCCACCTCCGTCGTTCCAGTGAAAACAACCTCTCCTCATAGCTAATGCCCTCCAGACCAGGCAACATCCTGGTAATCATTTTCTGTACCCTCTCCAAAGCCTCCACATCCTTCTGGTAGTGTGGCGACCAGAATTGTACGCAATATTCCAAGTTTGGCCTAACTAAGGTTCTGTACAGCTGCAGCATGACTTGCCAATTTTTATACTCTATGCCCCGACCGATGAAGGCAAGCATGCCGTATGCCTTCTTAACTACCTTATCCACCTGCGTTGCCACTTTCAGTGATCTGTGGACCTGTACGCCCAGATCTCTCTGCCTGTCAATACTCTTAAGGGATCTGCCATTTACTGTATACTTCCCACCCGTATTAGACCTTCCAAAATGCATTACCTCACACTTGTCCGGAATAAACTCCATCTCTCTGCCATTTCTCTGCCCAAGTCTCCAACCGATCTATATCCTGCTGTATCCTTTGACAGCAACTCCACCAACCTTTGTGTCGTCCACGAACTTACTAATCAGACCAGCTACATTTTCCTCCAAATCATTTATATATATACTACAAACAGCAAAGGTCCCAGCACTGATCCCTGCGGAACACCACTAGTCACATCCCTCCATTCAGAAAAGCACCCTTCCACTGCTACCCTCTGTCTTCTATGACCGAGCCAGTTCTGTATCCATCTTGCCAGCTCACCTCTGATCCCGTGTGACTTCACCTTTTGTACCAGTCTGCCATGAGGGACCTGGTCAAAGGCTTTACTGAAGTCCACATAGACAACATCCACTGCCCTTCCTTCATCAATCATCTTTGTCACTTCCTCAAAAAACTCAATCAAGTTAGGGAGACACAACTCCCCTTCACAAAACCATGCTGCCTCTCGCTAATAAGTTCGTTTGTTTCCAAATGGGAGTAAATCCTGTCCCGAAGAATCCTCTCCAATAATTTCCCTACCACTGATGTAAGGCTCACTGGCCTGTAATTTCTTGGATTTTCCTGGATTATCCTTGCCACCCTTCTTAAACAAGGGCTATTCTCCAGTCCTCTGAGACCTCACCTGTAGCCAAAGAGGATACAAAGATTTCTGTCAAGGCCTCAGCAAATTCCTCCCTTGCCTCCCTCAGTATTCTGGGGGAGATCCCATCAGGCTCTGGGGACTTATCTACCTTAATGTTTTTCAAGACGCCCAACACCTCCTTTTTGATATCAACATGACCCAGACTATCTGCACACCCTTCCCTAGACTCATCATCCACCAAGTCCTTCTCTTTGGTGAATACTGATGCAAAGTACTCATTTAGTACCTCGCCCATTTCCTTTGGCTCCACGCATAGATTCCCTCCTCTGTCCTTGAGTGGGCCAACCCTTTCCCTGGCTACCCTCTTGCTCTTTATATACGTACAAAAAGCCTTGGGATTCTCCTTAATCCTGTTTGCCAATAACTTTTCATGACCCCTTTTAGCCCTCCTGACTCCTTGCTGAAGTTGCTTCCTACTTTCTTTATATTCCTCAAGGGCTTCGTCTGTTCCCAGCCTTCTAGCCCTTACGAATGCTTCCTTTTTCATTTTGACTAGGCTCACAATATCCCATGTTAGCCAAGGTTCCCAAAACTTGCCAAACTTATCCTTCTTCCTCACAGGAACATGCCGGTCCTGGATTCTAATCAACTGACGTTTGAAAGACTCCCACATGTCAGATGTTGATTTACCCTCAAACATCCGCCCCCAATCTAAATTCTTCAGTTTCTGCCTAATATTGTTATAATTAGCCTTCCCCCAATTTAGCACCTTCACCCGAGGACTACTCTTATCCTTATCCACAAGTACCTTAAAACTTATGGAATTATAGTCACTGTTCCCAAAATGCTCCCCTACTGAAACTTCGACCACCTGGCCGGGCTCATTCCCCAATACCAGGTCCAGTACGGCCCCTTCCCTAGTTGGACTATCTACGTATTGTTTCAAGAAGCCCTCCTGGATGCTGCTTACAAATTCTGCCCCATCCAAGCCCCTAGCACTAAGTGAGTTCCAGTCAATATACGGGAAGTTAAAATCACCCACCACTACAACCCTGTTATCTTTACATCTTTCCAAAATGTGTCTACATATCTGCTCCTCTACCTCCCGCTGGCTGTTGGGAGGCCTGTAGTAAACCCCCAACATCGTGACTGCACCCCTCCTATTTCTGAGCTCCACCCATATTGCCTCGCTGCATGACCCCTCCGAGGTGTCCTCCCGCAGTACAGCTGTGATATTCTCCGTAACCAGTAATGCAACTCCCCCACCCCTTTTACATCCCCCTCTATCCCACCTGAAGCAGCTAAATCCCGGAACATTCAGCTGCCAATTCTGTCCTTCCCTCAACCAAGTCTCTGTAATAGCAACAACATCATAGTTCCAAGTACTAATCCAAGCTCTAAGTTCATCTGCCTTACCTGTTATACTTCTCGCATTGAAACAAATGCACTTCAGACCACCAGTCCTACTGTGCTCAGCAACATCTCCCTGCCTGCTCTTCCTCTCAGTCTCACTGGCCTTATTTACCAGTTCCCCCTCAGTTATTTCACCTGCTGACCTACTGTTCTGGTTTTCACCCCCCTGCCACACTAGTTTAAACCCTCCTCAGTGATGCTAGCAAACCTCGCAGCCAGGATATTTGTCCCTCCAGTTTAGATGCAACCCGTCCTTCTTGTACAGGTCCCACCTGTCCCTGAAGAGATCCCAATGGTCCAGATATCTGAAACCCTCCCTTCTACACCAGCTGTTTAGCCACGTGTTTATCTGCACTATCTTCCTATTTCTAGCCTCACTGGCACGTGGCACAGGGAGTAATCCCGAGAGGTCCTGTTTTTTTAAACTTATTACCTAACTCCCTGAACTCCCCTGCAGGACCTCGTCACTCTTCCTGCCTATACCGTTAGTACCGATGTGTACCACAACCTCTGGCTGTTCACCCTCCCCCTTCAGAATGCCCCCTGCCCATTCAGAGACATCCTTGAACCTGGCACCAGGGAGGCAACATACCATCCTGGAGTCTCTTTCACATCCACAGAAGTGCCTATCTGTGCCCCTGACTATAGAGTCCCTGTAACTATTGCTCTTCTGCGCTTTGTCCCTCCCTGCTGAACAACAGAGCCAGCCATGGTGCCACTGCTCTGGCTGCTGCTGTTGTTTTCCACTGATCGGCCATCCCCCACCAACGGTATCCAAAACGGTATATTTGTAAGAGAGGGGGATAGCCACAGGGGATTCCTGCACTGACTGCCTGCCCCTTCTAGCGGTCACCCATCTATCTGCCTGCACCTTGGGTGTAACCACGTCTCTAAAACTCCTGTCTACGATGTTTTCCGCCACCTGCATGCTCCTAAGTCCATCCAATTGCTGCTCCAACCGATCCGTGTGGTCTGTAAGGAGCTGCAATTGGGTACACTTCCTGCAGATGTAGTTGTCCTGAATGCTGGAAGCATCATGGACCTCCCACATGAAGCACTTTACCCCTCTAACTGACATTTCTAGCACTAATTAATAAATTAATTTAAAATACTTATTAAATTCTTACCAAAATAAGTTACAATTATATATGGTCCCTAGCACTAGATTTTTACTATAAATATTAAAATGCTAAATACAGTCATCTCCTCCCTCCGGTTTAGTTACTCCTCTACTTATTAATTAATTAGTTAATTAGGGGCAGCATTTGACAGAGTATGGCATCAAGGATTCCTAGCAAAACTAGAGTCAATGGGAATCAGTGGGAAAACTCTCCACTGGTTGGAGTCGTACCTAGCGCAAAGGAAAATGGTTGTGGTTATTGAAGGTCAATCAACTCAGCTCCAGGACATCACTGCAGGAGTTCCTCAGGGTAGCGTCCTCGGCCCAACCATCTTCAGCTGCTTCATCAATGACCTTTCTTCAATCATCAGGTCAGAAGTGGGGATGTTCACTGATGATTGCACAATGTTCAGCACCAATCGCGACTCCTCAGATATTGAAGCAGTCCGTGTAGAAATGCAGCAAGACCTGGACAATATCCAGGCTTGGGCTGATAATTGGCAAGTAACATTCATGCCATACAAATGCCAGGCAATGACCATCTCAAAGAGAGAATCTGACCACCTCCCTATGACAGTCAATGGCATTGCAATCACTGAATCCCCCACTATCAACATCCTGGGGGTTATGATTGACCAGAAACTGAACTCGAGTAGCCACATAAATATCGTGGCTACAAGAGCAGGTAGCTATTCTTGACCATGGATGTGATGGAACATTATGAGGATGGAGTAGCTCTAGCTCTGGGTATTTCTGTTGCAGATTTTAAATAGACTCAATAGGGTCACACTTGCCTTGAATATCTAGCATTGGCGCTTTTCTGATCTTGTGAATCATCACGATCTGGCGTTCACTCACCGCATGCTGGCAGTCCAGCTACTGCTGGGCCATTGGTGTCAACCACACAGAAGGTGTGACATATCTGCACTTCAATATCAACGCTCCCATGCAGAAGACTGGTGAACAAATGCCGTGAGTCTAGCATTTGTTGACTGTAACACAGACTTCCCCTTCGCTAGCTACATGTTGTTGAGTATCAGCAGTGCTTAAATATTGGTGGTTGCCCCAGTATCTATTTTCAGTCATAGCTTGTGCTTGCCGCTTTTGTTAAAACATACAATTTCAACTGGGGTGAAAGCTTCCAGTTGTGTGATTGCATTCATGTGCTGTGTGACTGTCAGTCTATGCAAAGTTTGTTCACTTTCTGGCTTGAGTTTGCCTCTTTCAGTTTGTTGTGATAGCTACAGCAGAGTCCCAGTCGTAGAAATAGTTACATCTACCTCAGTGAAAGCAGGCGTCCTAAAGCTTGAACAGATTTTCGCTTTGTTTGGAGTCCCTCAAACAGTGAGAAGCGACAATGGACCCCAATTCAACAGCAAAGAGTGTAGTAAGTTCGCAAACTACCTGGGCTTCACTCACCGAAAAGTCACACCCCATTGGCCAAGTGCTAATGGTGAAGTTGAGAGATTCATGCATACCTTGAACAATGTGATTTGTATGCTGACAGCAAGTCATTGAAGCAGGAATTGTAACATCTTCTGTGCAATTACAGAGCGACTCCTCATGCAATCATTGGAAAGCCTCCAGCTACACTCATCCTCGCACATCCTACAAGCATGTCGGTCTGTGCTAGCCCGCAAAACTAATGATGAACACATATGCAAGCGTGATCAAGGACGGAAAGATCACATGAAAATAAACACAGAGTGAAACATGAAATTCAGAACCACACCGCTAAAGCCAGGAGAAAAAGTGCTTGTAAAACATGATGGCTATGTTGGAAAGCAAACAACCCCCATGACATTCAGCCATTTGTAGTGGCCAACACAAAAGAATCACTGCTAAGCGTGGCTCGCTAATCATCACACAAAACCTGACATTCTTCAAATTGTTGCAAAGACCATCCGCATGCACTGCGTCTGATCCAGACATCGACAGTTCAGAAGAAGCACAAGTTAAATGAGATAACACCTGATGTCACAAGTCAATATACTATTCGTGAGTGGAAACTTGCAAAATGCAATAGACAGCAAATCCACAACCGACGGATCAGATTAAAGCTCTGCAGTCTTGCCACATCCAGTTATGAATAGTGGTGGACAATTAAACTACTAACAGGAGGAGAAGGCTCCAAAAATATCCCCATCCGCAATGATTGCAGAGCCCAGCACGTCAGTGCAAAAGACAAAACTGAAGCATTAGCAACCATCTTCAGCCAGATGTGCCGAGCGGATGATCCATCTCGGCCTCCTCCTGAGGTCTCCAGCATCACAGATGCCAGTCTTCAGCCAATCCGATTAACTCCACATGATACCAAGAAATGGCTAAAGGCACTGGATAGTGCAAAGGCTATGGGCCCTGACAACATCCCGGCTGCAGTACTGAAGGCTTGTGCTGCAGAACTAGTCGGACCCCTAGCCAAGCTGTTCCAGTACAGTTACAACAATGGCATTTATCCAACAATGTGGAAAATTGCCCAGCTATATCGAGTCCACAAAATCAAAACAAATCCAATCCGGCTAATTACCGCCCTATCAGTCTACTCTTGATCATCAGGAAAGTTATGGAAAGTGTCATTTACATCTCCACTTAAACAGCAACAAAGCCTATTACGTTTCTAGCCTTTGCCAGTTCTGCTAAAGGTCACAGACCTGAAACGTTAACTCTGTGTCTCGCTCTCTATAGATGCTGCTGTGTATTTCCAGCACTTTGTTTTTCTGATTTCCAGCATCCGCAGTATTTTGCTTTTATTGATACACTTAATTAAGTGTATTAAGGGTTACGGAGCAAAGGTAGGTAAATGGGAGTTAAGATTCCGATCAGCCATGCTCTAATTGAATGATAGATCAGGCTCGAGCAGTTGACTGACCTTCTCCTGCTTCTATGACCCTTCCATAGCTCTGAGGGGTGTGTCCAACATTTTATGTTTTCAATTCTGTGTCAGTGCCAAAAAAACCTTTAAGATGGCAAAGGGGAAAGGTATTTCTCTGTGGAATGTCTGAACTAATCATTCATCACTCATAATGGTGTGTACAAGCTTGGTTTAAAAAAAACGATAATCATACTGCTCCGATTAGATCAGGACGACTGAATCACTAAATAAATTAGCCAATCTCACTGGAGTATAGTCCTTCAGTTTAATTTCTCCTAATAATCTACCGAGAATCATTTGACCTAGTCTACGTGATTTCATAACCCACTGTGAGCATCTTTACCACAGAAATAAGTTTCTTGGTCCTTGCAATCAAATTGTATCACAATTCTTTCACCAGTACATCACCTGTAAAATAATGCAGAAAATTGCCAGGTTAAGCTATCGCATGCCAGGCAATGACTATCTCCAACAAGAGAGAGTTGAACCATCTCCCCTTGACATTCAATAGCATTACTATCACCGAATGCCCCACCATCAACAGCCTGGGGGTTACCATTGACCAGAAACTTAAGTGGACCAGCCATATAAATATTGTGGGAATTTTGTAGTGATTTGCTCACTTCCTGACTCCCAAAAGCATGCCTACCATCTACAAGGTGCAAGTCACGAATGTGATGGAATACTCTCCACTTAACGCAATTGTGGAATAGTTACAGTACAGAAGGAAGCCATTAGATCCATTGTGTCCTTGCTGGCTCTCTGCAAGCGTAACTCAGCAAGTCCCGCTCCCCTGCCCTTTCCCTGCAGCCCTGCAAATTTTTTCCCTTCAGGTGCTTATCCAATTCCCTTTTGAAAGTCACAATTGTATCTGCTTCCTCCACCCCCTCAGGCAGTGCATTCCAGATCCTAAGTTTTTCCTTATGTTGCTTTCGGTTCTTTTGCCATTCACCTTAAATCGGCGTCCTCTGGTTCTGCCAATGGGAGGTTTCTCCCTACCTACCCAGTCCAGACCCCTCATATCAAAGCACCTTTCAATCTTCTTTTCTCAAAGGAGAACAGAAACAATCCATCCACGTAACTGAAGTCCCTCATTCCTGGAACCATGTTAGTCAATGTTTTCTGCACTGCACCCTCTCTCATGCCTTCACATCCTTCCTAAAGTGTGATGCCTTACAGAAGGTGAAGCAGCAATTTACTTGTACTTCTTTCAATGTAGTATACTGTATTCGCTGCTCACAATGCGGTCTCCTGTACACTGAGGAGACCAAACGCAGACTGGGTGACCGCTTTGCGGAACAGTTCCGCTCAGTCCGAAAGCATAACTCTGAGCTTCCAGTCGCTTGCAACTTCAACACACCCCCCACCGCCCCCCACCACTGCTCTCATGCTCACATCTCTGTCCTGGAATTGCTGCAGTGTTCCAGTGAACATCAACGCAAGCTCGAGGAACAGCACCTCATTTATCGATTAGGCACACTACAGCCTGCCAGACTGAACATTGAGTTCAATAATTTCAGAGCATGACGGGCCCCCCTTTATATTTTTAGTTCTTTTTAATTTTTTATTTGTTTATTTTATTTTAGTTTGTTTCATCTTTCTTTTTTTACCATGTGCCTACCCACTGTTTTTTTCATGTTTGTGCTTTAGGCCAGGGCTGTTCATTTTTCTGTCAATTAACACCCTATCTGCACACCATTAACATATTGTTTGCCTCTGCTCCATGACCTTCTGGTCAGTTATTCTCTGTGATCTTGTCCTACCAACACCTTCCCTTTTGTTAACTCTTGCCCCACCCCCACTTTATTTGCTTAAAACCTATTATATTTCTAATATTTGCCAGTTCTGATGAAGGGTCACTGACCTCAAATGTTAACCCTGCTTCTCTCTTCACAGATGCTACCAGACCTGCTGAGTATTTCAAGCATTTCTTGTTTTTATTGCCTTTAACAAATCCATGCTGGCTTTCCTTAATTAATCTACATTTGTCCAAGTGACTGTCCGTTAGATGTTCCCCAAATGACACATGATCCACTTGATGCACATCCTTCCCCACAACCAGATCCAACAATGCCCCCTCAATCTTCATTGGGCTAGCAACATAATGGAGAAAATTCTCCTGAACACACTTCAGAAACTCAATCCTCTCTGCCCTTTACACTATTCCTAGCCTAGTTTATATTAGGATAATTAGAGTCCCACATTATACCTACACTATAGTTTTCGCACTTATCTGTAATTTCTTTGCAAATTTGTTCCTCTCTGTCTTTCCCACTAGTGTACTGGTACCTCTATTATTTCTTGGCTCTAACCAATCTGTCCTTGACCTCTCCAGGACATCCTCTCTCTCCAGCCCTGTAATATTCTCCTTAATCAATACTGCCAGCCACTTCCTTTCTTTCCTTTCCTATCTTTACAGAACACTTTGGGGGGTATTTTATGCTCTACCCTGCATCGGATTTGGAGACGGGGAGAGCATTTAAATCAGGCAAGATGGTGGCGGGGGGGCGGTGGTGGGGAACCCCCACCCAAATTAAATTCGGGACGGGAACTGCCTGTGAATGACTTCCTGCCCCGCCACCAATTGAGGCCCTTAAGCGATCAATTAATGACCATTTAAGGCCCTCATTCCACCTTACAGGTTGCTTGCCAGTTCCGGGTTTTGGGTGGGGTGGGATGGGGAGGGCCCTCATTAAAAGGCACTTAATGCCTGATCGACACCCAGCATCAGGAAGGGATGGGCCACTCACAGCCACCACCCCCTGCCCTTGCTGCTGACCCTACACCCACCTCCCCTGCAACCCCCACCCCACAAAATCCCTCCCGCCCAGACTTAGCTGTGGCCTGGGTCCATCACCTTCATTGAGTCCAATACCTGCAGCAGCCACCACTTCCATGTTGGCACTGCTCACTTAAAGAGCTGTTGGCCTCTGATTGGCCGATAGTATTCTGTCACCGGGGTCCTTAATCTCAGGGAAGGCCCGCCACTGTCTACTTATATGCCTAATTGGCACGTAATCCAGAAGTCCTTCCCCAGAGGAGGCAACGCGGGGCTCTCACTGGGGCTTTAGCCGGTCACTGAGACCCCCATTGCCAAGATAAAATCCTGGCCCGTGTACCCAGGAATATTAAGTACTGAGTCCTGCCCTTTTTTGAGGCAGGTCTCCATTATCGCATTGCATCACAATCCCACCTACACCTGCAAATCACGCACATTATTTACTATGCTGTGTGTTCATATACAGGCACTGCAAACCTAATTTACACCTGATTACATTGCCTCTTACTCTGACCTCCATCTAATACCTTGCTATTTCTTATTCTGCTGTTATGTCTCTCCCAATTCTTTGTGCACCTTGTTTTTCCTCTCCAATATTACATCAAGGTTGTCATCCTCCTCCCAACTTAGTTTAAACCCTGCCCAGTAGTACTTGCCTGGATGGGTGCAGCTCCAACACTCAAGCAGCTCCACACCATCCAGGACAAAGCAGCCCACTTGATGAGCACCCCATCCACCACCTTAAACATTCACTCTCTCCATCAATGGTGCACAGTGGCTGGAGTGTGTACCATATACAAGATGCACTACAACAACTCGCCAAAGCTTCTGTGACAGCTCCTTCCAAACCTGCGACCTATACTGTCTAGAAGGACAAGGGCAGCAGACGCATGTGAACACCACCACCTGCAAGTTCCTCTCCAAGTCACATATCATCCTGACTTGGAACTATATCACTGTTCCTTCACTGTCGCTGGGTCAAAATTCTGGAACTCCCTCCCTGATAGGACTGGCTATAACTGCACCACATGGACTGCAGCGGTTCAATGCAGCTCACCACCACCTGCAAGGGCATTAGGGAGGGAATTGCTCTGGGAGTCCTCAACATCAACTCTGGACCCCATGAAGTCTCATGGCATTAGGTCAAAAATGGACAAGGAAAACTCCTGCTGATTACCACCTACCACCCTCCCTCAGCTGATGAGTAGTACTCCTCCATGTTGAACAGCACTTGGAGGAAGCACTGAGGGTGGCAAGAGCACAAAATGTACTCTGGATGGGGGACTTCAATGTCCATTGAAGCACCACTAATGACCGCATTGGCAGAGTCCTAAAGGACATATCTGCTAGACTGGGTATGCGGCAGGTGATGAGGGAACCAACAAGAGGGGAAAACATACTTGACCTCGTCCTCACCAATCTGCCTGGCGCAGACGCATCTGTCCATGACAGTATTGGTAGGAGTGACCACCGCACAGTCATTGTGGAGACGAAGTCCTGCCTTCACTTTGAGGATACCCTCCTTCGTGTTGTGTGGTATGACCACCGTGCTAAATGGGACAGATTTCAAACAGATCTAGCAATGCAAAACTGGGCATCCATGAGGCGCTGTGGGTCATTAGCAGCAGGATTGTACTCAACCTTTTGGCTGAAGACTGTTGCAAATGCTTCAGCCTCATCTTTCGCACTGATGTGCTGGGCTCCCCCATCATTGAGGATGGGGATATTTGTGCAGCCACCTCCTCCAGTTAGTTGTTTAATTGTCCACCACCATTCACGGCTGGATGTGGCAGGACTGCAGAGCTTATATTTGATCCTTTGGTTATGGGATCGCTTAGCTCTGTCTATCGCATGCTGCTTACTCACTCAGTTTGGCACGCAGATAGTCCTGGGTTGTAGCTTCACCAGGTTGACACCTCATTTTGAGGTATGCCTGGTGCTGCTCCTGGCATGCCCTCCTGCACTCTTCATTGAATCAGGGTTGGTCTCCTGGCTTGATGGTAATGGTTGAGTGGGGGATATGCCGGACCATGAGGTGATAGATTGTGGTTGAGTACAATTCTGCTGCTGCTGATGGCCCACAGCTCCTCATGGATGCCCAGTTTTGCATTGCTAGATCTGTTCGAAATCTATGCCATTTAGCACGGTGGTAGCGCCACACAACACGATGGATGGTATCCTCAATGTGAAGGCGGGACGTCGGCTCCACAACAACTGTGCGGTGGTCACTCCCACGGACAGATGCATCTGCGGCAGGCAGATTGGCGAGGACGAGGTCAAGTATGTTTTTCCCACTTGTTGGTTCCCTCACCACCTGCCGCACATCCAGTCTAGCAGATATGTCCTTTAGGACTCGGCCATCTCGGTCAGTAGTGGTGCTACCGAGCCACTCTTGGTGATGGACATTGAAGTCCCCCAGAGTACATTTTGTGCCCTTGCCACCCTCAGTGCTTCCTCCAAGTGCTGTTCAACATGGAGGACTATTGACTCATCAGCTGAGGGAGGGCGGTAGGTGGTAATCAGTATGAGGTTTCCTTGTCCATGTTTGATCTGATGCCATGAGACTTCATGAGGTCCAGAGTCGATGTTGAGGACTCCCAGGGCAACTCCCTCCCTACTGTATACCACCGTGCCACCACCTCTGCTGGGTCTGTCCAGCCGGTAGGACAGGACATACCCGGGGATGGTGATGGCAGTGTCTGGGACATTATCCGTAAGGTATGATTCCGTGAGTATGACTATGTCAGGCTGTTGTTTGACTAGTCTGTAGGACAGCTCTCCCAACTTTGGCACAAACCCCCAGATGTTAGTAAGGAGGACTTTGCAGGGTTGACAGAGCTGGGTTTGCCGTTGTCGTTTCCGGTGCCTAGGTCGACGCCGGGTGGTCCATCCGGTTTCATTCCTTTTTATTGACTTCGTAGCAGTTAGATACAACTGAGTGGCTTGCTGGGCCATTTCAGAGGGCATGTAAGAGTCAACCACATTGCTGTGGGTCTGGAGTCACATGTAGGCTAGACCAGGTAAGGACAGCAGATTTCCTTCCCTAAAGGATATTAGTGAACCAGATGGGTTTTTACAACAATCGACAATGGTTTCATGGCCATCATTAGACTAGCTTTTAATTCCAGATTTATTAATTGAATTCAAATTCCACCTTCTGCTGTGGTGGGATTTGAACCCATGTCCCCAGAGCAATACCCTGGGTCTCTGGCTTACTAGTCCAGTGACAATACCACTACGCCACTGCCTCCCCCACAGATGCCAGACTTCAGTCAATTCGATTCACTCCGCGTGATATCAAGAAACGACTGAAGGCACTGGATACTGCAAAAGCTATGGACCCTGACAATATTCTGGCAATAGTACTGAAGACCTGTGCTCCAGAACTTGCCACGCCCCTAGTCAAGCTGTTCCAGTACAGCTAAAACACTGGCATCTAGCCGGCAATGTGAAAAATTGCCCAGGTATGTCCTGTACACAAAAAGCAGGACAAGTCCAACCCAGCCTATTACCACCCCATCAGTCTACTCTCAACCATCAGTAAAGTGACGGAAGGTGTAATCGACAGTGCTATTAAGCAGCACTTGCTTAGCAATAACCTGCTCAGTGACGCTCAGTTTAGGTTCCACCAGGGCCACTCAGCTCCTGACCTCATTACAGTCTTGGTTCAAGCATGGACAAAACAGCTGAACTCAAGAGGTGAGGTGAGAGTGACTGCCCTTGACATCAAGGCAGCATTTGACCGAGTATGGCATCAAGGAGCCCTAGCAAAACTAAGGTCAATGGGAATCAGGGGGAAAACCCTCCACTGGCTGGAGTCATACCCAGCGCAAAGGAAGATGGTTGTGGTTGTTGGAGGTTAATCATCTGAGCTCCAGGACATCACTGCAGGAGTTCCTCAAGGTAGTGCCCTGGGCCCAACCATCTTCAGCTGCTTCATCAATGACCTTCCTTCAATTATAAGGTCAGAAGTGGGGATGTTTGCTGATGATTGCACAATGTTCAGCACCATTCGTGACTCCTCAGATACTGAAGCAGTCCGTGTAGAAATGCAGCAAGACCTGGACAATATCAAGACTTGGGCTGCTAAATGGCAAGTAACATTCACGCCACACAAGTACCAGGCAATGACCATCACCAACAAGAGAGAATCTAACCATCTCCCCTTGACATTCAATGGCATTACCATCGCTGAATCCCCCACTATCAACATCCAAGGGGCTACCATTGACCAGAAACTGAATTGGAGTAGCCATATAAATACCATGGCTACAAGAGCAGGTCAGAGGCTAGGAATCCTGCGGCGAGTAACTCACCTCCTGACTCCCCAAAGCCTATCCACCATCTACAAGGCACAAGTCAGGAATGTGATGGAATACTCTCCACTTGCCTGGATGGGTGCAGCTCCAACAACACTCAAGAAGCTCGACACCATCCAGGACAAAGCAGCTCACTTGATTGGCACCCCACCTACAAACATGCACACCATCCACCACCGACGCACAGTGGCAGCAGTGTGTACCATCTACAAGATGCACTGCAGCAACGCACCAAAGCTCCTTAGACAGCACCTTCCAAACCCACGACCTCTACCAACTAGAAGGATAAGTGCAGCAAATACATGGGAACACCACCACTTGCAAGTACTCCTCCAAGTCACACACCATCCTGACTTGGAACTATATCGCCGTTCATTCAGCATCGCTGGGTCAAAATCCTTGAACTCCCTTCCTAACAGTACTGTGGGTGTCCCTACCCCACATGGATTGCAGCGGGTGAAGAAGGCAGTTCACCACCACCTTCTCAAGGGCAATTACAGATGGGCAATAAATGCTGGCCTGGCCAGTGACGCCCACATCTCATGAATGAATTAAAAAAAAATTAGGGATGGGCAATAATTACTGGGCTTGCCAGTGATGGCCACATCCCATGAATGAAAAAGAAAATTAAAAATGATCAGAAACACATTTCTGGTGAAACACACTTCTGCTGCAACGTCCCTCAGACACAATGCAAGGAGGAGCAGAGATCTGTCCTGGTGTCCTAGCCAATGGTTCTTCCTCAAACAGCAGCACCAAAAATAAATTAAATGCACATTCATCCATACACCAGGTGAAGAATATAGGCAAGTTTAAGGGGAAGCAGACAAGCACATGAGGGAGAAAGGAATAGAAGATTATGCTGATAGGGTTAAGTGAAGAAGGGTGGGAGGAGGCTCGTGTACAGTATAAGCCTCTTGGGCCGAATGGCCTGTTTCTGTAATGTAGACTTGAGGTAGCATGGGAATTGCTAAACAAAAGTCCATCTAATTCTCATTTTACCATCCTAATAGTCACATGATACAATGATAACAGCATTGTTGTCTATTCATAACAATCAATGTCAGTTATTCTACAATAGATCCAGACAAGAGCTTTGGGAACCACAGGTCCCAAGTCATCTTTTTTCTCCCAAACGTGGTACATTTAGCACGTTGTGTCTTAAATGATTCATATACTGGATCCCAAAATGTTATGGTGCCAAGTAAAATAAGCAGTTTGCCTTCATACGCCTTCAAGAATCTCAGAGGACAAGGAGGTTGGAGATGGGGATGTTGGTTAAGTGTTGACGTTTATTGAAGGGGGTAACTAATGACAGTGGTTTTGAAGGGAAGGAGATAGTAACTGAAGTTAGAGAACAATTATCAGCTGAAACTGGGTAGTCAGCTGTTTCGTGGACGTGAGGTGCCGGTTCAGGGCTACTGTTGGAAGCAGAACTGGGAGGAACAATGGCTTAATGAATAGACAGAATGGTGGGGGGCATAGCAGCAGAAGCAGCTGAACAGATGATTTAGATCTTAATGAAGAAATCAAGAAGCTCCTTGCAATTGTTATTCAAGGTGAGGATAGGGGGAAAATTTATGCATTCTCCACTATAAGGGTCTGGCCTGTTCTCCTAGATACTTCACACGTGGGTTCAAATTTCAAGCACACAGAATGACTATACTTGCCAACAGAAGTTGACTTTTGATGAGCACAAGTAGGAATTAATTGCAGAAAGTCAGGACAGTAGGTCCCTGTGCATGTTAAGTGCCCGAACGACCAAAAAAATACCTTTTGCCAAATGCAAAATGAGACAAACCTATTTTCATGGGACTGGTAAGAGGTGGCACTGGGTAACCCCAGTGTCATCAGACAGAAATCAGTTCAACAGTCTATTTGGAACAGAAAGATAGGAACAGGAGTAGGACATCATGGCTAATCTGCAATCTAACTCCAGATACCCACCTTTGCCCCATATCCTTTAACAATTATGGTTAGCAAAAAATCTATCTTAGTTTTAAAATTAAGAATTGATTTAGCATTAATTGCTACTTGCAGGAGAGTTTGAAACTTCTACCACCCTGTGTTTGTAGAAGAGTTTCCTAATTTCAATTCTGAAAAGTTTAGCTCTAATTTCTAGATTATACCCTCTAGTCCAAGACTCCCCAACCAGCAGAAAGTTTCTCCCAACTTACCCTATCCATTCCCCTTAATATCTTGAAAAACTTGCTCACAACATCCCTTAAAGTGTTAAATTCCTGACTAAAGCCATTGTCTTTGGTCCCCGCTCCAAACTCCATTCCCTCACCACTGACTCCATCTCTCTCCCTGACAACTGTCTGAAGCTGAACTGGACTGTACGCAACCTCAGTCTCTCATATTTGAACTCGAGACGAGTCTACAACCACATATCCGTGCTGTCACTAAGACCACCTATTGCCACCTCTGTAACATCGCCTGGCCCTGCTCCTGTCTCCTCTTCTACTGCTGAACACTCATCCATGCCTTCGTTACCTCCAGACTATTCCAATGCCTGGCCAAAATTCTGCTGCCCATTGTCCTTACTCATACCAAATCCCATTCACTCATCAGCCCTGTGCTCACTGATCTTGGTTAAGTAACGATTTTAAAATTCTCATCCACATTTTCAAAGCGCAAGGCCTCACCCATCCCTATCTCTAATCTCCTCCAGCCCCACAACCCTCCAAGTTATCCACGCTCCTCCAATTCTGGCCTATTAAGCCTCCCTGATTTTAATCCATTGGTGGTCATGCCTTCAGTTGCCAAGGCCCCAAGCTCTGGAATTTCCTCCCTAAACCTCTCCGTCTCACTTTCCTCCTTTAAATGTACCTCTTTATTCAAGTTTTTGGTCACCTGCCCTAACATTGCCTAATGTGACTCAGTGTCATATTTTGTCTTATAAAGTGCTCTCAATATCTAACTACCACCACCACATGCTCCACCTCACCAGTCTTCTAGCCATCTCCAGTATTTTTAAAACTACATTTTAAAAAAGCTCAAACAAAGGAAACAATTTTAATGCCGCTATGAAGTATCTCTTGGGTCACTAACAAGTACATCCACCCAGGAGATTAAACTTCAATTTCTACAATTCACATTCTGAGGCTTCCAGTGATAGAGGATGGTCAAAATTGAGCATGAGTATTTTTGCAAAGCACTTTGGAATGTTTTTCTATATTACATGCAAGTATTTGCAGGACTGTGTAAGGCTGAGATTACCCAGCTCCGGCCTGTAGGTAGGAACTAAACCCAGCAGAGAAAGAGAGGGGTCATTCATTAAACGAGAGGTTTTTCCAGTTTGCCCACACACACAGCTCACAGTCCGGGAGGCTGCCAGAGGGGCCTCTCGGTCAGTACACGGCCAAGCTTCCAAACAGGTTCCGAGTGGAGAAAGGAGTGCTGGCCTGGGGGAATGGGACTCTTTCTCCAACCTTGGAGCGTTTCCTGTTTCTCAAAATGAGAGGGGAAAAAACCGCAGTGACATTACTAAACTGCACAAACAACTTTGAAATAAGCAGAGACAAAAAGAGGAAGGGGGGGGGGAGGGGTTAGAACTAGAGAGATAAGCGAGAAGATAAGATGATGCATTCAAGAATCGGTCATTTACCTTTGTGACTACTGGACATCATGCTTACACCGTTAGCAGCTGGGAAGAGGCTTTCTTTGCTGGGAGCCTGCAGTGAGAAGGGAAGGATTAACATGTATCACTGGGCGGTGTCACTGAGACTCGTATCTCCCTCTGTCACGCAGCCCCCTACCGTTAGTTTCTGTAGCTTTCCTTTTAGCACCATTAACCCGCTAACTAAAATGTGTGTGCACCATTAACTCAAGTCGAAACCTACCGGCTACGTTTTCACAGGCAGAAGTGACAGTTTGTGCTCGGTGTTACTCACTTCTGCGGCCACCGAGGCCCTGCTTTTTTTTTTAGTAACCGACTGAAAGCTTCCCAAAAGTTGTTTTTTTTTTTGTCTGTTATAGGATCGTTCTTTAACCGCTTCGTTCACTCTGTGTCACAAACTTGCTTGCGTCTCCCTCAGTGCTGCGCTCTGTTCGGTGATGATGCGTCCCCTTGTGATAAGCACACCGCAAGTCCATACATACATACATTTCACAGTTCCCACATTCAGCAGGATTGTAGTAAAGGCTTGACCTTTAGCATTGTTCCACAACAGCACCATACTCCCATAATATAAAAGCAAAATACTGCAGATGCTGGAAATCTGAAATAAAAACGGAAAGTGCTGGAAATACTCAGCAGGTCTGGCAGCATCTGTGGAGAGAGAAGCAGAGTTAACATTTCAGGTCAGTGACCCTTCATCAGAACTGGCAGATATAAGAAATGTAAAAGATTTTAAGCAAGTAAAGCGGGGGTGGGGCAAGAGATAACAAAAGGGAAGGTATTGATAGGACAAGGTCACAGAGAATAACTGACCAGAAGGTAATGGAGCAAAGGAAAACGGTATGTTAATGGTGTGCTGAAAGACAAAGCGTTAGTACAGAGAGGGTGTGAATGGACAGAAAACTGACCAGCCACAAGCACAAGCATGAAAAAAGTGGGTAGGCACAGTAGAAACAAACTGAACAAAATAAAATAAATACAAAAAAACCTCAAGATTAAAGTAAAATGGGGGGGGGCCTGTCATGTTCTGAAATTATTGAACTCAATGTTCAGTCTAGCAGGCTGTAGTGTGCCTAATTGGTAGATGAGATGCTGTTCCTCGAGCTTGCGTTGATGTTCACTGGAACACTGCAGCAATCCCAGGACAGAGACATGAGCATGAGAGCAGGGTGGGGTGTGTTGAAATGGCCAGCTCGGGGTCATTCTTTCAGACTGAGCGGAGGTATTCCGTAAAGCGGTCACCCAGTCTGCATTTGGTCTCCCTAATGTAGAGGAGACCACATTGTGAGCAGCGAATACAGTATACTGCATTGAAAGAAGTACAAGTAAGAAAGTGAGGTAAGTGAGCACCATACTCACCACACAGACAGCTGCCTTGAGCACTGTTTTAATACCAAGTGAGAACCACAAGAAAGCTATCATTGTCAAAAGTAGGTTCTTAGTTATCAGGGTTTACAGTTTGCTACACAGAGCAAGTGAACAACATGCAACTGTAAAAGTTGAATATTTTTTGGAAGCCGCAGCTACTGATGTATATCCTGTAATAAATACTAACGTCTTCATTGTCCTCACAGCAAAGTGACTTCCGTTTTTTCTCCCATAGAGGCCATTGTAGCTGCAGATTTGATCTCACCAACTCACCCTTATTGAGAAACTATCACATTGATAGATGAGCAATCGCCATATTTTTCTTATCTCAATCACTGGTGTATCTGAACAAGTGAAGGAATAAAAAGACAAAGGCGAATTGCTAAAATGCTTACAATGTTGTTCTTCCTGTCGCAGCTTGACTTGACTGTATTCTTCATCTCCAAGATTGGAGATCTTCTAGGTGGTAGAGGTTGCGGGTTTAGAAGGTGCTGTCACCCAGCCTTGGTGAGTTGCTGCAGTGCATTTCATCAATGGTACACACCGCTGCCACTGTGCATCAGCGGTGAATGTTGAAGGCTGTGGATGGTGTGCAAATCAAGCAGGCTGTGCTGTCCTGGATGGTGTTGAGCTTCTTGAATGTTGTTGGAGCTGCACCCATCCAGGCAAGTGGAGAGTATTCCATCACACACCTGACTTGTGCCTTGTAGATGGTGGACAGGCTTTGGGGAGTCAGGTGAGTTACTCGCCACAAAATTCCCAGCCTCTGTCCTGGTCTGGCAGCAATGGCGTTTAAGTGGTCCATTTCAGGTTCTGGTCAATGGTAACCCCCAGGATGTTGATAGTGGGTGATTCAGCAATGGTAATGCCATTTAACATCAAGGGGAAATGCTTAGAGCCTCTCTTGTCTGAGATGGTCATTGCCCAGCACTTGAGGGCACCAATGTTACTTGCCACCTATCAGCCCAAGCCTGGATGTTGTCCAGGTCTTGCTGCATCTGAACGTGGGCTGCTTCAGTATCTGTATTCGCTGCTCACAATGTGGTCTCCTCTACATTAGGGAGACCAAATGCAGACTGGGTGACCGCTTTACGGAATACCTCTGAGGAGTTGTGAATGGTGCTGAACATTATGCAATCATCAGTGAACATCCCCACTTCTGATCTTATGATGGAGGGAGGGTCATTGATGAATCAGCTGAAGATGGTTGGGCCTCGGACACTACCCTGAGGAACTCCTACAGTGATGTCCTGGGACTGAGATGCTTGACCTCCAACAACCACAACCATCTTTGTGCTTGGTACGACTCCAACCAGCAGAGAGTTTTCCCCCCGATTCCCATGGACTCCCATTTTGCTCGGGCCCCTTGATGCCATTCTCGGTTAAATGCTGCCTTGATGTCAAGGGCAGTCACTCTTACCTCACCTCTGGAGTTCCGATTTTTCCATGTTTGAACCAAGGCTGTAATGAGGTCAGGAGCTGAGTGGCAGAGGCGGAATCCAAACTGAGCGTCACTGAGCAGGTTATTGCTGAGCAAGTGCTGCTTGATGGCACTGTTGATGACACCTTCCATCACTTTACTGATGATCGAGAGTAGAGTGATGGGGTAGTAATTAGCCAGGTTGGATTTGTCTAGCTTTCTGTGCATAGGACATACCTGGGAAATTTTCCACATTGCTGGGTAGGTGCCAGTGTTTTAGCTGTACGAGAACAGCTTGGCCAGGGGCGTGGCTATTTCATCAGGCTTCAGTACTATTGCTGGAATGTTAATCAGGGCCCATAGCCTTTACAGTATCCAGTGCCTTCAGCTGTTTCTTGATATAATGTGGAATGAATCGAATTGGCTGAAGACTGGCATCTTTGATGCTGGGGACCTCAGGAGGAGGCTGTGATGGATCATCAACTCGGCATCTCTGGCTGAAGATGGATGCAAATTCCTCAGCCTTGTCTTTTGCACTGATGTGCTGGTCTCCCCCCTCATTGCGTATGGGGATATTTGTGGAGCCACCTCCTCCTGATAGTTGTTTAATTGTTTACCGCCATTCACGACTGGATGTGAAAGGACTGCAGAGCTTTGATCTGATCTGTTGGTTGTGGGATCACTTAACCCTATCTATTGCATGCTGCTTCCGCTGTTTGGCATGCAAGTAGTCCTGTGTTGTAGCTTCTGCATGTTGACACTTAATTTTGAGGTATGCCTAGTGCTGCTCCTGGCATGCCCTCCTGCACTCTTTATTGAACCGGGGTTGGTCCCCCAGCTTGATAGTAATGGTAGAGTGGGGGATATGCTGCGCCATGAGGTTACAGATTGTGGTTGAATACAGTTCTGCTGCTGCTGATGGCCCACAGCGCCTCATGGATTCCCAGTTTTGAGTTGCTAGATCTGTTCGAAATCTATCCCATTTAGCAGGGTGGTAGTGCCATACAAACGATGGTGGGTATCCTCAAAGTGAAGACAGGACTTCATCTCCACAATGACTGTGCGTTGGTCACTCCTACCAATACTGTCATCAACAGATGCGTCTGCAACAGGTAGATTGGTGAGGTTGAAGTGATTTATGACTTTAACCCCTTATAGGGACTAAACCAAATCAGGAGTACATCCGTATGAATCTCCTTTAATCAAGTTCAAATCAGACCAATTCTCAGACACTTAAGTCCAAAGAATTGAACTAGCTTTCCCTCAAAGAAAGAAAACCAACAGAGAATATTACCATCTTTTGGATAGCCTATTTTAATAATTATGACTAAGTCATAAATAGCCCAGATATTATAAGGGTCTTGGAACTCTCTTCAATATCCATCTTCCAACTTAAAGAGACACAGAGAGGGGGTTCTTGTAGTTGTCTACAGAATACTACAGGAGATGATTTATT
This sequence comes from Heterodontus francisci, assembly GCF_036365525.1. Taxonomy (NCBI): domain Eukaryota; kingdom Metazoa; phylum Chordata; class Chondrichthyes; order Heterodontiformes; family Heterodontidae; genus Heterodontus; species Heterodontus francisci. The sequence goes on from NC_090381.1 coordinate 19,650,587, forward strand.
AACTTTTATAGATTTATTAAAGAATTTAACCTGTAATAAACATAAGTGGATAAGTATATCACAATATCAAATATTATTGAGATGTGTAACACATAATCTTATTTCTAACATAGAATTCAAAAGTTTAACCTTGCTAATGTTTCAGCAAAATTATCTTAGAATATCCATCAAAATTTAAAGTAAACTTTTTACCTCAAATCCCCCGAGTAAGGCATGGGGTAAGAAGTGTTGTTTGAGGATACAACACCCATAAACTTTGCTTTCAAAAGCTCTCATTTTTATACTATTTCTGAAGTGTCTTCTGCATTTAGATGTGACCTTCCGGTGTTCCTTTTAAAATCCATATTTGATAGTATCAGGAACTAACTCTCCATTTAATGTTTTACTGGAAACAATGCTGTTTTTTGAAGTTGGGAGCCTTTATCTGGTCAAAATGTTTATAATTGTGTTTACTTGACCTGTTGTTCCTGTAAGTCCATTTATTGTTAATTGCCCTTTCCATGGTACCCCAAAGCAACCTCCGGAGCCGACCTGTCTGCACTAACCAATTAAGTTTGTTGCAACCTCTTATTGACAGGATATTTCAATGCGTGTGTTTATCTTCCAATTCCCTGGCAATAGAAATTTTATTCTAACAGGGACCTTGAAATATTTAACTATACCTTCTTAAAGGGGAATATCAGTGAGTTCTAAAAACTGACCATCCATTCAATCTCTAACTCTACAAGGCATAATACACTAACTATTTCCAAATTCTACTTAATTAAGCCTATTCCTCCACAAGATCAAGTCAATTTTTTCCTCACCACCTGCCACAGATCCAGTCTAGCAGCTATGTCCTTTAAGACTCGGCCAGCTCAGTTAGTAGTGGTGCTACCGAGCCACTCTTGCTGATAGACATTGAAGTCCCCTACCCAGAGTACATTCTGTGCCCTGGCTACCAATTGGTGTTCAACATGGAGAAGTACTGAATTATCAGCTGAGGGCGGGGTGGGGGGGGGGATAGCAGGTGGTAATCAGCAGGAGGTTTCTTTGCCCATGTTTGACCTGATGCTATGAGACTTCATGGGGTTCAGAGTCAAGGACTCCCAGGGTCACATGTAGGTAAGGACAGCAGATTTCCTTCCCTAAAGGACATTAGTGAACCACTAGTGGGTTTTTACAACAATCGACAATGGTTTCATGGTCACCATTACACTAAATTTTAATTCCAGATTTATTAATTGAATTCAAATTTCACCATCTGGCATGTTGGGATTTGAACCCATATCCTCAGAGCATTAGCCTCAGCCTCTGGGTTACTGGTCTAGTGTCATTACCAGTATGTCACCACCTCCCTCCTTCTGCCACTATCATACTTCAGGTAGTGAGTTCCAGATCCCCAACATCCTCTGGGTGAAAAAAATTCTCTTCAACTCTGCCCTAATCCATCTGCCAATTACTTTAATTCTATACACCTGGGTTATTAACCTCTTTGTTGAAGGAATAGCTCCATCTATCTGAGTCCCTCATAATTTTATCCACCTCAACTAAATCTCCCTTCAGCCTCCTCTGTTTCAAAGAAAACAACACCAGTCTATGTGTCCAATCTTTTCTCATGGCTAAAGTTCTCCATTCCTGGTAAAATCCTTGTAAATCTCCTCAGTACCTCTCTAGTCTGATCACATCCTTCCTGTAATGCCAGAACCAGAATTGCACGCAGTACTCCAGCTGTGGTCTAACTAGTGTTTTATACAATTCCAGCATAACCTCCCAACTCTTATAAAACCATCGCCCATACCTCACACTTCTCTGGATTGAACTTCATTTGCCACTTTTCTGTCCCCCTGACCAGCCCCACAGTTCTTGTTCCACGGAACTGATTTCTTCCTATCTTGATTCTATTTTTTCTCCCCTTTCCCAGTCTTTTCCCAAATATCTGTGCCTCTTCCAACGCCTTCCACAGTTTCTAGTTTCCTGGGACAAAGCATCTCCTTTTCACAATGGATATCCAATCCCTCTCCACCTTCACCCCCTCCACACCAGCCTGCAGGCCCTACTTCTTCCTTGAATGAAGACCCAACCCGTCCCCATCCAGCACCATCCTTCCCCCCCCCGCCGGATGAACTTGTTCTCACATTGAACAATTGCTCCTTTGACTCCAACACATTTCCTCCAAATAACAGATGTTGCTATTGGCAACTTGTATTGATCTTATCTATGCCTGCCTTTCATGGGATACATGAACATTCTTTGTTCCAGTCCTACTCAGGATCCCTCCCTCACCTCTTTTTCTGTTGCATTGATGATTGTATTGGTGCTGTTTCCTGCTCCCGCCCCAAACTAAAAAGATCTCATCAACTTTGCTTCCAAATTCATCGTCCATTTCTGACTCTTCCTGTTCATTTCTAGGGTTAGGATGTTGACCAATATTTAGTATAAGCCCACTGACTCCCACAACTACCTTGATCGCACTTCCTCCCACCCCTCTTCCTGTAAGGACACTATTCCATTCTCCCAGTTTCTCCATCGCATCTGTTCTGATGATGCTGTTTTACCGCACCAGTGCTTCCAAGAAGTCTTCCTTTTTCCTGAGCTGAGGATTCCCCTCGGACCATGGTTGACAGTGCTCTCAACTGTGTCCATCCCACTTCCTGCACTTCCACCCTCACCCCTTCCCCTTCTTCCCAGAACCACAATAGGGTTCCCCATGTCTTCACCTTCCATCCCACCAGCCTGTACATTCAACGCATTATCTTCCGGCATTTCTGCACTTCCAGCATGATGCCACCACCAAACACACTTTACCCTCCCCTTCCCTTTCAGCATTCCTAAGAGGCCATTCCCACAGCAACACTCTGGTCTACTCTTCAACCAACCCCAACAGCCCCTCTCCAGGGTACAATAGTGTAGTGCTTGTGTTACTGGACTGGTAATCCAGTAGCCTGACCAATGATTTTGAGACATGTGTTCAAATCTCAGCATAGCAGCTGGGGAATTTAACTTCAGACAATTAAATATATCTGAATACCAAAGCCAAACGGTGACCATGAAACTACCAAATTGCCATTCTGAAGGGCAATTGGGGATGAGCAATAAATGCTGGTCTTGCCAGCGATGCCCACATACCATAAATGAATTAAAGAAAACTTGTGTTGCTTTATGCTTCCACCATCCAACTAGGTATTCAATTTGTAGTAGGCTTTACTTCGTCCAGCTTTGGCCATATGGTGCAGTATGCTTTAGCCTATTCAAATACGGACACATTTTGCAGTACGCGTCAATTAGGGATGCCTGTTGCTCTGTGCTTTGCTGTGTCCAACTGGATAGTTATAGTACAACATGTATCTCTCCATCCAATAAACAGGGGACATTAATCTTCATATAGACTGGACAAATCAAATTGGCAAAAGTAGTCTGGAAGATGAGTTTGTAGAATGCTTTCGTGACAGTTGGCTGGAACAATATTTTGTGGAACCACAATCTAGTATTGTGTAATGGGGCAGGTTTAAATCGTAATCTCATAGTAAAAGATCATTTGGAAAAATATCATAATACAATTTTGTGATTGAGAACAGCATACTCCAGACCCAAACAAGAATCTTAAACTTAAACAAGCTAATTACCTCGGTATGAGGGGAAAGCTGGCTAAGGTTAATTGGGTAAATAGACTAAAATGTACAACAGTAAATAAACTGTAGTAAACATTTAGAGTAACAATTCAAAATGTTCAATAAAAATACATTCTATTAAAAAATAAGAACTGAGTGAGAAAGATCCATCTGTGGCTTACTATGGAAGTTACAGATAGTATTAGATTAAAAGAAAAGGTTTATAATGTAGCAATGCCTGAGGATTGGGAGAGTTTTAGAAACCAGCAAAGGGTGATGAAAATGTTAATAAACAGAGAAAAAAATTAACTGAGAGTAAACTAGCCAGGAATATATTTTGAGATTGTTAGAGCTTTTACAAGCATATAAAAGGTAGAGTAGCTAAAGTGACATTAGCCACTTCGAGGCAGACAAGGGAAATGATCACGGGGAATGAGGAAATGGCAGAAACGTTGAACAAATATTTTGTGTCTGTCTTCACTGTAGAAGACACAAGTTACATACCAGAAATAGGGGGTAACCAAGGGGGTAATAAGAGTGAGGAACATAAGATAATTAATATCAGCAGAGAAAAAGTATTGAGAAACTTAAGGACTTGAAATTCGACAAATCCCTAGGACCTCTTGGCCTGCATCCTAAGGTTCTAAAAGAGATAACTGCAGAGATAGTGGATGTGCTGGTTATAATTTTCCAAAATTCCCTAGATTCTAGAATGGTCCCAGTGGATTGGAAGTTATCAAATGTAACACTGTTATTCAAGAAAGGAGGCAGAGAGAAAACAGGGAACTACAGGCCAGTTAACCTGACATCAGTCATCAGAAAAATGCTGGAATCTATTATTAAGGAAGTCTCAACACTGCACTTTTAAAATCATAGTATGATCAGATAGAGCCAACATAGCTTTACAAAAGTGAAATCATGTTTGACAAATTTAGTAGAGTTTTTTGAGGATATAACTAGTAGGGTGGATAATGGGGTGCCAGTAGATGTAGTATATTTGGATTTCCAAAAGGCATTCGATAAGGCACCAAATAAAAGATTAGGACGCAAGATCGGGGCTCATGGAGTTGGGGGTATGGATAGAAGATCAATTAATGGATAGGAAGCAGAGAGTAGGGATAAACAGGGCATTTTCAAATCGACAGGTTGATGAAGAGACCAGAGAAATGTATCCAAGTTTGCTGAATATACAAAGCGAGGTGGGAATGCAAGCTGTGAGGAGGACACAAAGAGGCTTCAAAGGGATATAGATAGGTGATGTGAGAGGGCAACAAGATGGCAGATGGGATATAATATGGAGAAGTGTGAGGGAATTCACTTCCATATTTTTTAAAAGGCGTGAAGCGTTTAAATGTTGATGTTCAGAGAGACTGCGATTTCCTCGTACAAGGAACACACAAAGTTAACATACAGGTACAGCAAGCAATTAGGAAGGCAAATGGCATGTTGGCCTTTATTGCAAGGGTATTGGAGTACAAGAAAAAGGAAGTCTTGCTACAGTTGTACAGGGCTTTGGTGAGACCACACCTGGAGTAGTGTATGCAGTTTTGGTCTTCATATTTAAGGAAAGATATACTTGCATTGGAGGCGGTACAGCGAAGTTTCACTAGATTGGTTCCTTGGATGAGAGGGTTGCCCTATGATGAGAGGCTGAGTAAATTGTTCTATATTCTCTGAAGTTGAGGAAAATTAGGTCTCATTGAAACAGACAAGATTCTGAAGGGGCTTGACAGGGTAGACACCGAGAGGTTGGTTCCCCTGGCTGGGGTATCTAGAACACAAGGGCACAGCCTCAGGATAAGCGGTCGATCATTTAGGTCTGAGATGAGAAGAAAATTCTTCAATCAGAAGATTGTGAATCTTTGGAACTAAATTAGCAGGGGAGTGGCATATAGGGTGGACCAGCATATAGAATCAGCAAAGAGGAATAAGGTGCATAAAGTGAGAGTGTTGGATAGTACTAGAGAGGGAAGTAGTATCATGTTAGATAGAAACAGACTAAGAAGGACTACAAGGAATACAAAGTCAGTTTTAGACGTACGTATACACGCAAAAGGTGGCGAATAAGGTTTTTGAGCAACAAACACAAATAGCCTTGTGGGAGTATGATGTAGCAGTAACAGCAGAAATGTGGCTTAAAAATGGTGAGGACTGGCCTCTTAATATTCAAGGATGCAAAGTAGTCAGAAAAGATAGAGAAGTTCAAAAGGGAGGTGGAGTGGCAGTACTGATTGGGGAAGACATTGTATTGTTGGAAAGAGTGGATGCCCTTGAGGGGGGCAAAGACAGAATCCTTTGAGATAGATTTGAGCAACAAAAAGAGGATAATCATGGCACTGAGGGTATTCAATAGGCCTCTGAATAGTGAGAGAGGGATAGAGGAGAAAATCTGCAGGGAAATCACAGAGATGTGCAAGAACTATAGAGTGGCGATATTGGGGGACTTTAATTACCCAAATATCGATTGGGATAATTTTAGAGTAAAGGGAACTTCCTTGACCAGTATGTTCTTGGCTCAACTAGAAAGGAGGCATCGCTGGATCTCGTGCTGGGGAATGAGGTGGGCCAAGTGGATCAAGTGACTATAGGGGAACACTTCGGTAAGAGTGATCATCATATCATAAGGTTTAGATTAGTAATGGAGAAGAGGAAAGAACAATCTAAAGTACAAATTTAAATTCAAAGAGGGCTAACTTCATTAGAATGAGAGGGGATCTAGCCAGGGTGAAATGGAACCTAAGACTGACAAGAAAAACTGTAATGGAAGAACAGGTTATCTTTAAGAGATGCTTCAGGTAAAGGCTAGGTACATTCCAACAAGGGTGAAAGGCAGGGGAACCAAAGTCAGTGCTCCTTGGATGATGAGGGAAATAGACAGTATGATGAGTTAATTAAGGATAGCCAGAATGGATTTGTAAAAGGTGGATCATACTTGACCAATCTAAATGAATTTTTTGATGAAGTAACGGAGAAGGTTGATGAAGGGAATGCAGTGGATGTTATCTATGTGGATCTTAGGAAAGCATTTGATAAGGTACCACATAAAAGGCTGGTTAACAAAATTAAGACTCATGGAGGGTCAGTGTCAGTTGGATAAAAAATTGGCTTAAGGACAGGAAACTGCAAGTTATGGTAAATGGTTGATTTTCAGACTGGAGGATGGTAAACAGTGATGTTCCCCAAGAGTCAGTGCTAGGACAACTGCTCCTTTTTGTTTTACATAAATGACTTGGATCTTGGAATACAGAGTAAAATTTCAAAATTTGCCAATGATATGAAACTTGGAAGTGTGGCAGAGAGTGAGGACTGCAACAGGACATAGATAGGCTACTGGAATGGCAGACAAGTGGCAGAAGGAATTTAATACAGAGAAATGGGAGGTGATGCATTTTGGCAGCAGGAATAGGGAGATGCAAGATAGACTAAATGGCACAGTTCTAAAGAATTTGCAGGGACAGAGGGACCTGGGGGTTCATGTGCATAGATCTTTAAAGATGGCAGGACATATTGAGAGAGTAATTAGCAAAGCATATGGATCTTGGGTTTCATAACTAGAGGTATTGAGTACAAAAACAGGGAAGTTATGCTGAACCTGTATAAAGTTCTGGTTAGGCCACAACTAGAGTACTGCATCCAGTTCTGGTCACCACACTTTAAGAAGGGTGTGAGGATCCTTGAGAGGATGCAGAAGAGATTTACCAGAATGGTTCCTGGAATGGGGGGTTTTAGCTAAAAGGTTGGGTTAGAAAAGCTGGGGTTGTTCTCCTTGGAACAAAGGAGATTGAGGAGAGATTTTATAGAGGTGGACAAGATTCTGACAGGTTGTGATTGGGTCGACAAAGAAAAGCTATTCCCACTAGTTGATGCTACAAAGACTTGGTGACACAGATTTAAGGTTTTGGGAAAGAATGTGAGGAAGAAATTTATTATGCAGCGAGTGCTAATGACCTGGAGCTTCCTGCCTACGATCGCAGTGAAGGCAGGGACAATCAATGATGGGCAGTTGAGAGAAATAAACTTACAGCGATAGAGTGGAGGAGTGGAGCTGGCATGGACTCAATGGGCCAAATGGACTCCCTCTGTGTAATTATGACTCGATGATCCTATAACCTTAGTGGTTATGGATGCTCCATTGTTGAGTGTATTTCAGGCTGAAGTAGATTTTTGGTCTTTCAAGGAATCAAGAGACATGGAGAGTGAGGAGGAAAGTGGAGTTGAGATAGTAGATCAGCCATCATCATATTGAATGGTGGAGCAGGCTCAAGGGGCTGTATGGTCTATTCCTGCTCATATTTCTTTGTTCTTATGCTAGGACAGAGAGTGGAGTATTAGACAGTAGCTTCCAAACCCGCGACCTCTACCAACTAGAAGGGCAAGGGCAGCAAATGCATGGAAACACCACCACCTGCAAGTTCCCCTCCAAGTCACACACCATCCTGACTTGGAACTGTCACTGGGTCAAAATCCTGGAACTCCCTTCCTAATAGCACTGTGGGTGTACCTACCCCACATGGACTGCAGTGGTTCAAGAAGTCAGCTCACCACCACCTTCTCAAGGGCAATTAGAGATGGGCAATAAATGCTGGCCTAACCAGCGATGCTCACATCCCATGTTTAGTTTAGTTTAGTTTAGAGATACAGCACTGAAACAGGCCCTTCGGCCCACCGAGTCTGTGCCGACCATCAACCACCCATTTATAATAATCCTACACTAATCCCATATTCCTACCACATCCACACCTGTCCCTATATTTTCCCTACCACCTACCTATACTAGGGGCAATTTATAATGGCCAATTTACCTATCAACCTGCAAGTCTTTTGGCTTGTGGCCCATGAATGAATAAAAAAAAATTGGAGCAACAGAGAGCGGAGTATCGGAGTGTGAAGAGAGTGGAGTATTGGAGTGACAGATTGGCGATTCGGAGTAACAATGCGCAGAGTATCAGAGCCAAGATGGAGATTGGAGGATCGGAGCAGAGTTTCGCAGCAAGGCCAGGGAACAGAACATTGGAGCAATAGAAGTGGTGAATTAACAGAGATCGGAGAATTGGAGCAACAGAAAGCGGTGTATTGGGACAGAGAGTGGAGTATTGAATCAGGGACAGAGAGTGGAGTATTGAATCAGGGACAGAGAGTGGAGTATTGAATCAGGGACAGAGAGTGGAGTATTGAATCAGGGACAGAGAGTGGAGTATTGAATCAGGGACAGAGAGTGGAGTATTGAATCAGGGACAGAGAGTGGAGTATTGAATCAGGGACAGAGAGTGGAGTATTGAATCAGGGACAGAGAGTGGAGTATTGAATCAGGGACAGAGAGTGGAGTATTGAATCAGGGACAGAGAGTGGAGTTTTGAATCAGGGACAGAGAGTGGAGAGTGGGAGCAACAGATTGCAGAGTATCAGAGCATGGACAGGGAGCAGAAAATTGGATCGACCGAGGCGGAGTATCGGAGTGACAGAGAGCGGAGTATCGGAGAGAAAGAGAGAAGTATTGAAGTGACAGAGACCGGAGTTTCAGAGTGACAGAGAGTTGAGTTTCAGAGCAACAGAGGGTGGGGTTTCAGAGTGACAGAAGGCGGAGTTTCAGAGTGAGATCCGAGTGTTGAGTATTGGAGTGAGAACAGAGAGTGTAGTATTGGAGCGAGAAGTATTGGAGCAGGGATAGAGAGAGGAGTATCGGAGTGAGGATGGCAATGGAGTATCAGAGTGAGGACAGAGAGTGGAGTATCGAAACTTCAACAGAGAGCCGAGTATCGGAGTGACAGAGCAGAGAATAGGAGTGACAGAGAGCAGAATATCAGCGTGACAGCGAACTGAGTATCAGAGTGCCAGACAGTGGAATATTGGAATGGGGACAGAGAGCATAGTATCAGAGTGAGAAGACAGAGTTGAGTATCAGAGCGAGGACACAGTGTGTGGAGAATCAGAGTGACATAGAGCAGAGTATCAGAATGACAGAGAGCGGAGAATCAGAGTGAGGACAGGGAGTGGAGTATCAAAGTGAGGACAGAGAGCGGAGTATCGGAGTGACAGAGTGCGGAGTATCAGAGTGACAGAGAGCGGAGTATCAGTGTGACATAGGGAGGAGTATCAGAGTGACATAGGGAGGAGTATCAGAGTGACATAGGGTGGAGTATCAGAGTGACATAGGGTGGAGTATCAGAGTGACATAGGGTAGCGTATCAGAGTACCATAGAGCGGAGTATCAGAGTAACATAGAGCGGAGTATCAGGGTGACAGAGAGCGGAGTATCAGAGTGACATAGGGCGGAGTATCAGAGTGACATAGAGCGGAATATCAGAGAGCGGAGTATCAGGGTGACAGAGAGCAAAGTATCAGGGTGACAGAGAGCGATCAGAGTGAAAGAGAGCGGAGTATCAGAGTGAAAGAGAGCGGAGTATCAGAGTGACAGAGAGCGGAGTATCAGAGTGACAGAGAGCGGAGTATCAGGGTGACAGAGAGCGGAGTATCAGGGTGACAGAGAGCGGAGTATCAGGGTGACAGAGAGCGGAGTATCAGGGTGACAGAGAGGGGAGTATCAGGGTGACAGAGAGGGGAGTATCAGGGTGACAGAGAGCGGAGTATCAGGGTGGCAGAGAGCGGAGTATCAGGGTGGCAGAGAGCGGAGTATCAGGGTGGCAGAGAGCGGAGTATCAGGGTGACAGAGAGCGGAGTATCAGGGTGACAGAGAGCGGAGTATCAGGGTGACAGAGAGCGGAGTATCAGAGTGACAGAGAGTGGAGTATCAGGGTGACAGAGAGCGGAGTATCAGGGTGACAGAGAGCGGAGTATCAGGGTGACAGAGAGCGGAGTATCAGGGTGACAGAGAGCGGAGGATCAGAGTGACATAGGGCGGAGTATCAGAGTGACATAGGGCGGAGTATCAGAGTGACATAGAGCGGAATATCAGAGAGCGGAGTATCAGGGTGACAGAGAGCAAAGTATCAGGGTGACAGAGAGCGATCAGAGTGAAAGAGAGCGGAGTATCAGAGTGAAAGAGAGCGGAGTATCAGAGTGACAGAGAGCGGAGTATCAGAGAGCGGAGTATCAGAGTGACATAGAGCAAAGTATCAGGGTGACAGAGAGCGGAGTATCAGAGTGACATAGAGCGGAGTATCAGAGTGACATAGAGCGGAGTATCAGAGTGACAGAGTGCGGAGTATCAGAGTGACAGAGTGCGGAGTATCAGAGTGACATAGAGCGAGTATCAGAGTGACATAGGGAGGAGTATCAGTGACATAGGGAGGAGTATCAGTGACATAGGGAGGAGTTACAGAGTGACATAGGGTGGAGTATCAGAGTGACATAGGGTGGAGTATCAGAGTGACAGAGGGTGGAGTATCAGAGTGACAGAGGGTGGAGTATCAGAGTGACAGAGGGCGGAGTATCAGAGTGACAGAGGGCGGAGTATCAGAGTGAGAGAGAGCGGAGTATCAGAGTGAGAGAGAGCGGAGTATCAGAGTGAGAGAGAGCGGAGTATCAGAGTGACATAGGGAAGAGTATCAGAGTGACATAGGGAAGAGTATCAGAGTGACATAGGGAGGAGTATCAGAGTGACAGAGAGTGGAGTATCAGGGTGACATAGGGAAGAGTACCAGAGTGACAGAGAGGAGTATCAGAGTGACAGAGGGAGGAGTATCAGAGTGACAGAGAGCGGAGTATCAGAGTGACATGGGGAAGAGTATCAGAGTGACATGGGGAAGAGTATCAGAGTGACATGGGGAGGAGTATCAGAGTGACATGGGGAGGAGTATCAGAGTGACATAGGGTGGAGTATCAGAGTGACATAGGGTGGAGTATCAGAGTGACATAGGGTAGCGTATCAGAGTACCATAGAGCGGAGTATCAGAGTAACATAGAGCGGAGTATCAGGGTGACAGAGAGCGGAGTATCAGGGTGACAGAGAGCGGAGGATCAGAGTGACATAGGGCGGAGTATCAGAGTGACATAGAGCGGAATATCAGAGAGCGGAGTATCAGGGTGACAGAGAGCAAAGTATCAGGGTGACAGGGAGCGATCAGAGTGAAAGAGAGCGGAGTATCAGAGTGAAAGAGAGCGGAGTATCAGAGTGACAGAGAGCGGAGTATCAGAGTGACAGAGAGCGGAGTATCAGAGTGACAGAGAGCGGAGTATCAGGGTGACAGAGAGCGGAGTATCAGGGTGACAGAGAGCGGAGTATCAGGGTGACAGAGAGGGGAGTATCAGGGTGACAGAGAGCGGAGTATCAGGGTGACAGAGAGCGGAGTATCAGGGTGGCAGAGAGCGGAGTATCAGGGTGGCAGAGAGCGGAGTATCAGGGTGGCAGAGAGCGGAGTATCAGGGTGACAGAGAGCGGAGTATCAGGGTGACAGAGAGCGGAGTATCAGGGTGACAGAGAGCGGAGTATCAGAGTGACAGAGAGCGGAGTATCAGGGTGACAGAGAGCGGAGTATCAGGGTGACAGAGAGCGGAGTATCAGGGTGACAGAGAGCGGAGGATCAGAGTGACATAGGGCGGAGTATCAGAGTGACATAGAGCAAAGTATCAGGGTGACAGAGAGCGGAGTATCATAGTGACATAGAGCGGAGTATCAGAGTGACAGAGAGCGGAGTATCAGAGTGACATAGGGTGGAGTATCAGAGTGACATAGGGTGGAGTCTCAGAGTGACATAGAGCGAGTATCAGAGTGACATAGGGAGGAGTATCAGTGACATAGGGAGGAGTATCAGTGACATAGGGAGGAGTTACAGAGTGACAGAGAGCGGAGTATCAGAGTGACAGAGAGCGGAGTATCAGAGTGACAGAGAGCGGAGTATCAGGGTGACAGAGAGGGGAGTATCAGGGTGACAGAGAGGGGAGTATCAGGGTGACAGAGAGCGGAGTATCAGGGTGGCAGAGAGCGGAGTATCAGGGTGGCAGAGAGCGGAGTATCAGGGTGGCAGAGAGCGGAGTATCAGGGTGGCAGAGAGCGGAGTATCAGGGTGGCAGAGAGCGGAGTATCAGGGTGACAGAGAGCGGAGTATCAGAGTGACAGAGAGCGGAGTATCAGAGTGACATAGGGCGGAGTATCAGAGAGCGGAGTATCAGAGTGACATAGAGCAAAGTATCAGGGTGACAGAGAGCGGAGTATCAGAGTGACATAGAGCGGAGTATCAGAGTGACATAGAGCGGAGTATCAGAGTGACAGAGTGCGGAGTATCAGAGTGACAGAGAGCGGAGTATCAGAGTGACATAGGGTGGAGTATCAGAGTGACATAGGGTGGAGTATCAGAGTGACAGAGTGCGGAGTATCAGAGTGACATAAAGTGAGTATCAGAGTGACATAGGGAGGAGTATCAGTGACATAGGGAGGAGTATCAGTGACATAGGGAGGAGTTACAGAGTGACATAGGGTGGAGTATCAGAGTGACATAGGGTGGAGTATCAGAGTGACAGAGGGTGGAGTATCAGAGTGACAGAGGGTGGAGTATCAGAGTGACAGAGGGTGGAGTATCAGAGTGACAGAGGGCGGAGTATCAGAGTGACAGAGGGCGGAGTATCAGAGTGAGAGAGAGCGGAGTATCAGAGTGAGAGAGAGCGGAGTATCAGAGTGACATAGGGAGGAGTATCAGAGTGACATAGGGAAGAGTATCAGAGTGACATAGGGAAGAGTATCAGAGTGACATAGGGAGGAGTATCAGAGTGACAGAGAGTGGAGTATCAGGGTGACATAGGGAAGAGTACCAGAGTGACAGAGAGGAGTATCAGAGTGACAGAGGGAGGAGTATCAGAGTGACAGAGAGCGGAGTATCAGAGTGACATGGGGAAGAGTATCAGAGTGACATGGGGAAGAGTATCAGAGTGACATGGGGAGGAGTATCAGAGTGACATGGGGAGGAGTATCAGAGTGACATAGGGTGGAGTATCAGAGTGACATAGGGTGGAGTATCAGAGTGACATAGGGTAGCGTATCAGAGTACCATAGAGCGGAGTATCAGAGTAACATAGAGCGGAGTATCAGGGTGACAGAGAGCGGAGTATCAGGGTGACAGAGAGCGGAGGATCAGAGTGACATAGGGCGGAGTATCAGAGTGACATAGAGCGGAATATCAGAGAGCGGAGTATCAGGGTGACAGAGAGCAAAGTATCAGGGTGACAGGGAGCGATCAGAGTGAAAGAGAGCGGAGTATCAGAGTGAAAGAGAGCGGAGTATCAGAGTGACAGAGAGCGGAGTATCAGAGTGACAGAGAGCGGAGTATCAGGGTGACAGAGAGCGGAGTATCAGGGTGACAGAGAGCGGAGTATCAGGGTGACAGAGAGCGGAGTATCAGGGTGACAGAGAGCGGAGTATCAGGGTGACAGAGAGGGGAGTATCAGGGTGACAGAGAGCGGAGTATCAGGGTGACAGAGAGCGGAGTATCAGGGTGGCAGAGAGCGGAGTATCAGGGTGGCAGAGAGCGGAGTATCAGGGTGACAGAGAGCGGAGTATCAGGGTGACAGAGAGCGGAGTATCAGGGTGACTGAGAGCGGAGTATCAGAGTGACAGAGAGCGGAGTATCAGGGTGACAGAGAGCGGAGTATCAGGGTGACAGAGAGCGGAGTATCAGGGTGACAGAGAGCGGAGGATCAGAGTGACATAGGGCGGAGTATCAGAGTGACATAGAGCAAAGTATCAGGGTGACAGAGAGCGGAGTATCATAGTGACATAGAGCGGAGTATCAGAGTGACATAGAGCGGAGTATCAGAGTGACAGAGTGCGGAGTATCAGAGTGACAGAGAGCGGAGTATCAGAGTGACATAGGGTGGAGTATCAGAGTGACATAGGGTGGAGTATCAGAGTGACATAGAGCGAGTATCAGAGTGACATAGGGAGGAGTATCAGTGACATAGGGAGGAGTATCAGTGACATAGGGAGGAGTTACAGAGTGACAGAGAGCGGAGTATCAGAGTGACAGAGAGCGGAGTATCAGAGTGACAGAGAGCGGAGTATCAGGGTGACAGAGAGGGGAGTATCAGGGTGACAGAGAGCGGAGTATCAGGGTGGCAGAGAGCGGAGTATCAGGGTGGCAGAGAGCGGAGTATCAGGGTGGCAGAGAGCGGAGTATCAGGGTGGCAGAGAGCGGAGTATCAGGGTGGCAGAGAGCGGAGTATCAGGGTGGCAGAGAGCGGAGTATCAGGGTGACAGAGAGCGGAGTATCAGAGTGACAGAGAGCGGAGTATCAGAGTGACATAGGGCGGAGTATCAGAGAGCGGAGTATCAGAGTGACATAGAGCAAAGTATCAGGGTGACAGAGAGCGGAGTATCAGAGTGACATAGAGCGGAGTATCAGAGTGACATAGAGCGGAGTATCAGAGTGACAGAGTGCGGAGTATCAGAGTGACAGAGAGCGGAGTATCAGAGTGACATAGGGTGGAGTATCAGAGTGACATAGGGTGGAGTATCAGAGTGACATAGGGTGGAGTATCAGAGTGACAGAGTGCGGAGTATCAGAGTGACAGAGTGCGGAGTATCAGAGTGACAGAGTGCGGAGTATCAGAGTGACAGAGTGCGGAGTATCAGAGTGACATAGAGCGGAGTATCAGAGTGACATAGGGAGGAGTATCAGTGACATAGGGAGGAGTTACAGAGTGACATAGGGAGGAGTTACAGAGTGACATAGGGAGGAGTTACAGAGTGACATAGGGTGGAGTATCAGAGTGACATAGGGTGGAGTATCAGAGTGACATAGGGTGGAGTATCAGAGTGACAGAGGGCGGAGTATCAGAGTGAGAGAGAGCGGAGTATCAGAGTGAGAGAGAGCGGAGTATCAGAGTGAGAGAGAGCGGAGTATCAGAGTGAGAGAGAGCGGAGTATCAGAGTGAGAGAGAGCGGAGTATCAGAGTGACATAGGGAGGAGTATCAGAGTGACATAGGGAAGAGTATCAGAGTAACATGGGGAAGAGTATCAGAGTGACATAGGGAGGAGTATCAGAGTGACAGAGAGCGGAGTATCAGAGTGACAGAGAGGAGTATCAGAGTGACAGAGAGGAGTATCAGAGTGACAGAGAGCGGAGTATCAGGGTGACATAGGGAAGAGTATCAGAGTGACAGAGCAGAGTATCAGAATGACAGAGAGCGGAGTATCAGAGTGACATAGAGAAGAGTATCAGAGTGACATAGAGAAGAGTATCAGAGTGACATAGGGCGGAGTATCAGAGTGACATAGAGCAAAGTATCAGGGTGACAGAGAGCGGAGTATCATAGTGACATAGAGCGGAGTATCAGAGTGACATAGAGCGGAGTATCAGAGTGACAGAGTGCGGAGTATCAGAGTGACAGAGAGCGGAGTATCAGAGTGACATAGGGTGGAGTATCAGAGTGACATAGGGTGGAGTATCAGAGTGACATAGAGCGAGTATCAGAGTGACATAGGGAGGAGTATCAGTGACATAGGGAGGAGTATCAGTGACATAGGGAGGAGTTACAGAGTGACAGAGAGCGGAGTATCAGAGTGACAGAGAGCGGAGTATCAGAGTGACAGAGAGCGGAGTATCAGGGTGACAGAGAGGGGAGTATCAGGGTGGCAGAGAGCGGAGTATCAGGGTGGCAGAGAGCGGAGTATCAGGGTGGCAGAGAGCGGAGTATCAGGGTGGCAGAGAGCGGAGTATCAGGGTGGCAGAGAGCGGAGTATCAGGGTGGCAGAGAGCGGAGTATCAGGGTGGCAGAGAGCGGAGTATCAGGGTGACAGAGAGCGGAGTATCAGAGTGACAGAGAGCGGAGTATCAGAGTGACATAGGGCGGAGTATCAGAGAGCGGAGTATCAGAGTGACATAGAGCAAAGTATCAGGGTGACAGAGAGCGGAGTATCAGAGTGACATAGAGCGGAGTATCAGAGTGACATAGAGCGGAGTATCAGAGTGACATAGAGCGGAGTATCAGAGTGACAGAGTGCGGAGTATCAGAGTGACAGAGAGCGGAGTATCAGAGTGACATAGGGCGGAGTATCAGAGTGACATAGGGTGGAGTATCAGAGTGACAGAGTGCGGAGTATCAGAGTGACAGAGTGCGGAGTATCAGAGTGACAGAGTGCGGAGTATCAGAGTGACAGAGTGCGGAGTATCAGAGTGACATAGAGCGGAGTATCAGAGTGACATAGGGAGGAGTATCAGTGACATAGGGAGGAGTTACAGAGTGACATAGGGAGGAGTTACAGAGTGACATAGGGAGGAGTTACAGAGTGACATAGGGTGGAGTATCAGAGTGACATAGGGTGGAGTATCAGAGTGACATAGGGTGGAGTATCAGAGTGACATAGGGTGGAGTATCAGAGTGACAGAGGGCGGAGTATCAGAGTGAGAGAGAGCGGAGTATCAGAGTGAGAGAGAGCGGAGTATCAGAGTGAGAGAGAGCGGAGTATCAGAGTGAGAGAGAGCGGAGTATCAGAGTGAGAGAGAGCGGAGTATCAGAGTGAGAGAGAGCGGAGTATCAGAGTGACATAGGGAGGAGTATCAGAGTGACATAGGGAAGAGTATCAGAGTAACATGGGGAAGAGTATCAGAGTGACATAGGGAGGAGTATCAGAGTGACAGAGAGCGGAGTATCAGAGTGACAGAGAGGAGTATCAGAGTGACAGAGAGGAGTATCAGAGTGACAGAGAGCGGAGTATCAGGGTGACATAGGGAAGAGTATCAGAGTGACAGAGCAGAGTATCAGAATGACAGAGAGCGGAGTATCAGAGTGACATAGAGAAGAGTATCAGAGTGACATCGGGAGGAGTATCAGAGTGACATAGGGTGGCGTATTAGGGTGACATAGGGAAGAGTATCAGAGTGACAGAGAGAAGAGTATCAGAGTGACAGAGAGAAGAGTATCAGAGTGACAGAGAGAAGAGTATCAGAGTGACAGAGAGAAGAGTATCAGAGTGACAGAGAGCGGAGTATCAGAGTGACATAGGGTGGAGTATAGGAGTGACAGAGAGGAGTATCAGAGTGACATCGGGAGGAGTATCAGAGTGACAGAGAGCAGAGTATCAGAGTGACATAGAGCGGAGTATCAGAGTGACATAGAGAAGAGTATCAGAGTGACATAGAGAAGAGTATCAGAGTGACATAGAGAAGAGTATCAGAGTGACATAGAGAGGAGTATCAGAGTGACATAGGGTGGAGTATCAGGGTGACATAGGGAAGAGTATCAGAGTGAAAGAGAGCGGAGTATCAGAGTGAAAGAGAGCGGAGTATCAGAGTGAAAGAGAGCGGAGTATCAGAGTGAAAGAGAGCGGAGTATCAGAATGAAAGAGAGCGGAGTATCAGAATGAAAGAGAGCGGAGTATCAGAATGAAAGAGAGCGGAGTATCAGAGAGCAGAGTATCAGGGTGACATAGCGAAGAGTATCAGAGTGAAGGAGAGCGGAGTATCAGAGTGAAAGAGAGCGGAGTATCAGAATGAAAGAGAGCGGAGTATCAGAGAGCAGAGTATCAGAGTGACATAGAGCAAAGTATCAGGGTGACAGAGAGCAGAGTATCAGAGTGACATAGAGCGGAGTATCAGAGTGACAGAGAGCGGAGTATCAGAGTGACAGAGAGCGGAGTATCAGAGTGACATAGGGCGGAGTATCAGAGTGACATAGGGTGGAGTATCAGAGTGACAGAGTGCGGAGTATCAGAGTGACAGAGAGCGAGTATCAGAGTGACATAGGGAGGAGTATCAGTGACATAGGGAGGAGTATCAGTGACATAGGGAGGAGTATCAGTGACATAGGGAGGAGTATCAGTGACATAGGGAGGAGTATCAGTGACATAGGGAGGAGTTACAGAGTGACATAGGGTGGAGTATCAGAGTGACATAGGGTGGAGTATCAGAGTGACAGAGGGTGGAGTATCAGAGTGACAGAGGGCGGAGTATCAGAGTGACAGAGGGCGGAGTATCAGAGTGAGAGAGGGCGGAGTATCAGAGTGAGAGAGAGCGGAGTATCAGAGTGACATAGGGAGGAGTATCAGAGTGACATAGGGAAGAGTATCAGAGTGACATAGGGAAGAGTATCAGAGTGACATAGGGAGGAGTATCAGAGTGACATAGGGAGGAGTATCAGAGTGACAGAGAGTGGAGTATCAGGGTGACATAGGGAAGAGTACCAGAGTGACAGAGAGGAGTATCAGAGTGACATAGGGAGGAGTATCAGAGTGACAGAGAGCGGAGTATCAGAGTGACATGGGGAAGAGTATCAGAGTGACATGGGGAAGAGTATCAGAGTGACATAGGGGGGAGTATCAGAGTGACAGAGAGCGGAGTATCAGAGTGACAGAGAGGAGTATCAGAGTGACAGAGAGGAGTATCAGAGTGACAGAGAGGAGTATCAGAGTGACAGAGAGCGGAGTATCAGGGTGACATAGGGAAGAGTATCAGAGTGACAGAGCAGAGTATCAGAGTGACAGAGAGTGGAGTATCAGAGTGACATAGAGAAGAGTATCAGAGTGACATCGGGAGGAGTATCAGAGTGACATAGGGTGGAGTATTAGGGTGACATAGGGAAGAGTATCAGAGTGACAGAGAGGAGTATCAGAGTGACAGAGAGCGGAGTATCAGAGTGACATAGTGTGGAGTATAGGAGTGACAGAGAGGAGTATCAGAGTGACATAGGGAGGAGTATCAGAGTGACAGAGAGCGGAGTATCAGAGTGACATAGAGCGGAGTATCAGAGTGACATAGAGCGGAGTATCAGAGTGACATAGAGAAGAGTATCAGAGTGACATAGAGAAGAGTATCAGAGTGACATCGGGAGGAGTATCAGAGTGACATAGGGTGGAGTATTAGGGTGACATAGGGAAGAGTATCAGAGTGACAGAGAGGAGTATCAGAGTGACAGAGAGCGGAGTATCAGAGTGACATAGTGTGGAGTATAGGAGTGACAGAGAGGAGTATCAGAGTGACATAGAGAAGAGTATCAGAGTGACATAGAGAGGAGTATCAGAGTGACATAGGGAGGAGTATCAGAGTGACATAGGGAGGAGTATCAGGGTGACATAGGGAAGAGTATCAGAGTGAAAGAGAGCGGAGTATCAGAGTGAAAGAGAGCGGAGTATCAGAGTGAAAGAGAGCGGAGTATCAGAATGAAAGAGAGCGGAGTATCAGAATGAAAGAGAGCGGAGTATCAGAATGAAAGAGAGCGGAGTATCAGAGAGCAGAGTATCAGGGTGACATAGCGAAGAGTATCAGAGTGAAGGAGAGCGGAGTATCAGAGTGAAAGAGAGCGGAGTATCAGAATGAAAGAGAGCGGAGTATCAGAGAGCAGAGTATCAGAGTGACATAGAGCAAAGTATCAGGGTGACAGAGAGCGGAGTATCAGAGTGACATAGAGCGGAGTATCAGAGTGACATAGAGCGGAGTATCAGAGTGACAGAGTGCGGAGTATCAGAGTGACAGAGAGCGGAGTATCAGAGTGACATAGGGTGGAGTATCAGAGTGACATAGGGTGGAGTATCAGAGTGACAGAGTGCGGAGTATCAGAGTGACATAGAGCGAGTATCAGAGTGACATAGGGAGGAGTATCAGTGACATAGGGAGGAGTATCAGTGACATAGGGAGGAGTATCAGTGACATAGGGAGGAGTTACAGAGTGACATAGGGTGGAGTATCAGAGTGACAGAGGGTGGAGTATCAGAGTGACAGAGGGCGGAGTATCAGAGTGAGAGAGAGCGGAGTATCAGAGTGAGAGAGAGCGGAGTATCAGAGTGACATAGGGAGGAGTATCAGAGTGACATAGGGAAGAGTATCAGAGTGACATAGGGAAGAGTATCAGAGTGACATAGGGAGGAGTATCAGAGTGACAGAGAGTGGAGTATCAGGGTGACATAGGGAGGAGTATCAGAGTGACAGAGAGCGGAGTATCAGAGTGACATGGGGAAGAGTATCAGAGTGACATGGGGAAGAGTATCAGAGTGACATGGGGAAGAGTATCAGAGTGACATGGGGAAGAGTATCAGAGTGACATAGGGAGGAGTATCAGAGTGACAGAGAGCGGAGTATCAGAGTGACAGAGAGGAGTATCAGAGTGACAGAGAGGAGTATCAGAGTGACAGAGAGCGGAGTATCAGGGTGACATAGGGAAGAGTATCAGAGTGACAGAGCAGAGTATCAGAGTGACAGAGAGTGGAGTATCAGAGTGACATAGAGAAGAGTATCAGAGTGACATCGGGAGGAGTATCAGAGTGACATAGGGTGGAGTATTAGGGTGACATAGGGAAGAGTATCAGAGTGACAGAGGGTGGAGTATCAGAGTGACAGAGGGCGGAGTATCAGAGTGAGAGAGAGCGGAGTATCAGAGTGAGAGAGAGCGGAGTATCAGAGTGACATAGGGAGGAGTATCAGAGTGACATAGGGAAGAGTATCAGAGTGACATAGGGAAGAGTATCAGAGTGACATAGGGAGGAGTATCAGAGTGACAGAGAGTGGAGTATCAGGGTGACATAGGGAAGAGTACCAGAGTGACAGAGAGGAGTATCAGAGTGACATAGGGAGGAGTATCAGAGTGACAGAGAGCGGAGTATCAGAGTGACATGGGGAAGAGTATCAGAGTGACATGGGGAAGAGTATCAGAGTGACATAGGGAGGAGTATCAGAGTGACAGAGAGCGGAGTATCAGAGTGACAGTGAGCGGAGTATCAGAGTGACAGAGAGGAGTATCAGAGTGACAGAGAGGAGTATCAGAGTGACAGAGAGGAGTATCAGAGTGACAGAGAGCGGAGTATCAGGGTGACATAGGGAAGAGTATCAGAGTGACAGAGCAGAGTATCAGAGTGACAGAGAGTGGAGTATCAGAGTGACATAGAGAAGAGTATCAGAGTGACATCGGGAGGAGTATCAGAGTGACATAGGGTGGAGTATTAGGGTGACATAGGGAAGAGTATCAGAGTGACAGAGAGGAGTATCAGAGTGACAGAGAGCGGAGTATCAGAGTGACATAGTGTGGAGTATAGGAGTGACAGAGAGGAGTATCAGAGTGACATAGGGAGGAGTATCAGAGTGACAGAGAGCAGAGTATCAGAGTGACATAGAGCGGAGTATCAGAGTGACAGAGAGAAGAGTATCAGAGTGACATAGAGAAGAGTATCAGAGTGACATCGGGAGGAGTATCAGAGTGACATAGGGTGGAGTATTAGGGTGACATAGGGAAGAGTATCAGAGTGACAGAGAGGAGTATCAGAGTGACATAGTGTGGAGTATAGGAGTGACAGAGAGGAGTATCAGAGTGACATAGAGAAGAGTATCAGAGTGACAGAGAGCAGAGTATCAGAGTGACATAGAGCGGAGTATCAGAGTGACATAGAGAAGAGTATCAGAGTGACATAGAGAGGAGTATCAGAGTGACATAGAGAGGAGTATCAGAGTGACATAGAGAGGAGTATCAGAGTGACATAGGGTGGAGTATCAGGGTGACAGAGAGCAGAGTATCAGAGTGACATAGAGCGGAGTATCAGAGTGACAGAGTGCGGAGTATCAGAGTGACAGAGAGCGGAGTATCAGAGTGACATAGGGTGGAGTATCAGAGTGACATAGGGTGGAGTATCAGAGTGACAGAGTGCGGAGTATCAGAGTGACATAGAGCGAGTATCAGAGTGACATAGGGAGGAGTATCAGTGACATAGGGAGGAGTATCAGTGACATAGGGAGGAGTATCAGTGACATAGGGAGGAGTTACAGAGTGACATAGGGTGGAGTATCAGAGTGACAGAGGGTGGAGTATCAGAGTGACAGAGGGCGGAGTATCAGAGTGAGAGAGAGCGGAGTATCAGAGTGAGAGAGAGCGGAGTATCAGAGTGACATAGGGAGGAGTATCAGAGTGACATAGGGAAGAGTATCAGAGTGACATAGGGAAGAGTATCAGAGTGACATAGGGAGGAGTATCAGAGTGACAGAGAGTGGAGTATCAGGGTGACATAGGGAGGAGTATCAGAGTGACAGAGAGCGGAGTATCAGAGTGACATGGGGAAGAGTATCAGAGTGACATGGGGAAGAGTATCAGAGTGACATGGGGAAGAGTATCAGAGTGACATAGGGAGGAGTATCAGAGTGACAGAGAGCGGAGTATCAGAGTGACAGAGAGGAGTATCAGAGTGACAGAGAGGAGTATCAGAGTGACAGAGAGCGGAGTATCAGGGTGACATAGGGAAGAGTATCAGAGTGACAGAGCAGAGTATCAGAGTGACAGAGAGTGGAGTATCAGAGTGACATAGAGAAGAGTATCAGAGTGACATCGGGAGGAGTATCAGAGTGACATAGGGTGGAGTATTAGGGTGACATAGGGAAGAGTATCAGAGTGACAGAGGGTGGAGTATCAGAGTGACAGAGGGCGGAGTATCAGAGTGAGAGAGAGCGGAGTATCAGAGTGAGAGAGAGCGGAGTATCAGAGTGACATAGGGAGGAGTATCAGAGTGACATAGGGAAGAGTATCAGAGTGACATAGGGAAGAGTATCAGAGTGACATAGGGAGGAGTATCAGAGTGACAGAGAGTGGAGTATCAGGGTGACATAGGGAAGAGTACCAGAGTGACAGAGAGGAGTATCAGAGTGACATAGGGAGGAGTATCAGAGTGACAGAGAGCGGAGTATCAGAGTGACATGGGGAAGAGTATCAGAGTGACATGGGGAAGAGTATCAGAGTGACATAGGGAGGAGTATCAGAGTGACAGAGAGCGGAGTATCAGAGTGACAGTGAGCGGAGTATCAGAGTGACAGAGAGGAGTATCAGAGTGACAGAGAGGAGTATCAGAGTGACAGAGAGGAGTATCAGAGTGACAGAGAGCGGAGTATCAGGGTGACATAGGGAAGAGTATCAGAGTGACAGAGCAGAGTATCAGAGTGACAGAGAGTGGAGTATCAGAGTGACATAGAGAAGAGTATCAGAGTGACATCGGGAGGAGTATCAGAGTGACATAGGGTGGAGTATTAGGGTGACATAGGGAAGAGTATCAGAGTGACAGAGAGGAGTATCAGAGTGACAGAGAGCGGAGTATCAGAGTGACATAGTGTGGAGTATAGGAGTGACAGAGAGGAGTATCAGAGTGACATAGGGAGGAGTATCAGAGTGACAGAGAGCAGAGTATCAGAGTGACATAGAGCGGAGTATCAGAGTGACAGAGAGAAGAGTATCAGAGTGACATAGAGAAGAGTATCAGAGTGACATCGGGAGGAGTATCAGAGTGACATAGGGTGGAGTATTAGGGTGACATAGGGAAGAGTATCAGAGTGACAGAGAGGAGTATCAGAGTGACATAGTGTGGAGTATAGGAGTGACAGAGAGGAGTATCAGAGTGACATAGAGAAGAGTATCAGAGTGACAGAGAGCAGAGTATCAGAGTGACATAGAGCGGAGTATCAGAGTGACATAGAGAAGAGTATCAGAGTGACATAGAGAGGAGTATCAGAGTGACATAGAGAGGAGTATCAGAGTGACATAGAGAGGAGTATCAGAGTGACATAGGGTGGAGTATCAGGGTGACATAGGGAAGAGTATCAGAGTGAAAGAGAGCGGAGTATCAGAGTGAAAGAGAGCGGAGTATCAGAGTGAAAGAGAGCGGAGTATCAGAATGAAAGAGAGCGGAGTATCAGAATGAAAGAGAGCGGAGTATCAGAGAGCAGAGTATCAGGGTGACATAGCGAAGAGTATCAGAGTGAAAGAGAGCGGAGTATCAGAGTGAAAGAGAGCGGAGTATCAGAGAGCAGAGTATCAGAGTGACATAGAGCAGAGTATCAGAGTGACATAGAGCAAAGTATCAGGGTGACAGAGAGCAGAGTATCAGAGTGACATAGAGCGGAGTATCAGAGTGACAGAGAGCGGAGTATCAGAGTGACAGAGAGCGGAGTATCAGAGTGACATAGGGCGGAGTATCAGAGTGACATAGGGTGGAGTATCAGAGTGACAGAGTGCGGAGTATCAGAGTGACAGAGAGCGAGTATCAGAGTGACATAGGGAGGAGTATCAGTGACATAGGGAGGAGTATCAGTGACATAGGGAGGAGTATCAGTGACATAGGGAGGAGTATCAGTGACATAGGGAGGAGTATCAGTGACATAGGGAGGAGTTACAGAGTGACATAGGGTGGAGTATCAGAGTGACATAGGGTGGAGTATCAGAGTGACAGAGGGTGGAGTATCAGAGTGACAGAGGGCGGAGTATCAGAGTGACAGAGGGCGGAGTATCAGAGTGACAGAGGGCGGAGTATCAGAGTGAGAGAGGGCGGAGTATCAGAGTGAGAGAGAGCGGAGTATCAGAGTGACATAGGGAGGAGTATCAGAGTGACATAGGGAGGAGTATCAGAGTGACATAGGGAAGAGTATCAGAGTGACATAGGGAAGAGTATCAGAGTGACATAGGGAGGAGTATCAGAGTGACATAGGGAGGAGTATCAGAGTGACAGAGAGTGGAGTATCAGGGTGACATAGGGAAGAGTACCAGAGTGACAGAGAGGAGTATCAGAGTGACATAGGGAGGAGTATCAGAGTGACAGAGAGCGGAGTATCAGGGTGACATAGGGAAGAGTATCAGAGTGACAGAGCAGAGTATCAGAGTGACAGAGAGTGGAGTATCAGAGTGACATAGAGAAGAGTATCAGAGTGACATCGGGAGGAGTATCAGAGTGACATAGGGTGGAGTATCAGAGTGACATAGAGCGGAATATCAGAGAGCGGAGTATCAGGGTGACAGAGAGCAAAGTATCAGGGTGACAGGGAGCGATCAGAGTGAAAGAGAGCGGAGTATCAGAGTGAAAGAGAGCGGAGTATCAGAGTGACAGAGAGCGGAGTATCAGAGTGACAGAGAGCGGAGTATCAGAGTGACAGAGAGCGGAGTATCAGGGTGACAGAGAGCGGAGTATCAGGGTGACAGAGAGCGGAGTATCAGGGTGACAGAGAGGGGAGTATCAGGGTGACAGAGAGCGGAGTATCAGGGTGACAGAGAGCGGAGTATCAGGGTGGCAGAGAGCGGAGTATCAGGGTGGCAGAGAGCGGAGTATCAGGGTGGCAGAGAGCGGAGTATCAGGGTGACAGAGAGCGGAGTATCAGGGTGACAGAGAGCGGAGTATCAGGGTGACAGAGAGCGGAGTATCAGAGTGACAGAGAGCGGAGTATCAGGGTGACAGAGAGCGGAGTATCAGGGTGACAGAGAGCGGAGTATCAGGGTGACAGAGAGCGGAGGATCAGAGTGACATAGGGCGGAGTATCAGAGTGACATAGAGCAAAGTATCAGGGTGACAGAGAGCGGAGTATCATAGTGACATAGAGCGGAGTATCAGAGTGACAGAGAGCGGAGTATCAGAGTGACATAGGGTGGAGTATCAGAGTGACATAGGGTGGAGTCTCAGAGTGACATAGAGCGAGTATCAGAGTGACATAGGGAGGAGTATCAGTGACATAGGGAGGAGTATCAGTGACATAGGGAGGAGTTACAGAGTGACAGAGAGCGGAGTATCAGAGTGACAGAGAGCGGAGTATCAGAGTGACAGAGAGCGGAGTATCAGGGTGACAGAGAGGGGAGTATCAGGGTGACAGAGAGGGGAGTATCAGGGTGACAGAGAGCGGAGTATCAGGGTGGCAGAGAGCGGAGTATCAGGGTGGCAGAGAGCGGAGTATCAGGGTGGCAGAGAGCGGAGTATCAGGGTGGCAGAGAGCGGAGTATCAGGGTGGCAGAGAGCGGAGTATCAGGGTGACAGAGAGCGGAGTATCAGAGTGACAGAGAGCGGAGTATCAGAGTGACATAGGGCGGAGTATCAGAGAGCGGAGTATCAGAGTGACATAGAGCAAAGTATCAGGGTGACAGAGAGCGGAGTATCAGAGTGACATAGAGCGGAGTATCAGAGTGACATAGAGCGGAGTATCAGAGTGACAGAGTGCGGAGTATCAGAGTGACAGAGAGCGGAGTATCAGAGTGACATAGGGTGGAGTATCAGAGTGACATAGGGTGGAGTATCAGAGTGACAGAGTGCGGAGTATCAGAGTGACATAAAGTGAGTATCAGAGTGACATAGGGAGGAGTATCAGTGACATAGGGAGGAGTATCAGTGACATAGGGAGGAGTTACAGAGTGACATAGGGTGGAGTATCAGAGTGACATAGGGTGGAGTATCAGAGTGACAGAGGGTGGAGTATCAGAGTGACAGAGGGTGGAGTATCAGAGTGACAGAGGGTGGAGTATCAGAGTGACAGAGGGCGGAGTATCAGAGTGACAGAGGGCGGAGTATCAGAGTGAGAGAGAGCGGAGTATCAGAGTGAGAGAGAGCGGAGTATCAGAGTGACATAGGGAGGAGTATCAGAGTGACATAGGGAAGAGTATCAGAGTGACATAGGGAAGAGTATCAGAGTGACATAGGGAGGAGTATCAGAGTGACAGAGAGTGGAGTATCAGGGTGACATAGGGAAGAGTACCAGAGTGACAGAGAGGAGTATCAGAGTGACAGAGGGAGGAGTATCAGAGTGACAGAGAGCGGAGTATCAGAGTGACATGGGGAAGAGTATCAGAGTGACATGGGGAAGAGTATCAGAGTGACATGGGGAGGAGTATCAGAGTGACATGGGGAGGAGTATCAGAGTGACATAGGGTGGAGTATCAGAGTGACATAGGGTGGAGTATCAGAGTGACATAGGGTAGCGTATCAGAGTACCATAGAGCGGAGTATCAGAGTAACATAGAGCGGAGTATCAGGGTGACAGAGAGCGGAGTATCAGGGTGACAGAGAGCGGAGGATCAGAGTGACATAGGGCGGAGTATCAGAGTGACATAGAGCGGAATATCAGAGAGCGGAGTATCAGGGTGACAGAGAGCAAAGTATCAGGGTGACAGGGAGCGATCAGAGTGAAAGAGAGCGGAGTATCAGAGTGAAAGAGAGCGGAGTATCAGAGTGACAGAGAGCGGAGTATCAGAGTGACAGAGAGCGGAGTATCAGGGTGACAGAGAGCGGAGTATCAGGGTGACAGAGAGCGGAGTATCAGGGTGACAGAGAGCGGAGTATCAGGGTGACAGAGAGCGGAGTATCAGGGTGACAGAGAGGGGAGTATCAGGGTGACAGAGAGCGGAGTATCAGGGTGACAGAGAGCGGAGTATCAGGGTGACAGAGAGCGGAGTATCAGGGTGGCAGAGAGCGGAGTATCAGGGTGGCAGAGAGCGGAGTATCAGGGTGACAGAGAGCGGAGTATCAGGGTGACAGAGAGCGGAGTATCAGGGTGACTGAGAGCGGAGTATCAGAGTGACAGAGAGCGGAGTATCAGGGTGACAGAGAGCGGAGTATCAGGGTGACAGAGAGCGGAGTATCAGGGTGACAGAGAGCGGAGGATCAGAGTGACATAGGGCGGAGTATCAGAGTGACATAGAGCAAAGTATCAGGGTGACAGAGAGCGGAGTATCATAGTGACATAGAGCGGAGTATCAGAGTGACATAGAGCGGAGTATCAGAGTGACAGAGTGCGGAGTATCAGAGTGACAGAGAGCGGAGTATCAGAGTGACATAGGGTGGAGTATCAGAGTGACATAGGGTGGAGTATCAGAGTGACATAGAGCGAGTATCAGAGTGACATAGGGAGGAGTATCAGTGACATAGGGAGGAGTATCAGTGACATAGGGAGGAGTTACAGAGTGACAGAGAGCGGAGTATCAGAGTGACAGAGAGCGGAGTATCAGAGTGACAGAGAGCGGAGTATCAGGGTGACAGAGAGGGGAGTATCAGGGTGACAGAGAGCGGAGTATCAGGGTGGCAGAGAGCGGAGTATCAGGGTGGCAGAGAGCGGAGTATCAGGGTGGCAGAGAGCGGAGTATCAGGGTGGCAGAGAGCGGAGTATCAGGGTGGCAGAGAGCGGAGTATCAGGGTGGCAGAGAGCGGAGTATCAGGGTGACAGAGAGCGGAGTATCAGAGTGACAGAGAGCGGAGTATCAGAGTGACATAGGGCGGAGTATCAGAGAGCGGAGTATCAGAGTGACATAGAGCAAAGTATCAGGGTGACAGAGAGCGGAGTATCAGAGTGACATAGAGCGGAGTATCAGAGTGACATAGAGCGGAGTATCAGAGTGACAGAGTGCGGAGTATCAGAGTGACAGAGAGCGGAGTATCAGAGTGACATAGGGTGGAGTATCAGAGTGACATAGGGTGGAGTATCAGAGTGACATAGGGTGGAGTATCAGAGTGACAGAGTGCGGAGTATCAGAGTGACAGAGTGCGGAGTATCAGAGTGACAGAGTGCGGAGTATCAGAGTGACAGAGTGCGGAGTATCAGAGTGACATAGAGCGGAGTATCAGAGTGACATAGGGAGGAGTATCAGTGACATAGGGAGGAGTTACAGAGTGACATAGGGAGGAGTTACAGAGTGACATAGGGAGGAGTTACAGAGTGACATAGGGTGGAGTATCAGAGTGACATAGGGTGGAGTATCAGAGTGACATAGGGTGGAGTATCAGAGTGACAGAGGGCGGAGTATCAGAGTGAGAGAGAGCGGAGTATCAGAGTGAGAGAGAGCGGAGTATCAGAGTGAGAGAGAGCGGAGTATCAGAGTGAGAGAGAGCGGAGTATCAGAGTGAGAGAGAGCGGAGTATCAGAGTGACATAGGGAGGAGTATCAGAGTGACATAGGGAAGAGTATCAGAGTAACATGGGGAAGAGTATCAGAGTGACATAGGGAGGAGTATCAGAGTGACAGAGAGCGGAGTATCAGAGTGACAGAGAGGAGTATCAGAGTGACAGAGAGGAGTATCAGAGTGACAGAGAGCGGAGTATCAGGGTGACATAGGGAAGAGTATCAGAGTGACAGAGCAGAGTATCAGAATGACAGAGAGCGGAGTATCAGAGTGACATAGAGAAGAGTATCAGAGTGACATAGAGAAGAGTATCAGAGTGACATAGGGCGGAGTATCAGAGTGACATAGAGCAAAGTATCAGGGTGACAGAGAGCGGAGTATCATAGTGACATAGAGCGGAGTATCAGAGTGACATAGAGCGGAGTATCAGAGTGACAGAGTGCGGAGTATCAGAGTGACAGAGAGCGGAGTATCAGAGTGACATAGGGTGGAGTATCAGAGTGACATAGGGTGGAGTATCAGAGTGACATAGAGCGAGTATCAGAGTGACATAGGGAGGAGTATCAGTGACATAGGGAGGAGTATCAGTGACATAGGGAGGAGTTACAGAGTGACAGAGAGCGGAGTATCAGAGTGACAGAGAGCGGAGTATCAGAGTGACAGAGAGCGGAGTATCAGGGTGACAGAGAGGGGAGTATCAGGGTGGCAGAGAGCGGAGTATCAGGGTGGCAGAGAGCGGAGTATCAGGGTGGCAGAGAGCGGAGTATCAGGGTGGCAGAGAGCGGAGTATCAGGGTGGCAGAGAGCGGAGTATCAGGGTGGCAGAGAGCGGAGTATCAGGGTGGCAGAGAGCGGAGTATCAGGGTGACAGAGAGCGGAGTATCAGAGTGACAGAGAGCGGAGTATCAGAGTGACATAGGGCGGAGTATCAGAGAGCGGAGTATCAGAGTGACATAGAGCAAAGTATCAGGGTGACAGAGAGCGGAGTATCAGAGTGACATAGAGCGGAGTATCAGAGTGACATAGAGCGGAGTATCAGAGTGACATAGAGCGGAGTATCAGAGTGACAGAGTGCGGAGTATCAGAGTGACAGAGAGCGGAGTATCAGAGTGACATAGGGCGGAGTATCAGAGTGACATAGGGTGGAGTATCAGAGTGACAGAGTGCGGAGTATCAGAGTGACAGAGTGCGGAGTATCAGAGTGACAGAGTGCGGAGTATCAGAGTGACAGAGTGCGGAGTATCAGAGTGACATAGAGCGGAGTATCAGAGTGACATAGGGAGGAGTATCAGTGACATAGGGAGGAGTTACAGAGTGACATAGGGAGGAGTTACAGAGTGACATAGGGAGGAGTTACAGAGTGACATAGGGTGGAGTATCAGAGTGACATAGGGTGGAGTATCAGAGTGACATAGGGTGGAGTATCAGAGTGACATAGGGTGGAGTATCAGAGTGACAGAGGGCGGAGTATCAGAGTGAGAGAGAGCGGAGTATCAGAGTGAGAGAGAGCGGAGTATCAGAGTGAGAGAGAGCGGAGTATCAGAGTGAGAGAGAGCGGAGTATCAGAGTGAGAGAGAGCGGAGTATCAGAGTGAGAGAGAGCGGAGTATCAGAGTGACATAGGGAGGAGTATCAGAGTGACATAGGGAAGAGTATCAGAGTAACATGGGGAAGAGTATCAGAGTGACATAGGGAGGAGTATCAGAGTGACAGAGAGCGGAGTATCAGAGTGACAGAGAGGAGTATCAGAGTGACAGAGAGGAGTATCAGAGTGACAGAGAGCGGAGTATCAGGGTGACATAGGGAAGAGTATCAGAGTGACAGAGCAGAGTATCAGAATGACAGAGAGCGGAGTATCAGAGTGACATAGAGAAGAGTATCAGAGTGACATCGGGAGGAGTATCAGAGTGACATAGGGTGGCGTATTAGGGTGACATAGGGAAGAGTATCAGAGTGACAGAGAGAAGAGTATCAGAGTGACAGAGAGAAGAGTATCAGAGTGACAGAGAGAAGAGTATCAGAGTGACAGAGAGAAGAGTATCAGAGTGACAGAGAGCGGAGTATCAGAGTGACATAGGGTGGAGTATAGGAGTGACAGAGAGGAGTATCAGAGTGACATCGGGAGGAGTATCAGAGTGACAGAGAGCAGAGTATCAGAGTGACATAGAGCGGAGTATCAGAGTGACATAGAGAAGAGTATCAGAGTGACATAGAGAAGAGTATCAGAGTGACATAGAGAAGAGTATCAGAGTGACATAGAGAGGAGTATCAGAGTGACATAGGGTGGAGTATCAGGGTGACATAGGGAAGAGTATCAGAGTGAAAGAGAGCGGAGTATCAGAGTGAAAGAGAGCGGAGTATCAGAGTGAAAGAGAGCGGAGTATCAGAGTGAAAGAGAGCGGAGTATCAGAATGAAAGAGAGCGGAGTATCAGAATGAAAGAGAGCGGAGTATCAGAATGAAAGAGAGCGGAGTATCAGAGAGCAGAGTATCAGGGTGACATAGCGAAGAGTATCAGAGTGAAGGAGAGCGGAGTATCAGAGTGAAAGAGAGCGGAGTATCAGAATGAAAGAGAGCGGAGTATCAGAGAGCAGAGTATCAGAGTGACATAGAGCAAAGTATCAGGGTGACAGAGAGCAGAGTATCAGAGTGACATAGAGCGGAGTATCAGAGTGACAGAGAGCGGAGTATCAGAGTGACAGAGAGCGGAGTATCAGAGTGACATAGGGCGGAGTATCAGAGTGACATAGGGTGGAGTATCAGAGTGACAGAGTGCGGAGTATCAGAGTGACAGAGAGCGAGTATCAGAGTGACATAGGGAGGAGTATCAGTGACATAGGGAGGAGTATCAGTGACATAGGGAGGAGTATCAGTGACATAGGGAGGAGTATCAGTGACATAGGGAGGAGTATCAGTGACATAGGGAGGAGTTACAGAGTGACATAGGGTGGAGTATCAGAGTGACATAGGGTGGAGTATCAGAGTGACAGAGGGTGGAGTATCAGAGTGACAGAGGGCGGAGTATCAGAGTGACAGAGGGCGGAGTATCAGAGTGAGAGAGGGCGGAGTATCAGAGTGAGAGAGAGCGGAGTATCAGAGTGACATAGGGAGGAGTATCAGAGTGACATAGGGAAGAGTATCAGAGTGACATAGGGAAGAGTATCAGAGTGACATAGGGAGGAGTATCAGAGTGACATAGGGAGGAGTATCAGAGTGACAGAGAGTGGAGTATCAGGGTGACATAGGGAAGAGTACCAGAGTGACAGAGAGGAGTATCAGAGTGACATAGGGAGGAGTATCAGAGTGACAGAGAGCGGAGTATCAGAGTGACATGGGGAAGAGTATCAGAGTGACATGGGGAAGAGTATCAGAGTGACATAGGGGGGAGTATCAGAGTGACAGAGAGCGGAGTATCAGAGTGACAGAGAGGAGTATCAGAGTGACAGAGAGGAGTATCAGAGTGACAGAGAGGAGTATCAGAGTGACAGAGAGCGGAGTATCAGGGTGACATAGGGAAGAGTATCAGAGTGACAGAGCAGAGTATCAGAGTGACAGAGAGTGGAGTATCAGAGTGACATAGAGAAGAGTATCAGAGTGACATCGGGAGGAGTATCAGAGTGACATAGGGTGGAGTATTAGGGTGACATAGGGAAGAGTATCAGAGTGACAGAGAGGAGTATCAGAGTGACAGAGAGCGGAGTATCAGAGTGACATAGTGTGGAGTATAGGAGTGACAGAGAGGAGTATCAGAGTGACATAGGGAGGAGTATCAGAGTGACAGAGAGCGGAGTATCAGAGTGACATAGAGCGGAGTATCAGAGTGACATAGAGCGGAGTATCAGAGTGACATAGAGAAGAGTATCAGAGTGACATAGAGAAGAGTATCAGAGTGACATCGGGAGGAGTATCAGAGTGACATAGGGTGGAGTATTAGGGTGACATAGGGAAGAGTATCAGAGTGACAGAGAGGAGTATCAGAGTGACAGAGAGCGGAGTATCAGAGTGACATAGTGTGGAGTATAGGAGTGACAGAGAGGAGTATCAGAGTGACATAGAGAAGAGTATCAGAGTGACATAGAGAGGAGTATCAGAGTGACATAGGGAGGAGTATCAGAGTGACATAGGGAGGAGTATCAGGGTGACATAGGGAAGAGTATCAGAGTGAAAGAGAGCGGAGTATCAGAGTGAAAGAGAGCGGAGTATCAGAGTGAAAGAGAGCGGAGTATCAGAATGAAAGAGAGCGGAGTATCAGAATGAAAGAGAGCGGAGTATCAGAATGAAAGAGAGCGGAGTATCAGAGAGCAGAGTATCAGGGTGACATAGCGAAGAGTATCAGAGTGAAGGAGAGCGGAGTATCAGAGTGAAAGAGAGCGGAGTATCAGAATGAAAGAGAGCGGAGTATCAGAGAGCAGAGTATCAGAGTGACATAGAGCAAAGTATCAGGGTGACAGAGAGCGGAGTATCAGAGTGACATAGAGCGGAGTATCAGAGTGACATAGAGCGGAGTATCAGAGTGACAGAGTGCGGAGTATCAGAGTGACAGAGAGCGGAGTATCAGAGTGACATAGGGTGGAGTATCAGAGTGACATAGGGTGGAGTATCAGAGTGACAGAGTGCGGAGTATCAGAGTGACATAGAGCGAGTATCAGAGTGACATAGGGAGGAGTATCAGTGACATAGGGAGGAGTATCAGTGACATAGGGAGGAGTATCAGTGACATAGGGAGGAGTTACAGAGTGACATAGGGTGGAGTATCAGAGTGACAGAGGGTGGAGTATCAGAGTGACAGAGGGCGGAGTATCAGAGTGAGAGAGAGCGGAGTATCAGAGTGAGAGAGAGCGGAGTATCAGAGTGACATAGGGAGGAGTATCAGAGTGACATAGGGAAGAGTATCAGAGTGACATAGGGAAGAGTATCAGAGTGACATAGGGAGGAGTATCAGAGTGACAGAGAGTGGAGTATCAGGGTGACATAGGGAGGAGTATCAGAGTGACAGAGAGCGGAGTATCAGAGTGACATGGGGAAGAGTATCAGAGTGACATGGGGAAGAGTATCAGAGTGACATGGGGAAGAGTATCAGAGTGACATGGGGAAGAGTATCAGAGTGACATAGGGAGGAGTATCAGAGTGACAGAGAGCGGAGTATCAGAGTGACAGAGAGGAGTATCAGAGTGACAGAGAGGAGTATCAGAGTGACAGAGAGCGGAGTATCAGGGTGACATAGGGAAGAGTATCAGAGTGACAGAGCAGAGTATCAGAGTGACAGAGAGTGGAGTATCAGAGTGACATAGAGAAGAGTATCAGAGTGACATCGGGAGGAGTATCAGAGTGACATAGGGTGGAGTATTAGGGTGACATAGGGAAGAGTATCAGAGTGACAGAGGGTGGAGTATCAGAGTGACAGAGGGCGGAGTATCAGAGTGAGAGAGAGCGGAGTATCAGAGTGAGAGAGAGCGGAGTATCAGAGTGACATAGGGAGGAGTATCAGAGTGACATAGGGAAGAGTATCAGAGTGACATAGGGAAGAGTATCAGAGTGACATAGGGAGGAGTATCAGAGTGACAGAGAGTGGAGTATCAGGGTGACATAGGGAAGAGTACCAGAGTGACAGAGAGGAGTATCAGAGTGACATAGGGAGGAGTATCAGAGTGACAGAGAGCGGAGTATCAGAGTGACATGGGGAAGAGTATCAGAGTGACATGGGGAAGAGTATCAGAGTGACATAGGGAGGAGTATCAGAGTGACAGAGAGCGGAGTATCAGAGTGACAGTGAGCGGAGTATCAGAGTGACAGAGAGGAGTATCAGAGTGACAGAGAGGAGTATCAGAGTGACAGAGAGGAGTATCAGAGTGACAGAGAGCGGAGTATCAGGGTGACATAGGGAAGAGTATCAGAGTGACAGAGCAGAGTATCAGAGTGACAGAGAGTGGAGTATCAGAGTGACATAGAGAAGAGTATCAGAGTGACATCGGGAGGAGTATCAGAGTGACATAGGGTGGAGTATTAGGGTGACATAGGGAAGAGTATCAGAGTGACAGAGAGGAGTATCAGAGTGACAGAGAGCGGAGTATCAGAGTGACATAGTGTGGAGTATAGGAGTGACAGAGAGGAGTATCAGAGTGACATAGGGAGGAGTATCAGAGTGACAGAGAGCAGAGTATCAGAGTGACATAGAGCGGAGTATCAGAGTGACAGAGAGAAGAGTATCAGAGTGACATAGAGAAGAGTATCAGAGTGACATCGGGAGGAGTATCAGAGTGACATAGGGTGGAGTATTAGGGTGACATAGGGAAGAGTATCAGAGTGACAGAGAGGAGTATCAGAGTGACATAGTGTGGAGTATAGGAGTGACAGAGAGGAGTATCAGAGTGACATAGAGAAGAGTATCAGAGTGACAGAGAGCAGAGTATCAGAGTGACATAGAGCGGAGTATCAGAGTGACATAGAGAAGAGTATCAGAGTGACATAGAGAGGAGTATCAGAGTGACATAGAGAGGAGTATCAGAGTGACATAGAGAGGAGTATCAGAGTGACATAGGGTGGAGTATCAGGGTGACAGAGAGCAGAGTATCAGAGTGACATAGAGCGGAGTATCAGAGTGACAGAGTGCGGAGTATCAGAGTGACAGAGAGCGGAGTATCAGAGTGACATAGGGTGGAGTATCAGAGTGACATAGGGTGGAGTATCAGAGTGACAGAGTGCGGAGTATCAGAGTGACATAGAGCGAGTATCAGAGTGACATAGGGAGGAGTATCAGTGACATAGGGAGGAGTATCAGTGACATAGGGAGGAGTATCAGTGACATAGGGAGGAGTTACAGAGTGACATAGGGTGGAGTATCAGAGTGACAGAGGGTGGAGTATCAGAGTGACAGAGGGCGGAGTATCAGAGTGAGAGAGAGCGGAGTATCAGAGTGAGAGAGAGCGGAGTATCAGAGTGACATAGGGAGGAGTATCAGAGTGACATAGGGAAGAGTATCAGAGTGACATAGGGAAGAGTATCAGAGTGACATAGGGAGGAGTATCAGAGTGACAGAGAGTGGAGTATCAGGGTGACATAGGGAGGAGTATCAGAGTGACAGAGAGCGGAGTATCAGAGTGACATGGGGAAGAGTATCAGAGTGACATGGGGAAGAGTATCAGAGTGACATGGGGAAGAGTATCAGAGTGACATAGGGAGGAGTATCAGAGTGACAGAGAGCGGAGTATCAGAGTGACAGAGAGGAGTATCAGAGTGACAGAGAGGAGTATCAGAGTGACAGAGAGCGGAGTATCAGGGTGACATAGGGAAGAGTATCAGAGTGACAGAGCAGAGTATCAGAGTGACAGAGAGTGGAGTATCAGAGTGACATAGAGAAGAGTATCAGAGTGACATCGGGAGGAGTATCAGAGTGACATAGGGTGGAGTATTAGGGTGACATAGGGAAGAGTATCAGAGTGACAGAGGGTGGAGTATCAGAGTGACAGAGGGCGGAGTATCAGAGTGAGAGAGAGCGGAGTATCAGAGTGAGAGAGAGCGGAGTATCAGAGTGACATAGGGAGGAGTATCAGAGTGACATAGGGAAGAGTATCAGAGTGACATAGGGAAGAGTATCAGAGTGACATAGGGAGGAGTATCAGAGTGACAGAGAGTGGAGTATCAGGGTGACATAGGGAAGAGTACCAGAGTGACAGAGAGGAGTATCAGAGTGACATAGGGAGGAGTATCAGAGTGACAGAGAGCGGAGTATCAGAGTGACATGGGGAAGAGTATCAGAGTGACATGGGGAAGAGTATCAGAGTGACATAGGGAGGAGTATCAGAGTGACAGAGAGCGGAGTATCAGAGTGACAGTGAGCGGAGTATCAGAGTGACAGAGAGGAGTATCAGAGTGACAGAGAGGAGTATCAGAGTGACAGAGAGGAGTATCAGAGTGACAGAGAGCGGAGTATCAGGGTGACATAGGGAAGAGTATCAGAGTGACAGAGCAGAGTATCAGAGTGACAGAGAGTGGAGTATCAGAGTGACATAGAGAAGAGTATCAGAGTGACATCGGGAGGAGTATCAGAGTGACATAGGGTGGAGTATTAGGGTGACATAGGGAAGAGTATCAGAGTGACAGAGAGGAGTATCAGAGTGACAGAGAGCGGAGTATCAGAGTGACATAGTGTGGAGTATAGGAGTGACAGAGAGGAGTATCAGAGTGACATAGGGAGGAGTATCAGAGTGACAGAGAGCAGAGTATCAGAGTGACATAGAGCGGAGTATCAGAGTGACAGAGAGAAGAGTATCAGAGTGACATAGAGAAGAGTATCAGAGTGACATCGGGAGGAGTATCAGAGTGACATAGGGTGGAGTATTAGGGTGACATAGGGAAGAGTATCAGAGTGACAGAGAGGAGTATCAGAGTGACATAGTGTGGAGTATAGGAGTGACAGAGAGGAGTATCAGAGTGACATAGAGAAGAGTATCAGAGTGACAGAGAGCAGAGTATCAGAGTGACATAGAGCGGAGTATCAGAGTGACATAGAGAAGAGTATCAGAGTGACATAGAGAGGAGTATCAGAGTGACATAGAGAGGAGTATCAGAGTGACATAGAGAGGAGTATCAGAGTGACATAGGGTGGAGTATCAGGGTGACATAGGGAAGAGTATCAGAGTGAAAGAGAGCGGAGTATCAGAGTGAAAGAGAGCGGAGTATCAGAGTGAAAGAGAGCGGAGTATCAGAATGAAAGAGAGCGGAGTATCAGAATGAAAGAGAGCGGAGTATCAGAGAGCAGAGTATCAGGGTGACATAGCGAAGAGTATCAGAGTGAAAGAGAGCGGAGTATCAGAGTGAAAGAGAGCGGAGTATCAGAGAGCAGAGTATCAGAGTGACATAGAGCAGAGTATCAGAGTGACATAGAGCAAAGTATCAGGGTGACAGAGAGCAGAGTATCAGAGTGACATAGAGCGGAGTATCAGAGTGACAGAGAGCGGAGTATCAGAGTGACAGAGAGCGGAGTATCAGAGTGACATAGGGCGGAGTATCAGAGTGACATAGGGTGGAGTATCAGAGTGACAGAGTGCGGAGTATCAGAGTGACAGAGAGCGAGTATCAGAGTGACATAGGGAGGAGTATCAGTGACATAGGGAGGAGTATCAGTGACATAGGGAGGAGTATCAGTGACATAGGGAGGAGTATCAGTGACATAGGGAGGAGTATCAGTGACATAGGGAGGAGTTACAGAGTGACATAGGGTGGAGTATCAGAGTGACATAGGGTGGAGTATCAGAGTGACAGAGGGTGGAGTATCAGAGTGACAGAGGGCGGAGTATCAGAGTGACAGAGGGCGGAGTATCAGAGTGACAGAGGGCGGAGTATCAGAGTGAGAGAGGGCGGAGTATCAGAGTGAGAGAGAGCGGAGTATCAGAGTGACATAGGGAGGAGTATCAGAGTGACATAGGGAGGAGTATCAGAGTGACATAGGGAAGAGTATCAGAGTGACATAGGGAAGAGTATCAGAGTGACATAGGGAGGAGTATCAGAGTGACATAGGGAGGAGTATCAGAGTGACAGAGAGTGGAGTATCAGGGTGACATAGGGAAGAGTACCAGAGTGACAGAGAGGAGTATCAGAGTGACATAGGGAGGAGTATCAGAGTGACAGAGAGCGGAGTATCAGGGTGACATAGGGAAGAGTATCAGAGTGACAGAGCAGAGTATCAGAGTGACAGAGAGTGGAGTATCAGAGTGACATAGAGAAGAGTATCAGAGTGACATCGGGAGGAGTATCAGAGTGACATAGGGTGGAGTATTAGGGTGACATAGGGAAGAGTATCAGAGTGACAGAGAGGAGTATCAGAGTGACAGAGAGCGGAGTATCAGAGTGACATAGTGTGGAGTATAGGAGTGACAGAGAGGAGTATCAGAGTGACATAGGGAGGAGTATCAGAGTGACAGAGAGCGGAGTATCAGAGTGACATAGAGCGGAGTATCAGAGTGACATAGAGAAGAGTATCAGAGTGACATAGAGAAGAGTATCAGAGTGACATCGGGAGGAGTATCAGAGTGACATAGGGTGGAGTATTAGGGTGACATAGGGAAGAGTATCAGAGTGACAGAGAGGAGTATCAGAGTGACAGAGAGCGGAGTATCAGAGTGACATAGTGTGGAGTATAGGAGTGACAGAGAGGAGTATCAGAGTGACATAGAGAAGAGTATCAGAGTGACATAGAGAGGAGTATCAGAGTGACATAGGGAGGAGTATCAGAGTGACATAGGGAGGAGTATCAGGGTGACATAGGGAAGAGTATCAGAGTGAAAGAGAGCGGAGTATCAGAGTGAAAGAGAGCGGAGTATCAGAGTGAAAGAGAGCGGAGTATCAGAATGAAAGAGAGCGGAGTATCAGAATGAAAGAGAGCGGAGTATCAGAATGAAAGAGAGCGGAGTATCAGAGAGCAGAGTATCAGGGTGACATAGCGAAGAGTATCAGAGTGAAGGAGAGCGGAGTATCAGAGTGAAAGAGAGCGGAGTATCAGAATGAAAGAGAGCGGAGTATCAGAGAGCAGAGTATCAGAGTGACATAGAGCAAAGTATCAGGGTGACAGAGAGCGGAGTATCAGAGTGACATAGAGCGGAGTATCAGAGTGACATAGAGCGGAGTATCAGAGTGACAGAGTGCGGAGTATCAGAGTGACAGAGAGCGGAGTATCAGAGTGACATAGGGTGGAGTATCAGAGTGACATAGGGTGGAGTATCAGAGTGACAGAGTGCGGAGTATCAGAGTGACATAGAGCGAGTATCAGAGTGACATAGAGCGAGTATCAGAGTGACATAGGGAGGAGTATCAGTGACATAGGGAGGAGTATCAGTGACATAGGGAGGAGTATCAGTGACATAGGGAGGAGTATCAGTGACATAGGGAGGAGTTACAGAGTGACATAGGGTGGAGTATCAGAGTGACAGAGGGTGGAGTATCAGAGTGACAGAGGGCGGAGTATCAGAGTGAGAGAGAGCGGAGTATCAGAGTGAGAGAGAGCGGAGTATCAGAGTGACATAGGG
The DNA here is from genome assembly GCF_036365525.1 of Heterodontus francisci. NCBI lineage: Eukaryota > Metazoa > Chordata > Chondrichthyes > Heterodontiformes > Heterodontidae > Heterodontus > Heterodontus francisci. Next base: position 19,690,687 of record NC_090381.1, read on the forward strand.
AGGAGTATCAGAGTGACATAGGGAAGAGTATCAGAGTGACATAGGGAAGAGTATCAGAGTGACATAGGGAGGAGTATCAGAGTGACAGAGAGTGGAGTATCAGGGTGACATAGGGAGGAGTATCAGAGTGACAGAGAGCGGAGTATCAGAGTGACATGGGGAAGAGTATCAGAGTGACATGGGGAAGAGTATCAGAGTGACATGGGGAAGAGTATCAGAGTGACATAGAGAAGAGTATCAGAGTGACATCGGGAGGAGTATCAGAGTGACATAGGGTGGAGTATTAGGGTGACATAGGGAAGAGTATCAGAGTGACAGAGAGGAGTATCAGAGTGACAGAGAGCGGAGTATCAGAGTGACATAGTGTGGAGTATAGGAGTGACAGAGAGGAGTATCAGAGTGACATAGGGAGGAGTATCAGAGTGACAGAGAGCGGAGTATCAGAGTGACATAGAGCGGAGTATCAGAGTGACATAGAGAAGAGTATCAGAGTGACATAGAGAAGAGTATCAGAGTGACATCGGGAGGAGTATCAGAGTGACATAGGGTGGAGTATTAGGGTGACATAGGGAAGAGTATCAGAGTGACAGAGAGGAGTATCAGAGTGACAGAGAGCGGAGTATCAGAGTGACATAGTGTGGAGTATAGGAGTGACAGAGAGGAGTATCAGAGTGACATAGAGAAGAGTATCAGAGTGACATAGAGAGGAGTATCAGAGTGACATAGAGAGGAGTATCAGAGTGACATAGGGTGGAGTATCAGGGTGACATAGGGAAGAGTATCAGGGTGACATAGGGAAGAGTATCAGAGTGAAAGAGAGCGGAGTATCAGAGTGAAAGAGAGCGGAGTATCAGAGTGAAAGAGAGCGGAGTATCAGAATGAAAGAGAGCGGAGTATCAGAATGAAAGAGAGCGGAGTATCAGAATGAAAGAGAGCGGAGTATCAGAGAGCAGAGTATCAGGGTGACATAGCGAAGAGTATCAGAGTGAAGGAGAGCGGAGTATCAGAGTGAAAGAGAGCGGAGTATCAGAATGAAAGAGAGCGGAGTATCAGAGAGCAGAGTATCAGAGTGACATAGAGCAAAGTATCAGGGTGACAGAGAGCGGAGTATCAGAGTGACATAGAGCGGAGTATCAGAGTGACATAGAGCGGAGTATCAGAGTGACATAGAGCGGAGTATCAGAGTGACAGAGTGCGGAGTATCAGAGTGACAGAGAGCGGAGTATCAGAGTGACATAGGGTGGAGTATCAGAGTGACATAGGGTGGAGTATCAGAGTGACAGAGTGCGGAGTATCAGAGTGACATAGAGCGAGTATCAGAGTGACATAGGGAGGAGTATCAGTGACATAGGGAGGAGTATCAGTGACATAGGGAGGAGTATCAGTGACATAGGGAGGAGTTACAGAGTGACATAGGGTGGAGTATCAGAGTGACAGAGGGTGGAGTATCAGAGTGACAGAGGGCGGAGTATCAGAGTGAGAGAGAGCGGAGTATCAGAGTGACATAGAGCGGAGTATCAGAGTGACAGAGTGCGGAGTATCAGAGTGACAGAGAGCGGAGTATCAGAGTGACATAGGGTGGAGTATCAGAGTGACATAGGGTGGAGTATCAGAGTGACAGAGTGCGGAGTATCAGAGTGACATAGAGCGAGTATCAGAGTGACATAGGGAGGAGTATCAGTGACATAGGGAGGAGTATCAGTGACATAGGGAGGAGTATCAGTGACATAGGGAGGAGTTACAGAGTGACATAGGGTGGAGTATCAGAGTGACAGAGGGTGGAGTATCAGAGTGACAGAGGGCGGAGTATCAGAGTGAGAGAGAGCGGAGTATCAGAGTGAGAGAGAGCGGAGTATCAGAGTGACATAGGGAGGAGTATCAGAGTGACATAGGGAAGAGTATCAGAGTGACATAGGGAAGAGTATCAGAGTGACATAGGGAGGAGTATCAGAGTGACAGAGAGTGGAGTATCAGGGTGACATAGGGAGGAGTATCAGAGTGACAGAGAGCGGAGTATCAGAGTGACATGGGGAAGAGTATCAGAGTGACATGGGGAAGAGTATCAGAGTGACATGGGGAAGAGTATCAGAGTGACATAGGGAGGAGTATCAGAGTGACAGAGAGCGGAGTATCAGAGTGACAGAGAGGAGTATCAGAGTGACAGAGAGGAGTATCAGAGTGACAGAGAGCGGAGTATCAGGGTGACATAGGGAAGAGTATCAGAGTGACAGAGCAGAGTATCAGAGTGACAGAGAGTGGAGTATCAGAGTGACATAGAGAAGAGTATCAGAGTGACATCGGGAGGAGTATCAGAGTGACATAGGGTGGAGTATTAGGGTGACATAGGGAAGAGTATCAGAGTGACAGAGGGTGGAGTATCAGAGTGACAGAGGGCGGAGTATCAGAGTGAGAGAGAGCGGAGTATCAGAGTGAGAGAGAGCGGAGTATCAGAGTGACATAGGGAGGAGTATCAGAGTGACATAGGGAAGAGTATCAGAGTGACATAGGGAAGAGTATCAGAGTGACATAGGGAGGAGTATCAGAGTGACAGAGAGTGGAGTATCAGGGTGACATAGGGAAGAGTACCAGAGTGACAGAGAGGAGTATCAGAGTGACATAGGGAGGAGTATCAGAGTGACAGAGAGCGGAGTATCAGAGTGACATGGGGAAGAGTATCAGAGTGACATGGGGAAGAGTATCAGAGTGACATAGGGAGGAGTATCAGAGTGACAGAGAGCGGAGTATCAGAGTGACAGTGAGCGGAGTATCAGAGTGACAGAGAGGAGTATCAGAGTGACAGAGAGGAGTATCAGAGTGACAGAGAGGAGTATCAGAGTGACAGAGAGCGGAGTATCAGGGTGACATAGGGAAGAGTATCAGAGTGACAGAGCAGAGTATCAGAGTGACAGAGAGTGGAGTATCAGAGTGACATAGAGAAGAGTATCAGAGTGACATAGAGAAGAGTATCAGAGTGACATCGGGAGGAGTATCAGAGTGACATAGGGTGGAGTATTAGGGTGACATAGGGAAGAGTATCAGAGTGACAGAGAGGAGTATCAGAGTGACAGAGAGCGGAGTATCAGAGTGACATAGTGTGGAGTATAGGAGTGACAGAGAGGAGTATCAGAGTGACATAGGGAGGAGTATCAGAGTGACAGAGAGCAGAGTATCAGAGTGACATAGAGCGGAGTATCAGAGTGACAGAGAGAAGAGTATCAGAGTGACATAGAGAAGAGTATCAGAGTGACATCGGGAGGAGTATCAGAGTGACATAGGGTGGAGTATTAGGGTGACATAGGGAAGAGTATCAGAGTGACAGAGAGGAGTATCAGAGTGACATAGTGTGGAGTATAGGAGTGACAGAGAGGAGTATCAGAGTGACATAGAGAAGAGTATCAGAGTGACAGAGAGCAGAGTATCAGAGTGACATAGAGCGGAGTATCAGAGTGACATAGAGAAGAGTATCAGAGTGACATAGAGAGGAGTATCAGAGTGACATAGAGAGGAGTATCAGAGTGACATAGAGAGGAGTATCAGAGTGACATAGGGTGGAGTATCAGGGTGACATAGGGAAGAGTATCAGAGTGAAAGAGAGCGGAGTATCAGAGTGAAAGAGAGCGGAGTATCAGAGTGAAAGAGAGCGGAGTATCAGAATGAAAGAGAGCGGAGTATCAGAATGAAAGAGAGCGGAGTATCAGAGAGCAGAGTATCAGGGTGACATAGCGAAGAGTATCAGAGTGAAAGAGAGCGGAGTATCAGAGTGAAAGAGAGCGGAGTATCAGAGAGCAGAGTATCAGAGTGACATAGAGCAAAGTATCAGGGTGACAGAGAGCGGAGTATCAGAGTGACAGAGAGTGGAGTATCAGAGAGCAGAGTATCAGAGTGACATAGAGCAAAGTATCAGGGTGACAGAGAGCGGAGTATCAGAGTGACATAGGGAGGAGTATCAGAGTGACATAGAGCGGAGTATCAGAGTGACAGAGAGCGGAGTATCAGAGTGACATAGGGAGGAGTATCAGAGTGACATAGAGCGGAGTATCAGAGTGAAAGAGAGCGGAGTATCAGAGTGACATAGAGCGGAGTATCAGGGTGACAGAGAGCGGAGTATCAGGGTGACAGAGAGCGGAGTATCAGGGTGACAGAGAGCGGAGTATCAGGGTGACAGAGAGCGGAGTATCAGGGTGACAGAGAGCGGAATATCAGAGTGAAAGAGAGCGGAGTATCAGAGTGAAAGAGAGCGGAGTATCAGAGTGAAAGAGAGCGGAGTATCAGAGTGACAGAGAACGGAGTATCAGAGTGACAGAGAACGGAGTATCAGAGTGACAGAGCGTGGAGTATCAGAGAGCGGAATATCAGAGTGAAAGAGAGCGGAGTATCAGAGTGAAAGAGAGCGGAGTATCAGAGTGAAAGAGAGCGGAGTATCAGAGTGACAGAGAACGGAGTATCAGAGTGACAGAGAACGGAGTATCAGAGTGACAGAGAACGGAGTATCAGAGTGACAGAGAACGGAGTATCAGAGTGACAGAGCGTGGAGTATCAGAGAGCGGAGTATCAGAGTGACAGAGAGCGGAGTATCAGAGTGACAGAGAGCGGAGTATCAGAGTGACGGAGAGCGGAGTATCAGAGTGACGGAGAGCGGAGTATCAGAGTGACGGAGAGCGGAGTATCAGAGTGACGGAGAGCGGAGTATCAGAGTGACAGAGAGCGGAGTAACAGAGTGACATAGAGCGGAGTATCAGAGTGACATAGGGAAGAGTATCAGAGTGACATAGGGCGGAGTATCAGAGTGACATAGAGCGGGGTATCAGTGTGACGTAGAGCGGAGTATCAGAGTGACGGAGAGCGGAGTATCAGAGTGACGGAGAGCGGAGTATCAGAGTGACAGAGAGCGGAGTAACAGAGTGACATAGAGCGGAGTATCAGAGTGACATAGAGCGGAGTATCAGAGTGAGAGAGAGCGGAGTGTCGGCGAGATAAGAATATGGAAGTGATGCTCAGCAGAGTGTTGCCATCAGGACAGAGAGAGGAGTATCGGAACAGGCACGGAGAGCAGAGTATCGGTGAGAGGCAGTGAGTTTAGTATCGGAGCAGGGACAGAGAGTGGAGTGTCGGTTGGGGGACAGGGAGCAGAGTATTGGAGAGGGGCAGTGAGTGGAGTCTCGGAGGGGGACAGAGAGTGGAGTGTCGGATGGGCGACAGGGAGCAGAGTATTGGCGAGGGGCCGTGAGCGGAGTCTCGGAGGGGGACAGAGAGTGGAGTGTCGGTTGGGGGACAGGGAGCAGAGTATTGGAGAGGGGCAGTGAGCTGAGTCTCGGAGGGGGACAGAGAGTGGAGTGTCGGTTGGGGGACAGGGAGCAGAGTATTGGAGAGGGGCAGTGAGCGGAGTCTCGGAGGGGGACAGTGAGCGGAGTCTCGGAGGGGGACAGTGAGCGGAGTCTCGGAGGGGGACAGAGAGTGGAGTGTCAGCGAGATAAGAATATGGAAGTGATGCTCAGCATAGTGTTGCAGTGCGGACGCAGAGAGGAGTATTGGAAAGTGGACTGTGTGGAGTATCGGCTGAAGACAGAGAGGAGCGTGGGAGGGGGGGACAGAGAGAGGATATAGCAGCGCAGCCGGAGGGAGGAGCATGATAGCGATTACGTAGAGAGGAGTATCAGAACAGGGATAGAGTATGGATCATTAGAACGGGGACAGACTGCAGAGCGTCACTACAGAGACAGAGAGCAGAGGATTGCAGCAGTGCCAGGGAGTAGAGTATCGGAACAGAGACGGAATACTGAATATCAGAACGGGGACAGAGTGCGGAGGATCAGAGTGGAGTATTGGAACGGGGGCAGGTAGCAGAGTATGGGAGTGGAGAGAGAGAGCGGGGACAGATAGAGGATATCACAGTGAGGATGAAGAGCGGAGTATCAGAAGCAGGGCAGAGTGCTGAGTATCAGAGCTGGGACAGAGCACGGAGCATTTCAGCAGTGGCAGAGTGTGGAGTATCAGAACAGCGGCAGAGTTCTATGTCTCGTAATGGGGACAGGGAGCAGAGTATCGGAACTGGGACAAAGTGTGACGTATCAGAATGGGAACAGAGTGTGGGGCATAGTGCAAAGTATCGGAGTAGGGACTGTCGGTTGTTTGATACTCCTTCAGATTGTTGTACATTTGATCATAGATCTCCATCTCTCTGTGTGCTCAGTGTAGTATAAGGGCTTGAAAGGGTTAGTGTTGAGACAATGGGAGTAAACCCCTCACTGTAGTGATGGTGTTGTTATTGTCACATTAGGCTGAGAAGCAGCTAGATGCAGAACAAGGTGTGCTGGCTAGACAGGCTTGTGGAGAGTGTAAATTGTTATATGTGTATGTAATGAGAGAGTTATTCTTTAGCCATACAAAGAAACTGAGACTTCTGTAGACAACACTCAATTTATACTACAATACACAATATGGTGGCAGTTATAGTATTGGTAAACAACTAAAGAATTTGAAGGAAATTACTTGCTGGTACAGTACAGCCTGTAGACTGAAAAAAACAGCTTACCTCCAGAAGAGGCTGTGAAGCGCTTCAGAGGACAGTCATTGCACAGAAATACAGGCTGCACCACAGAAGCATGGTGGCCCGCAAGATGAACCCCGTGATCGGGTAAGAGGCTTTTTGAAAATGTTGAAGAAATTTTCTAATGGCATTGTGCACAGAAAGAAAAGAAAAAATGGGGAAAAAAACAAATCCCAAATTCACACTAAAAGTGAGGCCAAAGAGCAGGAAACCCTCAAAAAAGCACGGGAACTCCCAGAGTGGGGACTCCTTCATTAAAGCAAGAAAGCCTCAAAAGAAAAAAAATTCTTAAAGTTCAACACCCCAAAAAAATGTTTTTTTAAACCATATAAGTCGAACAAAGAATGGATTTGAAACATATGATACCTAAAAGCTTCCCGAATTGGGAAGGACCCAATCAGATACAGTCAATGTAGTGAAAAAGATTTCTAAGATTTAGAATAGCTTCTCAGCTTCACACTAAACCAAAGGCTGATGACATGATCGTGAGAGAAGGCATAAATGACAAATTTGAAGATTTGTTACAAGCATTCAACAAATATTTTAATTTGAGAAGTTATAAGATCCTGGAGAGAGCAAAATTTAATGAATCCAGAAGCTGGGCAAATCCGTGGATGCTTTCATTAATGATTTGTACAGATTGGTGGAGGGCTGCGAGTACGGAGAACTGAAGTCTGAGTTGATCAGGGACCAAATAGTAGTGGAAATAGCTGACAAGTTCTTGCCAGACCTCTTGCAGGCCAAGAATGACCTCACACTCGAGATAGCAATTCAGATGGTGCCACAGGCAGACATCTGGAGACAAAACAGAGCTATTCTGAGGCCTGAAGAGAGACCTCGGGTCAGAAAAAATTCGATGACAGCTCAGTTCCTGAAGCCCAGGATGGAAAAGCGATCTCCGGACAAGAGGTACACACAGGTGAGACAGTGCAAGACACTGTTAAAATGTTCCAGCACTGTGAAGCCAGAAAAACCCACAGACATGATCAGTGTCCTGCGAATAAAGCGGAATTTTTTAATTGCAAAAAGACAGGCCACTTAGCCTTCACACACAGAACGATGAATGAGGTGGAACAACTTTCAGTGAAAGATAACCTAGGAGGCTTTCTAGGGAAAATTAACAACCGCAATCAAGGATTTTAGACAGCAGACATCTATGTCAATGATTGGGTGGTACAGTGGCGCAGTGGTTAGCACCGTAGCCTCACAGCTCCAGCGACCCTGGTTCGGTTCTGGGTACTGCCTGTGTGGATTTGCAAGTTCTCCCTGTAACCGCGTGGGTTTCTGCCGGGTGCTCCGGTTTCCTCCCATAGCCAAAGACTTGCAGGTTGATAGGTTAATTGGCCATTATAAATTGCCCCTAGTGTAGGTAGGTGGTCGGAGAATTGAGGGAAGATGGAGATGTGGTAGGGAACATGGGATTAATGTAGGATTAGTATAAATGGTCGGCACAGACTTGGTGGGCCGAAGGGCCTGTTTCAGTGCTGTATCTCTCTATGACATATTACTAGTTTCAAATTGGACAGTGTGTCACAGTTCTGCCAGACCAGGAGCCATGGTTGACGAAACATTGCTTAGAACCAGTGGACACACAGCTGCATGGTCCAGGAGGGATTCAACTGAAGGTGAAGGGTAAGCTTCAAGCAACTATCCAAAATAGAGGAAGACAGATTATGGAAACCCTATACGTTTTGAAAAACGAAGAATTTTCCCTGTTAAGCAGAAAAGCGTGCTTAGATCTACATCTAATCAAAAAGGTGGATGAAGTCAAACAATCAAAGACAAAACAATCACTTTCAAGCAGACTATCCCAAACTGTTTTCGGGTCTAGGAAGACTGAAGACCGAGTATAACATTACATTAAAAGAAGATGCCAGACCGGTATGTACCTTTACAGCCAGAATGATACCACACTTGTTGATGAACCAAGTACAAAATCAATTGGAAGAGATGACCAGGATGGGGGTCATTTCTCCTGTCACAAAACCAACAGAGTGTTGTTCACCTATGGTTCTAGTTCCCGAAACCAAATGACACTCTTCCTATCTGTGTGGATTTAATGCAGCTTAACAAAGCAGTGAAAAGGGAAATTCATTCTATGTCGTTGACAGATGAAAGCCAAGCGAAGCTATCCAAAAGCAGAATGTTCATTAAACTCATCACGAATAGTGGCTTTTGGCAGGTTTCTTTGGACGAGAAATCAAGATTGCTCACAACATTTATCACTCCATTTGGAAAATTTTGCTTCAGTCGTCTTCCATTTGGGATAACTTCCACGCTTGAAGTCTTCCAAAGGACCATGCCCAATATTCTACAAGGTCTAAAAGGGGTGATATGTCACACGGATAACATCCAAGTCCATAGAAGAACATGACCAGAGAGTAAAAGTGATTTTAATTCATCTTCAGGAGGAAGGGCTCACGCTTAATGACAAGTGTGAGTTCTCCAAGATGTCCATCCATTTCTTGGGACACATAGTATGTAACAATGGCATAATAGCAGATCCACAGATGATGAGAACCATTAATGAGTTTCCAACTCCAATGTCTGTCCGACAGCTCGAAAGATTTCTTGAAATGAAATTAGCCAAATTTGTACCTCATCTAGCGCAGGTAACTGAGCCTTTAAGACAATTCTTGAAACAAGATAAAGTGTGGCGTTGGAGTTCAGATCAAGAGCAGGCATTCAGAAAGATTCAAGAAATGTTCATATCGCCGGAATCTTAAGAAACTATAACCCTACACTACTAACAACGATTGCTGCAGATGCCTTATCGACAGGGTTAGGGGTAGTCCTTTTCCAAGAACAGCCTGATGGTTGTCTAGGTCAATCTTCTATGCATCAGGACATAGACAGAGACCAGATATGCGGTAATTGAAAAGAAGCACTGGCAGTCACGTGGTCTTGCAAGAAATTCTCTGATTACATTATGGGATTGAAAGTCGTCATTGAGACAAACCCCATCCTTACTGGATGAGAAGGAGATCACAAAAATGCCTCCAAGAATTCAGAGGTTCCAGTTACGATAGATGAGATATGCATACGAGACCGTATATGTTCAGGGAAAGATGCAAATTTCCACTGATGCGCTATCAAGAGCAACAGTAGACCATCCAACTCAACAGGACGTGAACTTTGTGGATGGGATAGGTATACAATCTACTCCACAACAGTGGCTGGCGAGTATACAGAAACTGCAAGAAATTCATCACCCCCAAAAGCAGAACGTGGAATGTACTCGAATATGTAAATACTGCACGTCAAGAATGTCCTAGTGGTAAGATCATGAAAACTTCCTACGAATTCAGAAAACAATAGTCGACGATTTGATGTAAAATGACAGACTAGTCATTTCACGTTCATTCAGACTGGATATCTTGGGATGTCTACATAGGGTCACATGGGAATGACAAAGTGCAGAGCAGGGGCCAGGAATATTCAAAGACATAGAAAACATGGTCCTGAACTGCCAAGTATGTGCAATACATAGTCTGGAACAGAGAACCTCTGATTACAACAAAATTTCCAACCAGACCCTGGGAACGGCTAGGGATGGATTCATTTATGCACAAAGTAAAATCCTATATAATTGTGATCGATTATTTCTCACGATGGATTGAAGTGAAAAGGTTGCACTCAACAATAACAGAATCTGCTGTCTGAAATTTGCAAGAGAACTTTGCGACACATGGTATCCCTGACGAAGTCGTGTCCGACAATGGTCTACAATTTGCAATTGAATATTTCACACAATTTGCAAGAAAATGGGGATTTGAACATCTCATGAGTTCACCATGATTTCCTCAGTCAAACGGCAAGGCTGAAAGAGGAGTAAGTACCATAAAGGCATCGTTGAAGAAGAACGAAGATCTTCCAACTGCATTGATCAACTATCAATCTACTCCAGCAAAGACTACCAAAAAGTCCCAGATAGAGAGAAGTAATATAGGAACCAACAAGCTCACAATTACAACCAAAGATTTTGTACCAGAAACTTACCTCAGCTAAAGGAAGGCGAGAAGGTATGGATATGAGATCTAGAACAGGAAGGTGTTGTCATCCAAAAAGATGAAAATGATCAGAGATTGTATCTAGTACACACAGCTGAGAGTACTATACAATGAAATAGGAGAAACATTATCCCTATTCCACAGAAGTAACAATCAATCATTTATCTGGCTGAACCACAGCATCACAGAATTGTTACAGCACAGATGACGGCCATTCGGCCCATCGTGTCTGCACCGGTTCTCTGAATGAGCAATTCTCCTAGTGCTTCTCCCCATAACCCTGTATATTCTTCCTTTTCATATAATAGTCTAATTCCCTTTTGAATGCTTTAATTAAACTTGCCTCCACCACACTCTCAGGCAGTGCATTCTAGACCTTAACCATTCAATGCATGAAAATGTTTTTCCTCATGTCACTTTTGCTTCTCTTAGCTTAAATCTGTGCCCTCTTGTTCTCGATGCTTTCACAAGTGGGAACAGTTTCTCTCTGTCTACTCTGCTCAGATCCCTCATGATTTTGAATACTTCTATCAAATCACCTCTCACTCAGCCTTCTCTTCTCCAAGGAAAACAGTCCTAACTTCTCCAAACAATCTTCATAACTGAAGTTCCTAATCCCTGGAATCTTTCTTGTGAATCTTTTCTGTACTCTCTCTAACGCCTTCAAATCCTTCCTAAAGTGTGGCGCCCAGAACTGGACACACAACTCCAGCTGAGGCTGAACTAGTGTCTTATACAAGTTCAACATAACTTCCTTGCTCTTGTACTCTATGCCCCTATTAATAAAGCCCAGGATACTGTATGCTTTATTAGCCGCTCTCTCAACCTATCTTGCCACCTTCAATGACTTATGCACATATACACCCAGGTCTCTCTGCTCCTGCACCCCCTTTACAATTGTACCCTTTATTTTATATTGTCTCTGTGTTCTTCCTATCAAAATGAACCATTCACATTTTTCCACATTGAACTTCATCTGCCACTAATCCACCCATTCCACCAACTTGTTTATGTCCTTTTGAAGTTCTACACTATCTTCCTCACAGTTCACAATGCTCCCAAGTTTCATATCATCTGCAAACTTTGAAATTGTGCCCTGTACACCAAGATCCAGGTCATTGGTATATCAGGAAAAGCAAGGGTCCCAACACTGATCTCTGGGGAACTCCACTACAAACCTTCCTCCGGCCCGAAAAACATCCATTACCCACTACTCTTTGTTTCTGTCACTCAGAACATTCCATATCCATGTTGTTACTGTCCCGTTTATTCCATGAACTGTAACCTTGCTCACAAGTCTGTTGTGTGGCACTCTATCTAAATCCTTTTGGAAGTCAATGTATACCATATAAACTGTATTACACTCATCAACCTTCCCTATTACCTCTTCAAAAAACCCCAGCAAGTTAGTTAAACATGATTTTCCCTTAAGGACTCCATCCTGGCTTTCTTTAATTAACCCACATTTGTTCATGTGACTATTAATTTTGTCCCGAATTAATCTTTCTGGAAGTTTCCCCTCCACTGAAGTTAAACTGACTGGCCTGTAGTGGCTGGTCTTATCTTTACACTCTGTTTTGAACAAGGGTGTAACGTTTGCAATTCTCCAGTCATCTGGTACCACCCCCAAGTCTAAGGAAAACTGAAAAATTATGGCCAGTGCCTCCTCAATTTCCACTCTCACTTCCTTCAGTATCCTTGGATGTATCTCAACTGATCCTGGTGCCTTATCCACTTTAAGTACAGACAACCTATCCAACAACTCCTCCTTATCAATTTTAAACACTTCTAGTGTCTGAATTACCTCCTCTTTCACCATTACCAAGGATGAAGATGCAACCCAAGCAAAGACTGATGCAAAGTATTCATTTAATACCTCAGCTATGCCTTCTGCCTCCATGTGCAAGTTCCATTGTTGGTCCCTCATTGACCCCACTCCTCCTACTTCCCCTTTTGCCACCCTTTTGCTAATAAAATGTCTATTAAAAAAACTTTGGGATTCCCTTTTATGTTCGCTGCCAGTCCCTGTTCATACTCTCTCTTTGCTTCTTTCATTTGCTTTTTCACTTCCCCTCTGGACCTTCTACATTCAGCCTGGTTCTCAATAGTATTTTCTACCTGGCATCTGTCATAAGCACACTTTTTCTACCTTATCTTGATTTCTATCTCTTTTGTCATCCAGGGAGCTCTGGATTTGTTTACCCAACTTTCCCCTTCAAAGGAACATGCCTTTACTGTGCCCAATCTATCTCTTCTTTGAAGGTAGCCCATTGTTCAGCTAACGTTTTTCCTGCCAACCTTTGACTCCAATTTATTCATCCCAGATCTGTTCTTACCCCATTGAAGTTGGCTTTGCCCCAGTTAATTATTCTCACTGTGGATTGTTCTTTGTACTTTTCCATAGTCAGCCTAAACCTTATGATAAAATGATCACTGCTCCCTAAATGCTGTCCGACTGATACCCAATCCACTTGGCCCACCTCATTCCCAAGAACCAGGTCTAGCAGTGCCTCCTTTCTCGTTGGACTAGAAACATACTGCTGTAGAAAATTTTCCTGAACACACTCTAGGAACTCTTGCCCCTCACTGTCCTGTACACTACTATTATCCCAGTCTATGTTTGGATAATTAAAATCCCCCATTATAACTACTCTATAATTTTTGCACCTCTCTGCAATTTCCTTTGCAAATTTGTTTCTCTACACCCTTCCCACTATTTGGTGGCCTATAGACAACACTGAGCAATGTAACGGCACCTTTTTTGTTCCTTGGCTCAAGCCACGTAGATTCTGTCCTCGACCCCTCTGGGACATCCTTTTTCTCCAGCACTGCAATGCTCTCCTTAATCAATACTGCCATCCCTCCCCCTTTTTTCCCTTTCCTATCTTTCCTAAACACCTTGTATCCAGGAATATTTAATACCCAGTCTTGCCCTTCTTTGAACCAAATCTCTGTTATAGCCACATCGTATTTCCACATGTCAATCTGCTGTGTAGCTTACCAATCTTATGAACACTCCGTGCATTCACATATGTGCAGAGAAGATGATCAAGAAACCCAGAGACAACAGGATACTACAAACAGGGGTCAAGGCCATCCAAGTTGTCCGAAAAGACTTTCAAGCAAGACTACTGATATTCTGAACCCGATACAAACGTGATCAGGGAGAGTCATGAAGCTTCCTGAGAGGCTAAATTTATGATGGACAGAGACTTGGGGTGGGGGGGGGGGGGGAAATGAGATAGTATGTAAAGTCAAAATGAATGTATGTATATATATATATATATATATATATAAAAATAGATAGGGACAAAGACTTTGGGGGAGATGTAGTATAACAGCCTGAAAGGGTGAATGTTGAGACAGTGAGAGTAAATCCCTCCCACTGTAGTGATGATGTAATAGTCACATGGGTATTAGGCTGAGAAGGTAGAAGCAGCACGAGGGCTGGATTTTGTTCCCACACTAACGTCGGATTCTGTGGTAGGGGTGGCTGGAAAATCGGAGTGGCAGCGGCCCGCCATGGAACCCGACGCCAGGATTGCTGGGCCCAATCTTCCCATCAGCGGGGAAGCTCTGTGGCAGCCCCTCCACCCCTCTGCAATGAGACCCAAATTAGAAAATTTAAATTACATCCTTGCATTAATTAAAATGTAACTCACAGCGATCTTACCTTCAGTTCCCGATCTTCAGCATGACGTGCGTGGCACTCATGCGCCTTCACCTTCCCATGCAGCGACAGCTGGCACCACTGAGGTGGGAAGGGGTCAACTCTGCAAGATGTCGTGCTGTTTGCAGGGCTGGCAGCCTTTTAAACATGGCGCCAGCACCTGCTCCTTCATCAGGTGACGCCTTCACCAAGCTGCCCCACCACGTGATTGGGTGGTGGGGGGGGGGGGGGGGGGGTGCGGCCACTGTGCATGTACTAAATGGCCGCTGGACGCAAGATCACAACTGTGTGGGGCCTGTACATGGCAGCTGCCATTTTCTTCACCCGCTGCCACTCCCGACGGCAGGAGAACAAGATCCAGCCCAAGGTGTGCTGGCTAGACAGGCTTGTGGAGAGTGTAAATAGTTACATCTGTATATCATAAAGAAGTTATTCTTTAGCTCTACAAAAAAACTCAGAAACTTCTGTAAACAACACTCGATCTACGCTACAACAGGACACAGCACTCAGTCCTCCTCATGGCGGTGAAATTCCCTGGGAACTGGTGTCAGCTGTAATGTGCTTGTTAGGTAACCTCTATAATTTGGCCACAGAAGAAGCAATGTGGGCCATTTCACGAATAGCATAAACCCCCTTACCCCCTGACACAACTGAGCACGTGGAACCAAGAAGCAAACAAGCTGTCAAAAGAAAGGAGATTTATCTAGCACCTTTCATGACATCCGGACCTCCCAAAGTGCTTAACAGCCAATGAAGTATTATCACTATTGTAATGTCGGGAATGTGACACCCAATTTGCACACAGCAAGTTCCTACGAACAGCAATGTGATAATGACTGGCTAATCTGTTTTTGTGGTGTTAGCTGAGGAATAAACATAAACAGGGATACATCACCTGCTCTTCTTCAAATAATGCAATGGGAGGTTTTATGCCCACTGGAAGGGGCAGACGGGGCATCAATTTAATGTCTCATCTGACAGTGCAGCACTCCCTGGACCATGTGGAATGGGACGAACCAAGAAACCTTAATGCACCAACATTGTCCCTCCCCAACACACAAGCAGAGTACAATTAAAATGTACAATGGCCCCATGAAATAAACATACAAACTGAGATCATTCAGCCCAAGAAGGCTACTGCATTCAGATCAATGAAATAAACTGATAAATATTTCACTGTAATCACTCAAACCCACTTAAACATATTGTTAATTATAAGATCAGCTGACATAGAGGAGACAATACATTTAGTAGCAATTTGTAACAGGGGAACAAAGTGAAATCTCCTTGGCAAAACATGGGATAGATATACTCAAGGAGCCACCTTGTGTAACATTTGCCCTGTATTTTCATGAAGCTTAGATATTCACATGGGCTGTCAGCAGAGGTCACTGCCAGCAAGCTTATTGCAAAGTAGTGAGGAGCTCGAAATGATTCAAATCACACTGCAGCAAGCTCAGGAACTGTAACAAAGACATAATAAAAGCAAAATGCTGCGGATGCTGGAAAGTGAAATAAAAACAAGCAATGCTGGAAATACTCAGCAGGTCTGGCAGCATCTGTGCAGAGAGAAGCAGAGTTAACCTTTCAGGTCAGTTCTGAAGAAGGGTCACTGACCTGAAACATTAACTCTGCTTCTCTCTGCACAGATGCTGCCAGACCTGCTGAGTATTTCCAGCATTGCTTGTTTTTATTACTGTAACAAAGACTCCCAGTTTAGCGAGATAAGGAGATAAGCAGCGAGTGTGTAGGAAGTGAGTGAGAACAGAAAATTTACGGCACAACAGGAATCCATTCAGCCCATCATGTCTGTGCTGGCCGAAAAGGAGCTATCCACTCTCATCCCCCTTTCCAGCACTTGCTCCATAGTCCTATAGATTTCAGCACTTCAAGTGCATATCCAAGTAGTTTTAAATGTGAGGAGGGTTTCTGTCAAGCAGAGAGTTCCAGACTCCCTATGCCCACTGGGTGAAAAGAATTCTCCTGAACTCTGCTCTAATCCTTCTATCAATTACTTGAACTCTATGCCCCTTGATTACTGAGCTCTCTGCTGTGGGAAATAGTTCCAACCTATCCGAATGTGCATCAGGCACGAAGCAAAGCATCCTGCAATTGAGAGAGAAACAGTGACAGGCGAACGCTTTGAGATAAGAACCTTCACCAAACAAAAGAAACAGGGAAATCACGTCATCAAAAATTCCACGTTTCAGTGATGACAAAGAGAAACAGAGTCTCTGTCAGTCGCGTAACTCAGGAGTTTTGTATCGAGAATAAGTGTCAAATTCCAGAGGGTGACGTGACAGCTCCAACACCCCTGAGGAGGAAGTACGATGGGTGGAGTAGTGGGGAAGAGCCAACAGTAATCCATCATGCCCCGACAGTCCCCCAAAGGGCAATTCAAACACACCACCTTCTGACTTCATATCAAGTGCCTGCCCCAAACAAGTGTGGCCCTCAGGAAAATTACAATGGCATTCTCACATCATGGAATACTTGCCCCCATGGCAAACTGGCAGGGGCTCTGGGCACCATGACTCAGACCACACAGTAAAAACCTGCTGGGACTGGAGACTGAGTCCCTCCAAGCTGTGTAAAATGGGCTCTCAGCTGCAGCTGACTGTACCACAGGGTGTTGCTGAGAACAATCTCCAGATTGATGCTTGGCTAATACTTTGTTCCTACAACTCTTCAGTTAACAACAGCTTGCATTGATATACCACCACGAACACAGTAAACCATTTAAACAATACTGACCCGCAGAGCGAGGTCACTCACACTGACCCACAGAGCAAGTTCACTCACACTGGCTCGCAGGACACTGATCCGCACTCTCACACGGTGTGTGATAACCCCCATTGACCTAGAGGGTGAGTTCCCCTCGGAGTAGCTGCCTGTTCGTCGTTGGCTTCATCTGCGGTCCTATCTATGCCTTGACATGATGCATTACGTCCAGTCACAGACGCCTCACGTATGTTTATGCATATGGAACTGGCATTTAATGCCTGCGGGTGTAAACTGCTGTTTACCCTCTGGATGATGAAATATTTCACTGACATTGGATTTGACATTGTGCCCCATCCTGGCAGTATTTGGGCTCTTCATCTGTGCCAAAGTTGCAAGTGTCTCTAATGGCAGATTGGCTCACTGGTCACTGTTGCTTCATGACCTTGCATCCATTTCAGACACTCTCCTCAGCCTTCTAACCTTGCACATGGGCTCCTCTACCTGGTCTACACCAGCACTTAGATGCCCAGGGCTCATGGGATTGGGGGCAATATAATAGTATGGATTGAGAATTGATGAACAGACAGAAAACAGAGTAGGAATAAACAGGTCCTTTTCAGGTCAGCAGGCAATAACTAGTGGGGTACTGCAAAGATCAGTGTAAGATGTTTGGGCCTCAGCTACGTACAATCTATCTTAATAATATAGATGAGGGGAACGAGTGTTTTGTATCCAAGTTTGCTGATGATACAAACAGCTTGGTGGGAAAGTAAGCTATGAGCAGGACAGAAAGAGGCTGCAAAAGGACTTGGATGGGTTGAGTGTGTGGGCAAGAATGTGGCAGATGGAATGTAACTGCTGAACAACAGTGGTGCCAGCACTGATCCCTGTGAAACACCA
This sequence comes from Heterodontus francisci, assembly GCF_036365525.1. Classification (NCBI taxonomy): domain Eukaryota; kingdom Metazoa; phylum Chordata; class Chondrichthyes; order Heterodontiformes; family Heterodontidae; genus Heterodontus; species Heterodontus francisci. Next base: position 19,708,538 of record NC_090381.1, read on the forward strand.
CTTCCCACCTTCTGTCGGTCGGGGTAACTACCTTTAACTCCTACTCTCTGTTTGCTTTTTTGTATCCAGCTCATCATCCATTATGCTACTCGCCCTCTTAGTCCACATGCTCTGAACTTAGTCATGAGTTTACTCTGCATTGTACAGTATAATCGTGTATAGTGTCATGAAGACCCCACCTGCCATGGATGAGGCACATTAATTCCATCACATGGAACATTAATTTTAAACTGTTGCTGGACTGAAAAGATGACTTGTTTAAAGAGATCAGAGCAGTGGCTGGAAACATTTGCATTCTAAGAGACAGTTGCCTGGAGAAGACAATGGAACTGCTCCCTGATCCAATTAACCCAAATAGATTTTGATCACCAGAAACTGAATATGTAAAAGCCAGCATCCCATTCCCCCCACCCCCTGTACCACTAGGGCGTCTGCTAAGATGGAGAATCACAAAAACGCAGGAGAGTTTGTTTAAAAAAAACGCTGTTCACATGACTAACCTGCTGGCTTATCCCTGCTGCTCTTCTTAAATAAAGGCACAACATTAGCTATCCTCCAGTCTTCCGGTACCTCACCCATGGCTAACGATGATACAAAAATCTCTGCCAGGGCCCCAGCAATCTCCTCCCTTGCTTCCCATAGCATCCCAGGATACACCTGGTCAGGCTCTGGGGATTTATCCACCTTAATTCAATTCCAGATTTTCTAAGTTAATTAATTGAATTTTATTAATTAATTGATTTTAAATTCCACCAGCTGCCATGGTGGGATTTGAACCCCTGCCCTCAGGGCAGTAGCCTGGGCCTCTCGATTACTCATCTATTGACATTACCACTACACCTCCTGCCTTCCTTGGCTGAAGGATCCAGAACCAGGGGACACTGGTTTAAGGTGATTGGCAAAAGAAGCAACTGCAAATGGTTAGGATTTGGACTGCACTGCCTAAGAGTGTTGTGGAGGCAGATTCAATCAAGGCCTTCAAAAGAGAATTGGATAATTATCTGAAGAGAAAAAAAATTGCAGGGCTATGGGGAACAGGCAGGGGGGTGGAACTAGGTAAGGAGCTTTTGCAGGGAGCCGGTGATGGTCTGAATGGCCTCATTCTTTACTGTAACCATTCCATGATTCTATCCTTCCCTTAATAGAGGACAAAACTGCACACAATAGACCAGGTGTGTTCTCACCAAGGTCCTTTATAATAGCAGTAATATTTCTTTGCTTTTTGTACTCCAAACCCTTTGTTACAAAGGGTGACATGATTTGCTTTCCTAATTTCACAAGGATGTTGCCTGGTTTGGAGGGCTTGAGTTATAAAGAGAAATTGGATAGGCTGGGTCTGTTTTCCCTGGAGCCAAGGAGGCTGAGAGGGGACATGATAGAGGTATATAAAATTATGAGAGGCATAGATAGGGTAGATAGCCAGAGTCTGTTTCCCATGGTAGGGGTGACCAGAGGGCATAGATTTAAGGTGAGACGGAGGAGGTTTAAAGGTGATCAAAGGGGTAAATTTTTCACACAAAGAATCGTGGGTATCTGGAATGAGCTGCCTGAGGAGGTGGTGGAGGCAGGAACAGTAGCAACATTTAAGAAGCATCTGGACAGGTACTTAAATGAGAAAGGCATCGAGGAATATGGAATTAATGCAGGCAGGTGGAATTAGTATAGATAGGCATTATGGTCGGCATGGACACGGTGGGCCGAAGGGCCTGTTTCTATGCTGTATGACTATGACTCTATGAAAGTTAGTCTCAGTAATAGTGCCATGAAATGATCATTGATCGTCATAACCCATCTGGTTCTCTAATGCCCTTTAGGGAAGGAAATTTGCCGTTCTTACCTGGTCTGGCCTATATGTGCCTGGCACAGCCCTCGTCTCCACTCCCTTAAGTCCAAGGGAATGGATATGGCAGACAACTGGTTTAGCCATCCACCACCAGATCTGGCTGCACCACACAAAACACCATCAGGTCCTTCTCTCATCTGTGTTAAAATTCTCTTCATTGCAAACCATCTTCATAAAACCCCTCTCTCCTGTCTAAAGGGCTGCTACCCGACCCAAAGCCGCGACGTGTCGGGGTCGGGTCAGGTCGGGTCGGGCTGCTCTTCTGGTTCCGGCCCGGGTCGGACACACACAGCAAGAATTGCAGGTAAGTGTTAAAAGTAAAAAACTTACCTGAGTGGGGGTCACTCCAGTTCAGTTTCTGGTCAATGGTAGCCCCTAGGATGTTGAGGTGGGGGAGATGGTTAGATTCTGTCTTGTTGGAGATGGTCATTGCCTGGCACTTGTGTGGCGCGACTGTTACTTGCCACTTATCAGCCCAAACCTGGATATTGTCCAAGTCTTGCTACACTTCGACATGGACTGCTTCAGTATCTGAGGAATTGCGAATGGTGCTGAACATTGTGCAATCATCAGCAAACATCCCCACGTCTGACCTTATGATTGAAGGAAGGTCATTGATGAAGCAGCTGAAGATGGTTGGGCCTAGGACACTACCCTGAGGAACTCCTGCAGTGATGTCCTGGCACTGAGATGATTGACCTCCAACAACCACAACCATCTTCCTTTGCGCTAGGTATGACTCCAACCAGCGAAGAGTTTTCCCACTGATTCCCATTGACCTCAGTTTTGCTAGGGCTCCTTGATGCCATACTCGGTCAAATGCTGCCTTGATGTCATGGGCAGTCACTCTCACCTCACCTCTTGAGTTCAGCTCTTTTGTCCATATTTGAACTAAGGCTGTAATGAAGTCAGGAGCTGAGTGGCCCTGGCGGAACCCAAACTGAGCGTCACTGAGCAGGTTATTGCTAAGCAAGTGCCGCTTGATAGCACAGTCGATGACACCTTCCATCACTTTACTGATGATTGAGAGTAGGCTGATGGGACAGTAATTGGCTGGGTTGGACATGTCCTGCTTTTTGTGTACATGACACACCTGGGCCATTTTCCACATTGCCGGGTAGATGCCAGTGTTGTAGCTGTACTGGAACAGCTTGGCTAGGGGCGCGGCAAGTTCTGGAGCACAGGTCTTCAGTACTATTGCCGGAATATTTTCGGGGCCCATAGTCTTTGCAGTATCCAGTGCCTTCAGTCGTTTCTCGATATCACGTGGAGTGAATCGAATTGTCTGAAGTCTGGCATCTGTGAAGCTGGGGACTTCAAGAGGAGGCCGAGATGGATCATCAACTCGACACTTCTGGCTGAAGACTGTTGCAAATGCTTCAGCCTTATCTTTCGCACTGATGTGCTGGGCTCCCCCATCATTGAGGATGGGGATATTTGTGCAGCCACCTCCTCCAGTTAGTTTAATTGTCCACCACCATTCACGGCTGGATGTGGCAGGACTGCAGAGCTTCGTTCTGGTCCGTTGGTTATGGGACCACTTAGCTCTGTATCGCATGCTGCTTACGCAGTTTGCCATGCAAGTCGTCCTGGGTTGGTAGCTTCACCAGGTTGACACCTCATTTTGACGTATGCCTGGTGCTGCTCCTGGCATGCCCTCCAATTGACAATCGCATGCACTCCGGCCTCTCACATTCTATCCTCCATAAACATGAGGTCATCCAAAACTCTGCTGTCCGTATCCTAACTCATGGCAAGTCCCATTCACTCACCATCTCTGTGCTCGCTGACCTACATCCACTACCGGTTAAGCAACACGTTGATTTTAAAATTCTCATCCTTGTTTTCAAGTCCTTCCAAGGCCTAGCCATTCCCTAATCTATAAGCTCCTCCAGCCCTACAACCCTCAGATACCTACACTCATATAATTCTGGCCTCTTGAACATCTCAAATTTTAATCACTCCATCATTGATGGTCACGCCTTCAGCTACCATGGCCCTAAGCTCTGGAATCCCCTCCTTAAATGCCGCCACCTCTCTACCTCTTTCCTCTTTTAAAGCACTCCTTAAAACTTACCTCTTTGGCCAAGTGTTTGGTCATCTGCCCCAATATCACCTTATCTGCCTCAGTCAAATTTTGCTTCATAAGGCTCCTGTGAAGTGCCTTGGGATGTTTCATTACATTAAAGATGCAAGAAATACAGGTTGTTGTTGTTAATGGGAGTCAGGGCCACCCCCTCCAACCTCGTTATTGGGAGTGAAGACCACCCCCTTCGTAACTGTAACTAAATATGCTACATTCAAGGTTACAACAGGGAGTGCTTGATATTCCCCGAGCGTAGGTTTTCTCCGGGTGCTCCGGTTTCCTCCCACAAGCCAAAAGACTTGCAGGTTCGTAGGTAAATTGGCCATTGTAAATTGCCCCTAGTATAGGTAGGTGGTAGGGAAATATAGGGACAGGTGGGGATGTGGTAGGAATATGGGATTAGTGTAGGATTAGTATAAATGGGTGGTTGATGGTCGGCACAGACTTGGTGGGCCGAAGGGCCTGTTTCAGTGCTGTATCTCTAAACTAAACTAAACTAAACCTCTGGACTGATCAGGAAACCCCTTCAGTCTATTGGATTGTTCTAACTCCTCACTTATTTACTGCCCAGCAGGGTGGTAAAGCTAAGGAAAGATCAACAATGTGGTTTGATTGACTTGGAAAAGAGAATGACTGGCAGATGGAGATGATATTGTCATACTCTCGGTATGAGCACTGTTCTGTCTCCAGGTGGGAAGGTCTCTGTCACATTGTGGATAAGCTTTGTTCAAATGTGTACAAGGTAAGAGTGGGTAGTGACGAAAAGTCCAAAGACAGTTACTTTCACACCAGCCAACAGAAACTGTTCAAGGGGAAAGACTAAAGTTGGTGGATTCTTGTAAATGGTGAGAGAAAAAATGGAAAGAGAAGCTAGAGTTTAGATGTTTACCGATTCCAGACACCATAGAACAGCCCAGGACATCACTGCAGGACTTCCTCAGGGTAATGTCTTAGGTCCATCTTCAGTTGCTTCACCAATGACCTCCCCACCATCATAAGGTCAGAAGTAGGGATGTTTGCTGATGATTGTACAGTATTCAGTATCATTCACAACTTCTCAGATACTGAGGCAGTTTATGCCCCAATGCAGCAAGCCCTGGACAATATTCAGACTTGAGCTAATAAATGGCAAGTAACATTCGCGCCATACAAGTGCCAGGCAATGACCATCTCCAACAAGATAGAGTCTAACCATCTCTGCTTGGTATTCAACAGCAGTACCAAAGTTGAAAGTCCCACCATCAACATCCTAGGGGTCACCATTGACCAGAAACTTAACTGGACCAGCCATATAAATACTGTGGCAACAAGAGCAGGTCAGAGGCTGGGAGTTCTGCGCTGAGTAATTCACCTGCTGACTCCCCAATGCCTGTCCACCATCTCACAAAGCACAAATCTGGAGAATGATGGAATACTCTCCACCTGGCTGAGTGCAGCTCCATCAACACTCAAGAAGCTTGATATCGTCCAGAACAAAGCAGACCACTTGGATTGGCACCATCCCACCCTCCACTAGCTTAACTATTCACTCCCTCCACCACTGAAGCACAGTGGCAGCAGTGTGTACCATCTACAAGATGCACTGCAGCAACTCACCAAGGCTCCTTCAACAGCACCTTCCAAACCCGCAAACTCCACTGCCTAGAAGAACATAGGCAGCAGACACTTGGGAACACCACCTGCGAGCTCCCCTCCAAGTCACACACCGTGCTGACTTGGAACTATATTGCCATTCCTTCACTGCCGCTGAGTCAAAATCCTAGAAATCCCTCCCTAACAGCACTGTGTGTGTGCCTACAACACTGCAGTGGTTCAAGAAGACAGCTCATCATCACCTTCTCGAGGGCAATTAGGGATGGGCAAAAAATGCTGGCTTCACTAGTGATGCCACATCCCATGAATGAATATAAAAAAAATTAATGCAAAGAACTTTGCACAGGCAGCCAAGAGAGCGAGATAATGAACAAGTACCATTAGGAGGTCCTGCACTTATGCTATAGTTCTCAGTACATACAACACGATTAGCTGATGAATGGTGCCATCGATATACCAGATCTGTGCAACAGAGGAAGTCACAGTGGCAGTCAGACGGAAATGCAGTATCAGCTGAACTAGACAGATGGAAAACATCGCTCTGGTAACTCAGCCCCTCTAACAAACACACACTAGTACCCGGAGGTGAAACAGATGAATCCAGAGGAAGGATGCCTCAATGCTGACGATAGAGATAGCTGCACTTGGTCAGGACCTAAAGTGACCATAGCTAAGGCAATCTGAAACTGGGAAAAAAATTACAACCCACTCCTTCATTGGAAATCAATGCGGTGCAATTCTGGACCAAGTTGGTGAATTAACCATTGGCTATGAGATCATCAGAAACCATGGGCTTTCATGGTAGAGGTAATTCTTATGCTGTATTAGCCCTGGGATATATCTGTGAAATTCAAGAGGCATCAGGTACAAAGGGTGAATCAGGAAGAGGGGTAGTCATGACAAAAGAGAGGACACCATACTGGGGTCAGTTGGGACTAGTATAGGTATATATGCAACCCTGTCAATCCACTGGAATATGTTGTTACGACCAGTGAGAAAGGGGTCTAGGGTTCCCTTTCAGCCTTCACCTGGCCTTACCGTAATAGGGTTTAATTTTAAACACACTTTCTTTTTAGCTCCCCCTCAGTGACTCCTTGTTCACTAACTTCCAATTATAAGGCAAAGAAACTAGCCAAACCGGTTTTCTTAGGTTTAAAGAAAAAAGGTTGAATTTTATTAAACTTAAACTCTAATTCGGTTAACACCTACGGATATGCGACGCGCCAACACTAGCATGCATACACGATACACACATGCAGACAGAGACAGAAAAGAGAAGAAATAAAGTGGAAAAGTTTGAGGCAATATTTGAAGATGGTTTTGGTTACTTTGAGCTCGCTGTAAAGTCCTTGATTGTAGGTAGGTCTTGCATGTCGTTGGGCCCAGTATTCTTCTTAAACCTTGTTCGATGTAGGAGACTTTTCTCTCTTGAAGTTCCTGTGTCCTCAGTGGGTCCAGAAACTTGTGAGAAAGAAATGGGACCAGCCAGGAGAGGTCTTCTCACTCCAGGAGCAAAGAGTCTTTGAGTTCAAAAACTCTGCGGCTAGTTCAAAAAACCTGGACCAGCCAGTTAGTCATGTGACCAGTTGGTTTAACCAGTCCTGGCTTTTGTGGATTGTATCACCTTAGCAGTCTCTGGAATGCTCTTCCTTACACCTTCAATGTCTGGTGATCAAAATCCATTATGGGTTGAATGTGTCAGGGAATGGTCCTTTTGTCTCCACAAGCACTGTCTGTAAGTATGCAAATATTTTTCAGCTAAGTGTCTGGCAGCCCTTGTAACGGGCCTTCGCTTCTTCCCAGCAAGTTTACTATCAATGTTCATATGATAAAATTAATATGTCTCATTCTTGGCAGGTGGGGGAGGGCTGCATGACACATTGGTAAAAAGAGTATTAAAAGAGGTGTTACTCTACAATCCCCTGAAGTATTAACCCCAATCATGAAGGGAATCATGAAGGGTGGCAGGATTTACTGACCTCAACATTGGGATGGGTCCTGAAGTTCTCTCTGCATATTTGATCCAAGGATTAAAAAAAATGACAGCATTTCATAATGATTTTCAAGCCTACTAGCATTGTTAGAAGGTGTCAGTTAGAACGTTGGATTTAATACACATCAACGTTAACCAGAATTAGCATTTTGCTTTGTTTTATAATTGTGTATGTTTGGTGCTGATACACTGTGTGCTGAAGAGTGGTCCTCTCAGATAGAGTTGGTACCAATTATCCCTTTTAAAGAAAGAACAACCTTGCATTTCTTTAGCGCTTTTCATGACCTCAGTCATTCTAAAGCGTTTTACAGTCAATGAAGTCCTTTTGAAGTGTACTCACTGTGGTAATATAGAAAATGCAGCAGGCAGTTTGCACACAAGCTCCCACGAAAAACAATGTGATAATGACCAGATAATCTGTTTTAGTGATGCTGGCTGATGGATAAATATTGACCGGGACGCTGGGAGAACTCCCCATGCTTTTCATCAAACTAGTGTCATGGGATCTTTAATGTCTACCTGAGAGGGCAGAAAGGGCCTCAGTTTAACGCTTCATCTGAAATACAGCAAGTCCTACAGTACAACACTGTTAAAGTCACCATGTACCAAACTAGTCAGCTCCTAAGGTCAAGTTTCTCTTCGCCACTACAACCTGTCTTCTTAAACCACTCCTCCACTCTCACCTCTAACAGTAAGTATGAGGATTTCTTTGCAACTAAGATCGAGACCATCTGATTAGCTGCCCTTGCTGCTTCCCTCCCTTCCACTAGCCCACCAGGCCAAATTTTCTCTAAGGTTCCCATCTGTCCTAGCCCTGAACTCACATCATAGAGTCATAGAAAATCATAGACATTTTATAGCACGGAAAGAAGCCACTTGGCCCATCGTGTCTGTGCCAGCCGAAAAACGTTCCACCCATTCTCATCCCACCTTTGAAGAGTCAGTTACTAGGGGACAGAGGTTTAAAGTGAGAGGGGCAAAGTTTAGAGGGGATGTGCGAGGCAAGTTTTTTACACAGAGGGTGGTGAGTGCCTGGAACTTGCTGCTGAGGGAGGTGGTGGAAGCAGGTACGATAGCGACGCTTAAGAGGCATCTTGACAAATACATGAATAGGATGGGAATAGAGGGATACGGTCCCCGGAAGTGCAGAAGGTTTTAGTTTAGACAGGCATCAAGATCGGTGCAGGCTTGGAGGGCCGAATGGCCTGTTCCTGTGTTGTACTGTTCTTTGTTCTTCCGGCATTTGGACCATAGACTTGCAGATTACGGTACTTGAGGTGCATATCCAGACGTCTTTGGAATGAGTTGAGGGTTTTGGCCTCAACTACCCTTTCAGGCAGAGAGTTGGAGACCCCCACCACCCTCTGGGTGAGAAAAACTTTTCCTCATCGCCCCTCTAATCTTTCTACCAATCACTTTAAATCTATTCCTCCTAGTCACTGACCTCTCTGCTAAGGTAAATAGACCCTTTACCTCCACTCTATCCAGGCCCCTCAAAATTTTGTACATTTCAGTCAGATCTCCCCTCAGCCTTCTCTGTTCCAAGGAGAGCAACCCCAGCCTATCCAACATTTCCTCATAGCTGCATTTTTCCAGTTTCGGCAACATCCTTTTCCAGTTTCCCTCATATTCGTTCATGTCGCCTCCAAGTTCATCTTGTCCATGAAACCCACCTCCTGATCCCTCAATTCTATTCGCACTAAACTACTGACCACCCAACTTCCCTTCCTGGCCCCCATGTTAGGTGATGTTGTTAACAGTTCCCTCTCCTCAGGTATTTTCTCACTCCCTTTCAAATCTGCCAACACCACCCCTCTTCTCAAAAAAAAACTCCTCGACTCCTCTATCCTGCAAACTACTGTCTCATTTCCAAACTCCCTTTACTCTTCAAAGTCCTTGAATGTGCTGTCACCTCCCAAATCCATGTCCATCTTTCCCATAACTCCATGTTTGAACCTCTCCAATCAGATTTTAATTTCTGCCACAGTACTGAAATGGCTATCAAAATCACAAATGACATTCAATGTGACTGTGCCCATGATAAATTATTCCTTCTCGACTTGTCTGCAGCCTTTGACATGGTTGATCACACCATCCTTCTCCAATGCCTCTCCACGGTTGCCCAGCTAGATGGGACTGCATTCACCTCGTTCCATTCTTATCTATCCTGCAGTGGCTTTTCTTCCCACTCTTGTCCCGTTACCTCTGGATCTATCCTTGGCCCCTTCCTATTTCTCAATCACATGCTGCCCCTCGGCGACATCATTTAAAAACACAGCATTAGTTCTCACTTGTACACGGACGACAGTCATCACTACCTCACCACCTCTCTCAACCCCTCCACAGTCTCTACTATGTCACACATACTGACGACATCCAATACTGGATGAGCAGAAATATCCTCTAAATAAATATTGGGAAGATAGAAGCCGTTGTCTTTGATCATCACCACAGACTCCATTCCCTGGACACCAACTCCATCCCTCTCCTTGGCAACTTAAGAGTTCACAGCCTTTGTGCCGTATTTGACCATGAGAAGAGCTCCATTAACCAGACCACCTACTTCCTCCTCTGTACCATCGCCTGGCCCCACCCCTGCCTCAGCTCATCTGCTGCTGAAACCCTCATTCATGTCTTAGTTACCTCTAGAATTGACTACACCAACACACTGCTGGCTGGCCTCCTATCTTCCACCTGATGTAAACTTAAGCTCATTCAAAACTCTGTTGCCTGTATCATAACTCGCATCAAGTCCCCCTCACCCATCACCTTGTGCTCACTGACCTACTTTCGTTCCCAGTCTGGCAATATTGCAATTTTAAAACTCTCATCCTTGATTTCAAATCCCTCCATGGTCTCACCCCTCTCTATCTTTGTAAACTTCTCCAGCCCTACATCCCTCCGGGTTCTCATCCAATTCTGGCCTCCGGCGCATCCCCAATTTTAATCGGCCCACCAGCTGTACCTTCAGCCACCTAGGCCCTAAGCTCTGGAATTCCCTCCCATTACCTCCCCACCTCAATGTGTCTCTCTCCTACTTTAATACACTCTTTGTCCAAGCTGTTGGTCATCTTCCCAGTACCTCCTTATGTGGTTTGGTTTTAGTTTTTGTCCGATAATGCTCCTGTACGGCGCTATATAAACATTTGTTGTTGTTCTCAAGTTACCATAAACCAAACTACTTAATTCCTAAAGTCATCATGTACCAGAGTAGTCAGGTTCCAAAGTCAAGATGTACCACAGTAGTCAGGTTCTAAAGTCATGGTGTACCAGACTAGTTTGGTTCTCAAGTCATTGTATACAGAGTAGTCATGTTCTAAATTTATTTATTGCATAGGAAGCAATTCCTTTGGTAGATGGTAAATGCTGTATCAGAACTCCCTACACAGAACAACATTAAACCGTTAAAGAGCAGGAATGGAAACGGTTTCAATTGAAAAGCAGACATTAAACTATCAATCTGGACCGGACCCAACCCAACCCAACCCGACACTATACCGGAAAGCGATTGTTCCACTGATACACTAGCACACACATGGAGTTGTCCTTTGAAAGGTAACAAGGTTTGTTCCTGACAGCTAAGTGTCTCAGACATGTCAGTTCACTTTAATCCCAGTTGGTGTTGCATTCTAATCCGAGTAGATTGGCAGTTTTTCTGTAGAACTTTAATTCAGTTCCCATTTTCCCTACTGTCCTCCAATCAAAGGTTTTCCTGGTACTTCTGTATCCTGCAAGAATTTGCAGATTCTAGATGGCAGAACTCCAAACATTTCAGCCCAACCAAGTGTCCTTCTGGCTGAGGTGGATCATCCGTCCTGGTGAACTGGTTGCACTCTTGATAACTTCCATCCACCTGGTGAAAGAGTAAATGAAGAGTTCAGTAATTAGAGGCTGGCACAGAGGCAGCACAGTAACACATGCAAGTTTTGAGGCGATGTGCGAACCGTGAAAGCAGCTGAAGAACTCTACAGGTGGACCACGTGAAGCCCCAACCCCCGGCAATCCAGCCCTCAAAACCCAGGAAACTCAGTCCGGTTTATGCTCACATTTCATATTTGCTGATTTGATACTTGAATTTTCTGGGCCTGAAGGTTTGGAAAGGCCTGTTCTTAGTGCTGTTGCCTTGTCGGTGGATAACTCCGAAATCACCTCAGCAATGTCAGTTTGCAATTTAGAGGGAGTGTCATCTGTCTGTGACCCCTGAGGCTCCATGGTGTACATCTACATAGGTAGAGAGCTTGCCCATCATTCTTCCTCAATTCTAAAGTCATCTCCACCCCTTGAAGAGTTACTTTCTGAGAAGACTCCCAGAGCATGTTGATTTGCATCCAATGCAGAAACTTGCCGTTGTCCATTTAATAGTTTGTTTTCTTGGGCAGGGATGAGCAGCAACAGGCTGCCTGTATCCTAACTCGTATCAAGTCTCGTTCACCCATAACCCCTGTGCTCGCTGAACTATACAGTAGCTCTCGGTCTGTCAATACCTCTAATTCTCCGATTTAAATTAGTTATTCTCATGTTTAAATACATCAATGGCCTCGCCCCCTCCCTATCTCCAACCTCCTCCAGCCACACAATCCTCTAAGATCTCTGCGTTCCTCCAATTCTGGCCTCTTATGGCCCCTGAATTCCATTGCCCCAGCATTAACAGCCATGCGAAGGTTCTTTCTGATAGTACAAGATTGAATTAGACTGTGAGATAATGCCAAGGGACACAGCATTCTTAACTTGAAGCTCCAAGTCAAAAATGTAATGTGAGGAATGTCTATTTAAGACAGGTACAAACCAGTGGAATAGGAACGCAATTAATAGAGTAATTTGAATGCATCAAACTATGAATGAAAATAGATACAGGTGCAACAAGATGTCATCAAGAGAAGCGAACGTGAATTTACCTGCGATAAGTCACCAACATAAAATGAACGCACTGATTCAGATAGAGTAGTTTGGCATCTGGTTCAAGGTTATCCTGGAATAGTGACACCTGATGCAGCAAGTCTAGATTTGGGTAGAATGGACTGGCATCTGGTACAAAGCCCTGAGTTTAGTCAGAATATGACAGGCTGATTATAATCTCTACCAATCACTGCAATACTGAGTGTTGGATGGCAGTCTTACTCCTCAAGACTTGCCCTCTGCCCTGACAAAGACTTGAAATCTGAATCTCACCTTTCAAACGTGTACTCGCTCTCTGCTCTGAAGAAGTAGACGTGAGATTTGAACTGCAGTTTGAAGACATAATCTTTATGAATGTGGTCACCGTCTGTGGGCATGCTCACAATGTAGCCCAACAATGGGAGACTGGCCAGGGGATAGTCATCCTGTAAACATCAACAAATAACGTCTTTACACATCATTTTATAAGATCATCGATAAGCAATAACCAAGGTTGTAAGGCACATGGTCTGCTTTAAGCCTTTCAAAAGCAACTCAATTGACAATTTATGTTGTTAATCCTTTTATCAACTATAGTAGTTCAAAGCCATTATGTTATGTGGACCTACAACTTGCCATTATTACGTTCCTCTTTAAATGATTATCTGTGAATCAACCTACTTTATTCAATTATGACAGTATCTAATAGAACATAGAACAGGAGTAGGCCATTCAGTCCTTCGAGCCTGTTCCGCCACTCAGTTAGATTATGGCTGATCTGTATCTTCAACTACCCTCCTTGGTTCCATTTCCCTTAATACCCTAATACCCTTATCTAACAAAAATCTATCAATCCCAGTTTTGACATTTTCAATTGACCCCAGCTTCAACAACTTTTGTGGGGAAGAGTTCAAGATTTCCACTACCCTTTGTGCGAAAAAGTGGTTTCTGACATCCCTGTCTGGCCTTGCTATAATTTTAAGATTATTCCCCCTTGTTTGGCACTCGCCCATCAGAGAATCATATAGCAGAGACTGAGGCCATTCAGCTCAGTGTGCTCTTTGAAAGAGCTGTCAAATTTAGTCCTTTATCCCAGTGTTTCTTCCAATAACCCTGCAAATTATTCCGCTTCAAGGACATGGCTAATTGTCGTCTTAAAGTTCCTATGGAATCTACTTCCATCACCAGGACCAGAGAATCTTACAACACGGAAGGGAGCTGTTCGGCCCGTCACGCCTGTTTGAAAGCACTGCCCAATTTGATCCCATACTCTAGTTTTCTCCCCATAACCCTGTAAATGATTGCTCTACAAATACACATCCAACTGCCGGATGAAAGTCCCTATGGAATCGGATTTCACCACCCATTCAGATCGCGTGTTCCAGATCATAAAAAAACCCTTGTGACATAATTTATCCTCATTTCCTCTCTAATTTTTTTGCCAATTACTGAGAAAAACTGTTTCTCCCTACTTGCTCTATCAAAACTGCTCATATTTTGCATACCTCTAATAGATCTCCTCTTAACCAAGGAGAACAATCCCAGCTTCTTCAATCTCCCCACATTTCTGATGTCTGTCATCTTTGGTTCCCTCTCCAAAGACTTGACATCCTTCCTAAAGTGTGGCACCTAAAATTGTACACAGTACTCCAGCAGAGGCCTAACCAGAGATTTTAAAGGTTTAGCATGACTTCTTGTTTCTGTGTTCAATACCCTGTTTACAAAGCCAAGTATCCCATACCCTTTCATAAGAGCTTTATCAATTTACATTCAATGATTTGTGAACATACACCCCCAGATTCCACTGTTCGCACAACCACCTCCCCACCCCCACCCCCAAAATACTACCATCTGGATTATACTGCCTCCATATTGTTTCTCCTAAAGGGTATCACTTCACATTTATCCACATTATATTGCCTCCGTCACGTGCGCCTGTTCCACCAGTCTGTCCTCCTGAAGTTCACTACTATCCTGCTCACTATTTATTATGTTACCAAGTTTTGTATCATTTGCAAATGTCAAAATTGTACTTCCTATACCCAAGTCTTTCTTTGGCCTCCTTGTCTCGAGAGACAATGGGTAAGCACCAAGAGGTGGTCAGTGGTTTGTGGAGCAGCGCCTGGAGTGGCTATAAAGGCCAATTCTAGAGTGCTATAAAGTCCAAGTCTAGGTCACGTATATATAACATGAAAAAAAATCGTCCTAATACTGACACATTTCTATCCAGTCAGAAAAACATCTTTTTACCAGTACTATCTGCCTCCTATCTCTTAGCCAATTATGTGCCCAAGTTACCACTATTGCTTTCCAAATAAGTCTGTTATATGATACATTTAGCAAATGCCTTTTGAAAGTCAGTATATTCAACATTTGCACTACCTTTTTTTGAACAGAGGCGGGTGTAACATTTGCAATCCTCCAGTCCTCTGGCACCACTCCCATATCCAAGGAAGATAAAAAAATTGAACACAAGAACTAGGAGCAGGAGTAGGCCATTCGGCCCCTCAAGCCTGCTCCGCGATTCAATAAGAACACAGCTGATTAGATGGTGGCCTCAACTCCACTTTCCTGTCTGCCCTCCATAAACCTGGACTCTCTTGTCGATCAAAAGTCTATCTTAACTCAGCCTTGAATATATTCAATGACCCAGCCTCCACTGCTCTCTAAGGAAGAGAATTCCACAGAATAACAACCCTGAGAAACAATTTCTCCTCATCATAGTGTTAAATGAGACGCGCCTAATTTTTAAAGTAGGTCTCCTAGTTCTAGACTCTCCAAATGGGGAAACATCCTCTCAGCATCCACCCTGTCAAGTCCCCTCAGGATCTTACATGTTTCAATAAGATCACCTCTCATTTTTCTAAATTCCAAAGGGTATAGGACCAACCTTTCCTCATAAGATAACCCTTTCATCCCAGGAACCAGTCGAGTGAACTTTCTCTGAACTGCTTCAAATGCAATTTTATCCTGAATAAGTAAGGAGACCAAAACTGTACAAAGTACTCCAGATGTGGTCTCACTAAGGCCCTGTACAGCTGTAGCAACATTTCCCCACTTTTATATTTGATTCCCCTTGCAATAAACAATAGCATTCCATTTGCCTTTCTAATCACTTGCTGTACCTACATACTAACTTTTTGTGATTCATGTACCAGGACCCTCTGTAATGTAGAGTTCTACAATCTCTCTCTATTTAAATAATATACTGCTTTTTTAGTCTTCCTGTCAAAGGTCCACATTTTCCCACATTATACTCCATCTGCCAAATTTTTGCTCATCACCTGACCTATCCAAATCCCTTTGTAGACTCCTTATCTCCTCTTGGCAACTTACTTTCCTACCTATCTTAGTGTCATCAGCAAATTTAGTTACTATACATTCAGTCCTTTCATCCAAGTTACAGATATAGATTGTAAATAGTTGAGGTCCCAGCACAGATTCCCTGTGCCACACCACTAGCTACAGTTTGCCAACCCGAAAATGACCCAATTATCCCTACTCTCTGCTTCCAGTTAGTGAATCAATCCTCTATCCATGCTAATATGTTACCCCCTACGCCATGAGATCTTATTTTGTGTAATAACCTTTTATGTGGCACCTTATCAAATGCCTTTTGGAAATCCAAGACCACCACATCTACAGATTCCTCTTTATCCATCTTGCTTGTTAGTTCCTCAAAGAACTTGAATAAATTAGTCAAACATGATTTCCCTTTCACAAAACCATGCTGACTCTGCCCGGTTGTATGATGATTTTCTAAATGTCCTGCTGTTACCTCCTTAAAAATGGATTCCAGCATTTTCCCTATCACAGGCATTAGGCTAACTGGCTTATAGTTTCTTGCTTTCTGTCTCCCCCCTTCCTTGAATAGAGGTGTTACATTTGCTATTTTCCAATCCGCTGGGACCTTTCCAGAATCTAGGGAATTTTGGAAGATCACAACCAGTGCATCTACTATCTCTGCAGCCACTTCTTTATGATGCAAGCTATCAGGTCCTGGGGATTTGTCAGCCTTTAGTTCTAATAGTTTTCCCAGTACCTTTTCCCTCATGATCATTTTAATTTCCTCCCTCCCTTCGACCTCTTGATTTTCCAGTATTCTTGGGATGTTTTTTCTGTCTTCTACAGTGAAGACAGACACAAAAAACCTATTCAACACTCTGCCATTTCTTTGTTTCCCATTATTAATTCCCCAGTCTCACCGTCTAAGGAACCAACACTCACTTTAGTTACTCTTTTCCTTTTTAAATACTTGTAGAAATTCTTATCAGTTTTTATATTTCTAACACGCTTTCTCTCATACTATAATTTCTCCTTAATTTTTTTTCGTCATTTTTTGCTGGTTTCTAAAATCTGTCCAATCTTCTGACCTACCATTAATTTTCGCAGAAATGTACACTTTTTCTTTCAATTTGATACTAACCCTAACTTCCTTAGTTAGCAATGGATAGTGCATCCTTCTCATAGAGTCTTTTTTTCTCAAGGGAATATATCTTTGATGAGAGTTCTGAAATATCGCCTTAAATGTCTGCTACTGCTTCCCTATCTTTTAACCTAATTTCCCAGTTCACTTTGGCCAACATTGTCTTCATCTCCTTGTAAGTGACTTTATTTGAGTTTAAGACCTAGTCTTAGACCCACATTTCTCACCCTCAAACTGAATGTGAAATTCTATCATGTTATGATCACTGTCACCTAGAGGCTCCTTTGCTATGAGGTCATTAATTAATTGTGTCTCATTGCACATTACCCAGATCTAAAATGGCCTGCTCCCTGGTTGGCACTAGAATGTACAGCTCTAAGAAATTGCCCTGAATACAATCTATGATCTCATCTTCCTGGCTGCCTTTGTCAAACTGATTTGTCCAATCTATAGGGAGATTAAAATCACCCATGATTACTGCAGTTTCTTTCTTACAAGCTCCCATTATTTCTTCCTGTATACTCTGTTCAACAGTGCAGCTACTGATAGGGGGCCTATAAACTACTCCCACAAGTGACTTCTTATCTTTGCTATTTCAGTAATAACTGGGAATTCGACATTCTCTTTTTAAAAGTTAATGCCTAACAGGATCATAATACATCATAAAGTTTAGGTTAGCTATGGAAAGGACAAAAAGCAATCGAAAGTAAAGATAATTAATTGAGAGAGGGCCAATTTCAATGGGGTGAGTAAAGATCTGGCCCAGGTAAATTGGAATCAAAGAGTGGAATCAAACAGGCAAAACTGTGAATGAACAATGGGCTGCCCTTAAAGAGGAGATGGTTTGGGTGCAGTCGAGACATGTTCCCACAAGGGGACAAGGTAAGACAAACAAAGCCAGAACTCCCTGAATGACAAAATAGATAGAGTAAGATGAAGCAGAAAAAGGCTGTGTATGACAGATGTCAGGTTGGTAACACAAGTGAGAACCAGGCTGCATATAGAAAGTACAAAGGGGCAGTGAAAATAGAAATGAGAAACATAGAAAGAGTATGAGAAGAGATTAGCAGCTAACATAAAAGGGAATCCAAAAGTCTTCTATAGACATATAAAAAGTAAAGGGTTGGTAAAAGAAGGAATGGAGCCAATTAGGGACCAAAAAGGGGATTTATGCGTGGAGGCAGTGGGCATGGATGAGGTGGTGAAGGGAGTGAATGCTTGTAGATGGGGTGCCAATCAAGCAGGCTGCTTTGTCCTGGATGGTGTCGAGCTTCTTGAGTGTTGTTGGAGCTGCACCCATCCAGGCAAATGGAGCGTATTCCATCACACCCCTGACTTGTGCCTTGTAGATGGTGGACAGGCTTTGGGGAGTCAGGAGGTGAGTTACTCACCGCAGGATTCCTAGCCTCTGACCTGCTCTTGTAGCCATGGTATTTATAGATATTTTTTAATTTTTTATTTAGAGATACTGAAACAGGCCCTTCGGCCCACCGAGTCTGTGCCGACCAACAACCACCCATTTATACTAACCCTACAGTAATCCCATATTCCCTACCACCTACCTACACTAGGGACAATTTACAACGGCCAATTTACCTATCACCTGCAAGTCTTTGGCTGTGGGAGGAAACCGGAGCACCCGGCGAAAACCCACGCGGTCACAGGGAGAACTTGCAAACTCCGCACAGGCAGTACCCAGAATCGAACCCGGGTCCCTGGAGCTGTGAGGCTGCGGTGCTAACCACTGCGCCACTGTGCCGCCCTGTGGCGACTCCAGTTCAGTTTCTGGTCAATGGTAAAACCTAAGATGTTGATAGTGGGGGATTCAACGATGGTAATACCATTGAATGTCAAGGGGAGATGGTTAAATTCTCTCTTGTTGGAGATGGTCATTGCCTGCCACTTGTGTGATGCAAAAGGTACTTGCCACTTATCAGCCCAGGTCTTTCTGCATTTCTACATGGACTGCTTCAGTATCTGAGGAGTCGCAAATGGTGAATATTGTGCAATTATCAGTTAACATCCCCACTTCTGACCTTATGATTAAAGGAAGGTAATGAATGAATCAGCTAAAGATGGTTGGGCCTAGGATACCCCTGCAGTGATATCCTGGAGTTGAGATGATCTTCCTTTGTGCTAGGTATGACTCCAACCAGCAGAGAGTTCACCCTCTGATTCCCATTGACTCCAGTTTTGCTAGGCCTCTTGATGCCATCCTCATTCAAATGCTGCCTTGATGTCAAGGGCAGTCACTCTCACCTCACCTCTTTTGTCCATGTTTGAACCAAGGCTGTAATGAGGTCAGGAGCTGAGTGATCCTGGCGGAACCCAAACTGAGCGTCACTGAGCAGGTTATTGCTAAGCAAATGCCGCTTGATGGCACTGTCGATGACACCTTCCACCACTTTACTGATGATTGAGAATAACCTGATGGGGCGGTAATTGGCTGGATTGGATTTGTCCTGCTTTTTGTGTACAGGACACACCTGGACAATTTTCCACATTGCCAGATAGATGCCAGTGTTGTAGCTGTACTGGAACAGCTTGACTAGGGGCGCGGCAAGTTCTGGAGCACAGGTCTTCAGTATTATTGCCGGAATATTGCCAAGGCCCATAGTCTTTGCAGTATCCAGTGCCTTCAGTCGTTACTTGATATCACGCGGAGTAAATCGAATTGTCTGAAGTCTGGCATCTGTGATTTTTAGAATTAGAATTAGAATTAGATGCTGGGGACTTCAAGAGGAGGCAGAGATGGATCATCAACTCGGCACTTCTGGCTGAAGACTGTTGCAAATGTTTCAGCCTGATCTTTCTGGGCACAACACTTTAGGAAGGATGTAAAGGAGAGGGTGAAAATAAAGATTTACGAGAATGATTCCAGGGACAAAGGACTTCAGTTATGTGGATTGACTGGCAAAGCTGGGGCTGTTCTCTTTAGAGAAGACTGACAGCAGATTTGATAGAGATGTTCAAAATCACGAGGGGTCTGAACAGAGCAGATAGGGAGAAACTGTTCCCATTTACAGAAGGCAGAGAGCCAGAGGATACCGATTTAAGGTGAATGGCAAAAAAAGGTAAGGCGACACGAGGAAAAGCTTTTTTACATAACAACTGGTTAGAAAAAGGAATACCGCTGAGATCGTCGTGGATAGCACGTTTAGCGAGGTGGTCACACTGCAGGCAAATGCTGCAAAGGCAGGAAGGGAATGGGTGACTACCAGGCAGAGTAGAAGAAGGCAGGTAGTGCAGGAGTCCCCTGTGGCCATCCTTCTAACTGATATACCACTGTGGATATTGTTGGGGGAGATGGCTCAGGGGAAAGCAGCAAGAGCCAAGTTCATGGCACCATGGGTGGCTCAGCTGCACAGGAGGGGAGGAAGAGGAGTGGCAGGGCTATAGTGATAGGGGATTCTATCATAAGGGATACAGACAGGCATTTCTGTGGCTGCAAATGTGACTCCAGGATGGTATGTTGCCTCGCTGGTGCTCGGGTCAAGGATGTCACGGAGTGGCTGCAGGACATTCTGAAGGGGGAGGGTGAACAGTCAGAGGTCATGGTACACGTTGGTAACAACGAAATAGTAGAAAGAGGGATGAGGTCCCACAACAAGAATTTAGGGAGCTAGGTATATTAAAAAGCAGGACTTCAAAGGTTGTAATCTCTGGATTACTCCTGGTGCCAAGTGCTAGTGAGTATAGGAATAGGAGGATAGAGCAGATAAATGCGTGGCTGAAGAGATGTTGCAGGAGGGAGGGGTTTAGTTTCCTGGATCACTGGGTCTGTTTCTGGCAAAGGTGGGATCTGTACAAGTTGGACGGGTTGCCCCCAAACCGGAACAAGACCAACATCCTTGCTGGGAGGTATTCTAGAGCTGTTGGTTGGGTGGGGTTTAGACTAATTTGGCAGGGGATGGGATACAGAGTGGAGGTACAGTAGGGAATGATACACAAATATAGAAGAGAAACTGAGTCAGTCTGGAAGGCAGAGCCAATATAGACCTGTTAAGGCTCAAGCGAACAATGCAAGGCTGGAGTGCATCTAATTTAACGCAAGCAGTCTTACTAGTAAGGCAGATGAATTGATTATCACATGGGAATATGACATTATTGCTATCACAGAGAAATGGTTGAGGGAAGGGCAGGACCGGCAGCTCAATATTACAGGGTATAGAATCTTTAAGCATGACAGGGGAGAGAGTAAAAGAGATGGTGGCATTGCACTGTTGATCAAGGAGTCAATTACTACAGTAAGGGAACCTTGGATAACGCGGGATATTGTGAGCCTCATCAAAAAGAAAAAGGAAGCATTCGTAAGGGCTGGAAGGCTAGGAACAGACGAATCCCTTGAGGAATATAAAGACAGTAGGAAAGAACTTAAGCAAGGAGTCAGGAGGGCTAAAAGGGGTTATGAGAAGTCATTGGCAAACAGGATTAAGGAAAATCCCAAGGCTTTTTATACGTACATAAAGAGCAAGAGGGTAACTAGGGAAAGGGTTGGCCCACTCAAGGACAGAGAAGGGAATCTATGTGTGGAGCCAGAGGAACTGGGCGAGGTACTAAATGAGTACTTTGCATCAGTATTCACCCAAGAGAAGGACTTGGTGGATGATGAGCCTAGGGAAGGGAGTGTAGATAGTCTCAGTCATCTTATTATCTAAAAGGAGGAGGTGTTGGGTGTCTTGCAAAGCATTAAGGTAGATAAGTCCCCAGGGCCTGATGGGATCTACCCCAGAATACTGAGGGAGGCAAGGGAAGAAATTGCTGGGGCCTTGACAGAAATCTTTGCATCCTCATTGGCTACAGGTGAGGTCCCAGAGGACTGGAGAATAGCCAATGTTGATCCTTTGTTTAAGAAGGGTAGCAAGGATAATCCAGGAAATTATAGGCCGGTGAGCCTTATATCAGTGGTAGGGAAATTATTGGAGAGGATTCTTCGGGACAGGATTTACTCCCATTTGGAAACAAACGAACTTATTAGCGAGAGGCAGCATGGTTTTGTGAAGGGGAGGTCATGTCTCACTAATTTGATTGAGTTTTTTGAGGAAGTGACAAAGATGATTGATGAAGGAAGGGCAGTGGATGTTATCTATATGGACTTCAGTAAGGCCTTTGACAAGGTCCCTCATGGCAGACTGATACAAAAGGTGAAGTCACATGGGATCAGAGGGGAGCTGGCAAGATGGATACAGAACTGGCTCGGTCATAGAAGACAGAGGGTAGCAGTGGAAGGGTGCTTTTCTGAATGGAGGGATGTGACTAGTGGTGTTCCGCAGGGATCAGTGCTGGGACCTTTGCTGTTTGTAGTATATATAAATGATTTGGAGGAAAATGTAGCTGGTCTGATTAGTAAGTTTGCGGACGACACAAAGGTTGGTGGAGTTGCGGACAGCGATGAGGATTGTCAGAGGATACAACAGGATATAGATCGGTTGGAGACTTGGGCGGAGAAATGGCAGATGGAGTTTAATCCGGACAAATGTGAGGTAATGCATTTTGGAAGGTCTAATGCAGGTGGGAAGTATACAGTAAATGGCAGAACCCTTAGGAGTATTGACAGGCAGAGAGATCTGGGCGTACAGGTCCACAGGTCACTGAAAGTGGCAATGCAGGTGGATAAGGTAGTCAAGAAGGCATACGGTATGCTTGCCTTCATCGGTCGGGGCATAGAGTATAAAAATAGGCAAGTCATGCTGCAGCTGTACAGAACTTTAGTTAGGCCACACTTAGAATATTGCGTGCAATTCTGGTCGCCACACTACCAGAAGGATGTGGAGGCTTTGGAGAGGGTACAGAAGAGGTTTACCAGGATGTTGCCTGGTCTGGAGGGCATTAGCTATGAGGAGAGATTGGATAAACTCGGATTGTTTTCACTGGAACGACGGAGGTGGAGGGGCGACATGATGGAGGTTTACAAAGTTATAAGCGGCATGGACAGAGTGGATAGTCAGAAGCTTTTTCCCAGGGTGGAAGAGTCAGTTACTAGGAGACATAGGTTTAAGGTGAGAGGGGCAACGTTTAGAGGGGATGTGCAAGGTAAGTTCTTTACACAGAGGGTGGTGAGTGCCTGGAACTTGTTGCCGGGGGAGGTGGTGGAAGCAGGTACCATAGAGACGTTTAAGAGGCATCTTGACAAATACATGAATAGGATGGGAATAGAGGGATACGGACCCCGGAAGTGCAGAAGGTTTTAGTTTAGGCAGGCATCAAGATCGGCGCAGGCTTGGAGGGCCGGAGGGCCGAATGGCCTGTTCCTGTGCTGTACTGTTCTTTGTTCTTTGAGGGATGATATCTTAGAAGGTTCCTCAAATGAGGCCAAATGGGTAGAACTTAAAAACAAAAAGGGGGCAATCACTTGGCTGGGCATGTACTACAGGCCTCCAAACAGTCAGGGAGAAATAGAGCAGCAGATATGTAGGCAAATCTCAGAGGTGCAAAAATAACAGAGTAATAATAGTAGGGGATTTCAACTTCCCCAATATCAACTGGGATAGTCTTACTGCAAAAGACTTAAAGGGGGCTGAATTCTTAAAGTGCATACAGGAGAGCTTTTTGAGCCAGCACAGAGAAAGTCCTACATGAGCAGGAGCATTACTGGACCTAATCCTAGGAAATGAGGCCGGACAAGTGGTAGAAGTGTCAATGGGGGAGCATTTCGGGGATAATGACCATAACTCTGTAAGATTTAAGGTAGTTATGGAAAAGGACAAAGAGGGACCGGAAATAAAAGTACTGAATAGGGGGAAGGCTGATTTCAACATGATAAAACAGGATCTGGCCAAAGTGGACTGGGAGCAGCTACTTGTAAGAAAGTTTACATCAGACCAGTGAGAGTCATTCAAAGAGGAAATAGTGAGAGTTCAGAGCCAACATGTACCCGTTAAGGTGAAGGGTAGGACCAACAAGTCCAGGGAACCCTGGATGTCAAGGGATATAGAGGATCGGATAAGGAAAGAAAAGGAGGCTTAGGGCAGATACAAAGCGCTGAAAACAGCAGACGCCCTAGAGGAGTATAGAAAGTGTAGGAGGGTACTTAAAAAAGTAATTAGGAGAGCAAAGAGGGGACATGAAAAAACACTGGCGGGCAAGATAAAGGAAAATCTCAAGGCGTTTTATAAGTATATTAAGGGCAAGAGGATAAACAGGGAAAGAGTAGGGCCCATTAAGGACCAAAATGGCAATCTGTGTGTGGAGCTGGAGGACATAGGTGAGATTTTAAATGATTACTTTTCATCTGTGTTCACTATGGAGAAGGACAATCTAAGTGTAGAGATCAGGGAGGGGGATTGCGATAAACTTGAACAAATTAGCATTGAAAGGGAGGAAGTATTAGAGGTTTTAGTGGGCTTAAAAGTGGATAAATCCCAAGGCCCAGATGAGATGTATCCCAGGCTGTTATGTGAGGCAAGGGAGGAGATAGCAGGGGCTCTGACACAAATTTTTAAATCCTCTCTGGCCACAGGAGAGGTGCTAGAGGACTGGAGGACAGCAAATGTGGTACCATTATTCAAGAAGGGTAGCAGCAACAAACCAGGTAATTACAGACCAGTGAGTCTAACATCAGTGGTAGGGAAACTATGGGAACAAATTCTGAGGGACAGGATTAATCTCCACTTAGAGAGGCAGGGATTAGTCAGGGATAGTCAGCATGGCTTTGTCAGGGGGAAATCATGTCTAACAAACTTGATTGAATTTTTTGAGGTGGTGACTAGATGTGTAGATGAGGGTAAAGCAGTTGATGTAGTCTACATGGACTTCAGTAAGGCTTTTGATAAGGTTCTGCAGGGGAGATTGGTTAAGAAGTTAAGAGCCCATGGGATCCAGGGCAATTTGGCAAATTGGATCCAAAATTGGCTTAGTGGCAGGAGGCAGAGGGTGATGGTCGGGGGTTGTTTTTGCAATTGGAAGCCTGTGACCAGTGGTGTACCGCCGGGATCGGTGCTGGGACCCTTACTGTTTGTAGTGTACATTCATGATTTAGACGTGAATATAGGAGGTATGATCAGTAAGTTCACAGTTGACACAGAAATTGGTGGTGTTGTGAATAGTGAGGAGGAAAACCTTAGATTACAGGACGATATAGATGGGCTGGTAAGATGGGTGGAGCAATGGCAAATGGAATTTAATCCTGAGAAGTGTGAGGTGATGCATTTTAGGAGGACTAACAAGGCAAGGGAATATACAATGGATGGTAGGACCCTAGGAAGTACAGAGGGTCAGAGGGACCTTGGTGTACTTGTCCATAGATCACTGAAGGCAGCAGCACAGGTAGATAAGGTGGTTAGGAAGGCATATGGGATACTTGCCTTTATTAGCCGAGGCACAGAATATAACAGCAGGGAGGTTATGATGGAGCTTTATAAAACGCTAGTTCGGCCACAGCGGGAGTACCGTGTACATTTCTGGTCACCACACTATAGGAAGGATGTGATTGCACTGGAGAGGGTGCAGAGGAGATTCACCAGGATGTTGCCTGGTCTGGAGCATTTCAGCTATGAAGAGAGACTAGATAGGCTAGGGTTGTTTTCCTTAGAGCAGAGAAGGCTGAGGGGGGGACCTGATGGAGGTATACAAAATTATGAGGGGCATTGATGGGGTAGATAGAAAGAAACTTTTTCCCTTAGCAGAGGGATCAATAACCATGGGGCATAGATTTAAGATAAGGGGCAGGAGGTTTAGAGGAGAGTTCAGGAAAAAAATTTTCACCCAGAGGGTGGTTGGAATCTGGAACACACTGCCTGAAGAGGTGGTAGACGCAGGAACCCTCACAACATTTAAGAAGTATTTTGATGAGCACTTGAAATGCCTTCGCATACAAGGCTACGGGCCAAGTGCTGGAAAATGGGATTAGAATAGATCGATGCTTGATGGCCGGCATGGACACGATGGGCTGAAGGGCCTGTTTCTGTGCTGTATAACTCTATGACTCTACACTGCCTGACAGTGTGGTGGAGGCAGATTCAATCATGGCTTTCAAAAGGGAATTGGATATTTATCTGAAGAGAAAAAGATTGCAGGGCTATGAGGAAAAGGCGGGGGAGTGGGACTCGCTGTGTTGCTCTTTCAGAAAGCTGACACAAACTTGACGGGCCAAATGGCCTCCTTCTGTACTGTCACCATTCTATGATTCTTATCTACCATGTTAGTTACATTCTCAAAAAATTCAACTCTGTTCATCAGACATAATTTACCCTTTACAAATCCATGCTGGCTCTGTCTGATCAGTTCATATTTATCCAAAAGCTCAGTCATTGTATCCTTAATACCAGATTCTAGTAACTTTCCCACAGCAGATGTGATACTAAATCGCTCTATAATTTCCTTATGTATTTCTCCTACATTTCTTCATGTCTGATACTAACCACCTCCTGAAGTTACAGGACAGCCTGATGGAAATCCCAGTAATCCAAACACCAACAGGAACAGGAAAAGGTAATTCAATCCCGTTGAGCCTGTTCCACAAACAGAACAATATTTGCCCCAGGCAAACTATCCCACACTTCTCACACCAAGTACTGGTTCAGTTCACGGTGGCTCGAGCTTTGCCTATAGGAGTTAGCTTTTGAGTTAAGGTATGAGAAAAAGTAGAGAGAAAAGCAAAAACTGCAACACAAACTTCTATCTTATTTGGGCTGGTGGCTGATTGGTGATCTTTGGAACATAAATCACACATTATAAAGTTGTACATCCAATGATGGTCACAGAAGTAAACTGGAAAACCTCCGAGCTCTTAACCTATTTATTTTGATGTTACGGTTTCTAAACATGCTGCCTGATTAACCACAAATACTGTTTTCGATATTTTTTACATAGCATAACATGAATACAATTGAAAATCCAGTGTCCAACAGTATTCCATTAAACTCCATGACCTACAGGAGCAAAGATGCATTTTCATCTGCACGCTTCAGTCCCAGATCAATTAGACATCAGGATGGTGGCCATTCAGTTGATCTTTGTTTATCCATCAAGAAAGAACCTACAACACAACATCCAGCTGTTGCTTAAATGAGTTTCTGCCTTAACTACTCTAGTCAGAAATCCATTCCAATTCTTCAATACTCTTTGTAAAGAACTTCCTGACATCAGTCCTGAGCTTACCTTTCACAAATTAAACCTGCGCCTATTGTACTGTAGTACTGTATGGGATCCATTTTTCTATACAGTTTATTCATATATCTCTCGAAGGTCACATTTCAATCACTCTCCCCCCACTCGACAAGGCTGAAAAGACCAAGTTTTTCCTTTCTCTCCCAATTCCCTCAGTCTGGTACTCTACTATTTTGACTACATATCATCCATCTGTTCATTTTATTTACATATTAACAAACAGTATAATTCAGCCATAACCTCATTCTCCTCCAGTGTTCTCCTTCTGCCCATCTTGTCACAAAGGTGAATGATGAGTAACATTAGTTTGTTTCCCAAGAGTGCGACAGTAATGCTTCTCTAAGTCACTACTCTCAATCAAGTGTGAACAGTGAGTGTTGGCAGGCTATTTAATCATGGCTACCATCACTGTTGAGACTGTTTCTGTCTGCACTCCACATGTACTTCCATCCAGTGTCTCAGACGAATGCTCAGAAACCCAAGTGTAAGGAAGTTCCTCAGAAATATCTCAGCATTGTCTTCATCCCCCATGTGTCTTACATGTATTCAGGTTATTCTGATAGTGTCCTCAAGTTGTGTAACAATCAAGATTACAATTTCGGATTCAATGATACATTATTATCCTGATTACAGTAATGACATAAAGCTACAAGATTATCCAGGTTGAAGTACACCATCGCCACGGAAACACCCAGATGCTACCAGTCAGGAACAGTACCTGGTGGGTCTTGTAAAAGAAGAGGCAGAAATTGGTAAAGACAACCCAAAGTTTTTGCCACCCATTGCTGTTCTTGAACTTCCTCAGCAGGTAACCGGAGAGCTGGTTCTGCAACAAACACCACCAAGGGTCAGCATCATATTTTGTGTATATATTCTTAAAGCCAATGTATTGCTAAAATGCTGAACTACAGAAATCGGTCCACCCCACAGTCCTCCCCCTCTCTCTTCTCTTGGTTATCTAGGTTCTATGGCTACAATCATCTAAACTCTATAAAAGAGGCATCAACTTAAAATTCAAAAAGTGAACGATGCTTAACACAGAAAGTGGTCAATAAATGGAACAAACCACACAGAATGGCAGTGGGATCAGATAGGCTCAGAAAATTCAATGCAGGAGCAGATAGCTAAGAGATGGAGCTTATGATATTAATTCACTTTTGGCCCCAGCCAGATCCTTCGGTCTCCTCTGAGCCTGTGTATTCCTGCTTCCCTCAAAGGCACACTAGCAGAAAATCTTTACATACTGAAATTACTGGTGTTGTCGACAGTGCTATCAAGCAGCACTTACTCTCCAATAACCTGCTCACTAAGGCTCAGTTTGGACTCCAACCTCATTACAGCCTTGGCCCAAACACGGATAAAAGAGCTGAGGTGAGAGTGACTATCCTTGACATCAAGGCAGCATTTGATCGAGTGTGGCATTCAGCAGCCCTAGTAAAATCGAAGTCAGTGGGAATCGAGGGGAAACCTCTCCACTGGTTGGAGTCATAACTAGCACAAAGGAAGATGGTTGTGGTTGTTGGAGGCAAATCATCTCAGCTCCAGAACATCGCCGCAAGATGAAGCAAAAGCAGACCGTGCCCACATGCAGCAGGACCTGGAGAATATTCGGGCTTGGGCTGATAAGTAGCAAGTAGCACGTGTGTGTCACAAGTACAGAACCATCGTGGAATCCTGCACCATCAATATCCTGGGGGTCAGGAACTTAACCGGACCAGCCATATCCATACTATGACTACAACAGCAGGTTAAAGGCTGGATTTTCTGTGGCAAGTAACTCACCTCCCGACTCCCCAAAGCCTTTTCACCATCTACAATACACAAATCAGGAGTGTGATGGAATGCTCTCCGCTTGCCTGGATGGGTGCAGCTCCAACAACACTCAAGAAGCTCGACACCATCCAGGAAGAAGTAGCCCACTTGATCAGCACCCCATCCACTGCCTTAAACATTAATTCACTCTGCCACTGGTGCACAATGGCTGCAGTGAGTACCATTTACAAGATGCACTGCAGCAACTTGCAAAGAAGCCTCCTTCCAAACCCGCAACCTCTACTGCCTAGAAGGACAAGGGCAGCAGATGGATTGGAACACCACCACCTGCAAGTTCCCCTCCAAGCCACACATCATTCTGACTTGGAACTATATCGCTGTTCCTTCACTGTCGCTGGGTCAAAATCCTGGAACTCCCTCCCTAACAGCACTGTGGGTGTTCCTACACCACACGGTGAATTCAGTGGTTCATGAAGGTGGCTCAGCATCACCTTCTCCTAGGCAATTAGGGATGAGAAATAAATCTGGCCTTGACAGCAAGGCTTACAGTGACGGAATTTAAAAAAAAGTGGATTATTGTGTTGACGTCCTGGTTTGATTGAAACTTGACCCATCAGTGGTGACACCTTGCCTCTTAATGAAGACCTGGTTATATTGTCCACCACCTGCCCTGCCCAAACCGCCATACTGGTGGTGTGGCCCTGATAACAGAATCAAAGCTTGGTCTCTCCTCCTAGTCCTCAGGTTCCTTCTCCTCCTTTGAGCTCTTCACATTGTTCCACCCCTTTTGTCCTCTCCTTTAAAATTCTCATTGAATATCAACCTCAAGCTTCGCCCAGAGATATCATCCCTCAGCCTCTGCACTGAGCAACTCCTCATTCTCATTAATTTTAATCTTTATCATAGCTCCCTTTGCCCTCTCTCCTCTTAATCCAGTGCTTGCCTGTCCTCTGTAAACCTCCCCATCCTCCATATAAACTTAGCTAACCATATCCATGGAAACTCTTTAGCCCCTCTACTCCTGTGATTTCAACCAGTGACAAAGCTATCTCCAACTATTTCCTTGTATCCCTCACCATGCATACCTCCCTATCAACCTCCCACTCCAGTCCTTTCTTTGTTCACTCTGGAGAAAACAAACTCCCCCAACTCACTTACAATTGCACTTTGAAACACCGAACTGCTTAGTCTTTGGCCCTCCATTTGCCACACTATATCCACAACTGTCAATTTGCTCCCTCGTATCCATCTTTGATGCACTTGACCAAGACTTCACTATCTCTCATCCCAGTAATCCCCACTGGATGAGAGTTCCTATCTTCACTCCCTCAAGTTCAAGAAATAAATACTTCATCATAACTGGAACACAACTGGTTCCGTAGCCATCACCAAATCTGACTGGACCATATTAAGTATCTAATAGGCCTCAGCCTCCTCTGCAAAGACCAGCTAATACTGCCACAACTTGGAGAGCAAAGATATACCCCAGCTACGAACTGTTTCCTTACGACCTCTTCTCTGCCCCCTCCATTCTCACATCTAACAAGCATAAGGAGTTAATGGACTTTGTTACCACACCATCAGTTCACTGCCTCTGCTGCTGCTTTCCACCCTTCATCTTCTCCACAGAGCCAAAGTTTCTCCATTCCTCATGCTTCCCTCAATCATCTTCTATTTGTTTCCCATTTCCCTTCTGAGTTCAGCTTATCCATGGACTAATGTTTGCTTCCTCAAGCTCATTCACCCTAAACTGCTGAACACACAACTTTCCTTTCTGGCCTCAAGCTAAATGGCATTGTAAATGGTTCTCATTCCTTGGCACACAGCTCCCTCCCACTTCAAAACCACCTTCATTATTCCATCTTCCTTAAAAAAAAAGCCTCTGCCCATTCAAACAACTATCCCATTTCCACTGACCATTTCCTCACCAATATGCTTCCTAGATCTGTTCCCACCTCTTGGCACAGTGCCATGATTCAGCCAGTGTCTGGTGCAGGTTATTGAAATTGAGAAGAATTTGTGTTACGGAGCACAACTGCTCTGCTCACTCACAGTGAAAGAGGATGGAAGACACAATAACTAATGTTTTACAGGACAGTTAGGAGCTGAAAATGACAAGCTCTGTGCTGCAGAGTAAAGCAAGTTAAAGATAAGTTCACTCAAATTAACAACAGATAATTTGTCAACAGGTTAGAAAGAGGGAAAAATTCAACTCAACCAACTACTGGACAACTGTTGGATGAATGTTCATTATTAAAAATTCTATCATTGTTGAGTTGAAACCCTCTGAGATTATGACTGTAAACTGTATCATTTCACATTGCTCTCAGTTTACAGAATCTACCAGAAATCATCCCATTGAAAACCCAGAAACAGAAAACTCAATGATGAGGGTGGAACTCACTATCAGATTGAGTGGTTGAGGCAATTAGCATAGATGCATTTAAGGGGAAGCTAGATAAGGGGAGGGAGGCAGGAACAGAAGGACATGTTGACAGTGTTAGATGAAGTAAGGTGGAAGGAGGCTCACGTGGAGCATAAACACCAGCATGGACCAGTTGGGATGTACATTCTATGTCAAAAAACTGCAGCGAGATGCCCAACCTCAAATTACAGCTTCACATTGAGAGACATTTTCAGTACGTCCTTTTTCCCCTTATTTTTCTGCTTTCCTAACAGCGCTATCTGATTATGGTTAGAGTTGAACATCTGCGAGCAAACCCCACTATTGAGCACAGGCAGTATCAATGGACTGTTCGATGCTGGAGGAAATCATATCCAAAACCAATCTCATCCATGGCCAATGTCCTTTCCAATAGCAGCTACTAGATAGAAATCAGGGAATGGAAACTAGCCGGAGTCGTCTTCTCCCTGTGTACAGAGGACTGAGACTAATTTTAGTATAGCAACTGCTACTCTGGTTGTGGTCAGGTATCCCAACATGGACTAAAGCTGACATTTCTCTGGTATGTGTGGCTTCAGTAATTAAAAAGCAGACCTATGTTCGTACTACCTGGCCAGTTTCAGTCTCCTCTGATTCACTTACAAGCACAGATTTACAATGGCAACTGATTAACAGGTTTACCTCAAACATGCGAAGATAATCAGTCAGCGAAAGGCTCTGGTTCCGGTACCAGCACACATGGGTGATGGTGTTAGGCCGCTGGCCCTGGCCCAGAAGGTAGTGCAGAGGAAGCTCCGGTGAGGCAGTAAGGGAACAGAAAACTAAGCAGGTCCATGAGTAAGCAGGCAGGGAGATGGGAATAACAAGAAAGAAAGATAGAAACAGGACAGCAGTGAATAAAATAAGGTCAGTTAGAGAGCAGCAGTTTGCAAGTACCTTATACACCTGTTAGTAACTGAGATGTCACAAAATGGCCAGTTCTATGGACAAACTGCATCAGTGACTCTCAGCTTATGGTCATGAAGAGTCACCTGTTCATCACTGAGACCCCATTCAAGCATCAGCCACACAGAATGATGATTAGTGTCACCACCCTTTCCTTTTCTTCTATCCAATGTGGTTAATTATTTTCCCCACTCTAACATTTTCCCTTCCTTTCCTGAAAGTGGCAGATCTTCTGGGTCATAGCTCCACAGGCAGAGGCAATTCTTTGGCCCAAGTGTCAACTCTTCTCTGAGCATCAGCAAGCTGCTTGACTGTGGGACCACCTCAGTTAAGCCTGATCCTGTTTCACATAGATAAACTTTCCATCAGGAGTCACAAGATAACAACCAGAAGGAGGAACCCAGATTGGTTTCATCCCTCCCTCACTCAGGGGCATTAAGGCCAGTACTGGCGACATCTGCCTGAGAACAGCTAGTGCAGTGCAAAGTGGGGATAGCACCTGGGGCCTTCTACTGGCACGCTAGTCGTATTTTGATATTGGTTCCAATATCAGAAATATTCAAAGAAAAAATGGAGCAATATTTACAAATATTTTTAAAGGGACCGCGACAGATTCTCGAGAGTGAACAGCTGCCAAATATGGTGGATCAGGCTCTACTCATAATGAAATTGCCAATCATGCCCCAGTCATGATAATCAAGCTAGCTAATTCTCTCTTTTCCATAATAACTATAAGTTGTTTGGCTAGGTTGTGTATGCTATGCTATGTTATATTAGGACAAGAGACAGCCTTCAGGCCTGCATACACTCAACCCACTTCTTACTGGGCTCATCCCCATTTCCCAACACTTACATTTTCTCCTCACCTGACCTCCTGGCTACCAGATTGTCCAACAGACTATAACTCTGGCACCCATAATATGTAGCATTAGCTGCCACTTTAAGAAAATGATCATTAGCTCCTCACAAGGTTTATGCAGTGGGGGAAGGTTTAGAACATCTTTACATATGCTGCACAGATGAGTCTTGTATGTTCTTAATAAAGCTGCTAAAGGGTCTGAGTCTTTAGACAGTGACTGCTTCACTGTAAGCCTGCAATTGGGACAGCGAGGTTGCGTTGTGAAGTCCTCATCAAGGTACTAGGAATGGCCATTTGGCCCTGGGTTGTCACATTTTTCACTGGCTGCAGGGAGATCCAAGATGAGTTGCAGAGCGTGTGTTCTAGTCATTAACAAGTAACTTTGCATTGGCAGGGTGCAGTGATTGTGTGAAGGGAGCCACAGCAGAAATCTTTGAATGGTTAATGAGACTCCATGACACTAAGATCAACAGTTTACTAAAACCCTTAATCATCAGGCTATCTACTGACTCATATTGTGACATCCCTGGCACATGGATATTAACAGGCTGCCTTAAAGAAAACACAGGTGAGGACATCCAGTTGCAACACAGAGATGAGGAGGCAGGAACTTGCTGCATCAGAGAAACAAAAAATGATTTCCATTGTCAAAAGAACACAGAACGTGGGTGAGCTGAAAGAAAATGAAGCAGTGTAAAGAATATGCTGCAGGGGCCTGTTCGAATGGAAGAGGAATGAGAAATGAGTAATAGAGCAAATGTAGTGTGCTTCCAGACAATGGATAACCCAGGCTTCATATATCAGCAAATCAGTTTTAAAATATAAGTAAGGATCCATAATGGGTACAAATTCCAACAACCTGAACTGAATTGGGGAAGTAGAGGACAGTCTGGGAATATTGCAAAATAGATCAAGTCCTTTGATTTTTGCTATGGGCTGGGTCTGAATGCCAGGATCAAACATGGAAATTAAAAGCGTCCCCAAAAGGACGCATGATGTAGGAAAACGTCTGTAGGAAGCCTCGCTGGTTTAAGAACTTAAATTTTGTTTCTCAATCTGGTTGGTCAGGACCACAAGTGTGGTCTGAAATAAAAAGTTGGGGAGAGTAAATCGCAACATTTAAACCTCTTGCAGACCTGTCCTGCCCCACACATTAACTAATGGGCTGACACTAACCCAAAACAGAACAAACTGTACTACTATCTGGCCAAAAAACAGGCTAAGGATTGTGCAACCCCAACTTCTCTCCCTGTTCAGAACAAATTGGCGCCAAATAGGCAATTTTCTGGAATGCAGTAGTTTTGCACATTATTCACATTAGCTAGTTCTTCAATCCCAGTGGCTTGTCAGCTGTGGCTCAGTTGGTAGCACTCTTGCCTCTGAGTTACAAGGTTCTGGGTTCAAGTCCCACTTCAGCACAAAAATTAAGGCTGACACAGAGTGCGCAACACTGCCGGAGGTGCTGTCTTTCCGATGAGACGCTAAACGGAGGCTCCTTTCAGGTAGATGTAAAAGTGCACTATTTTGAAGAATAGCAGGGGAATTTTCCCCAGTGTAATGGCAAATATTTATCCCTCAAAAACAGGTTATCTGGCCATTATCACATTGCTGTTTGTGGGAACTTGCTATGCGCAAATTGGCTGCCACATTTTCTATGTTACAACACTGGCTACACTTCAAAAGTACTTCATTGACTGTAAAGCGTTTTGAGACATCGGTGGTTGTGAAAAGCACTATATAAATGCAAGTCTTTCTGTTTTTTTAGTGGCACAGCATTAAGTTCCCAAGCCCCAGTCACAAGTATGGACTGCAACCTCATCGAACCTTCCATCTCTAGTGCCCTGTACCAACTGCCTTGCCAATTCTGGACCAGACCACAACGCTCAAGTGGGTGCTCCATGTCTGTGGCCCACAGCGCCAGGGAACATCTGCTACCTCTGGAGATGCGGAATGTATTCAAATTCACAAAACTGAAAGCAATCAACAAGCCATAGAATTGAAGCCCTGTCAACCAATATGAAGGAGAGCTTCTCCTGTACTTCCCACTCAGAGGCTGCACAATGGAATTACAGTTTTCAATAAAAATGTTTCATTTTGATTTGTCAATTTAGTTTACGAAGTCCAGCTGGCAAAGATAATTAAATATTGATGTAATAATTTTAGCTGGTAGGATGGGTACATGTAGCCTGTACTTGCTGTGCACTGCACTGGGTTATCCTGAGGTGTAGGGTGGTGAGAGTGCCCTGCTGGGTACCTCCACTGCAACACTGTGGTCCAACATGGAGACACTCGTGTTGCGATGCCAGCACACGTGCATTGTGGTATTGGCACGGTGATGGGTCTGCTTGTCCAACGAGCTGTGGGAGGAGTGAGTGTCGTCTTCAGATTCCTGCTCCAGTGACACTTCGTCTGAAGATCCTGGGAACATCAGGATAAATGCATAAAGAAGAATATCTGTAGTACTGTCAGGTTTTTTTAAAATAAGGGAGAATACTGTTAAGTGATCTTAATTATGATAACAGAGAATAAAACAGTGGCCACTGACAAGTCAGAAATTGTAACGAAACCCAAAAAAAAAGACATATAGGGTATATCAAATATTAGTTAAAATCAACCAAATTGGAGTTCAATGATACACGCCTATGGGAATCTATTGGCAGGATCAGGACAAAGCAGCCTGCTTGATTGGCATCCCATCCACAAACATTCACTCCCTCCACCACCGATGCACAGTGGGAGCAGTGTGTACCATCTACAAGATGCACTGCAGCAACGCACCACGACTTCGTAGACAGCACCTTCCAAACCCACGACCTCTACCAACTAGAAAGACAAGGGCAGGAAATACATGGGAACACCACCACCTGCAAGTTCCCCTCCAAGTCACACACCATCCTGACTCGGAACTATATCACTGTTCCTTCACTGTCGCTGGGTCAAAATCCTGGAACTCCCTTCCTAACAGCACAGTGGGTGTCCCTACCCCACATAGACTGCAGCAGTTCAAGAAGGCAGCTCACCATCACCATCTCAAGGACAAGTAGGGATAGGCAATAGATGCTGGCCTCACCAGCGACACCCACATCCCATGAATGAATCAAAAAAAAGGTCCATTGGATAGTCTATTAGAACTGGGTTCTTGATTCCTATTGGGGAGCCAATTGGGGAGTGTTAAGTACTTCACTTTTACAACATAACTCAGAACTGGAAGTTTGGATCTTTAACTCCCACTGGATAATCTGTTGGGACCATGACTTTTATTACACAGCCCACTGGGAAATTAGATTCCTTTACCGTCATTGAAAATACATTGGGATTTTGATGCTACAGTGTCGGAGGGTACTTAAAAAGGTCATTAGAAGAGCGAAGAGGGGGCATGAATAAACACTGGCAGGCAAGATAAAGGAAAATCCCTAGGCGTTTTAAATGATTACTTTTCATCGGTGTTCATTATTTAGAAGGACGATATAGGTGTAGAGATCAGGGAGGGGGATTGTGATAAACTTGAACAAATTAGCATTGAAAGGGAGGAAATATCAGAGGTTTTAGCGGACTTAAAGTGGATAAATCTGCAGGCCCAGTTGAGATGTATTCCAGGCTGCTATGTGAGGCAAGGGAGGAGATAGCAGGGGCTCTGACACAAATTTTCAAATCCTCTCTGGACACATCAGAAGTACCAGAGCACTGGAGGACAGCGAATGTGGTACCATTATTCAAGAAGGGATAAAGCAGGTAATTACAGGCCAGTGAATCTAACATCAGTAGTAGGGAAACTATTGGAAAAAATTCTGAGGGACAGGATTACTCTCCACTTGGAGAGGCAGGGATTAATCAAAGATAGTCAGCATGGCTTTGTCAGGGGGAGATTATGTCTAACAAATTTGATTGAATTTTTCGAGGAGGTGACTAGATGTGTAGATGAGGGTAAAGCAGTTGATGTAGTCTACATGGACTTCAGTAAGGCTTCTGATAGGGTCCTGCATGGGAGATTGGTTGAGAAAGTAAGAGCCCATGGGATCCAGGGAAATTTGGCAAATTGGATCCAAAATTGGCTTAGTGGCAGGAGGCAGAGGATGATGGTCGAGGGTTGTTTTTGCGATTGGAAGCCTATGACCAGTGGTGTACCGCAGGGACCGGTGCTGGGACCCTTGCTGTTTGTCGTGTACATTAATGATTTAGACGTGAATATAGGAGGTATGATCAGTACGTTCGCAGATGACACGAAAATTGTTGGTGTCGTAAATAGTGAGGAGGAAAGCCTTAGATTACAGGACGACATAGATGGGCTGGTAAGATGGGCAGAGCAGTGGCAAATGGAATTTAATCTTGAGAAGTGTGAGGTGATGCATTTTAGGAGGACTAACAAGGCAAGGGAATATACAATGGATGATAGGACCCGAGGAAGTACAGAGGGATCTTGGTGTACTTGTCCACAGGTCACTGAAGGCAGCAGCACAGATAAGGTGGTTAGGAAGGCTATGGGATACTTGCCTTTATTAGCCGAGGCATAGAATATAAGAGCAGGGAGGTTATGATGGAGCTGTATAAAACGCTAGTTAGGCCACAGCTGGAAAACTGTGTACAGATCTGGTCGCCACACTATAGGAAGGATGTGATTGCACTGGAGAGGGTGCAGAGGAGATTCACCAGGATGTTACCTGGGCTGGAGCATTTCAGCTATGGAGAGTGACTGGATAAGCTAGGGATGTTTTCCTTGGAGTGGAAAAGGCTGAGGGGGGACCCTGATTGAGGTATACAAAATTATGAGGGGAATTGATAGGGTAGATAGGAAGAAACTTTTTCCTTTAGTGGAGGTGTCAATAACCAGGGGGCATAGTAAAGGGCAGGAGGTTTAGGGGGGAATTTTTTCATCCAGAGGGTGGTTGGAATCTGGAACACACTGCCTGGAGGGGTGGTAGAGGCAGGAAAACTCACAACACTTAAGAAGTATTTAGATGAGCACTTGAAACGCCATAATAT
Source organism: Heterodontus francisci (assembly GCF_036365525.1). Lineage (NCBI taxonomy): Eukaryota > Metazoa > Chordata > Chondrichthyes > Heterodontiformes > Heterodontidae > Heterodontus > Heterodontus francisci. The sequence continues at coordinate 19,746,422 of NC_090381.1, forward strand.
ACAAGGCTACGGGCCAAGTGCTGGAAAATGGGATTAGAATAGATAGGCATGATGGCCATCACAGACACGATGGGCCGAAGGGCCTGTTTCTCTGCTGTATAACTCCATGACTCTATGATAAGCAGGAGTTGTACCATTCAGATAGACACTGCAATTACATGCTTGAAGATGGAGCTACTGAAATTTTTCTACCTTTCAACTAAACACAAACAAGTCAAAATATTGTGCCTCAATGTCCCTTTCCAGTAGCTGAGGAGAAGCCCCAAAAACCTATAACAGGGACAATAAAGAACTGGGGAGTAAACGACCTCAGGATGCGTCTTCTAGCAGATGTGATTCACTTCCTAGTGAAATACACCTGGTAGGGTTGGTTTGTAAATAGAATAAAATACAAGTTCCTCTCTTCCCTCACCCTCCATTGATGGTATATTGAGAATACACACCAGCCTTAGTCATTTTTACCAAGTGACTTACTATTTGATCGATCACAGACATTGCTCTCCAGAGTTGTGTCTCTCTTCTCATTTGACTTCTTCACCACCTCAATGGCCATGTTCAAGTCCTCTATCCATTTTCCCATCTCTACTCTAGAGCTAAGAAAGGGAACAAGAGAAAAGGGTGAAGTATAAGCACAAGCCCCTGCAGTGAGTTCAAACCTTGGGCAGCCAACAAGCCACGGCTACCATTATATTGGCAAGCCTGATAATTATAAATAAGGGAACTCCAGTTACCAAGTCCCATTTATTGTTTATTCCTCTTCCATCTCTGATCTTCCTAAATCATCCAGGGCTGAGAAGGTGCCATACCTCTGCCAATAGTACTCTGTAAGTAGTTGTTCGGAATTGGCAGTGGGAGGCAGTGTCTGTATGAAAGACTTCCCTCCCCTGCCCACTGAGCACCTCCTAGCATCTGTTCATTACCTCCCCATGAAAACACGGCCTACATCACAAGTTGCCATGTGGAGAATCCCGCGCTCAATCTCACATCATACCGCCCTGGAGTTCTGACTTTGCTGACCCACCTTTTTCTCCTTTGTCATGTGGAGATTAAAGGAGCAATGTTACAAATTGGCACTCCCGGCACTCAGCTTTACCCACCAGGAGCACACATTGAGAGTACGGGTTTGTGCTTCCCACAATTTTCCATCTATTAATTTTAATGGACAGAAATATCGTGGCTAGATCAACTGTACTGGGTGGAGCTCTGTGCTAGGAGTGTACTTTCATAATATTACTCCTCAAGCATAACAGTGGTGAACTCTCAGCTCTGCATAATGCATTCTGTAAACGACAATGCCTTTTAGATACTCGAACAGTTCACAACTGAATTGGTCGCTTTTGGTCTAGTGGTTCTAGTTATAAAATGTCTGGTGGCTGCAAGAGCTGAATAAATAGTGAACACACACATACATTATTAAATAAAGGCATGTGTGATCACAATTTCAGATATCTGCTTAGAAACACATGCACTCATTCACAATTTTACGTTCACACCCACAAAGACACTCAAATAGTTATCTGTACACATCATAATCATCATAAAATAGGCAAAGAAGCACAGAATCGCAAACACTTACTAAAACATTTACACACACACACGTACACTAACCACATACACAGGTACATCCATATCCATGTTATCATATATATATATATACTCACACATGTGGCACAGATCTATGCTTGTGGACAATCCCTGAGTTGGGATTGTCAGATCATCACTTGGCCCTTGAATGCCAGCAACAAAATAAATACCAGGGTCATTCCACCACTTAGTTTATTCCTCGAGGTAGGGAACTCCTCGGTAACTTCAACCCATCCGCAATCACAGGGGGACACTGAGGTCACTCTTTAAATTCAATTAATTAATAAATTCAATGAATTAATAAAAATCTGGAATTGAAAGATAGTTTCAGAAATGGTGCCATGAAACGATGATAATTTTTGTAAAAAAAAAAACCCATCTGGTTCACTAATGTCCTTTAGGGAAGGAAATCTGCCATCCTTACCTGGTCTGGCCTACATGTAACTCCAGACCTACAACAATGTGGTTGACTCTTAACTGCCCTCTGAAATGTCGAGCAAGCCACTCAGTTGTCAAGGGCAATTAGGGATGAGCAACAAATGATGGCCTTGCCAGCGATGTCCACATCCCATGAAAGAATAAAAAGAGCTCACCACTGCCTGTCAATCCCTTAATCAATATCTTGCAATCAGTCCTTGTCCATCTTTTGAGCTGTGCCCTGGCACAATCTCTTCTGTTCATCTGTGGAGTGATGCCGTGGATTCACCACCATTCTCCATCATCCAACACTGGTCCATCCTTCAAGCTACTGTGAGAAGGAGCTGAGGAAGGTAACAGTCGAACAATATCGAAAATAGAACAATTTAACAGTATTCCAAATTCTTCGAAGCATAATAATTGAGACACCTACCTTGCTGCTACAACAATAGTCTTCTGAGCAGAGAATATGGTGAAACAGTGTGGAACGGACCATTCGTTCTCGCTTTCCTCAATCTACAAACAAAAAAGCAGCTATAAACACTACAGCCACATAATGAGTCTACAATAACCACATTCAGGCAATCTAAATGCCTAAATTGAATTTAAACCAAGGTAAAAGTTCTCAAGACATTTAGTCAACAAAAGAGGTGAGAGATAGTATAAAACTGAAAGATAGGGCTTAAACAAATGCAAAGATCCCACAGATTGGGAGAGGTATGAAGGACAGCAAAGGAATACAAAGAAAATATTAAGAGCTGCAAAAAAAGGAAAATTACAAAAAACGTGCAGGGGATATCAAGCATATCACTCAAGGTTTTTACAAGTATGTTAAGAGAAAGAGGGTGGCTCAGAGTAATGTGGGCCCCATGAAGGCAAATGTAGGTGATATTGTAACTGAAAATAAGGAAATGGCAAACTTGCTAAATAATTACTCTGTAGAATAGAGGATGAGGATAAAGTACCAGAGATATGAAGAAAAAGTAAATCAAGGGGAGGAACTTACCTAGATTTATTGTAAATTAAAAAATGGTAATGGAGAAAATAATGAGACTGAAGATAGACAAGTCCACCCTAAGGTATTAAAAGAAGTAGATGAAGAAATTGCAGGTGTTCTCGTCATTGTCCTCCAAAAAAATTTTCACTCAGGGATTGTCCATTGGATTGGAAAATTAGCAATGTCACTCCATTATTTAATAGAGGTGGGAGAGATAAATCAGGAAATTATAGACTCATTAGTCTGACATCTGTTTATGGGGAAGCTACTAGAATTGGTTATTTTTTTTAAATTTAGAGATACAGCACTGACACAGGCCCTTCGGCCCACTGAGTCTGTGCTGACCAACCACCCATTTATACTAACCCTACAGTAATCCCATATTCCCGATCACCTAGGGGCAATTTACAATGGCCAATTTACCTATCACCTGCAAGTCTTTTGGATGTGGGAGGAAACCGGAGCACCCGGCGAAAACCCACGCAGACACAGGGAGAACTTGCAAACTCCGCACAGGCAGTACCCAGATTTGAACCCGGGTCCCTGGAGCTGTGAAGCTGCGGTGCTAACCACTGCAGCTGGTTAGCAGGTAAGAAAAAGAAATTAAGGATTATATGTATTTGCCCCTATTGCCAGGATGTGACTAGTGAGGTTCCCCAAAGATCTGTACTGGGGCCTCGGCTTTTCACTATATTTGTCAATGACTTAGAAGAAAAAATAGAGAGGTGTATACCCAAGTTTGCTGACAATACCAAGTTAGGTGGTACAATAAGTAGTGCAGATGGGCGCAGAACATGCAAAGGGCCATTGATGGATTAAGTGAGTGGGCAAAACTGGTAGATGGAGTTCAGTGAGGGGAAGTGTGAGGTCATCCACTTTGGACCTAAGAGAGATAAATCAGAGTATTTTCTAAATGGTGTGAAGCTAGGAACTGTGGCGAAGCAGAGAGATTTAGGGGTTCATGTACAAAAATCACTAAAAACTAGTGGACATGTACAAAAAAAATCAAAAAGGCTAATGGAATGTTGGCCTTTATCTCAAGGGGAGCTGGTGTATAAAGGGATGGAAGCTATGCTACAGTTGTATGGTTAGACCCATCTGGAGTACAGCATTTTGTTCTGGACATCACATCTCCAAGGATATATTGGCCTTGAAGGAGATGCACTGCAGATTGAACAGAATGATACCATGTTGGTAGGGTCAACACAGATATCATTTTCAGGGAACAATACAGAAAGAGGTTGAGTGAGCACAGATCTTGGTGTTAATGCACACAAATGACGAAAAATGACCAATATAGAGAAACTGTAGCTAAAGCTAACATGGCATTAGGTTGTATTAATAGAATCATTCAGTATAAATCAAAGAATACCATTCTGACACTGTACAGGTCACTGGACAGACCGCATCTAGAGTAGTGGGCTCAGTTTGGTCCCCTGACATGGTGACCTTGGAAAATGTCCAGAGGAGAGGTATGAGAATGATACCTAGCTTAAAAACCTCAGCTACTCAGATAGGCTCAAGGACCTTGGTCTATTTATTTTACAGAAGCATAGATTTAGATACATAGACTTGTACATAACGTTGGTTAGGCCGCATTTGGAGTACTGTGTGCAGTTCTGGTCGGCGCACTACAGGAAAGATGTGATTAAGCTAGAGATGGTGCAGAAAAGATTCACAAGGATGTTGCCTGGTTTGGAGGGCTTGAGTTTTCAAGAGAGACTGGATAGGCTGGGTCTGTTTTCCCTGGAGCCAAGGAGGCTGAGAGGGGACATGATACAGATGTATAAAATTATGAGAGGCATAGATAGGGTAGATAGCCAGAGTCTGTTTCCCATGGTAGGGGTGACTAAAACTAGAGGGCATAGATTTAAGGTGAGAGGGAGGAGGTGTAAAGGAGATCAAAGGGGTAAATTTTTCACACAAAGAATAGTGGGTATCTGGAATGAGCTGCCTGAGGAGGTGGTGGAGGCAGGAACAGTAGTAACATTTAAGAGGCATCTGGACAGGTACTTGAATGAGCAAGGCATAGAGAGATATGGAATTAATGTAGGCCGGTGGGATTAGTACAGATAGGCATTATGGTCGGCATGGACGCGGTGGGCCGAAGGGCCTGTTTCTATACTTTATGACTCTGACTCTAGATGCGACCTGATGGAGGGCTATAAAATAATTAAAAGATTGGATAGCATCCCTATTGATAGATTATTCTATCTTAACATATAGGAGAGGACCAGGGTAAACTAGTTTAAACTGTGCAAGAATAGGAATAGACTGGATGTTGGGTGGTGGTTCTTCTCCCAGGAGTAGCAAGCCTCTGGAATATATTACTGACTGCTGAGGTGGGCGCTGACTCTGCATTGCCTTCAAGAGGAAGTTTGGAAGTGTTTAGTCAGGATGCTCTGGCCATTGATGAGTCATTCAGCAAGCTTAGGGGTAGGTCGAAGACCAATTCAGCAGCACTAAGGGCAAGAAGATAAAGGCTGGTATTGATTCAGCTGGTTAAAAGGAAGATGGCTCGGGAAGAAACCAAATCAACAGGAGTAAGAGAAGGGGGAAGAGGGAGACCAATTGGGAGGATTAAGAGCAACATAATGCAAGCCTCCAGTTCAGCAGAGTTAAGGGTCAAAAGATAAAGAAAGAAGGATAAGAGGAAGACCAATTGGAAAAGGTTTGGAGCAATACAACAAAGGCACAGAGCAATCTGTCAAAACTAAGAACGAGGGCAAAGGAAGAGGCAATGAGAGGTTCAAAAGTATATTTATGTTTTGAATTAACAACATATCCAAAGAGTTTCTAATTTTGCATTCATTGTGCACAAAGGCGCTAAGTACAAGCAGGATTTACATTGAGCAGTTGTTGCCTAATTCAACAGCTGCTGTGAGAAGCAAGGGAATCCCATTCTCACAGAAGATCCTCATAAGTCAGTACTCACCGGAGGCTCCAGCACTATCAGCTGGCAAAAGTGCAAATACAAAGAAAGAAAACATAATGTACACTAGCATGAGGAGGTTGTTGCACAATTAATCTCTGCTAATAAAGGCTTGCATTGAGGATGAGCTAAATATTCACATTTTGCTGCTGATTTCAGTGATTTTCACAGACTTTGGTTTCCTGAATCATAAACTACTACAGAAGGCGGCCATTCGGTCCATCGAGTCTGTGCAGCTCTTTCAAAGAGTAATCCAGTTAGTCCCATGCCCCCACTCTTTCTATATATCCTTACAATTATTTCTCCTACATATATTGATATAATTTTTTTGAAGGCTACTACTGAATCTGTATCCACCGGCCTATCAGGCAGTGCATTCCAAATCCTAACCACACATTGCGTAAAGACGTTTTTCCTCATGTCGCCTCTGTTTCTTTTACCAGTCACCTTAAATCTGTGCCCTCTGGTTATTGACACTTCAGCCATTGGAAACAGTTTTTGTTCATTTATTCTATTTAAATTCATGATTTTAAAAGCCTCTATCAAATCTCCTCCGCACCCTCTCCAAAGCGTTTACGCCCTTCCTGAAGCAAGGTGCCTGGATTTGGACACAATACTCCAGCGGGGGCCAAACTAGTTTTTCATATATTTACCTGAAGGTACTGGTGACTGCTCTGCGAAGGACCATTTTCATTTTCAACTGCCAGCTGCCCTGTTTATGAGGCATCAGAGAAACAGTGGCTGTCGCTCAGATGCTCAAGGCCCACAGCATGTGGTTTTCAGGTGGGCCTGTAACTGTGCACCGAAGCAGATGGGAGGTTACCATGAAATGCAAACCAGATCTTAAGTTGGTTGTCAGCCCTCACTGATATCCCAGCTCCTGCTTTCACTGCTGACTTCCGGTTTGGCTCACTCCTGGAGTTTCAGCCCCTTGTTCAACGAGTTTTCCCGCTTACTCTCAACAAGCCAATAACCAGAGGGCAACTTGTTGATTGTATACTAACCTGAAAATATTTTAGGCCAAGGTTTTGGGAGGCTGAAGCAGATGCATTCCTAACTTTGCACCCATTTTGACTGGATGTTTATGACTGACACGCCACCACCATCCCCCTCCACCCCCCACCCCCACCAAACTCCAGGGCTAGTATTTAATGCCACCTCCTCCCCCACCCTGGGAGTGGGCTAGGAGGCAGGGGCTTGTGTCAAATTATGTGGTAGGCAGGAGGGGAGTCGTCCCCATCGCCTACCTGCCCTCTAGCTATTTTACCAGCGGCAGGAGAGATAGCAGGCAGTACGCTGCCCTTAGGCCAATTGATGCCCTTAAGTGGCCAATTAATTGCCACTTAAGGGCCTCTTCCCACTGCTATTGGTATTTTATCAGCAGCGGATGGGCACTTCGGCATCTAAGAAGGCCACCTAGTATAACCTGGCAGCCTCCTTGTTAGCTGGGGGCCCATCCTGATCGGGCATGCTGTGCCCCACAGAGGGCCCCCCTAGCACCACTCCCGCTAAAACAACACCCCTGCCCTACACTGACAACATCCCACTGGCCGGCGCCTAGCTGATTGTCCCCAGCGAGGCCCGACCTCACTTACCTTATTGCGTGAAGGAATTGGCCATATAAAGTTAAAAGTGTTATTTTCCTACGTATGAGGGATTAAAAATTTTTTAAAAAGGATCATCTTCCTGAAAGGTTAAAAAAGGATATGAACCTCTCAGTGAAAAAGCTTGCCTCATCGTACAACCATAAAGGCAGCTTCTGATAAAGAGGATTCGTTCCCTAATGCCACAAACCTCACATACGGTAAAACATTGATAATATAGTTTTCAAAACTATCACAAAAGCTCCCACAGTGTAATAGTTAATAAGATAGTTCGATGCTGAAAGCCATAAACACAGTCAACTGAATTTTTGAAAAGCTAACCAAACCCTCAAACTGAACTATAATCTTGAAAAGCAGTTAAGTAACTAATGAAAGATTGACCACCACAAGGCTCACAGCTTGGCTTTCTTGGAAATTGAAGAGGCTTAGACCTTATGTAAAAATTAATAGTTATACATCCTTATTTGGGAAATAAAAGGGGACAAACTTAATTACAGTTGAGATTATACCCCATACTTAAGAAATTAGTTATACAACTTGAAACAAATATTGGAAGCACACATTGGATTTTGAGATTTCTGGACATCTTTCATGGTAAAGGTACTGCGATTGGAATGAGGCGATGATCGTTCTCCTCTTAATGGGAACAGCGGTATTTCGCTAATTCTGCAGTCTTCTACTCGGGGATTTAAGGTAGAACACCGGCCCCGACACAGAGCACAGGAATTCCCTGTCGGTGGAAATGAATTTAGCAGGTTAGCATTACATTGGATTTCATTCATTTGCAGACAGACCCGCACTTGGTGGCTTCGTGAAGACATACCAGTGGAATATTTCTATGATGATTCAGCACTTAACATCTGTGGTGTGACTTTCTCAAAAAGGTCATTAGTTGCTATGTGTCTATTGTCATTGTTGTCCATGCACGAGCGCGGATCCCTCTCCTCGGGCGCGGATCCCTCTTCACAGTCACTGGTTCCAGATTTAACAATTCCGGCCCTGTTTAACCTGTCACTGTGGCGTGCACTCCTGGCCAATGCAACATCAACACAGGAGATTCCAGTGTTCTCTTGTACAACTGATCCTCTTTGCTCGTCTGTAATTGTTAAATGATGTCCATCACTGCAGCAACCTGACCAGAACCCCATGATTTTGACTCCACTCACTGCCACTACTAACTATCCATTGACCTTATGCTTCTTTCAGAGGTACAGTCGGGTCCTTCACAATCTCACCCATTTGAACTCACTCCTGACCAGCGCTGACTCCACACCCACATCCTGCCTTGAGTGCATCCTATTCTGCCTGCTCAGCCACTAATGCGATTCCCAATCATCTCTGCCCACCTGTCAAAGGCTTCTCGTCTGAACCACTCACCTGCCCAGGTTGTTCCCTTTCTAGCTGCTAAGTGCTTCGCAGCAGGTCTGACCTCAGTGATAACCAGCTTCCCTTCTCAGCCACTCCCACACCCCATGTTTTTGATAGCTCGCGCCTCTGTCCATCCTAAGGCTTTTGTGAACCTGCTCTCCTCCCTCACCAAATGTTTCCCGCCCCTCCAGTTTGTGACCCACTTGAGCTCAAGTGCTCCTGATTCGCCAAGATTTGAACAAGAAAAGCAACTGAAAATGACAACTGTTATGAGAAATGGGCATAGCATATTAAGGAGGAGTGTGAAAAGGTGTGTATGGTGAAGGATGCAAAGAAGCACAGTGATGGGGAGTGAGAGGAGAAAGGTGAATGAGCAAGAGATAAAAGATGAAAGGAAGAGAGTGAAAAAGAGTGTAAGATGAAGGAAGGTAAAAGGGAGTGAGAATAGGAGAGAAAGGGAGTGAGAAGGAGGAGAAGGAGAAGAGGGAAAGGGAGGGAAAGAAGGAGCAAATAAATTTGTAAACAATAGTTTTAAAGCAGACAGTGGAAAGAACCCATAGGGTGTTAACTGCAGTTCAGTCTTATTATGGATGCGTTATATTGATTTTCAAATTGAATTCTGGAAATGAGCTTGCTGTTTCTATGTTAAGTCCATTTTTTGCAGCTTACTGGCAGATTCGTAGCATCGTGTCATGAGTGATGAACACCTCGAATCTGCTTCAGTAAACATTACATAAGAAATAGGAGCAGGAGCGGACCATACAGCTCCTTAAGCCTGCTCCACCATTCAGTAAAATCATGGCTGAACCTCTATATCAACTCCACTTTCCCGCTCTATCCCCATATCCCGCAATTCCCAGAGTCCAAAAAGCTATTGATCTCAGTCTTAAATATACTCAATAAGTGACCGCCCACACCCCTTTGGGGTAGAGAATCTCAACAATTCACAACCCTCTGAGTGAAGAAATTTCTCCTAATCTCATTCCTAAATAACCATTCCCTTATCTAGAGACTATGACCCCTACATCTGGACTCTCCAGCCAGAGGAAACATCTACCTCATCAAGCTCTCTATGGTTAATCACTGCAGTACTGACATGAGAGAACTTTGGCTATGAATGGAGATATTTTATGTGGGAAGGAAACAGCAAGCAAATACCTGCGCCAACCTGTGCAGGCAGCAACAAACCATTAAGGGCTTCACACAAGAAGGTTTGTAGGTAAACCAGAATGGTGTCGTAATTTGTGGTAAAAGAGTCAAACTTCAACCATTGCTCCCAGGGAAGCCTGTCTATCACAACACCCTGATACGCACTAGCACAGCTACATTTTGAAGCATTTTCTTAGCGAAGCTCCTCAGGGAGAACAAGGTGAGGGAGAGTGTTGCTCGCTGCTCTAGCCAACTGCCCGTCAGTGCTCTGTTACAATTCCTGTCACTACTTGCACTCTGGGACTTTGCCATCAAACTAGATTTCTCAATAAAAGAAAAATAGACAAAGATTTAATGCAAGAATTTCATCTGCCATGTTTCTGCCTATTTCACCAGTCTGTCTTCATCCTCTTTAAGTCTATACTATCTTCCTCACTATTTATTACACTTCCAAGTTTCATGTCACTTACAAATTTTGACATTCTGCTCTGTATCCCCAAGTCCAAGTCATTAATGTATATCAAAAACTGTAGTGGTTCTAATACTGAATCCTGGGGCCATCACTGTATATCACCCTCCAGTTCAATAACAGCCATTCACCATAACTCTTTATCTTCTATCTCTTAGCCAATATTGTATCCATGTTGCTACTGCCCCTTTTACCCTTTGGGCTTCAATTTTGCTAACAAGCTTAATATGTGTTACTTTATCAAACACCTTTTGAAAGTGTCACAGAACTGTAATTATGTTCTCCTCCAATTAAAAACAGTGAGTGCCTTTAAGACTCTGTTTGAAAACAGTGTGCTTTTAAGACTGAGCAGTGTGCCAGCTGCACCTGGCCCGAGGTCACATGGTATAATGTTTCAATTTGACTGTGTGTAAAAATTGGCAAAAACTAGTATGAACCAGATTCTCCAGCAAGGCGTGCTACTGAAGAAAAGAGCTGTCCACTCTCTCAGCAGAAATTCTACAAGGAGCTACAGGTCAAGTTAATTGCCTAAAGGAGAAAAAAAAGCCTTTTGTTTTTGTAGAGACCATTTGTATTGCTGAAGGTAGCAAAACTCATTTTCTTTACTTCCAAGCCAAGAAGCCTTTGCTTCAAGATTGACTCTCTTTTGACTGATTGTATTTTCTGGAATTTGCAGTAAAGTTTCAACCGACAGACCGTTGGATTTAAAATTCAAGTTGACCTATTTCTGTGCTCATCATTGAAAGGACTGTTTGATGCCGACTGCAGCCGAAGTGTTTTGAATGCCTATCAAGAACAGACTATTTCATCAAATCTGCGTGGATACTTCGAGTAACATTTGATTATTTCCGCATTAGAATACCTCATCCATCAGGAATGTAATACACAAAGACTTATTTATTTATTTATTCTTAAGAAATAGCTAATTTTTTAAAATACCACTTTTAAAACTGGTTAACTGTCAGTTTTTTGAATGTATGCGTGTGAATGGGGGAGTTAGATTAAAATAAGAAGTTATAAGGTCTTTAGACATAGGTTTATCGTAATAGTGTTTAAGATTTAGTTTTAATAAATAGTTAATTTGTTGTTGTCTAAAGATACCTGGTTCGGTCTGTTTTATTCTGGGGTTACTAGAGTATTTAATTTGGCTGTTTTCCGGTTGGGTGGGAAAACTTTAATATTATGCTGTGACCTGTGGAGTGGTGGGACTGAATTGACAGTGTGTTGCTCCCACCTCGGTTGTAACAAAAGTCCACGTACACAACATCAACTGTACTGCCCTCACCATCCTCTCTGTTAGCTTATCAAATAACTCAAGTTAGTCAAACACAATTTGCCCTTAACAAATCCATGCTTGTCCAAGTGGCTGTTAATTTTCTCCGGGATTATTGTTTCTGAAAGGTTCCCCGCCACCGACGTAAAACCTACTGGACTGTAATTATCAGGTTTATCCTTCTCCACTTTTTTGAACAAAGATGTAACATTGGCAATCCTCCTGTCCTCTGGCATCAATCCTGTATCTCAGGAGAATTGGAAGATTATGGCCAGTACCTCTATAATTTCCACCCTTATTTCCCTCAGCATCCTCAGATGTATCCCATCTGGGCCTGGTGACTTAACCACTTTAAGTATAGTCAGGCTTTCTAGTACCTCCTCTTTATTTTTTAATCTCATCCAGTGTTGCAACTATCTCGTTTACTATAATTTTGGCAAAGTTCTCTTCCCTGTTAAACACTGATGCAAAGTACTCATTTACTAACTCAACCATACCTTCTGTCGCCATCAATAAAACTCCATTTTGGTCCCTAATCAGCCCCACCACTCCTCTGGCAATCCTTTTACTGGGAATATGCTATAGAAGACCTTAGCCTTCCTTTTTATGTTAGCAGCCAACATATTCTAGTACTGTCTCTTTGCCACTCTTATTTCCTTTCTCATTTCTCTGCTGTACTTTTTATATTTAGCCTGATTCTTCCATGTATTATCAAGCTAACAGCTGTCAGATGCCCCTTTTTCTGTTTCATTCTACTCTTTAACTCCTTTGTGATGCAGGGAGCTCTGACTTTGGTTACCCTCCCTTTCCCCCTTGTGGGAAAGTACTTAGTCTGTACTCAAATCATCTCTTCTTTATAGGCCTCCCATTACTCCATTATCCAGCATTCTGATTTTTACGGTCCTGTAAAGAAAGCCGGGGTATCAGCAACTGTATTTTCTCTTACAGTTTATGACATACACCAGGGTTTCATAGAACTTGTACACTAATGTTAGGTACATGTGTCTTTGTTTATACAAGAGAACAGCTTAACATACCAAGAATTACTAGCAGCACAACCTACTTGGTTTCTTTTGGTCTTTAAGTTAAGCCAGGTGTTAAAAGGTGCTGGGTATGCATTTCACCCTTTTTTGTTGCAGGTGCTCTAACAGCGACAAGGAATTCAAGTCCAACTAAGACCTGAATCCTGCTCCCTAACTGAACACCCTCACTCTCCAGGACAGAGCACAAGAAAAAGCTAGTCGCCATACTCTCTGCCCCTGCAGGCTCCAAGCTCTCACCCTCTGTTATAACCTTACTTATCTTTTTCTATTTTAGCAATATGATGTTGAATGTTTTCTCTTTGCTTCCTCCTAACTAACATGTTGTTCTACAGCTTTTTTCCTTCACTCATCCCCTGAGATTCTTTTCAAAAATGTCAGAATTGTGGAACTCTGCCATCCTACTCTATCGCCCTACCTGAAAGCACAGGTTTTTGAAAGACACACTCAGTGTAACCTAGTCCTTACTTCCTAATTTAGTTCATCTTCTGTCCTACGCTACCCAATGTTGGTGCCTTGCACAGTAGGACTTTGTCATCAACCTAGACTTCTCAATGAAAGACAGACAGACAGGGTCAGACACGGATAGATAGTACAGGACAATCAAAATCTCCACAGACACAAACAACAGGCAACACAGATTGTTGGTTCCTGTACACAATTCCCAGCAGCTTCATTTACAAAGAGCTTTTTATATTCTGAACATCACACTATTTTCTTAACATTTATTTTATCCTTGTAACAAAACTGCTGAAGAAATTGATCAACAGAGATTAATCAAAGCTAGGTCTAATGAAACCTCTGCAAAGCTTTCTCTCTGTATACTTACTATCATTCCGTATAGCGGCAGCTGGCCATGTACTTTAAATTGGTTGCTAGCTGTCACTCCTTTGCTTGTGTACAACAGCATGTCAGAAAACTAGGATAGATAACAAACTCAGTGAGTCATACAATGTGATCATCATTTAGAAAAAAATTACCAGATCAAGTTATCAAATTTAGCGATTCCACCAAACTGAAAAATGCCAAACTTTATAACGCAATCAACTGAAATTTCAAATAGCTTTAAAACACAATCAAACCAGAATATATCATAAAAAGAGAAAGCAGAGAGTAGTGGTGCATGGTTGCTTTTCAGACAGAAGGGAAGTATATACTTGTGTTCACCAGGAGTCAGTATTAGGATCACTGCTCTTTTTGATGCATATTAATGACCTGGACTTGGGTACACAGGCATAATTTAAAAGTTTGCAAGATGACACAAAACTCAAGAAATGTAGAAAACAATAGACTTCCAGAGGACATGGACAGACTGGTGAAATGCGCAGACACATGACAGATAAAATTTAACAGAGAGAAAATAAAATGATGCATTTTGGTAGGCAGTATGAGGAGAAGCAATACAAACTAAATGGTACAACTTTCAAGGGGGTGCAGGAATAGAGAGACCTTCGAGTGTATACATAAAATCTTTGGAGGTGGCAGGACAAGTTGAGAAGGCTGTTAAAAAGCATATGGGATCATTGGCTTTCTGAATGGAGAAATAGGGAACAAGGACAAAGAAGTTAGGCTAAACCTTTATAAAACATGGGTTAGGCCTCAGCTGGAGAATTTTGTTCATTTCTGGGCACTGCCCTTTAGGAAGGATGTCAAGGCCTTAGAAAGGATGCAGAAGAGATTTACTGGAATGGGATCAGGGATGAGGGACTTCAGTTATGTGGACAGACTGGAGAAGCTAGGGTTGTTCTCCTTACAGCATAGGAGGTTTGATGGAGGTGTTCAAGACCATGAACGGCTTTGAGAGAGTAAATAAGGAGCAACTGTTTCCAGTGGCAGAAGGGCCGGTAGCTGGAGGATGCAGATTTAAGCTGATTAGCAAAAGAACCACAGGCAGTATGAGGAAACTTTTTTATGCAGAGGGTTGTTGTGATTTGGAATGTACTGTCAGAAATGGTGGTGGAAGCAAATTCAACAGTAACATTCAAAAGCAAATTGGATAAATACTTGAAGGGAAGAAAATCACAGCATTATGGAAAGAGCAGGGGAGTATTTTACACTCCCATGTAATCAAAATACTCCATCCAATCAAAACACACTCAAACCGAACTACCATATCAAACCAAAATACCCCATTCAAACGGAAATCTCCCATTCAAAATGAAATATCCCATCAAACTGAACCACCCCATGAAACCAAAATATTCCATCAAACTGAACCACCATATCACAAACCAAAATATCCCTTCAAACTAAAATATCCCATCAAACCGAGCCACCATATCAAACCAAAATATCCCATTAAACTAAAATACCCAATTCAAAGTAAAATACAGTTACCTTTACAAAGAGCAGAACCAGTGGTGAGGGTTTGAGTGTGTTTTAATGTAAGTGTTATACAGACAGTAAGAGATCAGGTCCATGAAAAAATAGCCACCATTATATACGGTGGAATTAATTACCAACTTTGCAGGGTACTCAGGTGTTTAAGAGGTGAACACATACAGATGAACTGACAATGATAGATATAGTGCAAGAGAATGTAGCACATGTGGAAATAAAAAGATGTAAGAGAAGAGAGAAACAGGCACCTTTAAATACAGGGGAATCACAGTGAGAATCAAGGCCTCTCAGAGGGCCTGTTCCCTTTCAAACAGGAGAATCAGTGGTGAGAGACAGGGGTGGCTCCTTACATATGAGTTATTAGATAGTTGCAGCACTTACCAGGAAAAACATCCTCTGCTGCAGCCCTTTTTTGGTAAGTTTATAGAGACAGCCTTCCCGAATGAAGTCCTAATGAAATAGGAAGTAGAGGAATTTATAATTAAATCACCCAATGTGCATTCTCCACTTGAGTGATGACTGTGAAAGACATCTCAGCTGAATCCGATTGTTTCCTCCCACATCATACAGATATGTGACCATCCAGAAGGGGTGGGAACCCTTACTATTTCACTCCTTGGTGTCAGCCATAGCTCACTTGCCTCTGATTCAGACGGCCGTGGGTTCAAGTCCCACTCCAGAGACTTGAGCACAAAACTCCAGGCAGACACTCCAGTGCAGTACTGAGGGAGTGCTGCACTGTTGGATGTGCAGTCTTTTGAATGAGACGTTAAACTGAGGAACCGCCTGCTCTATCAAGTGGACATAAAAGATCCCATGGGACTATGATGAAGAGCAGAGAAGTTCTCTCCAGTGTCCGAACCAATATTTATCCCTCAATTGACATCACTAAAAACATATTATCTGATCATTATCACACTGCTGTTTGTGATAGCCAGTTATGTGCAAATTGGCTTCCACACTTCCTGCATTGCAACAGTACACTTCAAAAAGTATGCAATTGGCTTAGAAGCGCTTTGGGACATCCTGAGGTTGTGAAAGGCGCTATATAAATGCAAGTGTTTCTTTCTTTTATTTGACTCTGCAGTATAAGATGAGAGAGAAGCCAAATCACTTGGGCCACAGGCAAGTCAACAGCAATGGCATGCGTCACCACCAGTGACAAGAGAATATTCTGCTGCACTCCTCTACCCTCCAAAGTAAGGAGCAACATGTGATAGTGCAACAGGTCAAACACCAGCCAGGCAAGGAGCAAACCTGTTTGATTTATGCCTAAAATCCAGAAAAATAAAAGGCAAGCACTCCACATTTCCTGGACTTACCCTTCCTGGTAGAATCAAATTGTCAACGCCAATAAGGTCCCGTTGCAGCTCCGTGAGCTTCTGAAAATTCTCCAGCCTGATTAAACTATTGTGTAGCTGAGTGCTCATCTCTCTGACCTCCTTCAGGGCATCTGCACATAGAAACCAGCAGCAAAATCTGTGAAACAGCCACGAAACCCATGTCTGATATATACCATAGCAATCAATACTCCTTGACTGACTACAGCAGCCTGTGACTCATAGGGGACCTCATCAAGGGGATTCAATACACGGTTACGTACTACACACAGCTGCCAGGACTGGCTTTGTCACCTCCCAGTAGCAGAATTACACCTACATCTCCCAAACCCTCACATGCTCTGGGTAGAATGATTCAAGGCTATTCAGTTACTGAGATATGGCTGGTACTGTGTCCCAAAAGCACTGGGCTCACCACACTTTAGCCCACACTGCAAATACGACTTCTGTGGCACCATGAAGCCTCAGTCTTGGAGCACGCTGCAGCCCAAGTTGAGTCCTTGAAAGACCCCGTGGCTCCTTCATTCCCTCTTTTAACACCAGTCCAGCCCCAAGACATGGCACGAGGGCATGTATGGTATTATCTAACACACTGATACTGACCTCTGCAGTCTCTGTAATCTCGATGGTCAGGACGATAATGCTTGCAGAGTCTTTCCAAGATGAGTTTGTAGTGCATCAGCCTCTGGATGGGCTTCAGCAGGAATGTGTTCAGGGGGAGGTAACAAACCTTCTGCAGCTCAAACTCTTTGTAAACACCTTCCAGTTTCTTTGAGCGCTTGGTGGCTTTCTCCAGTTCTGTTAGAACCTCATCATGCTTCTGTAGGTAGCTGGCAAACTCCTGAAGTTAAAAACATTGTAAGTTATTAGTGTGGTTAATTTTGCAGAAGCTCCTGGTGATGGTGGGCTTTTGCCATGCGTGACCCTAATTGAGTAGAGTAAGGAGCTTGACTACCAGAGCTCTTCTGACAGCTCAGGGAGTAAGTCCACTGCCCATTCTGGTACTGAAGCACATAAACCAGGAAGATCCAACGCCCAGTTTGCGCTGAGTTCTATAATTGGCCTCAGTACCTTCTGCAGGGTGGATGGTGCAGGAAATTAGCCAGTGTTCCTGCTCCTTGCTAGTGTTCAGTGATCACTGTGGGACAAGGCCTGCATGGATGGCTGCTAAGGATGGGGTCAGGGACACCCCTATGATTGAACAGCAGCTCACACACAGACATGGTCACTGGATAAGGGCAGCCTGTCGTCTTGAGACTATATTCCAGGACAAGTCAGTACCTTCATGAAAGGGAGAGAGAAAGCGAGCAAAGCTTCGCTAAGGTTGGTAGGAAGGACCATCTGCTGCTGTTAGTCTCCCACCACAGCACAGCTAACATTGTGGAAACAGTAAATCATGATGTAACGCACCTTGAGAACACACATATTCCGAAGCATGACATCACCGATTCTCTGATAATCTCCTTTCACGTGTGCATTGGATCGTCCCTCCCTAAAAAGCAAACATACATAATGAATGGCACATGCAGAGGATGAGGTCATTGAGCAGCCCCTCCGCAATGAACCCCCTCCTGCATTGTGTCCAGTGATTCCTGGATTAAACCATCTCCTGAAAAGAAAGTTCAATGACTAACAATGGATTCAATCTTCGTTCTTTGGGGAGTACAATGAATTTTGGATTAAACCTTCCTGTACAGAATACAGCAACTCCTGGATTAAATATCTTCCTTAAGCAAGAGCCAGATGATTGCAAGGGCGCATTTACCACAACTGAAGTGGTTTCTCTTTGCACCAATTATAATGCAAATGTGATCTAAGTATGGAGTGATGCCTGGCCTAGCTTGACATCAGGGAGAAGCAGAGTTAGATTCCTTGGATGAATCAGGCCCAGACTCTGGATTTACAATTGGTGCATTTCGCTTGTAGTGTAAATGCACCCCGAGATTACAACATGAATAAACGTGAGAAAAACCATTCGGCCCAACTAAGGCTACCCAGCCAAATAAGAAAACACTACAGTGACCGCATGACAGCCCCATCCCATAGGCTCTTTCTGGCAGATTATTTCAAGTGTTAATTACTCTTTGTGAAGAAATGAGCGATTACCTTGGCAGTCTAAATCCCAAACACCACCCCCTACTCCCCAACCCCAACTTTATCTATTTCTGCATTATTCATAAAACATGTATGGTGCCCATTCTTTTTCAGATATTTGGTGCTTTACACACACATGCATTATATATCTGAATTCAATTCCATCTGTCACTCATTTAATTTACAAATTTTATTTAACTCCCATCTGTAATTCTATTGCTGCTTCCTTAACTCACCTCCCCTCCCTCTCCCCAAGTTCAGTACCTATGAGCATGACCACTTTCCAGGGTACAGGTCATTGATGAAAATTAGGTTCTAATATCGAATACCGAGATACCTTCCTTTCCTGACTCAGGCGTCACTCCCTAGCATAAAAACAAAAAGTGTTGGAAATACTCAGCTGGTCTGGCAGCATCTGTGAAAGGTCACAGACCAGAAATGTTAACTCTGCTCCTCTCTCTACAGATGCTGCCAGACCTGCAGAGTATTTCCAGCACTTTTGTTTTTTTTTTCAGATTTCCAGCATCTGCAGTATTTTGCTTTCATCACTCCCTAACAGATAGCCATTGTTACCTTCCAGCCAGATGCTTATCCATTTCCAGATTTACCTGGAAGTCCTGTTGCTTTGAACTTATACAGCAAACTTGAACAATGATTCTACCCAAATCATTAACCTGCCTTTCTTTCGAAACGTGTTGGTTATCCCACTGTATATTTCCAGTATTTCATTTGTGGTTCTTGTTTCAGATTTCCATCAATTGCGAGTTTCCTTTTTATCACAATCCATTTGACGTCTACATTGTCAAGTATGATCTACCCCTTCTGAAGCTATTGACTAGGTTATTTTTGTACAGAGATTACTGCTGATAATTGGTTGTTATTTCACTTGTTAACTGAAATAAAACTAATGGGACTCTCGTCTCCCAGGTTTGATTTGTCATCAAACATTCTCTAGTTAGACCTTATAGCAACTCCTGAATTAGATCCTCCAAGACAGACTGCCACAAATCCTGGATTAACTCTTGGATACACTGCAGCATTTCCTGTACTGAACACACTCCTATAGAATACAAAACCTCTAATAATTCTCCCTAGAAAAGGGTGCAGCACTTCCTGGATTCAGCTCTCTTTTTAAGAAAGAGTACAGTAACTTCTGGATGTAACCTTCCCCTAGGAACTAGAGCAAGACCTTTGTTAAATCTTCTCCTGGAGGACACTTCAATTCTTTGATTAATTCTCCCTGTCAAGTACAGAAAAACTCTATCCTAGGAGAAAGACAATCCACCCTGTAGGGTGCTCTTCATTCTTCAAAAGGGTATCCGAAAAGTAGAGACAAGGGAGAGAATCAAAAAGACACAGTCCCTTTAAGATGATTGGGGTACTAGTGACATTATAGCACTGCTTATCTCTGCTGCAATGAACCAGTGCCTTCCTGCAGCCTACAATGTTGACCTTTCTAACATGCCAGTAATTTGCCGTTTTGCTACTGCTGCAACATAGCAACGGTTAAGCTTAAGCAGGCTCCCTGAAGAAATGTTCTAAATCAATATTGATAAATAGACCCATTGAAGATATATGTTTTTCCAAATAAGTGTTGTGCACAAAGGCACAACATGAGTCAATGTGCGTTCTTTGAAATTGAAGTACTCCAGGACATTTCTCAGCAGACAAGTGCTGAAGTTGTTATTGATGGTACAATCCTGACTGTTCTGTGGTGTGGTTATTGAGCAGCACTGATAATGACCCACAAATACTTAGGGACATGTCGCCTGTTGGGAGAAGCATGCCAACAAAGTGTCATGCAGGCCCCCATCTGCCAAGAACAAGGCACATTAAAGTAAATTTCAAATTGTTGCTGGGAAGAAGAGAAGGCCTGTTACAAGGGGTTGCCAGGCCCCTGGCTGGAAACACATTTTTGCATACGAACAGACTGTTTTGGAACAAAGGAGCTATTCTCCTGCTCCAATAAAATCCACAAACAGACCTGGTCAAACCAGTTAGCCACATGACTAACCAGCTTGGCAGTCTGGGTTTTTTTTCTGAATTGTGCAGTTTTGAACTGAGAGCCGGCAGAAAGTTCTTTGCTCCTGGATTGAAAAGCCCTCTCCTGGCTGGCTCGCCACAGCCTCTCCTGTCTGCTCCCATCTCTTTCTCACAGAATTGCAAAAACCCACTGAAGACACATGAACCCCAAGAGAGAAAAGACTCCTTCAGCGAACAAGGTTTAAGAAGAATACTGGGCCCCAATGAAAAGCAAGATCCATCTACAATCAAGGACTCTATCGTGAGCTCAAAGAACCATAAAAACAACACTTCAGATAGTGCCTCAAACTTTTCCACTTAATTTTTCTTCTGCTCTTTCTGTCCAAGTTTAGAGAGGGAAGGTGAAAAAGTGACCAAGAGGGCAGGTTAAAGGAAATCTGGGAGGAAGCCCTGATGAAAACCCCTACTGTCCATTCAGCCAACCCCGTAAAATGCGAATAGTTAAACCCCACATCCTCCTATGTAAAAGCAGACTCTAGAAGCACCCCACCAGAGTTGATAACAGCATTTACAGGAACCTGCAGAGACAAAGACCGACCTCTAGGGGGCAGAGAAACTGTGAGGGTGATGTCTCACCTAGTCGAAGTGCCACAGGGGAGTGCAGTAGAGTCTGCATAAATACCTGCAGGCAGGCGTGTCCCAGAGAACAAAGGGGAGATTAACAAAGAATCCTCCCCCATAGTCAAAGAGAAAGGGAACCACCCATCCCCTGAAGTCAAGTCTTTGCATGACTCAGCAAAGCATTGAAAGTGAGTTCAGGATAGACCCGCCCATGACTGACTCTCTTGGAAAAAACTCCAATTTAGGGCTAATTAAATCTGACACTCCCCTCCACCCCCCAACCCACTTTGGCAGACCTCAACAGGACCAAAGACCCAGTGCAGTCATGGCAATGGGCAAACGGAAAAAAAACTTCCCCAAAAAACCACATGTTTACTGGGATGCCAAAAAGGGGGCAATTTTAGCAGCACTGGCACCAAGAGAAGACAGGCAATTTTGATAAGCTTTAGGATTTGTGAATAAATGGAAATGAATCAGAGAAACGCATGGTATTTTCCTGTATCTTATACATTTTCTCTCAACCCTTTAAATGAAATGCACCTTTTCTTAAATCACATTTCATTCCCCTGGGTGTGGAGGTGTGATGCGTGTGTCCACCTGCCAAGAATGAGGCACATTAATTTCGCCACATGAACATTAAATTTCAAATTGTTGCTGGGAAGAGGAGAAGGCCTGTTACAAGGGATTGCCAGGCCCCTGGCTGGAAAGACATTTTTGCATATTAATCGCGTTGGAGCAAAGGAGCTATTTCCTGCTCCAATACAATCCACAAACAGACCTGGTCAAACCAGTTAATCATATGACTAACCTGCTTGGCAGTCTGGGTTTTTTTCTGAATTGTACAGTTTTGAACTGAGAGCCGGCAGAAAGCTGTTTGCTCCTGGATTGAGAAGACCTTTTTAGAATTAGAACATTACAGCGCAGTACAGGCCCTTCGGCCCTCGATGTTGCGCCGACCTGTGAAACCATCTGACCTACACTATTCCATTTTCATCCATATGTCTATCCAATGCCCACTTAAATGCCCTTAAAGTTGGCGAGTCTACTACTGTTGCAGGTAGGGCGTTCCACGCCCCTACTACTCTCTGAGTAAAGAAACTACCTCTCACATCTGTCCTATATCTATCACCCCTCAACTTAAAGCTATGTCCCCTCGTGTTTGCCATCATCATCCGAGGAAAAAGACTCTCACTATCCACCCTATCTAACCCTCTGATTATCTTGTATGTCTCTATTAAGTCACCTCTCCTCCTCCTTCTCTCTAACGAAAACAACCCCAAGTCCCTCAGCCTTTCCTCGTAAGACCTTCCCTCCATACCAGGCAACATCCTAGTAAATCTTCTCTGCACCCTTTCCAAAGCTTCCACATCCTTCCTATAAAGCGGTGACCAGAACTGCACGCAATACTCAAGGTGCGGCCTCACCAGAGTTTTGTACAGCTGCATCATGACCTCGTCGCTCCGAAACTCGATCCCCCTACTAATAAAAGCTAACACACCATATGCCTTCTTAACAGCCCTATTAACCTGGGTAGCAACTTTCAGGGATTTATGTACCTGGACACCAAGATCTCTCTGCTCATCTACACTACCAAGAATCTTCCCATTAGCCCAGTACTCTGCATTGCTGTTACTCCTTCCAAAGTGAATCACCTCACACTTCTCCGCATTAAACTCCATTTGCCATCTCTCAGCCCAGCTCTGCAGCCTATCTATGTCCCTCTGTAACCTACAACACCCTTCGGCACTATCCACAACTCCACCGACCTTCGTGTCATCCGCAAATTTACTAACCCACCCTTCTACACCCTCATCCAGGTCATTTATAAAAATGACAAACAGCAGTGGCCCCAAAACAGAACCTTGCGGTACACCACTAGTAACTAAACTCCAGGATGAACATTTGCCATCAACCACCACCCTCTGTCTTCTTTCAGCTAGCCAATTTCTGATTCAAAGCTCTAAATCACCTTCAACCCCATACTTCCGTATTTTCTGCAATAGCCTACCGTGGGGAACCTTATCAAACGCCTTACTGAAATCCATATAGACCACATCCACGGCTTTACCCCCATCCACCTGTTTGGTCACCTTCTCGAAAAACTCAATAAGGTTTGTGAGGCACGACCTACCTTTCACAAAACCGTGCTGACTATCGCAAATGAACTTATTCTTTTCAAGATGATTATAAATCCTATCTCTTATAACCTTTTCCAACATTTTACCCACAACCGAAGTAAGGCTCACAGGTCTATAATTACCAGGGCTGTCTCTACTCCCCTTCTTGAACAAGGGGACAAC
This sequence comes from Heterodontus francisci, assembly GCF_036365525.1. Taxonomy (NCBI): domain Eukaryota; kingdom Metazoa; phylum Chordata; class Chondrichthyes; order Heterodontiformes; family Heterodontidae; genus Heterodontus; species Heterodontus francisci. The sequence goes on from NC_090381.1 coordinate 19,769,933, forward strand.
ATTTGCTATCCTCCAGTCTTCCGGCACTACTCCTGTCGACAATGACGACATAAAGATCAACGACAACGGCTCTGCAATCTCCTCCCTGGCTTCCCAGAGAATCCTAGGATAAATCCCATCTGGCCCAGGGGACTTATCTATTTTCACACTTTCCAAAATTGCTAACACCTCCTCCTTGTGAATCTCAATCCCATCTAGCCTGGTAGGCTGTATCTCAGTAATCTCCTCGACAACATTTTCTTTCTCTACTGTAAATACTGACGAAAAATATTCATTTAACGCTTCCCCTATCTCCTCTGATTCCACACACAACTTCCCACTACTATCCTTGATTGGCCCTAATCTAACTCTAGTCATTCTTTTATTCCTGATATACCTATAGAAAGCCTTAGGGTTTTCCCTGATCCTATCCGCCAATGACTTCTCGTGTCCTCTCCTTGCTCTTCTTAGCCCTCCCTTTAGATCCTTCCTGGCTAGCTTGTAACTCTCAAGCACCCTAACTGAGCCTTCACGTCTCATCCTAACATAAGCCGCCTTCTTCCTCTTGACAAGCGCTTCAACTTCTTTAGTAAACCACGGCTCCCTCGCTCGACAACTTCCTCCCTGCCTGACAGGTACATACTTATCAAGGACACGCATTAGCTGCTCCTTGAATAAGCTCCACATTTCGTTTGTGCCCATCCCCTGCAGTTTCCTTCCCCATCCTACACATCCTAAATCTTGCCTAATCGCGTCATAATTTCCTTTCCCCCAGCTATAATTCTTGCCCTGCGGTATATACCTGTCCCTGCCCATCGCTAAGGTAAACCTAACCGAATTGTGATCACTATCGCCAAAGTGCTCACCTACATCTAAATCTAACACCTGGCCGGGTTCATTACCCAGTACCAAATCCAATGTGGCATCGCCCCTGGTTGGCCTGTCAACATACTGTGTCAGAAAACCCTCCTGCACACACTGGACAAAAACAGACCCATCTAAAGTACTCGCACTATAGTATTTCCAGTCAATATTTGGAAAGTTAAAGTCCCCCATAACCACTACCCTGTTACTCTCGCTCCTGTCGAGAATCATCTTCGCTATCCTTTCCTCTACATCTCTGGAACTATTCGGAGGTCTATAGAAAACTCCCAACAGGGTGACCTCTCCTCTCCTGTTTCTAACCTCGGCCCATACTACCTCAGTAGACGAGTCCTCAAACGTCCTTTCTGCCGCTGTAATACTTTCCTTGATTAACAATGCCACACCCCCCCCTCTTTTACCCTCTTCTCTGTTCTTACTGAAACATCTAAATCCCGGAACCTTCAACATCCATTCCTGCGCCTGCTCTACCCATGTCTCCGAAATGGCCACAACATCAGGATCCCAGGTACCAACCCATGCTGCAAGCTCACCCACCTTATTCCGGATGCTCCTGGCGTAGAAGTAGACACACTTTAAACCAGGTTCTTGCTTGCCAGTGCCCTCTTGCGTCCCTGTAACCTTATCCCCTACCTCACTACTCTCAACAGCCTGTACACTGGCACTGCAATTTAGGTTCCCATTCCCCTGCTGATTTAGTTTAAGCCCCCCCGAAGAGCACTAACAAATCTCCCCCCCAGGATATTGGTACCCCTCTGGTTCAGGTGAAGACCATCCTGTTTGTAGAGGTCCCACCTACCCCAGAAAGAGCCCCAATTATCCAGGAAACCAAAACCCTCCCTCCTACACCATCCCTGCAGCCACGTGTTCAACTCCTCTCTCTCCCTATTCCTCTCTTCGCTAGCACGTGGCACGGGCAAGAACCCAGAGATAACAACTCTGGTTGTTCTCGCTCTAAGCTTCCACCCTAGCTCCCTGAATTTCTGCCTTAAATCCCCATCTCTCTTCCTACCTATGTCGTTGGTGCCTACGTGGACCACGACTTGGGGCTGCTCCCCCTCCCCCTTAAGGATCCCAAAAACACGATCCGAGACATCACGTACCCTGGCACCTGGGAGGCAACACACCAACCGTGAGTCTCTCTCGTTCCCACAGAACCTCCTATCTGCTCCTGGCTGGCTCACCACAGCCTCTCCAGCTCTCACAGAACTCCGAAGCCCACTGAAGACACATGAATCCCAAGAGAGAAAAGTCTCCTACACTGAACAAGGCTTAAGAAGAATACTCGGCCCCAACATAAAGCAAGATCTACCTACAATCAAGGATGCTACAGTGAGTTCGAAGCACAGTAACAAAAAAACCCTCTTCAGAAATTGCCTCAAACCTTTCCATTTTATTTTTCTTCAGAAATCCACGATAAAACTCATTTTCTTTCTGTTCCTATCTGCATGGGTGTATCGCATACGCATGCTAGCGTGGGTGTGTTGTGTATCCATAGGCATTAACCGAATTTAGGTTTAATAAATTTCAACTTTTCTTCTTTAAACCTGAGAAAGCCTGTTTGTGCTGGTTTCTTTGCCTTATAATTGGGAAGGGGAACAAGGATTCACCAAGGGGGAGCTAAAAACACAGTGTGTTTAAAATTAAACCCTGTTACAGTAAGACCAGGTGAAGGCTGAAAGGGAATCCCTAGACCTCTTTCTCACCTGGTCCTAACAAAAGTAACAAAGTTATTGGAACTCACCAAAGAGCTAGCCTCTGTTCAATCTCTTTCAGAAATCCACGATGAAACTCATAAATAGGGTCAACATTGGAAAACAGTAGAGTCATTAGTCCCTCTGGCATTGCGTTCTCTTTGATAACAGCACTGCGGAACCACTAGGAGAGAAAGAAAGACCAGTATTAATATACTGCCATTCACAGTCTCTGAACATCCCAAAGCAAACAAACATTAGATTAGATTAGATTAGAGATACAGCACTGAAACAGGCCCTTCGGCCCACCGAGTCTGTGCCGACCGTCAACCACCCATTTATACTAATCCTACACTAATCCCATATTCCTACCAAACATCCCCACCTGTCCCTATATTTCCCTACCACCTACCTATACTAGTGACAATTTATAATGGCCAATTTACCTACCAACCTGCAAGTCTTTTGGCTTGTGGGAGGAAACCGGAGCACCCGGAGAAAACCCACGCAGACACAGGGAGAACTTGCAAACTCCACACAGGCAGTACCCAGAATCGAACCCGGGTCCCTGCAGCTGTGAGGCTGCAGTGCTAACCACTGCGCCACTGTGCCGCCCTTAATGAGATAATGACCAGATAATCTGCTTTCTATTGGTTCAGGAAAAAATAATAGCCAGGAATGTACTGACAGACTCCCCTAATAGTGACACGAGATCTTTTCCATCCATCTGAGAAGGCAGAATGCACCTTGGTTTAACGCCTCATCCAAAAAACAGCAGCTCCAACAGTGAAGCACTCCGTCAGTACTGCATTAGAGTGTCATCCTGGATTACGTGCTCAAGTATCTGAAGTGGGACTTGAATACACAACCTTCTGACTCAGAGTTGAAAATGCTACCCACTGAGCCATGGCAAACACTACACTAACAAAACACCAAGGAGCAAGTAGAAAAGGACTCAAAACAATTTCCAAACTGAAGAAGACAGGGTAGAGTGTACAGAATCCCCTTACCACAGTGATGACTTCCAAATCCTTCAGGTAGGTCCTTTCTGTGGTCAGGATTTCCTTTGCAATGAAGTAGGCCTTGTCAGCTGGGTAACGCTGTAAAAAAATTACCAGCAAACATTAGACCATCATCTCAGGAAATAAATTCAAACCAATTGGACAATCCCACATAAACATGGCCAGTCCTCAAATCATCGCAGAAACACCTAACATGGGGCTGTGGGCAGAGCACAACTTTTCCACATTCAAAATCGCCACTGGAAGCAGGAGTGGGTGCAGGAATTGTCCCCTCCCTTCCGTGCAGTAGAAGGGAAGTGACAGGGTGAAGTAGATCTGAAATCCGGCTGTTTTGGTCCTGGGGATGTTGGATCTAACGAGTGCCTGTGCAGCCCTGGTGTCCAGTGTTGCTATTTTAAAAGATGAGCAGTTGAGGAAAGGAGAGGAAGAGGGGATCAGCCATTTAAATCTGTTTAACCTGGGGGGAGCTGACAGCTTATGGCAGGGGTAAAAAAAACGAGTGGAAGTCCTGCCCCATTGTTGTTTTGCCAGCACAAAGGGGCTATGAAAAATTCAGCACCAGGGTTTATCCTCTCTGCCCGCCATCATTTCTAAAGGAGGCATCCATATTTGTTATGGGAACAGGACTGAGCCCCTCAAAACTGTTCCACCATTCAATTAGATCTTGGTTGATCCTTATCTTAACTCCTTCTACATTCTGCTTATAAGAGCAGGGAGTACAATTTTGCTTATCCATTTCTTCCAAAAGCACCTCGTCACAGCAAAACACCAGATTGTCTGACTGTGTGGACCTTGACAATGGGAGGCCTGGGAATGGCCGAGAAATGGTAGGGGCAGGGCCATAGGAACCAACAAGAAATGGGGGCAGGACTCCAGAATCAACCAGGGCTCCAAAGAGCTCTGGGGTCCCTTTAGAAATAAATAATATTTATATTTTCAACAAATCCTAAAAAATCCTTTTTCGCATGTTCTTACAAAGACATTGTTCCCTGGTATAATGCTGAGCTATAAAGAGTGTGGTTTCTGACTTGATCCCTGGTATGTGCTGAGTTAGTTGACTTATAATAGTCAGTGCTCAGTGCATTACAGGTGGCATCCATCTTCTTGGGGTTGGGAGGAGAAAACAATTCAGCAGCCACTTGCTGGTGGACAGCGTGCAGATGGATATCAGATGATGCCTGCTTCAGACTGAGCTACCAGCATTCACACAAGGAGAATGGATCAGATAGCAGCTGAACGTCATGGACAAATACCCAAGCAAGAGTCAGGAAAAGACCGAAAGAGAAAAAACGGTTTTATTCAATACAAAGAAGGCAGGAAAGAAAAAGACTTGCATTTCTATGGCACCGTCCATGATTTCAGGGCACGCCAAAAGTGCTTTAGAGCCAAATATACATATTTTGAAGTGTAGTGACTGTTGTAATGTAGGAAGCATGACAGCCAATTTGTGCACAGCAAGATCCCACAAACAGCCATGAGAGAATGGCCAGATAATCTGTTTTAGTGATGTTGGTTAAGGGATAAATGGTGGCCAAGATAGTGGTGATAACTCCCCTGCTCTTCTTCAAAATAGTGCCATAGGATCTTTTGCATCCACCTGAGGGGGCAGATGGGGTCTCGGTTTAATGCCTCAATGAAAGATGCACAGAAATTTCAGCCTGAGTTTTGTGCTGATATCCTGCAGTGAGATTTGAACCCACAACATTCTGACTCAAAGGCAAGAGCTTTGCCAATTAACACCCTGTATAAGTAGTGGCATCAAAGGGAGAAACAGTAACTGTGACAGCATCCAACCAGGCACCCAAGTCGCATGGCTGCAGCCTGCGGGTTTTTATTTTTCATTTCCATACAATGCCTTGCTATACTTTACACAAGGTATTTTCAAAAATTTTATGTTGCACCACCTAGCTGTTAGTTGCAAGTCTTTGCTTAAGCAGTTTGGAATTCTGTCCGGAGCAAAGTTCTTGCTGGGAAAAGCAATAATAAATAACAAAGTCATGGATCATTAACATCCTCCAAACAATATCACACAAAGCATTCCCTTCCCCACCTTGCGTCGGTCTTCTTCATCATCATCCACCCTCGTGCTTCCTGCGTCGCTGAGAATCGGGCTCTGCAGTGGTGATAGAGACTGAGAGGGCAAATTCAGATTAGACCTCTGAGATCCAGGAAGCAACACGTTCAAAGGAATTCTCGTAGAAAGAGGAGACAACTGCAGGCTGTCGACTAAACTACCTGAAACAAATCCAAAACACAAATACAAAAAATAAAATCCAAGAGACCATCTCCGCAACACAAACAAATCTGAATGGGAAGGATGGGCTGGGTGAGGTGCGAAAAGAATCAGTTTGCAAAATAAAAAGTGCTCCAACTTTGGAGAGTGAGGATTTTTCCTGGGTCACTAAAGTACCACTTATATTAAGATTTAACTTCAGGATCACATAGGAGACAATGAAGGGATTTGCAGCAGCCATCTCTGGATTTTAGGAAGGCTCATGGTTGCCATTTCTACCAAGGAGGGCATTCCCAGGCACCTCAAGTAATTGCTTTGAAAGGCTGTTTGCCCCATTAATGCTCACCTCACTCTGGTATCCAGTCTCTAATTCAGACCTAACTGTTTATGAACAGTTCCAATCTTTTGCTTCTACTACCTGCCTGGCAGATTGTTACAAACATTTAATTTGTTTTAAGTTCATCTGTCACTAATTTCCATGAATGCCCCCTTCTCCTACTTTAATGATGTATTCTGATGTGATAATCTGGGCTAGTCCCAACTAACCATAGCTGCAGTAGCTGCCTCCTTACGGGGCTCTGAAGCTGAGGCCACCGCTCCTTCCCTGGACACTTGGGGTTGTACGCATTGCTCTTTCTGTACCCTGTCCAGTGCATGGATATCTGCGATCCTCTTTTACTTTAGTTTCTCTTGTGACAGTTCCAGACAGGGAGGAAGATACGTCACCTATCCAACAGTCTTCATTCTTCGAATGACGTCCACACACACTTCTGAATTCGTTAGATCACAGAGAAACTACATACCGAGCATGCAGAGTTTCACGATGCGACAGACAGATCTCTCTCTTACCAGTCTCTGTTGTCTTCATGTTTTGTGCATATCAGTTATTGTCTCCCTCTCTCACAAAGGTGCCAGTTATTAGATGTGTTTAGTCTCAGTTAACATAGGGGAGATAATTAGAGGCGTTTTGTTTGCTTCAAAATTTAACTTGGAATTGGAAAATTGATAAAAATGAATATGTTGATAGATACAAAATCCCTCTCAGCTTAATATGCTTTAAGTTTATAGAACACAAAATAAATGCTACAATAAATTCCATATATTCTTTTCTTTCACATGCACAGCCCCTCTATTTTAAAAAAAGCTGAATATAAACTTTACCTGAATAAAGCTTTTTGAAATTTGCCCTCTAACTTTTCTTTAAAGTATTTTTTAAAACTGCCAGATAGAGGCATTCTATCTCTCGGCTACTGATGCTTCCTGAGACACTGTGGACATTACGCATGCTCTGACTGCAAGGCATCACTTCAGCTAAAAGAGTACAAGAGTATCAAGTCCAAACTCAAATTTGTGGGAGAATCTGTAACTTTCAAGTATAAACTACAATGAAGGCTCCAAAAAATACAAATATAATTGAATTGATAAATTTAATCATGTTATTGAGATTATAATTTTGACCCTCTTTAAAACAAACAGTAGAAGTTTCAGTTACCAAAAACAAGCAGACAAAATATTTTCAATATTCCATATTGAGTAATTTGTAGGGAAAAGATAATATAGCACCACATGGCAATGTGACAGAGCGTGAAGGGCAAATCATGACATTAACATTAATGATGCAAAATTCGGGTGCGGAGAGCCTGTTTTTTGGGCCCTACAAGTGGCCTTAGGGGGATCCAGAAAATGCCTTCCGCAGCATACATGTGCAATTCTGGTGCAAATCAGGTCATACGCCATACGAACATATGAATTAGGAGAAATAGGCCAGTAGGCCATTCAGCCCCTCCAGCCTGCTCCGCCATTCAATAAGATCATGGCTGATCTGTTTGTGTCTTGAATTCCACACTCCCATCTACCCCGATAACCTTTGATTCCCTTGCCTAACAAGAATCTATCTGCCCCCACCTTAAAATTATTCAATGACCCCGCCTCCACCACCTTCTGAGGCAGAGAGTTCCAAAGTCACACAACCCTCAGAGAAAAAATTTCTCATCTCTGTCCTTAAAGGGCGATCCCTAATTTTAAAACAGTATCCCCTAGTTCTGGACTCACCCACAAGAGAAAACATCCTTTCCACATCCACCCGGTCAAGACCTTTCAGGATCTTATATACTTCAATCAAGTCTCCCCTTACTCTTCTAAACTCCGGTGAAAACAAGCCCAGTCTGTCCAATGTTTCCTCATGAGACAACCCGCTCATTCCAGGTATCAATCTAGTAAACCTCCTCTGAACCACCTTCAACGCATTTACATCCTTCCTTAAATAAGGAGACCAAAACTGCTCACAGTTTCGAGATGTATGTCCTGTATAACTGAAGCATAACATCCTTATTTTTAATTTCAATTCCTCTCGTAATAAAGGATAGCATTCCATTAACCTTCTTTATTACTTGCTGTACCTGTATACTAACTTTTTGTGACTTATGCACTGGAACACCAAGATCCCTCTGCATCCCGGAATTCTGCAGTCGTTCCCTGTTTAAGTAATACTCTGCTTTTTTATTCTTCCTGCCAAAGTGAACTTCACATTTTCCCACATTATACTCCATCTGCCAGATTTTTACCCACTCACTCAACCTATCTATATCGGTCTGCAACCTCCTTATGTCCTCTTCACAATAGACTTTCCGACCTATCTTTGTGTCATCTGCAAATTTAGCTACCATGCCATCACTCCCCTCATCTAAATCATTGATATAAATTGTAAAAGGTTGAGGCCCCAGCACAGACCCCTGTGGGACTCCACTTGTCATATCCTGCCAATCAGAAATCATTTATGCATATTCTCTGTTTTCTATCAGCCAACCCATCCTCAATCCATGCTAATATGTTATCCACTACATCATGAGCTCCTACTTTGCACAATAACCTTTTATGTGGCACCTTGTCAAATGCCTTCTGGAAATCCAAGTACAGTACGTAAACGGGCTCCCCTTTATCCACGGCGCATGTTACTCCTTCAAAGAACTCCAATAAATTGTTTAAACATGATCTCCTTTTTACAAAACCATGCTGACTATTCCCAGTAACCTTGAGTTTTTCTAAGTGCCCAGCTATAGCCTCCATAATGATCGATTCTAACACCTTCCTGACAATAGATGTCAAGCTAATTGGCCTATAGTTACCTGTTTTCTGCCTCCCCCACTTCTTGAATAGAGAAGTCTGATGGAACCTTTCCAGAATGTAGTGAATTTTGAAAAATTAACACCAACACATCTACTGCCACATTAGCCACCTCTTTTAAGACCCTAGAATGAAACCGATCAGGACCCAGGGACTCATCAGTCGCAGCTCCATCTGTTTGGTCAGTACCGCTTCCCTGGTGATTGCAATTTCACCAAGTTCTTCTCTTCCTTCCACCTCCTGATTTACAACTATTAACACACTGGTGAGTGCGTTAGCACGCGCAGTGAGCGCCTGCTGGAATTTTGCAGGGTATGCAGATCATGATGCCAATCAGCATAAAACACGAATTTGACGCCAACATTGCCACTTGGTGGCTCAAAGCGTCAGCTATCGCCCTCTCTTCAGCTCACACAGCTGAACATGTGTTTGGCAGCAGGAAGAATCCCCCACCAGCACTATTTAAAGAGATTACCAACTACTTTCAGATTTGTTGCTGATTGATTTCTACTGGCTGTGGCTGCGAATGTACCAGTATTCGGTGCTTTCTAGAGTTCTTTAAAGTTGCTCGGGAGTGGTGTGGCAGGTGCTGAAGGACTTGCTCCTGACATTAAGATGGCTGTACAAACCAGCTACTCCCAGACATGGGTGCACAAGTAGGTCCTCCCCTTGGAATACAGCATAATTGAAGAAAGAGCAGAGGTGACACAGAACAGGACAAGCTGCGAGAAGAGGTGGGGGGGGTTGGGGAGGAAAGGATCTCAGCAGGAGGCCATTTCTGCCCAGGAGCAATTGTCCTACCTGAACCTCAGTGACAAACAGCGTGTGAGATGCCTATGATTCAGCAAGGACATCCTCACTGAAATCTGCCAACTGATGCACCCACAACTGCAAACTCAGAGTAAGCCAAAGACTTCATTGTCAGAGGCTATGAAGGTGACCTTGGCAATGAACTTTTGGGTGTCTGGCTCCTTCCAAGTTGGAGCAGGAGATATTGGCAGCATCTCAGTTTGCCATCCAATGTTGCATAAGGGAGGTCACTGAGGCTCTCTGTTCAAAGAGAACTAACTACGTTTCATTCATTCCTGTCAGAGAGCAGCTGGAGGAGTGAGCACATGGCTTTATGTCGATTACAGGCTTTCCCATGGTGTAGGGTACCAACGACTATACACACATCTCCAACCAAGCTGTGGGAATGTGGGTTTTCACTACCTGTGTACTTCAATGTCTTGGGCTGTTTGTGGGATCAGCACACAATGAGTTAAAACAACTTTCAGCTGAACTTGGATACATTGTCAAGCAGGCCGAAGGCAAGAATGAGGAATTGACAGAATGTGTGAAGATCATTCATCCATGTCATGATGGTCTGGGAGATGTTGGGTCTGGTCACCAGATGTATATTAATAAAGTGCTTGGAAGAGCTTAAATGGATCATATAACCACAGTAACAGGATAATTAGGAAAGGTCAAAATGGGTTTAGTGCATTTTCCTGGCTCCATGTTGTCATTCTTGGTGTCACCTTTGTGTGTCTTTTGATGTATTGTGATTTAGTGGTAGTATGCATGAAATGTAGAGATTAAAGGCAGAAATGGTATAAGAGTTTCGAATAAACCATTGTGAAGTGTGGTGTACCTGAGTTCTCATCGTGAATTGTGAGCACAGTAAAGACTCATGTACATATAGGAATTGTGATGTACCTAGGTACTCATGTTGGATCATTTAACATGAGCTCGTTAAAGACCTGATTCTGCATTTGTTATAACTAATGTCCATGTACTCTGGTGTTTAAAGTAACAACACACATTAGGACAAGAAAGCAGTCCCAACACTCAAAATCCCTCCCTGTGAGTACTCCAAGGTACCTGTTACCTTCTGCCACGGCATTCTCAAGCCCTCAAACCCCAACACACAAGTACAATGCCCAGGTCACCACCACTCACTGCCCCTCTCCCCCCACCCCGCCCAATGAGACCCAAAACCCAACCACCCCAAAAGTCTTCCTGGAGTAGAATGCCCAAATGTTGCCAGGCCCAGATATTCCTACGCCCTCCCTTCCGACCTCTCACCCTGCCAGCCATCCTCCCCACATTCTGATCTTGTTGCCTCTTCGGCACAGCTCTCCCCATATTCTCGCCCAATGCTGGAGCCTCTCTAATGTTGTTTCTCCCACCTCCACCTCAAGACACTGCTCCTATCTTTCAGTGTAACTGAGACTTTAAGATTAGAAATAAATACTAAGTACACAAATAAAGGGGGACATGTGTGAGACACTAAGTGACATTGGAAACATACAGAAGAAAGGAGACAGAATAAAGCAGAAATTCACAGAAACAGGGAAAGAGAAGCAATGAGAAAGACAGTTGGAGAAATATACTGACAAAAAAGAGAAAAAGCATGTAGTGGCATACAACAACTTGTATTTATATAGCACCGTTATCATAAAATGTTCCAAGGCACTTCAGAAGAGCGTTATCAACAAAAAATTGAAACCGAGCTACAAAGGAGATATTAGGATAGGTTATGCAAAGCTTGATCAAAGAGGTGGGTTTTTAAAAACATCTTCAAGGAGGAGAGAGTCGCAGAAGAGTGGAGAGGTTTAGTGAGGGAATTGCAGAGCTTAGGGCCTCAGCAGCTGAAGGCATGGCTGCCAGTGGCAGAGCGATGAAAATTGGGGATGCACAGGAGGCCAGAATTGGAGGAGCACTGATATCTCGGAGCGTTGTGGGACTGCAGAAAGTCTCAGAGAATGAGTGAGAGAAAAAAGGCAGATGAAAAAGCCAGAATGTGACACAGAAAGAATTAGAGACAGTTACGGAAAGCCATATATAGATGTATTTTTGTCTCTGAGCAATACCACAGCAGATATAATTCTGACTAAAACATTCAGAAACTATTAGAGCTACAGGACATCATTTGAATCCCTTAGCGTGTTACTGGCTTGTTGCAAACCCCTTTTTTTGATAATCTTTAGTTAGTCTCAATCTACAGAACAGAGGGGGTTATATTGGATAGCCCTGAAAGCGTTTTTTAAAAAATTCATTCAGGGAATGTGGGCATCGCTGGCTCGGCCAGCATTTATTGCCCATCCCTAATTGCCCTTGAGAAGATGGTGGTGAGCTGCCTTCTTGAACCGCTGCAGTCCTTAAGGGGGTAGGTACACCAACAGTGCTGTTAGGAAGGGATCACAATACAAGATTAACCCCCGCCCTGCAATGCAGGCAGCGGACCAACTTTGTGTTGCCTGCTCATTTGAATGATTTCTGCGTGCAGCCAGTGCTAACCACACTGTTCGTTGGCTGGACGCTTCAACAAGGGGCCAATATCGTGAGCTGCTAGCAAGAACAATAACTTGTAGTTATACAGCACCTTTAAGGTAATAAAATGTCCCAATGCACTTCACAGAGGCATTATAGAACAAAATATGACACCAAGCAACATAAGGAGTTATTAAGGCAGATAGCCAAAGCTTGGTCAAAGAGGTAGGTTTTAAGGAATGTCTTAAAGAAAGAAAGTGAGGTTGAGAGATGAAGGGAGGGAAATCCAGAGCTTGGGGCCTAGGCAGCTGAAGGCACAGCCACGAATGATGCAGCGATTAAAATCGGGAATGGTCAAAAGGTCAGAATGAGATGAGTGCAGATATCTCAGAGAGTTGTGGGGCTGAAGGAGGTTACAGAGATAGGGAGGGGCCAGGCCATGGAGGGTTTTGAAAACAAGGATGAGAATTTTAAAATACAAGTGTTGTTTAACCTGGAGTTCATGTAGGTCAGCAAGCACAGCGGTGATAGGCGAATAGCTTTTGGTGCGAGTTAGGAAATGGGCAGCAGAATTTTGGATGATCTCATATTTGTGGAGGCTGGTCAGGAGTGTGTTGTCAAGTCTAGAGGTAAGAAAGACATGAATGAGTGTTTCAGCAGCAGATGAACTGAGACATGGTGAAGTTGGACGATGATAAGGAGGTGGAAATAGTCTTAGTGAGGGCATGAATATGTATTTGGAAGCTTATCTCAGGTCAAAATGACACCAAGGTTTATTCTCAGACAATTGCCAGGGCCAGGGATGGAATCTAGAGCTAGGGAATAGAGTTTGAAGCACGGACAGAAAACAATGGCTTCAGTCTTCCCAATGTTTAACTGGAGGCAAGTACTGCTCATTCAGTATTGGATGTTGGACAAGCAGTCTGATAATTTAGCAACAATGAAGGAATCAAGAGAGGTGATAGTGAGATAGAGCTGAGTGTCATCAGCATCCATGTGAAAACGAACACTGTGCTTTTGAATGATGTCACCGAGAGACAGTATGCAGATGAGAAACAAGAGAGGGTCAAGGATAGATCCTTGGGGGAAGGGGGTTACCAAAAGTAATGCTGCAGAAGCAGGAAGGGAACCTGTTGCAAGTGTTACTCTGGATATGATTGGATAGATAAGAATGGAAATCAGGTGGGAGCAGTCCTACCCAGTTGGATGACAGTAGAGAGGCATTGGAGGAAGATGATGTTGTCAACTGCAACAAACGCTGCAGATAGGTTGAGAATAACAAGGAGGGATAGTTTATCTTTGTCACAGTCACACAGGATGTCATTTGAGATTTTTACAAGAGCCATTTCAGTATAGTGGGAAGGACGGAAACCTGATTGGAGACATTCAAACATGGAGTTTTGGGAAAGATGGGAACAGATTTGGGTGGCGCCAACACATTCAAGGACTTTGGAGGGGAAAGGCAGGTTGGAGATGGGCGGTAATTTGTAACAACAGTGGGGTCAAGGGTTGCTTTTTTGAGGAGAGGGGCAATGATGGCAGATTTAAAGGAGAGAGGGACAATACCTGAAGAGAGCCATTAGCAATATCAGTTAACAAGGGGAGCAGGAGAGGAAGTTGGGTGCTCAGCAGTTTAGTGAGAATAGGACTGAGGGAGCAGGAAGTGGGTCTCATGGACATAACGAGCTCGACAAGGGCATGAGGGGAGATAGGAAAGAAACTAGAGAAAGATGTGAGTTCAGGGCGAGAGCTAGGGTGGGGGGAGGTGGGGGGGGGGGGGGGGAAGCTTTATAGCAAGTTTAACCAGGTGGACTAGTGGAAGGAAGGGACGTGGCAGATGCAGCTGATCGATGGTCTCGATCTTAGTGACAAAGAAGTCCATGAGCCCCTTGCTGTTGTTCCTTATTGTTAGAGGTGAACACGGAGGAGACAGGGGAGAGAGATTCAACCAGACTGTTTGCAACCTTGGTGTCATATCTGACCCCAAAATGAGCTTTCAACCCCATAACTGCACCACCAATAAGACCACCTATTTACATTTCCATAACATTGCCTGCCTTCGCCTGTCTCAGCTTTTCTGCAGCTGAAACCCTCATCCATGCCTTTGTTACCGCCAGGTGGTGCATAACCGGAATCAGCGGCAGCTAAGCGGTGGGGGACAGGCGCGGCTGCATTTCCAAATTCCCATAGAAGAGACAGTGCCGATCATTATAGTGATGGCCAGTGCTGAGCCTGTGTCCAGCGGTGGGGCTGAATGATAGAAATTGACAGTATCTTCATAACTAATCATACTTCGCACATCTCACTTCCCCCTCAGCTGATTTACAAGCTGCAGCTGGTGTAAGCATACGCAATTCTTACTTCCCTACCGTCATCCATTGCTCCCACATCGCAACCTTACCCTTGTGCCTTTTTTCTTTCAGACTCCCAAGAGATCCAACCTGGCCAGGCAGTGGAGGAACACTAACAAGAGAGTGATGAAGACACAACACCATCACTTGATTTCACACACCCAGCCACCAGCTCAGATACTGACACTGCACATATTTTAGAGGCTAGATTATAAGCAGGGTCTGCACATGTTGAGATACCAGGCATGAGTGGGCTTCAGCCAGGGCAAAGGGCAAGGATAGCATAGGTGCCAGCTCACCATAGGGCGAGGTTGCACACAGGTTCTCCTGCAGAGGACTCAGATGAGGATTTCAATGGTGCAGCCTGTAGGAGAATGCTGATGGCTATACATAATGAAATGGGTGGTGCAAAGGGAAGCCTGCTAGAAAACCTGCAGTCAGCATCAAGTAACATGCAGGACTGCAACACCAACTTGGCACAGGGCATTGTGCAGAGCTTGGAATCCATCCTTTCCAATGTGGAAGTGGTAGCTAATGCCATTTGCACACTTGCGGACTCAACCACGTCACAGCTTCAATTGCAGCACAAGCACCATGAATGCTGCAGTGGAAGCTCAAAGTGCTGTCATGCAAGGACAACTTCTTGCCATCACGGCTCAGACTGCTGCCATCATGGCTATGGATTACAGTGAGCAAAGGGGTTTGCAGGGTATCACAGCAGTCCCGCCATCTGTCCTCCCAACACATTACTAGAATTGCTAAAGTGCTATCCTGGGGAGTGCCAGTAGCTTCATGGAGTATGAATGTGCTGTCCTCTCTCAGGAAGACAGCAGTCACCCTCTCATCCATGTCACTCCACCAGTGTCCTTGTTGCTGTCACCTATACCGAGAGGGTGCAGTCCACACCCAAGCCTTCTAGAGCCAGAGTGGCACAAGGTCGCCCTCCAAAGCCATCTGCAGTTTTCCCCCACTGAATGTCAGCTTTTCACCAGCCATGCTGCAGCTAATGGGGTAGCACCGCATAGAAGCACTAGGACAGGCAAAGGCACATAGAAGCCAGGCACTGAGGAAATGCACAAGGGTGCTTAGTTGACTTTGGTATACAATACGGCATGATTTCATTTATAAACTTGGCTTACAATGTTTTTTTTTTGATTTTGCATTGTGGTCAGTAACAGAGAGAAGGTAAGGTGCGAGACTATTGGGGAATGGGGAAATCGGGGTTGCGGTTACAGATATTGCACTATGAGATCCTCACAGACAGCCCAGGATGAAAGGGGTTGTCCAGGTTGCCTCTTCCCTTCCTCCTCACGCTCCTGTTCCTCAGCTACTCACTGTAAAGCTGGTGGCAAACGCTGCTCCCTCAAGATGTAGTATGCAGCAGACCACCAGGAATCTTGACAGATGCTCTGCCAAATACAGCAGAACTCCTCCAGAGGGGTCCAGGCTGCGAAAGCGTTAATTCAGCATTCTGCTCTATCAGATCTTGTGTGGATGAATGGCTTCCATTGCATGTATACTGTGCAAGTGTTCTTGGTTTATGCACCGGAGTCAGTCATGTCATCAGTGGATAGCCCTTGTTGCCCAATAACCACCCTTTGGTTTGCTGTGGTGGCTCAAATGCAGCTGGCACAGTGGATTGCCACAGAATGAAGGCATCATGACTGCTTCTCGATTCCTGGCATTAACCTACATCATGTACTGCTTATGGCCACACACCAGCTGGACATCGAGTCCCTTTTGGTTCCACATAGGGCAGAGTTGACATGCAACATCCGCAAAGCAATGTGCATGAAATCAATGGTGCCCTGCATTGTGGGGAAGCCAGAATCCTAGCGAAGCAAGATGCTCACTCCACCTGCAGCTCTCTGGCAAGTGAGAATGAAATATAGTTAGCTCTTTTTGAATACAGAGCCTCAGTGACCTTCCTTATGTAACAGTGGATGGCAAATTGAGATGTTACAAGTATCTCCAACTCCAGCCTAGAAGGAGCCAGACGCATGAAAGTTTGTCACGGTCACCTTCACAGCCGCTGGCAATGCAGTCCTTGTCCTAATCTGAGGTTGAAGATGTAGCTGCAGCGGGTGGCAGATTTCCGAAAGGACGCTCTTACTGAAGTACAGACATCTCGCACATTCTTTCTTGTTGAATTGCTCTCTGATCACCGAGTGAGAATGGCCTCCTGCTGCATGCCCTTCTCCCTTCCCTCCTCCTCCCTCTTCCAGCAGCTTGTCCTGCTCCATATTACCTCTGTTCATTCTTCCAGTCAAGCTGCATTCTAAGGGGAATGTCTATAGTGCACCCATGTCCATGAGCAACAGGCTTGTGCAGAAGCCTTGAAGTTAGCAAAATGTCCTTCAGAACTTGCACCACTCCCTATAGACTTTTGCAACTTGAAACAACTACAGAAAGCAACAAACTCTTGTAGAATCATAGCAACAGCCAGAAGAAATCAACCAGCAACTAATCTGTAAGTTAATGATCCTTTTAAATAGTGCTGGTGGGGAATCCTTCCTGCTGCCGAACATGTGTTCAGCTGTGCATGTTTAAAAGAGGGCTTTGACTGGATCATTCAAAATGGTGTCACTGGCATCACATCAGCATTGCACACTGGTTGACGTCATGGTCTGCCTGCTTTGTATACTTCCGGCAGCCGTTCACTGCACGTGCATGGATGCCAATGCCTGTACCAATATGGGGTGACAGAATCTCAGAATTGTTACAGTACAGAAGGCGGCCATTCGGCCCATCATACCTGCACCAACTCTTCAAATGAGCAATTCATCTAGTGCCACACCCTGCCTTCTTCCCATAGCCCTGCACATTCTTCCTTTTCATATAACAGCCTAATTCCCTTTTAAATGGTTCCACTGAACCTGCCTCCACCACACTCAGGTCTGGCGTGATTCACCCCAAAAGCGCACATGCATGCCACAGACCTCATTTTGGAGCTCTCGGGGCACTTGCAGCACCCGAAAAACGGGCGCTAACAAGTGCAATTTCTTGCCCAAGACTCTGGAAGATTCTGAAAGACAGCTTCCCGCAGGTGGTCACAGACATTTTCATTTCAGAATCCCCACGTCATTAGTAATTTATGCCACGTGCCTGGAAGGTTTTTTTTTTTAAAGCTTCACAATGATAAAGTAACATCCCTTGAATTAGGTGTGCAGCACTAATGTCAATTACAAGCAGGTTGCAAATATGTATACGTGCATGCATATGCATGTGTTTGCTCATGTTCATGTGACAAACCAAGAAAAATCCACCATCCATCCCCATCTTCTTGGTCCCTTGGAAATCAAATCAGGGGCTTGAGACAATCAAAGCAGGTGGGAGAAAGAACTTACTGGAAGATCTAATCGTTGTAGGCAAATGGAACAACCAAGGAGGAAAGGAAAACCTAAGCAATGACTTCTAACAAATTGGAACCATCCCCAACAGGTTCAACCATAAGAACAAGGTTGTACTACATAGAACATAGAACATAGAACATACAGCACAGAACAGGCCCTTCGGCCCACAATGTTGTGCCGATCCTTTGTCCTCTGTCAAGGACAATTTAATCTATACCCCATCATTCTCCTTTATCCATATACCTATCCAAAAGCCTTTTGAAAGTCCCTAAAGTTTCTGACTCAACAACTTCCCCGGGCAAGGCATTCCATGCCTCGACCACTCTCTGGGTAAAGAACCTTCCCCTGACATCCCCCTTATATCTCCCACCCTTCACCTTAAATTTATGACCCCTTGTAACGCTTTGCTCCACCCGGGGAAAGAGTTTCTGACTGTCTACCCTATCTATTCCCCTGATCATCTTATAAACCTCTATCATGTCACCCCTCATCCTTCTCCTTTCTAATGAGAAGAGGCCTAGAATGTTCAGCCTTTCCTCGTAAGACTTATTCTCCATTTCAGGCAACATCCTGGTAAATCTCCTCTGCACCCTCTCCAAGGCTTCCACATCCTTCCTAAAATGAGGCGACCAGAACTGCACACAGTACTCCAAATGAGGCCTTACCAAGGTCCTGTACAGCTGCATCATCACCTCACGGCTCTTAAATTCAATCCCTCTGCTAATGAACGCTAACACCCCATATGCCTTCTTCACAGCCCTATCCACTTGAGTTGCAACTTTCAATGATCTATGCACATAGACCCCAAGGTCTCTCTGCTCCTCCACATGCCCAAGAACCCTACCGTTAACCCAGTATTTTGCATTCATGTTTGTCCTTCCAAAATGGACGACCTCACACTTTTCAGGGTTAAACTCCATCTGCCACTTTTCAGCCCAGCACTGCAACCTATCCAAGTCCCTTTGCAGACGACAATAGCCCTCCTCGGTATCCACAACTCCACCAACCTTTGTATCATCTGCAAATTTACTGACCCACCCTTCGACTTCCTCATCCAAGTCGTTAATAAAAATCACAAACAGGAGAGGACCCAGAACTGATCCCTGCGGCACGCCACTGGTAACTGGGCTCCAGGCTGAGTATTTACCATCTAAGACCACTCTCTGCCTTCTATCAGTTAGCCAATTCTTAATCCAACTGGCCACATTCCCCACTATCCCATGCCTCCTGACTTTCTCCATAAGTCTACCATGGGGGACCTTATCAAATGCCTTACTAAAATCCATGTACACCACATCCACTGGTTTACCCTCATCCACTTGCTTGGTCACCTGCTCAAAGAATTCAATCAGGCTTGTGAGGCAAGACCTACCCCTCACAAAACCGTGCTGACTGTCCCGAATCAAGCAGTGTCTTTCCAGATGCTCAGAAATCCTATCCCTCAGCACCTTTTCCATCAACTTGCCTACCACCGAAGTAAGACTAACTGGCCTGTAATTCCCAGGGTTGTTCCTATTCCCTTTCTTGAACAGGGGCACAACATTTGCCACCCTCCAATCACCTGGTACCACCCCCGTCAGCAGAGAAGATGAAAAGATCATTGCCAGCGGCTCTGCAATTTCATCCCTTGCTTCCCATAACATCCTTGGATATACCCCGTCAGGCCCGGGAGACTTGTCTATCTTCAAGTTATTCAAAAACCCCAACACATCTTCCCTCCTAACGAGCACTTCCTCGAGCTTACCAGTCTGTTTCACACCGTCCTCTTCAGTAATACACCCCTTCTCATTCGTAAATACCGAAGAGAAGTACTCATTCAAAACCTCACTTATCTCTTCCGGCTCAACACACAGTCTCCCGCTATTGTCCTTGACCGGACCTATGGTCCCCCTAGTCATCCTCATATTTCTGACATACGCGTAAAAGGCCTTGGGGTTTTCTTTTATCCTACCCGCCAAGCATTTTTCATGCCCTCTCTTAGCTCTCCTAATCCCTTTCTTCAGATCCTTCCTTCTACTCTCCTTCAATGGGCAGCATCGGTCCTCTAATCTCTCAGCATTGGAAAGCTGACGACGTCTGCACAATACTAGCTTATAATCTAAAAATTCATATCAAAACAAGCAAGAGCACTGAGCTCCTAAACAAACACACCTTAACCAAACCTGCAGCTAAACAGCTGAGTCGGAATGGAACAGTCTCTTTGAAACTCAATTAGCCATGCAAAACGTGTTTCACGTGAAGCAGAAAAGTGCTTCTTTTATCCATTGCAGCAACGCCATTTGAAGCCTGTAGGTATAAGGGAGACTCTAATGGACCAGCTCTAACTGCCAGCAAAACAGACTGTTCTTTCTTGAAAAAACCTTTCATCAATCATCAAGGTGCAGCCCTCCCGAAGGGGAGTGAGGCTGGCAAGGCGTGGGAGATCATGAGTCACAAAATACTGTGGTGGGAGAAAATGTTGACCTACTTGTGTTATGTATCTAATCAGGGTGAATGTCCCTGGAAGAAACAGGTAAAAGCGAAAAGGCCGAGGCCCATCAGCAACAGTCCAGAGTGATGGCCAAGTTTGGTCCATGGGTCAGAATTTTCCTGTTAGAGGGATACAGGAAGGCACAGATTGGATCAACTCAACAGTTGACAACCAATTTGCTCCCAAATGCCACAAACTGCTCTGCAAGACAGTTTGCTCCAACTTAACATCCAACATAACAATGTAATAAATTTGCAAGTTTCTAGAAATGTTTAGTGAGGCCTTGAGAACAAGGGAGCTGCCCTTGTTAAGGCGCTGCAGCTTATTATCTGCAGTGATTGCCTCCTCTATGCTTTCAAGTTGTGTTACAATGCCCTTTATCTCAGTACTGGCTGGAAACACTCAAGCTGTTCACACTCCTGGAAAACAAAAATACTCTGACCAAATGTCCATCAGCATGCATATTTGCAGAGGCAGCTATGGTTGTGTCCTGAATTCAGGCAGTTTAAATATACAATCACCATCAGGTGCCTGACCAGCGCACAATGAAACACATCGCCATTTTTTTTATTCTTTCATGGGACGTGAGCATCGCTGGCAAGGCCAGCATTTGTTGCCCATCCTTAATTGCCCTGGAGGTGGTGGTGGTGGCCACCTCTTGAATTGCTGTAGTCCATCTGGCGTAGGTACACCCACAGTGCTGATAGGAAGAGAGTTTTTGACCCAACGACGATATAGGTCCAAGTCAGCATGATGCGTGACTGGGAGGGTAACTCGCAGATGGTGCTGATCCCATGTGTCTGCTGCCCTTGTCCTTCTAGGTGGTAGAGATCGCTGGTTTGGAAGGTGCTGTCAAAGGAGGTTTAAGAACCTCCAAATATGCTGAGAAACATACAGTGAGGGGTTGAATCTGCTATCGTAACTTCAGCAGAAAACTTGGAGAAATGGCGTAATCCCCATTTTCAGTTACAGGCGGCCAAGAAAACTCTAGTGGCAATTCGAACTCATAGAATTCCTGTTTACTGAATATGGAGTGCATAGTCCCACAGGGACAGACCCTATTTAACTAAATCTAAATATCATTGGTCTCCCACAGCTCTGTTCATGGGAAGACAACAAATCCGTCCTCTTCCTGTAACTCTCTGCTTCGTATCCATTAAATCTTTCTATACCTTTTTGGTGTCTTTTACCCTTTCCCTCCCTCTCCCTACATTGCTGCTACACTAATTGGTGTTTGTATTAGTACGGGACTCCTCCAAGTGACTTGCCTTTCTTCTGTATGCTTTCAAATCTTACTCTTTTGATGCCTAGGGTATGCAAGAAGATGGAAGAAAACATATGAGATTGCAGAAGGATATGGGAATGGAGGGTGTTAGTGAGGTGCTGCAACATGGGCAGTTCAGACAGAAGGTAGAGTTGAGAATCAGGCAGAGAGGGATTAAAGAAGCAAGAGATTGGAGCTGGAATGTGGAAGGAAGGCGGCAAACTGAACATGGGCAAAGGGCTGGACTTGGGCTTAATCACAGGGGAATCTCAGTCTGGTGCATTGTTAGCAATGGCTTTTCTTCCCATTCCATCACCTCCAGAATTTCCAGAGGATCTATCCTTGGCTACCTATTGCTATTACCTGCAGCCATGGGCTGCTTCCACATGCATACTGATAACACCCAATTATACTGTTCCGTCGCCTCCTCTGTTAACCCCCGCCGCTGTCAAGACTGCTTGTCCAACATCCAGTCTTGGGTGAGTTGTAATATCCTCCTGCTAAATAATGCAAAGACCAAAGCTGTTGCTTCACCCCCATCACAAACTTCATTCCCTCTTCTTGGTCACTGTCTCATGCTGATCCAATCTGTTTACAACCTCAGTGTCCTTCTCAACGATGTATATTTCCCATTGCAAAGACTGGCTTCTTCCATCTCCATTGCACCTCAACTGTACATCAACCCCTATCTCAGTCCATCTGTTGCTGAAACTCATCCACACCCTCCAGATTAGGCTATTCCAATGCTTTCCTGTCCTGCCTCCCATTATCCACTCTGAAATCATCACTTCATGTCTCACTCAATCATTCCCGTCCTTGTTGAATTAACTGGCTCTCAATTTCCTCTCTGCCTCAAATTTAAAATTCTCATCCATGGCTCAGCCCCTCCCCATCTCTGTAACCTTCTCCACCCTCAACACACCAAACTCCAGCCTTTGTGTACACTGCACATCCATCAGCCCAACACTGGTGGCCCAACTCTCTGGAATTACTTCCCTCAATCCCTCCTCTTCTCTGGCCCATCATCCATTGTTTCTCTTTATCTCCGAGGTGACTTGGGTCGTATTTCTACATTAAAGGTGGATGCATAAAAACTAGTTGCAACTAGAATACTTGAGCAGGGTGAGGAAACATGTACCCCACCAACTACTCGGGGAGGCCCAGCAGGCAGTGGGGTTGACCTGGAACGCATTTAGGAGAGAGGATAGGGCCTGAAAGCACTTGAGCTGGATGGACATGCACTCAGACAAACCAGCATTCAGGGCAGGCAAGAGCCGATGGCCCCACACTGACTCTCGGGGTCTCAAACCCTCCCCATTTGCCTATTAAATCTCAACTGCATCAGCGTTTGTATGGTTATGGGCTTGGGAGAAACAGTCAATCATAGAATCATACAACACAGGAGGCCATTCGGCCCTGGTTCTTTGAAAGAGCTATCAAATTAGTACTATCCCCTGCTCTTCCCACCTAGCCCTGCACATTTTCTCTTTTGTGTTAATGCGCTTATTTGATTCTTGTAAGATAAGAGCCACTGACATCCAAACACAAAACTGTACATTAACAGTAAAAATTGAATAGTATTGGGAAAAGGGGATGAAAGTGACTGGGGGTGAGGGGTAGACGGAGAGATGAACTATCTCTAGAATAAGCACATAACAGCTTTAATAAATATACATTACATTAATAGCCCCCCGCATATACATTGTTTTCCTAAAAAATATTACTTCACAAAAAATCTTGAAGTTTTTGCTTTATGCTTTGTTTTTTAAAACGAAATATTACCGTCAAGGCCGCAACAAAGACGGGGTGATTGATGAGCAAGACTTGAAGTGACGTTTTCTTATTTCTGTCAACAACTTTTCGTTATTTGGAAAAGGGCTTTAAAAAAAGCAAGCTCTGGCATCCTTTGCCAATGGTCAGCCTTGAGGTTAATTATTAAAAGAAAATCCCAAACTGACCCCAGATGTAGTGTCAAAGACCATGGCATAGGCAGTTTTTAATTAACTCTGATACCTCACAGGCTTCTGGACATTTGCATACTAGTCTGCAAGGGGGTAATGTATAAACAGTATGTTCTGGTATGCTTTGTAAATGCCAGTTTAGCTCAAAGGATTCGTAACTGCATTTAGATTTAAAAAGAGGTGAAGTGCCGGCCATAATTGATGTAGGGAGCAGCCAAGCAGCAGGAACCATAGCATTGAGTGAAAACAGTCAGAAAAACCCAACCAATTAATCCAAGCTATGGCCAAGTACTCCAAATTAAGCCTCAGGCTCACAATAAAGGAGTAGGCTACTTCAAGACTCGCAAGCGCTTCTATCAAGTATCGATTTTTTTTTGGCAAAAGTGGGACATTTTTGAGTTTTGATGATACGTTACTTTCACCTCGGCATTGAGAGGTTTGATTGCTTCAGATTCTTTAACTGGCAAGTGGTGGTGACTACCCTTTTGCTTTTTTATAACTTTGTGAATAATAGCTTCATTCCTTTTTGACACCTGGTGATTTGTATATTGGTAAACAGTGATTTGTTTTCTGAATGAAATTGGAGTTAATTCTGATGCAGAGTAACAGAAACTTGTAAATACACATGTACAAACCCAGAACGGTGGAGGTAATATTTTTATATTACGAACAGCTCTCCCATGGCATTGCTCAGTGAGCTACAGCATACATTTTTGGCAGGACAAGTGTTATACCATATATTGCATGATGACAACCTATGTCAATGCTCACAGACAAAGACAATTATACTCCTCTCCATGTAACTATTTCCTCTTTTGTCTCAATATGTGTTCTTTATCCATAATCTTGCTCTTCTTCTGATTGTGATATTTCATATATATGGTGTTATGAAAGTGTCTCATGTTTTTTTTTTAAATACATTTTTTGAGGATTCATTTTTGAAAGATTAAAGAAATATTAAACTTTGGGGTTTTCATAGGGGGTCATGTAAAGGCCACTTGACTTTGAAAAACAGTCCCTGGAAATGTTTTTAAAAGAGGCATTGAGAGGTCTTGTGAGGAAAACAAGCCTTTCCAGAAAACCATCTGACTTCCATCTCAATAAACAACAGAGAACGTTGAACACCTGGAGAAGTTGTTTACAAAGGTCAAGATTGATAGAGGTCAAAAGGTTGACCTCCTGTTGTCAGTTTTGCTTTTGAATTGTTTTGAGTTGGCACTGAACTGTATAAAAAGGGAGAGAACTTCCAAGGAATAAGAGAAGATCACAACCCAGCTCAGCTTTCCAGCACCTCTCTAAAAGACCCTGAGAGGTCCACTGTGTCAACTCACCTCGTCTCTTGTCTTTGAAGAAAAGCCTGCTAATTTAATTCTCAACGCCGCCTGAAAAGAACTGCTCTAAAAGATCCCAGTGACCCGTCTACGTGTACTCAGAGGCTAGACTGAATACCAGTTTTGGGAACAAAACATATCTCATCTTAAAATAAAAACAAAATACTGCGGATACTGGAAGCTCTGAAGAAGGGTCACTGACTTGAAACGTTAACTCTGCTTCTCTCTCCACAGATGCTGCCAGACCTGCTGAGTATTTCCAGCATTTCTTGTTTTTATTTCTCATCTTAAAGCCTGGCTACCCGACTACATATGTCAGATTCGGGTCGGGTTGAAATTCCAGGTCCAGCATTTGGGTTCGGGTCGGGCTGGGCTGGGCTGGACACTACTTCCGGGAAGTCACGGGATCAGGCTTACCCATGATTCCCCACAACTCCAGCTGCAGGAATAGCCTGCTGCTGGAACAGATGAAGGAGATTCGTGTTGGGTTAGATTGCGTCGGGCGTGTAATAAAATTAAAGGGCTCGGACCGGCTGTGGTCAGGTTGGGCCTGGGTCGGGTTTTAATTCTATACCCATGCCAGGCCAGGGAACTTTATTTCAATCTGTGTAACTGTACTTTACTTCATTATTGGTTAACACTTGTTTTAAAATAAGCTGATAATTTTGTTGTTAAAGAAACCTGGTTGATTATATTTTTTATCTCAGATTAAAAAAGTGAGTCTATAATTGACAGCATCGGCAAGTGGGGAAAATTTAAATATATGTTGTGACCTGTGGAGAAGTTAGACTAAAAGGAACAGTGCACTCCTCCCATCTCGGTCGTAACAATGGGTTCCATATCAGACTTTCTGGAACTCTCTCCACCTGTGTACTTTCTCCCTTATGTATCTCCAGTGCTCTCTGTGTGGCTCACACATGTTGTCCTTTCTGATGCACTCAATAACTGATAGAGTATGGAGAAAGGCAATGTACAATAGGTTGGAGGTATGGGGGAGGAGGAATTTGCTGAGAGGTATACTGCTAAAGAGCAGCTGAGAAAGTGGGACTGAATGCAAGGCCAAGAGGGAGTGGAGAAGCAGCAGTTGGAAAAGGCTGGATTTGGGAGCAATCATGGGGAATAGAGTATGGGAATCAAAGCTCTGTGATTATAGAGATTGCAGCTTATGGCAGTCACGAGTGAGAGTGTGCAGGCCTGTATGTACCTAGGATGAGCAAGCAGCTGGACCTGGAAGCACTTGGGCTGGTAGAAAGTACATAGATTGCAAGAAGTGTCTGTTATGTCCGGGCATGAAGTCCTCATCTGCAGGGGTGTAGTGTTGTGTTCCATGCATTGTCCTGCCATGACTGGACACCACTGCACAGGTTGTAGTATGTATTCCCATGGGAAAAATGGCCGAAGTTGGATGTAGATAGTGGGGATGTTAGAAACCAGTGTAGGCAGTGGGTACGTTCAAGGTCAGTAGAACAGAATGAAATATCAGTGTTTGAGACTCCTCTCAGTTACTAAGTTTTGATTTGTCTGATGGGTTAAGTTTCACATTTATCAATCAGCTGCGAGAAATGCACTGATTATTAATATCAAGTATAACACCAGCTTGTGACATAGGAAATTTGACATGGTACTGGCATCCAAGTTTTTGTGCAAGGTGAATAAAATGGGAAGTCACCAGGGTTACATAATCAATGAGATCCAGTGCTACTTAAATATCAGAAATGTTCTACTGTTTGGAGGGAGGCCAAGAGACTATAGCTAACTTGTGTGTGTTTGGGAAAACTGAGATAATCAGGAATTGCACAGACTATCTTTTGTATGGCCGCTTGAAAAATATTAAATGTCAATGGCCACTTTTGTCATCCACTCTATGGCCTGCCTCGATGCTATGGAGCGAACAGAATCAGTTTCCCCAGAGGAGAACTACACTTAGATACTGTCTGAAGGATCTCCAGTTCTACTGTACTGAGTGAGTTAAGATTGTTGTTTGTGGTCATTCAACAGACTTCCCCATCACAACTGGCTGATGGAGCACTGAAGGTATTAATAACATGGGGAATAAATCAATTCCGCACACAACAGGCTGAATCAGCATGAAGCACAAAATGCATGTAGTTCCTCTGCAGGTTGAGTCCATTATCTTGCACTCCAGCACTCAGCTGCTATGTTTTGCATGAGTGTGAAAAGCAAAGGCAGCTGCAATGAAACTTGCGAACAGACGTCCTGAAGAGTGCGCACCCAACACGGAAACTTATTTGTGCTCACCGTAGGTGCTGACTGGCCTGCCACGTGCTTCCAACATTTTCTGGCTTTTGTTTCAGACTTCCAGCCTCTGCAGTATTACTGCTAATGGGTGTATTGGTTTTAAACAAATACCTCAGAACATATTCCTTATTTTTAAACTGAGGATTTGAGAGTTTGCTTAATGGGAAAGATTGGTCATGGTACATTTTGCTCATCCTGTTCTCCCTTCTCCAGGTTCCTGTTAATGATTTTTTTTAAAACCTAGTTTTCTTCCAACTTCTTGTGCAATTTTCATAAAGTAAGATTAGCACCCTCAACATCAGGTAACTTCAAGCCCGACAGGCAGTCATTTCAAATCCCACTCGATGGCAGGGGAATCCAGGACCAGGGGTTACAGTCTAAGGATAAGGGGCAAGCCATTTAGGACTGCGATGGGGAGGGACTTCTTCACCCAGTGAATGGTGAACCTGTGGAATTCTGTACCACAGAAAGCAGTTGAGGCCAAATCATTAAAATATTCAAGGAAGAGTTAGATATAGTTCTTAGGGCTAAAGGGATACAGGGAGAAAGCGGGAACAGGGTACTGAGTTTGGATGATTAGCCATGATCGTATTGAATGGCGGTGCAGGCTCAAAGTGCCAAATGGCCTACTCCTGCTCCTATTTTTCTATGTTTCTATACCTCCAATAATGTAACTTCCACTTTCTACTCATTTCCAGCAGTTACTGCATAATTCCCAATCCAAAACTATTATCCAACAAGCACAAAACATTTCTAAATTATTCAAGTTTTTCATGAATTGGTGAATTCTCCCACTGTGTGTTCGCAGCTTTAGTTACATGCAATCAGCTGACAATCAAATGTAAGAGAGCTTGGAAGGATATGTGGACACGAATCATCTTTTACCTTGAATCACTTAAGACACTACCGCAGGAACTACTTGGAAGAACACCCGTTATTTTGGTTAGGTTTTATGGTTCAGAAAAGTGTCCTTTCAACAAAATTTTGTTAGTCAAGAGTTTTGAAACTCTTCAGACACAGGTCTGTTTCTGTTCTTAAAAATCCAAGCCATCTGTAAAGATTGTTTCAGAAGCCATAAATTCTAGGCTGTGCCTTTAATGTTTGCCCCAGTGATTTCATGCCATGCTATGCTATAGTTACAGTGTAAATATAACCTAAATCTGTGTCAGGGTCCAGCCTGACAGTAGAGCAAAGCTGGAGACAACACTCGAGGAGGGAGTCTGCTTAACTGCAGATTTACTGAACATAGGTTTACCACTGGTACACAGAGTGGACAGTTGTAAATACACCCTAGAAAACTGAATGAACCATGTTTCAGTAACCCAGAAATTAATAATGTAGTTCACTATGCTTCTTAATGTAATATACTACCATTGAGAAGCATTCCCGTTTAAGACAAAACTCAGTGGTAAGGACAATATGTGTTGATTGTACGGGGCAATGAATTACTGGTTCTTGGTAAAGATAACTGCAGTGTCATTCTAGGCTCTCTCCAGTCTGTGTTATTAGTTGAGGTTCTGTACACATTAGTGGTGCATGTTTAAAGGCAAGCTGGGGGAAAAGTTGGGGATCCTGTTGGGAAAAGGGCACTTGAAGATCAACCTCGGCTAGACACCTCTACAGTCAAAGAACCTGTAGACACTCACTGTCCAAGTTCACACAAAGAATGATCACTCAAGTGAGATCCCAGAGAGCTGTTCACTCTTACAGAACCATGAAATAAGTGCTTATGACAGGAAGAAAATTGGAAAGATGAAGCAAGAGGCTATTTCTGGGAGTACCTGCGTGTTAACTCCAGAATGGGCTATATACAGATCAGTGTAAGTCAAGAATGGGGTATTATTATGAAAGTGACTGTTTTTGTTAAGTATATTTTTTGAGGAATTCATAGTCAAACTGAAGAAATGTTTTTTTCAAGAGGGTCATCAAGAAGACACTGAAAGGACTTGTTTGACAACAACTTTTACTGGTTGTCACATGACTCGTGAAAAATAGAACAGAAACCCTGCTAACTGCAGAAGATGGGGCTGCACAGTGGTGCAGTGGTTAGCACCGCAGCCTCACAGCTCCAGCAACCTGGGTTCAATTCTGGGTACTGCCTGTGTGGAGTTTGCAAGTTCTCCCTGTGTCTGCGTGGGTTTTCTCCGGGTGCTCCGGTTTCCTGCCGCAGCCAAAAGACTTGCAGGTTGGTAGGTAAATTGGCCATTATAAATTGCCCCTAGTATAGGTAGCTGGTAGGGAAATATAGGGACAGGTGGGGATGTGGTAGGAATATGGGATTAGTGTAGGATTAGTATAAATGGGTGGTTGATGGTCGGCACAGACTCGGTGGGCCGAAGGGCCTGTTTCAGTGCTGTATCTCTAAACTAAATGTGTGCAGAGAAGTGACAGGTCAGAAGGTGGACTTTCTGTTTCCAGATTCACTTTTGGGTTGTTTGGAGTTGGGAATGAACTGTTTAAAAGGGGTTGGAGTTTAGAAAAAAACTGAAGGACAGAACCCCCAGCTTGGCCCAGCCGGTTCCATCTCTCTAAAAAGCCTGCAGAAGGAGAGAATTCCCAAGGAATAAGACCACCACAACCCAGCTCAGCTTTCCAGCACCTCTCTAAAAGATCCTGAGTGGTCCACTGTGTCAACTCATCTCGTCTCCTGTCTTTGAAGAAAAACCTGCTAAATTAATTCTCAATGCTGCCTGAAAAGAACTGTTCTAAAAGATCCCAGTGACCCGTCTACGTGTACTTGGAGGCTATCATCTGTTTTTTCTTCAGGAATGAGAAAGTATTCAGCCCAAGTGTTTTTTTTGCCACAGAGCTCTAAACGACAAACCCTTTTATTTTTCCGGTTAACCAGTGTATATATGCACGTGAGTGTGTGAGGGGCTTAGGTAAAAAGGGATCTTTAATATTTCAATCTGTGTTTATGCTTTACTTCATTACTGGTTAAGGGTTGTTTTATAATAAATTGATAATTTTGTTTATTAAAGAAACCTGGCTGGTGTCTTTTATGCTGGGATAAAAATAAAGTTGTGACCCATGGAGAAGTGGAACTAGAATAAACAGTGGCACTCCTCCCACCTCGGTCGTAACATATACAAGATTAAAGAGATATTCTTTAACAGTACTTTCTGATCCTTTAATTGAACTTTTTTCACTGCTGTTTAGAGTTCCATTATATTCAGATAAAGATGTGGAACTATATTTAAATTGAACATTGGGGCCAATTCATTGTGAAACTACTTGTACACAAATTTATCATAGGTTAATAACAGAAAATGCAAGCTTGTATCATAGCAAAATGCCAAATTAGGAAGTTTCTCTATATCGGCCGGGGGTGCACTCACACTCTGGGGAAAGGATAGGAGTCGTAAGTGATTGAGACACGGACTAAATATCTAAATCATTTAAAACATTCTACTCCACTGCAACACCTCTTCCCCTCCAACCCTTCACAAAAACAAAAAAACAAGGAGCAACAGTTTCTAATCATAATCGTCCCCCATCCTGGCCCACAGAGAAACCAAATCTCTGCTAATGAGCACTTTTCAAACTCTGCACACTTGCGCCTTTCTCCCTCAAGATATTGCCATTTTCACATTGACAAAGATGAAAGCAAAAAGCCACAGCAAAAGCGGAAGTACTTTACTAGTTTTGCTCTAATGTATATTTGACTCCTGCCCCAGTGGAATCTTTTGATCTACTGTCAAGAAAAGATCAAGAACAAACCCGCATAAAAAACATCCAAAATATTCTTTATTGAAAAGATCGTGCAACAGTCACACACCCTCATCCTCAAACTATACACTGTGATACTGTACAGTACTGTAAGACTGCTAATATAAGACCAATAACCAGGACCTTCTGCCATTCCCTAGCACTTGACAGAAGGAAATTAAAGATTACTACAAAGCTTAAAAGCTGAAGATTGCCCACAGCAAAGGAAGCAGTGAACAGCTGCCAATTTGTTTTGAACAGCAGATTTTTTGTGAAAGAAATAGCTTGCACTTATGCAGTGCTTTTCACATCCCAAATCGCTTCACAGCCAATGAAGTACTTTTGAAGTGTAATCTCTGTTGTAAGGTAGGGAAATGTGGCAGGTAATTTATGCTCAGCAAGCTCCCACAAACAGTAATTAAATAAATGGCATGATCATCTGCTTTTGTTTTAAGGATAAATCTTGGCCAGGACATCAGGAAAATTCCCTTGCTTCATCTTCAAATAGTGCCGTAGGATCTTTCACATCCATTTGAGATGGCAGAGCAGGTCTCAGTTTAACATCTCATTCATAAAACAGCAACTCTGACAATGCAGCACTCTCTCAGTTCTGCACTGTCAGCCTAGTTTATGTGCTCAAATCTCTGAAGTGGACCTTGAATCCACTGAGCAACCTCTGAGCCATGGTTAAATTTACAAGTGCCTGGAACAGTAAGTTACTAGAAAAAGTTTCGAATTAAAAAAAAAATCTGCCTTGCTCTTGTAGAATCCTTACATTTAAAACTGGACAGTTTAACACTAAATGCTAAATAAGGACAAATAGGAGATTGTTATGGTGGAAGAAAAACTGAAATGCTGGCTCAGAATGTTCTTCACTTGGCATCCTCCCCATATTCCAAAATGAAGGGGAGAAAAAAACAGGTATGTTATGCCTCTGAGATCTTTTGACATCAAGAATGTCAGCTGGGTTACAAATACATGTGAGTGTGTGTCTAATTTATACAAATGAGTTATCATTCCCTCACCACGTGGTCAGGATGCCAAATCCACTTTATCCTAAACTGAAGTTAGCATCTTCATCCAGGTGTCTGCAGATCTCAGTGATAGGAAACCCTGGGACTCAAACCTGCAGCCAAAGGTTACAGCATGAACAGCTAAACACAATGCTGGTACTGAAGACACTGAACAACTATCCTTGGAGTGGAATGGCCAAAGGATGAAGGGGCAATACAAGTTCCTGTACAAAGATTGACCAATAACCAGAAAATGAGTGTGCATCAGTGCAGAAGCTGCAAAAACTGTGTCAACAATATCAATTGAGGATTCGAAAGAAAACTTCCCCGCTTGCTCCTACCCTAAAAAAAATCCTATATTTTCTCTGTGGGAGGAAGGCCCAATCCCAAATCTCTGCCAGGCAGCTTTAAGTTAGCTGGGAGGAGATCCAACAGCTGCCTCCCTTTCAGTGCTTCTTTTAGCTGAGATAGTCCCTCACTGTCATTCCCAGGATGGTCCTGTTGAAACTGTATGTGGAATCACAGTAGAAAATCTACATTGTACATTCTGTAGCACAGTGTCAGGTCACTGCAGCATAAAGCTTCACTTCATGATTCAAGCATCCGGTATTCACCAGCTAGAAATGCTCAACCAAGACTATCAAAGAAAATCTTATCTGATGCTTTGTTTCAAGAATCTGAGTTTGAAAGGCTGAGATGTGTATAGAGACGGAAGCTTTATGAATCACAGATTTCCTCTTTGTCCACATACATAGGTCAATGTTGCTAAAAGAACAGTGAACGTGCGTCCACATGACAATCAAAGATGACATTGCAAGTTCAATCGCCACTGGAAGGCATTTCAGCCAGGTAACACAGCAAACAAAAACTAACTCTGAACCATCACACAGCAGCTTCAGCCCTCCTTTCCAAAGAGAATCAAGGGATATAGGGATCAGATAGGCAAGTGGAGTTGAAATCAAAGGTCAGTCACAATTTTATTGAATTGTGGAGCTGACTTGAGTGTTAGTATAGCCTATTCCTGCTCTTAGTTCTCATATTCCTCTCTATCCCCTACCACATCCCATCTGGAGCTTAGAGCTGTCACAGGGAGCTGGTTGCAGAGATCAACTCATTACCTGCCTTCCGAACATATGGTCTTGAACTAGTTTCATCTTTATACAATTTGTCACAACAGAACATTTTGGGTGGGGGCAGGGAGGAAACACAAGAGAACTGACTATTCAAGGCACATAATATAGTGAAGTATGTATAAAGAGGCATAAATATTCTTGCAACACAATCTTTGCAACAGACTTGGTCATTATGCATAGTCCCCTTCACTCTCTGCACCCCATCCCACTCCTACTTTGGGATGGAGAGCTCTGATACTCCTTTCCAGCCAGTCACTATCACACATACTTACCAAGAAACTCCCTGACCAGCAATTACCTCCCTAACACTACAACAAAATCTGAGGTTGGTCGGGGAATAACACCAAAAGAACTCCCAAACATTACCATCCTCCTCAGTCATGGCAAATTGAAGATTCTGCATAAAGTCCACAATAAAACCAGCCACTAGAAGAGAATCATGAAGCCCCTGAATCAGCAGTGATAGAACCCTCCGAGTTTGTGATG
The DNA here is from genome assembly GCF_036365525.1 of Heterodontus francisci. Lineage (NCBI taxonomy): Eukaryota > Metazoa > Chordata > Chondrichthyes > Heterodontiformes > Heterodontidae > Heterodontus > Heterodontus francisci. The sequence continues at coordinate 19,803,450 of NC_090381.1, forward strand.
TATATGTTATGCTTTCCTTTCATCGACCTGCTTGGAAGAGCAGCAAGATTGTAAGGTATTAATTAAAAAGTTGTTCATGTCTCCAATAACGTTAGACTATTCAGAGATCCTCGATCAGGTGACTGTCTAGTGTTTACAATTTAAGTACTGTTCATTACTAATCACACTGATTCTGCTCAAGCCTTATTATACAATATTGCAGAAAGACTTGCACTTATATAGTTCATTATATGCCCCATAAACATCTCAATATGCTTAAGTTATTCTGAAGTGCAGTGGCTGTTACATAGGCAAACATCGCAGTCATTTTGCATACAGCAAGACCCCACAAACAGCACAAGGGTGAATGAGCAGTTAGTGCTTTTTGGCGCCTTCTGTTGAGGGACAAATGTTAGCTAGTGAGCCAGAAACTCCCTTCTTCAAATGGTGCCATGAATCTTTAGCATCCACCTGAATCACTGAAATAGGCATACATGGTCTTGATTTAACAAGTGATCAGAAGGGCGTCACCTCCAATAACCTCAGTACTGGTCTAGCAGTTTTCCAACACGTTATATCCAGGCTGTTCTTTAAACTTCATCTACGCATTTAGCTTTAAAAGAAAAGCAAATAGTGTCTCAAGTGTAACATCATCCAGCTAAAAAAAAAATGCCAATTCAAGTAGTTAAATTTGGAAGCGCAACTGAGATTCTCTGTTATTGCAAACTTGGATTTGTGCTATTGTTCAATCCTAAAATATCACCGTTCTCAGTTTGCTGCAAACATGTCAAACAGAGAACAGAAGGGCATTGCCTCTAAGCTGCATTTAATGAGTATCCCCCACCTCAATACCAGGTGAAGTTTTGCATAAATAACCCGTCATCCTGTGCCAACACCCAATTCGTTCATATCAATCACTTTAAACATTAAAAACTAGTAACTGCTGTACAAGAACAGAGAACGGTAACAAGACAAGAGACTCCATAGCTGAGATGTGGAAGGAATCAGGTTTTAAAACTGTACTTGTGGAACCATTTTACAAATCAGGACAGTGGCTTCAGGGACCCACTGAAAGTTACTCCAAAACATGTGGCATGGGAGCTTCTAAAAATGATAGTTCAGGCACACATTAAGAAGGATTTATGACATAAACCTTGCTGCAATGACAGATATGTGGGAAACTGCAACATTCCTACAGAAACTTTAAAAAAATTCCTCCGGCCACTAGCCCTTTTAATTGTGGATTAGAATTCTCATTCCCATCTAAATACAGTAGGAACGAAGAATACAAACCTAAGCTCAGAAAGGGGAAAGACAAATGGCAAAGTAGATTATATGTATTAAAAAAAAAATCAGTAAAGCCGCAAACTGTTATTTATGTCTTGTTTATTGTTTTCATATAAAATTACACAAATTACCAACACCCCTCATTGCATCAATCTGTGATGCGCCCACACACAACCAGTTATTGTTCAATAGATTCTGAGCACTTTCACAAATATTATTTTGCAAACCTGCTGCAATTCTTTCGACACCAGTGACCAATATTCTCACCAGTAAGGCAAGAAAATCATAAATTGAGAGCACTCGGTGTCGGATCCACAGCAACACAAGATCAGGTCTAAGTCATCCTGAAGCAATGTTCTTTATGGCCAATGGAGCCATTTTTTGGTGCAGCATAAGAAAAGTCATCGACAGCTGGCAGCCATTTTACTCAGTTGAAGAAGGTGCTCTACTTTCTATTAATGATATAATTGATTAACCAGAGTTACAATTACTGATCAAATCCCTCTCCATCTGCTCTCCTCAGCTCCAAATACTCTTGCACTTACGGCACTTCCTTAGATCAACTTCTTGACTGAAAGCATTTAATCATTTGCTAAAGACCCCAACCACATTGCCTCCAATACCAGGTCCCAAACACAATATCACCAAAAGTACCAGTGACATGAGTCCCATGTCCAATACTAGCGATGGTACAGAACACAAACAGAGCAACACTCAAAGTGTTTGTTAAAGACTCCAAAGCTAGACACTGGGTGACCACATTGATGAAAATATCACACTGCAACATGGCGAAAGGCAAGGGTTACCAATCAGGAGCTCAAGGGGATAATCCTTTTCAGTTGTGTCCGTTATTAAACAGGGAACATTTCAGGAGACCAAGAATTGTGCCGGTTAGCACCTTCTTCCTTTTACAAAACACCCTGGAGTCAATCCCATCATTCCTCATACCGTTTCCCACCCCCCCACCCCCCCCCTCAGGCAAAACTCTTCTACTCTTCCCTCTCTTTGATTCCTCCCTCTCTCCAGACAAGTTTCAGTCAGCCTTGTCCTTGCACAAGGCACTGAGTTAACCCCATTCTCTTTGATCTATCCTCCCCACCACCTCAACTGGCGAGGCAATATCAGCTATCCTGCTCTTTCTCCACTATACAGAACTTCAACACGGTGTACAATTTTTAGTTCGTTATAAACAAATTAAATGAACAGGCCTATTTTTATAAAAAAATGCAAATGTCAGTAATTTTTTTTATTTAAGATCAAATTTCCTTAGTATCTCCAGCCCACAGCGCCCAATTAGCAACAATTCATACAGTAACTTCATCAGTCAGTGGCTTTTATACAGATCAGGCACCAAATGTGGCGTGAACATGGCCAGCCACTGAACACAGGGCTTGAATTAACATTACTACACCAGCTGAGCACAAGCAGCTTTCAATTCTACCAGCCACCACTACAAAGTCAACCTCCTGAATGCCACGCTGGACAGTACCATTTAGCCATTCTTTCTGTATACCGATCTTCAGATGCTGCAATATCCATTCCCAAAGCTCTTTACAATTTATATCTTTCAGTTAAGACATTTGTCACTGTTTTAGTCAATGGAATGATATCCAAAGCAGCATTAATCACTGGAGTTCAAGCTGGTGAATGACAGGTATTAGCAAAATACTGGCACCTGTAAGGTGGGGGAGTAAAGTTGAATGCAAGCCCTGCATCAAATATCAAGCATTAGCCATAATTAAAGTGATAAGGTAAAAACAAGCTCAATAATAGAATTACTTTTTCCATTTACCCACCCCAATGACAATAATGAGAATGAGATACCATCTTGATTTAGGGCACGACTTAAAAAATAAAACATGAAAATATTACATACATTATTTCAATATATCTATTCAGTATTTGGCATTTTGGGCCTTGGGTTAGCAATTGTGTAAGGAAATTTAGTTAAAATCACAAATACAAAAACAAATAAGGAGCATTTAATACATAACTCGCCACCACACCTTGCACATGCACTGTGCGGGTCCTACTATCTATTAGTTACAAGGCACTTTGAGGAATACCCACACAGCAAGAGGCAGGTTGGTTTATCGATTAAAAATCAAACACAGCTACACTGCAAACCACAGCCAAGAAACATGTCCCTGAGGAGCTTTCAGAGTCTTGAATTTGGGAAGTGAAGGCACAGGATTTGGCATTTTGGGAGGGGAGGGGCTTGGTCAGCAGAGATGGGGAGCAGGAGGAGAGAAGGGGGGGAAAAGGGGCGGTTCTACAATCACACGCTGGCTGTCACCAGGCAGTATTCCAGTCAGTGGCCATTGCAATAACCCTCAGTACCCTCCTTTACAGAAGATCCACCCATTAAAAGAACTCCTATGACACAAGCACAACAGGAGCACAGCAGTACTAAAAAGCTGGGTGTCAATTTTCAGCAGACTCTTCCAACTTATCCCCATCATTCATCAACTTGTTTGACTAGAATGAGTAAACCGAATCTCTCCTCACACCCAAAAAAAATTAAAACAAACACACTAAGCTGGAAGACAAAAGAAAAGGACAAATGGAAAACATAACAACAGGAGCAGGCCACTCAGTCCCTCGAGCCTCTTCTGCCATTGAACTAGATCATGGCTGACAGGTACTTCCGGTCCATAAAAGAGAAACACTCTCCCTTATTCTCAATCTCGACTAGATATTAGTTTAAGGTACATTTCTAGAATATATCTTTGCAGGAATATTTTGGGCTGATAGGTACATTTCCAAATGAACAGAATTGTTTGTAAAGACACCTTATCCCAAGTTCACCAAAATCCTTCACTCTAACTGATGTATTCCTGCAGATTGAAGCACAGCCTTCACTATTCTATCAAACTGCTTAACCCCCTTCCCTCCATATATCAACAGACCCAACCAACACATCACATCCACGCATTAAATACATTTACCAGTGTTTTGCACACCAATTCTAAGTCTATGCCACAGCCTAATTTTGGTACTTAGCTACTGAGCAAACTGCCAGTGGTTCGTCTCCTCCTGCCCATCAGTACTCTGTACATTGGCATGGGTTCCCAGTGAGGACTATTAGTTGGTGTTTCACTGGTACTGGCAGTGATCATTAGTAAGATCACCCAACAAGTACTTTGCCCCAATTTAGCATTATTGATTTTATGGCTTTGGTGATTGATAAATGGTTGACTACGATTTAAAGGTAATTAATATATTCCTTAAAGTTGCATAGCATACTGCAGAATCACAGCATTCTTGTCAGTTTATGATTAAAGTGCTTCACAATTGAGCTTTTCCCAAGGAATAAAACCTAACAAGGAAGCATCTGCAGTACTATTTAAGCCACTAAGCTATTAAAAGTACATGCAAAAAGTGTACAGGGTATGGAGAAAAACAACAGGATTAATCCCAAGTGTAGCAGGATGAGCTAAGCAAACTGATGGCAGAAGCCTAAACTTTACAGTTTAGAGATGTAGCTGACAACAGATCTCATAGAAGTGTACGTGATATTAAATGATAAATTCCAAAAATAATTTGAAAGAAAATCAGAAGTAGGAATGTCAGGAAACCAATTTAAATGAGCAAGAAGTAAATTTTAAAGCTATGGGCAGAACTACGTTATCCAAAGAATGACAACTGTTTGGAATAATTCAGCAGGTAAGGTAGCAGAGACAAAAGACATTCTGACCTTTCAATACCATTAGATATCAGAACAAGAGTTACATCACTAGAGAGTCCAAGTTCAATGGGCTGAACAGCCTTTCCTCATCTTTGACTGTTGTTATGGTACCAGAACAATTGTGATCAGGAAACATTTGGCTCAAGTCTATGGAACTCAATATGGGCCAGTGATCTTTCGTAGCCAATCTTGCCTACACCATGTTCCTTTGGGGCCTGCATAGCTATATGATGTGAATAGAGCTGGATTTCAGCAGCATTCCTTCTCTTTTTCTTCCTCCACAGAAAATGGTGGCAAGGTAGTGATAGGTTTCACAAATCAACTGAAGCTTACTTCTTAAAAACCTATCATCTCTACAGCTTTCCACTTAGCAACTACCATAGGTACTGCGATTGAAATCAGGAGTCCATTGTGCGGGGGAAATCTCAGGTGCACAACCACAATGGGCCGAACGGCTTCCTTCTGTGCTGCAAGCTTCCATCATTCTACGAGTTCTATCCCATCACTTCCCATTGTAGTATTCCTGAGGAAGATCCTCAAAACACATATTGGTTGGGATTGCAACCCTTGACAAAAATTTAATGAGAAAGAGGTTCAAGTATTGGTCCTAATTGCCAACTCTTCACATAGCATAATTGTCTTCACTGGTAAACAACCCCTACACTTCCTAATCTTCTTTCACCACTGTCTCCCTGTCAATTTTCTTCAAAATAATTATGGTTAAAATCAAAATGATTTGGTGGTTAGAATTATTTATGGAGTTGCCTACAGATGCAAGTATCTCAAGCTTTAGTACTCGATTGCAGAGTCTAGTGCAGCAGCTTTCAGCTGGAGATCACACTTCTTAGGAATATTATTTTGGTATATATTATGACAACAGTAGAAAAAATAAGACTTGCATTTATACAAGTACTCTTAATGTAGAAAACATCCCAAGGTGCTTCACAGGAGATGGGGCAAATATGAATAAAAGAAAGAAAGGAATCCACACTGGGCCATGTAGGGAGACTTAAAGAGGTGGCCAAAAGCTTAATCAAAGAGATAAGTTTTGAGTAGGTTTTAAAAGCAGAGAGAGGGAGAGGCAGAGGGATTTAGGGACAGAAATGCAGAGAGTAGGGCAGAGAAGCTGAAAGACCTACCACCAATGGTGGGATGAAGGAAGAGGAATGGATGTCCAAAAGACCAGAATCAAGAGGATCAGAAGATTTAGGGACATGTATGTCGGAGAGAGTTCAGAGTTAAGATGGAGAGAGGCTGTGGACGAGTATTTTTAACTACATTTGTTAGGGAGCAAAGGTGAATGGCTGGCAGGACCAACACGGCAGGTCATATATGGGTAGATGAATTTTGAACAAGTTGTTTATAGAGTGTAGATGATGGGAGGTAGACAGGAGGGACATTGGATAAAGAGTCTAGAGGTGAAAAAAAGCAAAGATAAGGCTTCTGGCATCAGAGATGAGGTGGAGCCGAACTGCGGAGGTGTAAGTAAACAGTCTTAGTGATGGATAGAATGTTGGGCTTCCAGCTCAGATTGGTGTGTTTCACAATGGCAAGTGGCCAGGAATGGGAACTAAGTTAGCAGCAAAACAGAATTTATTTTGAGATGGATGAATGGGGGGGTGCAAAAAAATTGCTTCCCTCAACCCAATGGTTAACTGAAAGAAGTTTTAGCTCATCTCCAACCTGATGTTATACAGGCAGTCGTGACAGAAGAGATGGGAAAGAGCTAACAGCACATAGTGTCCCTCCACATATTGTAAAATGCTTAAATTTACTTTCTTTCCACAATCGGAGGTTTTCTAAATATTAGTGTTCCCACCTTACTTGTGCCCGATACTTAAGACAACCCATAAATGGTTCTAGACTTGTATGAATGCCCCACAGACGGACATAGATTGGACCAAAGTATATCATCGTGACCATAAGTCCGTGTCAGTTGTGCTATTCCACAATTAAGACAGTGTTTTTTAGATTCTGATTTTAGTTTGGTACTTTGATTTCAAAGAACTCTATCCAACAGTCCATCAATGCTGTCTGTAAAGTTCTTTGTGTCTCATGAGTTTCACCATCACAATACATCCAGACGGAGACAATTTCACTATAAAAGTTTTATGGCTACGAGTGTCTTGTGCTTTAACAAAGAAAGCTGTGCAGCTAGCACCCATGTTGGTTGGCAACTTTAAAAAAATATATTTATATATACAGGACTAGATTTTTTTTAAATGCATCAGTTCATAGTGTTAGGTCTCAACTTTACAACAGCATTGGACAAACCACTGGGCTGGTTGCTAAAACCTTACAAAACATTTCTAGATAGATTTTGGTCAAAGGTTAGGCCAACAGCCCAAAACTTACCACAATCAAAATGAGGTAAGAACTATAAAGTACACTGAGAATGCTTATATTTAAACACTGCCTTTTTGACAGAGCCTGTCAGTATATGTAATGCATGATATTTTCTTGATTTTACATGGTCATCAAACCAAGGAATCAAATCAACAGTAAAGTGGTCACTAAAGTGTAATTAGTGTTTGGTTCTGAAACACTAATGCACAAAAATTATTGCCCTGCAAATCACCAACGTACACCAGGGTAAAGACAAAGTTTAATTTAGACTGCCCCTTTCCTCTCCCTCTCCATGTACACAGCCATTTACCTCACCCTTGAAACTGAATGTGAAATTATTGGCTGTGACTTGTGCAAATGGATTACTGTAAAAGAAATTGCCATCAAGGGGGACACCACTATCTGAATCCCATGACCCAGACCCACTACTGGTTGAATCTTCTGTAGTGGTAGGAGGGTAACTCAGCTGCTCGAGCTGGTCAATCATATCACCAAACTGAAATGCAGAGCTGGACTCAGAGCGCACGGAATACGTGGGGAAATTCACCATGGAACTGGCTCCAGATTGATTGCCTGAGTTGGCCATCTTGAACAATGCTGTTTCAGACAGGCCATTTAACCCGAGGTTGGTCAACGAGCTGCTCTCTGACTGGTTGTTCAGTAGAGAACTCGTCTCTGATTTGCTATAGTGGCCGTGCAGCCGACTGGCTTGCGCCTTCACCTCAAAGAAGTCAGCTGTGACGACTGGTCGGTCGTTGCCATTGAGATCACTCCCCCCCTCAAATTCAAGGTCATCCTCTGAACCCAGCTCCATATCATCATCGACATACTTAATAGGGCGGTGTCCACAGCTTAGGTTCCCCAAACTGGAACTTATTACTGGTGAACTCTCTGGTTGACTATAAACAGTAGAGCCCTTTGTACCATTCCCTAGCCCTTGGTAACATGGTGAAAATGCCTCCGACCCACCAGCAAAAAAGGAAATCTCAGCAGGGTCATCATCAATGAATTCTTCCGTGAACTGCAACTGAGCGTTTGTCAATGTGAAAATTGGCATTGCCCTTCCCCGAAGCTGGCTAACATTGTACTCATTCTCAGTAATAAATATACCTGTGGTATAGTCATCCTCATCATTGTCATTTCTCTGAGGGAGCCTCCCATCACTAACACTATCTTCTCTAGTTAAACCACTACGTTCATCACAACCCGAGGAGGAGCGGCTGCAGCTGCCTGCAGCTTCAGCAATAGAACCTTGCAAGGAGATCGTTGAAGGCTGATCGGAAATCTTCCACGCCTTTTCCAACGTCGGACTCATCTTCACTTCTGATGGGGTTCTCTGAGTAGAGTGCTTGCTGACGAGGAGGATGCTGCTGCTATCAGGGTGGATGGACTGACTGTCAGCAACAATCTTGTGTGCAGATTGGATGGATTGAAAGGAGACAGCTGCTGAAGAAGGAGAGCCTGGGACCTCTAGACCTTCAGTGAATGATAAACTCTAGTGCAGAGAAGAAAACAAAATAAAACCAACAGCCACATTTGAATACTGCAATCAGTTTATGGACAAGGCATTAGCATTTTGTCACTTTCAAAGAGGTCTCAAATTAACAAATCCATCCATTTATACTAGAAAACACTCTTTCGGCTTCTCATTTCAGCGCTTTGCTTACTATGCTAACCAGCCCAACACATACTGGGTTTCCTTATATTGCCTAGTTATGATAAATGGCAAGGGAAAATTTTACAAAATTAGTGAAAACCTAATGACGTCCATGGCTAGGCAGTAGATATGTAGAATATTATTGCTGATGTATTGTAACAAAGCTACATGAGGTTAGCATTGTGTTATCCAAATACAATACAATTCCCAAACTGGAAGGTCTGAGGGTTCAATCCCAGGATTAATTCCACTCCACCCCATTGCCTCAACTTGCCTGATAGTTTTCAAGTCAGGAGGCCAGATGGATCGTCACATGGAAAGGATGCATTAAAAGGGATAGGGAGGAAATACCAGATACAGTGTGTCATTTAGGACATTCTCTTGCTTTGCTGATGCAGAACAGCATGGACAGCAGTTACATATCAGTCTACTGCCAACAGTGCCTGCCTTCTGAGTGGCAAGCTCCATGAGAAGGGTGAAGGGGTAAATAGAATACAGATTATCAGATACTAAATAAGAAACAGATTTGGTAAGCACTCCATCAACGAAACACTGACATCCACACCCCAACGTTAAAGTGCCGCAGGACTAACCTGTTTTGGCACGTCTGCGCTCAAAGTCCGAGCTGAGACTCGTGCTCTGCTGTGCCGCCTGAAGAACAGAGAGTATTCAGTAAGGACGTGAGGAGGAAAACCCTGCACCAGACAGTTGGAGTCTTTGAACACTCAAATACAGTGCGAGAGCTGAGTGTGCAATGTGAGGAGAAAACGCAGTCAAGGTAGAAAGACATACTGCAGCACAAACACAGAAAAGTGTGTTCACACTCACTCGCATCCAACATTGCTCATTAAAGGTTGCAACTTCAAACTGAGGTGTTCAACTGAAACAACTAAAAGTTAAGAGCTTGTTTCTAAATGGCTGCCTAAAGGTTATAGTCAAATCACATTTGAGGGTTTTCTTTTTCCAATAAGGATATCAGACACAGTTTTCATTCATTTTTGAATATTTAATCTTCGACCACAGGCCAACATTTTTTTCATCAGCTTCAAATGGCAACTCTGGGATCAACAAACAAGAATGGTATCTCTAAGCTGACATTATGCCGAACCATCACATTACAGAGAGTGCTTCTAGCTTACTTTAAGTAGATTAGGAGTTACTTGCATAGATAAACACGAGTACTACTGCAGGGCCGACAACATCTGAGAGAGAAAAAAATGAAACCTGCACTCGACATATGCCTACATCACCTATAATCCTTGGATTAATGGTCATTTATTCGCCTCAAAGACAATGCCACATTAAAGGAGGCCCAAAAGAAAGAATAACACTATCCGAGAGCTTCTCAATGTTCTGTTATGAAGAGCCAATTATAACCTCTAACTGTAAAATGATACAAAATAGAGTGTGTCAAGAGGACCCTGCTACTCACTACCACTGTGGGTGACAAATTAACAGAAAGGAACTAGAAAGATCAAGCAAAAGTCAAATCTATCTGGATCGCTCAAAATATAAATCTCCCCTGTGTCAGCTCACTAAGTCTGAAAAATTCAAAGTTATAGAGGTAAGACAGTAATCAATATTGGTCCTACCCGAATATTTTGTCATCCAAGCTACAGTTACTGAAGTTGAAAACAGCAAAGGCAGAAGGGAGACACCTATATTTCAATGGGTGGCAGCCATCCTACAGATAGTGGCAATCTCAGGGAAATTTGCAACTAAAGTCACAGTTAGTTGATGGCACCATTTACCTCTGGGCTGGTAGAGGGGCAAAAGATGGCAAGAACAATTGACATCTGGCTCAGAAGAAAGTACTATGGATCTCTCTCAAGTGATGGTGTTGGCCTTAGCGGGGGAGGGGGCATTAACCCATCGTCCAAGCTCAAAATGAAGCATCATTCCATTCATTTACGAGGTAACATCTCAAAAAGTTGGAAACATACCCAACTACACCACACCAATCAGAATGCCAGATTTGTAAAGCAAAGGGAGTCAAAATATTTTCATACCTTCCAGTGAGCAGTGAAGCAGAAACAGAGATGAATTGAAGCAGAACAGATTTAAGAAAACAGATCTTAAGTTAAACATTTTATAAAGTTTGATAATATACAAAGAAGGAGCTGCAAACCATAAAGCAAAACAAAAGAGCATAACCTCAATTGCTTTGATGTGCAGAATTGCAAGTCAAGGATGAAGACTCCAAACAGTGGTATCATCCCACTGCAGTAGTTAATGATCTTTTAAAATGCATTATCTGTAAAGCAGCTAGAAAATACAACTGACGAGTATTCCACCATCCCCCTTCAGCTGCACTGGTGACATGCAGCTCCCTTAAAGTAGTAAATGGTAAACACCCTGAATGTGTTGGCGCTCTCCTGCAGGCTCCCCTTGCTCGACTGCAGACAAAATGATACTTGGAACACAGGAAAAAATTAACACAACCAAACTTTACACGATCACTTGCTCAACTATCAGTTCTGCCATCTATGGAAAGATTTTTATGCCCCACTTGGCATGTCAGATCCTGGCAACTGGGAGAAATTCAAAGAACACATGTTGATAAAACAGATAGTAAGAGCTACAAGAAAGGGATATGAAAATAACCTTGTTTAAAAAAAGTGGTGTTGATTTTGATCTTTCAATTATATTAGGGAAAAGAGGGTATTCAGAAGCAATGCAGGCCCCCTGAAAACTGGTATTGTAGATGAAAATAAAGAAATGGCGGGCATGTTGATGAAATATTTTGCATCAGTATTTACAGTAGAGGAAGAGGATGGTACACCAGACATTCCAAAGAAACCAATATTGAATCAGAGACGGGGCTCAAAATTAACGCAAGGAAAACAATGGCACTAAATAGTGACAAATCTCCTGAATCAGATGGTTTCTATCCCAGGATTTTAAATGAAGTATGTGAGAACAGTGCAGATTCCCCAAGTATAATCTTCCAAGTGCTCTCAATTCAGGAACTGTGCAATTTTCCAATCTAAAGGAACATCACTCCCCTATTTAAAAAAGGAGAGAGAAAGAAACCAGAAAATTATAGACCATAGATATCAGGAAATTACTAGAGTCTATAATTAAGGATAGAGTGACTGAACACCTTGAACATTTTCAGCTGATCAGAGGGAGTCAGCATGGATTTGTAAAGGGTAGGTCATGCTTGATGAATCTGAATGAATTTTTTGAAGAGATAACTGAAGTAGTGGACAGGGTAATGTCTATGGATGTTATTTATATTGACTTCCAGAAGGCATTTGGTAAAGTCCCTCATAATAGACGGTTACCCAAAATTGAAGCTCATAGAATTGAAGGCGAATTATTAACCTGATTAGGAAACTGGCTGAGTAGTGGGAGACAGACAGTTGAGATAATGGGCAGGTATTTTAGCTGGTAGGATGTTACGAGTGGTATCCCATAAGGATCTGCTTGGAGCCTTGGCTATTCACCATATTTATTAACTACTTAGATGATGGAAAAGAGAGCCACATATCCAACTTTGCCGATGACACAAAGATAGGCAGCTTTGTAAGCAGTACCGCTAAAAGTATAAAATTGCAAAGAAATAGAATTGGCAAAATTGCAGCAAATGGATTTAAATTTATGTAGATGTGAGGTTATCCACTTTGGACCTAAAAGGGACAGAACAGGGCACTTTCTACATGGTGAAAAGCTAGAAACAGCAGAGGCCCAAAGAGACTTAGATCATTAAAATGTCATGGACAGATACAGAAAATAATCAAAATAGCTAAAGGAATGCTGGCCTTTATATCCAGAATACTAGAATATAAAGGAACAGAAGTTATGCTATAGCAATACAAAGCCCTAGTTGGACCAGACATGGAGTAATGTACAGTTCTAGACACCATATCTTAGGAAGGATATATTGGGTTTGAAGGGACAGCAGCATAGGTTTAACAGAATGATGCCTGGACTCCAAGGGTTAAATTATGCGAGATTACACAAACTAGGATTGTATTCACTAGAATTAGAATGTTATGGGCTGATTTGATCAAAGTTTTCAAGATAATTGGGTGGATAGAAACTATTTCCATTGGTTGGGAGTCCAGAACTAGGGGAAATAGCCTACAAATTAGAGCAGACTTTTAAGGAGTAAAATTAGGAAAAACTTCTTCACACAAAAGATGGTAGACGCTTGGAACTCTATTTCGGACATGACAGTTGATGCTAGATCAATTGTTAATTGTAAAACTGAGATTGTAGATTTTTGTTAACTAAGGATAACCAAACCAAGGGATTTGAAGTAAAGGTGGGTACATAGTGTTAAGTCACAGATCTGCCATGATCTCACTGAATGGTGGAAAAGGTCTGGGGGGCTTAACGACTTACACCTATTCTTATGTTCTAGGGTGTGGGAGCAGGCTCGGGCTAGCGGTGCACGGGAGCGGACTGCTTCATACTGACATGGGAACACACTGGGCAGTACATTATTTAGGCGGCGGAGGTCTCGGACACCAGCTGAAGAGCCAGAAAGAGCCTGAATCGCCTCTTTGCGGGAAGGCCTGCCACATCACATGCCAATCAGGCACTTAACTGGGCAGCAGCGGGCCTTTCCCAGGTTTAAGGAAATTCTGCCCACTGAGAGCTGTTAACCAGAGGCCAACAGCTCTTTCACTGAGCAGTGCCACTGTGCAGGTGGTGGCTACTGCTGGCACGGCACCCACCCGATGCCTAGGATCGCCAAGGAACCCAGGCCAAACGTGAATCATGGCGGGAGGGGTTTCACAGGGTGGGTATTACAGGGGAGGGGGGTGCAGCAGCAAGGGTAGGGGTGTGCCTGTAAACAAGTTTACTTGTCGTGCTCCCCATACAGCGATAGTCCAGCCCACTACTGGGCTAATACTGGCGGAGACAGGATGAGGCCCTTAATTATGCAGTAATTGCCCACTTAAGGGGTCTCAACTAGCAGCGGGGTCGGAAAGCTATCAATGGGTTTTCCTGCCACGAACTTAACTGGGGTGGAGACAGGAAGGTGGCAGGGTCCCCACCCATCACCAACCCGCCCGATTAAATACTCTCCCTGCTTTCAAACTCGCCACAGGGGACAGCATAAAATACAGCCCACTGTTTTCGCCCGCCTCCAAGTTCCAGTCTCGGGCAGCAGCAAAAGAGGTACAAGTTTGTCAAACCTCACAATCCGCAGCCCCAAGATTTTTAACCTGCACATGCTAGAATATTGTACAGCACCTGTCATAAAATGCAAGAAATGTCAATTTTATTCTTCTAAATAAAAAAATATAAATTGGTGCCTTGCTGGTCTCATTACGGAAAAGATCATCCTTCAACCTCACCTCTAAGTCACCCACCGTGCTGAATTTATCACTGGATCAATGCTCCGGAATTCCCTACCGAGTACCATCATGGAAACAATATCACAAGGTTTAGTTTAGTTTAGTTTAGAGATACAGCACTGAAACAGGCCCTTCGGCCCACCGAGTCTATGCCGACCATCAACCACCCATTTATACTAATCCTACACTAATCCCACATTCCTACCAAACATCCCCACCTGTCCCTATATTTCCCTACTACCTACCTATACTAGGGGCAATTTATAATGGCCAATTTACCTACCAACCTGCAAGTCTTTTGGCTTGTGGGAGGAAACTGGAGCACCCGGAGAAAACCCACGCAGACCACAGGGAGAACTTGCAAACTCCACACAGGCAGTACCCAGAATTGAACCCAGGTTGCTGGAGCTGTGAGGCTGCGGTGCTAACCACTGCGCCACTGTGCCGCCCACAGGTCTATAGCAGTTCAAGAAGGCGGCCGCCAACCATCTTATCAGGGCAACGAGGGATCGGCAATAAATGTGACCTTGCCAATGTCACCCACGTCTCAAAAAATAAAAATAAAATCCCTCATACAAAAGCAAAATACTACAGATAGTAGAAATCTTGACATTTGCATCTATTCTGATGAAAGGTCATCGACCAGAAACATCATCTCTTCCTCTCTCCACTGATGATGCCAGACCTGTTGAGTATTTCCATCACTTTATGTTATTTTAAATAAAATTCCTCACCTGCCCTCTACTGTTAATGCCCCAATCCTTGCATAGAATCAGCATAGTCAAAAAAGGCAGCGTAAAACAGGCTTGGGTTGGAATCAGAGACTACCAGTTACTGTAATAGAGCTTTCCCTGCAACCTTTCAGGGTTGACTGCAGGTAATTCTAAAACCAACATTTATCAGAAACATGCAGAGCCAATTTTTGAACTAGCAGAGGCAGGAGGTACTGCGTGTGTTGAATGTTTCTCATGCCTAGATTACTTGTTCAGATTTTCTGACTTTGATAGCCCATCTATTATTTAGGGAAACACAGTGCCGCAGTGATTAGCACCGCAGCCTCACAGCTCCAGCGATCTGGGTTCAGTTCTGGGTACTGCCTGTGCGGAGTTTGCAAGTTCTCCCTGTGACCGCGTGGGTTTCCGCCGGGTGCTCCGGTTTTCTCCCAAAGCCAAAGACTTGCAGGTTGATAAGTAAACTGGCCATTGTAAATTGCCCCTAGTGTAGGTAGATGGTAGGAGAATTGTGGGGATGTGGTAGGGAATATGGGAAAGTAAATGTGAGCTCACTGTGGTACATTTGTTGCTGCAAAAGACGCATGCTATTTAATGCAAATACCATTTGCCAGTTTTTAAGCATACTGTACTCCTTTATTAGCATTACCAGTTGTGCAACTAGTTGTAAAGAATGTCTGTAATTGTGTGCTCAAAACTGGAAATTTTCCATCACTCCTTCTTCAGGAATTCCAGTACTTTTGGAAAGGAAGTCATTTAAACCTTTCACCAAACTTGAATAAAGACTCAAATTTAATTAAGGTACACTGGAAGGTACAAGTTCATATTTAAAGACCCAAGAACATGTGCACAGGTGCCCTACTACCATAATACTGAGGCAATAGGAAGAAACGTAACAGGTATAATAGAGGCAATCATGGAATATTTGGAGAAACGTGGAAGAGTCAGCATAGCTTCAAGGAACAAAGAACATACTGGACAAATTCACTGGAACTCTTGAGAAAAAAGATGGAAGTTTTTAAAATAATGAAAGTTACAGATAATGTTGAAGGAAGAAAGCTTCTTAACCTTAAAGTGAGCATTGAACGAGGAGCTGAAAGTACAAAATTCAGAAGTCTACAGCATAGTCTAGCGACTAGAATAAAAATCCCCCACTCACCAGACAGTGAACAGGGACCAACTCCCAGAGAAGGTTGTTGATTTAGCATCAACTGACACCTTTACAAAGGAGCTACATAGATGGTTGAGATGGGAGTTGACTCAGAGATGCTTAGTTTCCAGAACAGGAGCTACGGATTGCTGGCAAAAATAGAGGGAGAGAGAGAGACAGTGGTGGATACAATAACCAGACATGGAATCTGGATGGAATGGTCTTTCTTCATTCCAGACTCCATGTTCTTATGATCCTTGGAAAAAAAAATGGACCTGGTGAAAACACAGCTCAGCGAAGGTTATACATTTGGATTTGAGCAAAGCCTCTAACAGTGTCCACGTTTAAAAATTGGCCCACCAGGGTGGATGGCATGGAATGGAGTGGTGGTGAGGAAAGGAAATGGAGCAACAGAGTTTCTGAAAATGGATTAAATGTGTTTTTTAAATTCTTTCATGGTATGTGGGCATCACTGGTAAGGCCAGCATTTATTGTCATCCCATATTGCCCTTGAGGTGGCGGTGGTGAGCTGCCTTCTTGAACTGCTGCAGTCCTTGGGATGTAGGTACACCAACAGTGCTGTTAGGGAGGGAGTTCCGGGTGGCGGGATCACGAGTTTGGAAGGTGCTATCCAAGGAGGCTTGGTGAGTTGCTGCAGTGCATCTTTTAGACGGTACACACTGCAGCCACTGTGAGTCAGTGGTGAAGGGAATGAATATTGAAGGTGGTGGATGGGGTGCCAATCAAGCGGGCTGCTTTGTCCTGGATGGTGTTGAGCTTCTTGAGTGTTGTTGGAGCTGCACCCAACCAGGCAAGTGGAGAGCATTCCATCACACTCCTGACTTGTGCCTTGTGGATGGTAGACAAGCATTGGGGAGACAGGTGGTGAGTTGCGCGCCACAAAATTCCTAGCCTCTGACCTGTTCTTGTAGTCACGGCATTTATGTGGCCGGCCCAGTTCAGTTTCTGGTCAATGGTAACCCCCAGGATGTTGATAGTGGGGGATTCAGTAATGGTAATGCCATTGAACATCGAGGGGAGATGGTTAGATTCTCTCTTATTGAGATGGTCATTGCGTGGCATTTGTGTGGCGCGAATGTTACTGTTGTAAAGGAGATGCAAGTGATTGGACTAGTTCTGTTTATAATGAACATAAATTACTTGCAAGTGGAGGAGAAACAAAGTTCTCTAAATTCAATGACAACAGCAATCTGGATCAGGAGGATCACCATCAGGGAACACATGACCAAAATAAAAAGGCAATCAAAAATTGGAAATAAAAACAGAAAATGCTGGAAATAGCAGGTCTGACTGATCTGTGGAGAAAAAAAAAGTTAACAATTCAGATCGATGTTCTGATCAAGGGTCATTGACCTGAAACATTAACTCTGTTTCTCTCTCGACAGATGCTGTCAGACCTGCTGAGTATTTCCAGCATTTTCTGTTTTTATTTCGAATTTCCAGCATCTGCAGTGTTATGCTTTTGTTTGAGAAAGATTAGAAAACTGGGCTGAGAAGCAACAAATGTTAAGTGAAAAGGTTCAGTGTAATGAGATTGGAGATGAACTAAGCAGTGGGAATACCAGGAAAACGGTAGGCATCTACAAGTGGTGTGATCCCTACTTCAACACAGAATTACTGGTTTAGAGGTAATGAGGTGAGAGTGTGATGCAGGGAGGGGCATTCGTTTTAGCAAGTAGGAACTGGGACAGCTTCTGTTGTATGATCTGTAAAAGGCTCTGTTCTAATATCAGCCCCAGTATCAATCCAAATACAACCATCTAGGCAAAATGTAGACATTGCTGAAAAACATTAACCAATTTTTTTTACATACAGCAGAACTCAGCTTCAACAGAATCATAGTCTTTGAGACTAAAAGGGAGACAGACTAGCAACAAATTGATGCAACCTTCCAAACATAAACACAAAATACCTCTGATAAGGAGTTGTCTTAAGCACACTCTCTCGCATGTAGTCGACAAGCTGTTTCTGTGTCCTCCCACTATAGAAGAAAATGTAGGAGATTAACCACGACACTTTCAACTCGATTCACTTTACCACTAGAATTCAGCTTCATATGCTACCATGGGTCAGGACACAGATGGTCTAAAACACTTTGCCATGAATAACTAGGGTGTGACTGCAGAATCCGTGTATGACAAATCCCTGATCTCAGCGGCACTGCTGAAAGCATAGGAGGCCACGTTCTGCACTGTTTATTTCCACATATAAAATATTAATTGTGCATTAAGAAAATAAAATTTCTTGTGAAACTTCCTTCTCATGTTTAGACATTGCATTCATTATTCAGTGTTTAGCTTTCCCATTTTTTGATTCAATTGGATCAATGACTATGTGTGTTCAGTAATAGCAATGATCATTACAGTAGGAACAATGATCATGACAATAGTAGAAGTACAACACAGAAAAGGGCTAATCAGTCTATGTCAGCTTTTACCTTCCATGCAAGCAAGCAGATCTAATTACCGCCCCATTCCCATATCCTTTCATCCCTTTTCCATCATCCATCTCTTCAATCTAATCTTGAATGCTGACAGTTTCTGCCTTAAAGACCAACCCAGAAGTGAATTCCACAGCTTCACAACTCTGAAGAGGTTCCTCCTTCTCTGTTCCAAATCTTTTGGATTCAAGGTCCCTCATTCCAGACCTTCAACAAGTGGAAATATTCTGTTTCCATCTACCCTGCCCCATCCTTTAAAAAAAAACATTATTTAATAGAGGTGTTCAAAATTATGAGTTTTTGCTGGAGTAGATATGGAGAAATCAGGAGTGTCAGGAACCAGAGAGCACAGATTTAAGATAATTGGCAATAAAGTGAGGTGGGGGGGGGGGGGGGGAAACTGGGTGGAAAGGAGAATTTATTTTTACACAATTAGTTATAATCATTTGGTATGCACACCCTGAAAGGGTGTTGGCAACAGATTCAATACTAACTTCCAAAAGGGAATTGGATAAATACCCAAACAGAAAAAAATTGTAGGGCTATTCAGACAGAAGGTCATTGAACTGAAACATTAATTCTGTTTCTCTCTCCACTGACTTGTGGAGTATTTTCAGCACTTTGTGTTTTGATTAATAAATTCAATTTTTAAAGTTTTTGCCGATGTGATTTGGTAGCACTTTCTGCTTCAGTGTCAGGATAACACTGTCCCAGGTGAAGTATAGCAAAGCCACTCTATAATTCAAACTGCAGAACAGTATCTTTCTGTAGTCTGTCCAAAGGAAATTGCCATTTGAGCGCCAGTTGTTTTATGTTAGGCCAATGTCAACTAGGAACTGAACCGAGTCTAGCTACATTTATTTTTCATTTATAGCCTTACACCCAGCCATCAGTCTGGCAGGTACCAGAGGCGAGAGGACAGTGTGTAACCCACTGCACCATCCACTGTTCCCCGTCCCGTTTTCATTAATGAATTTGATGCTGTAGTCCTTACGTACAGGGTACACAACTTGTTAATTATAGGCAGACACTGTTCTAAGGAAGAGCATTTTATTAGTTGAAAAGTAATGTTAATGAGAATGAACTGGCACTAGTACAGGACAGTTTGAGCATGTTACGAATAAATGAACTCAATCCTCATTTAACAAAGAAATTGCACAGGCCAGGGGTGATTTAACATTGTGAACATTCAGTAAATACTGTAATCTGGTCAAAATAATTGGTGGTCACAGCTCTACTCTAATGAATGGGCAAGCAATTTTTAATTGTTTGCCCCTCCCTTTCAATCAAATTACTATCCGGATGATGCATAAAATAGCAAGATAAAAATGTTCAAAAACAATTTTTACATTTGCAGCAATTGCAGTGATTAGGTTATCATAAAGAAAGAATTTAAACCACTAGAAACACTTACTTTATAATCACAACATATATGTATAGAATAGCGAGGCACAAAAACAAATACTCGTGCGACACTGGTCATGCCTGTCCATACTGACGTGTGTTCAGTACATACTTCTTATATGCTCGTTTTTAAAGCTAAAGCCCCAAGGTGTCAATGCAATGTCATTGAGTTCATTTACTGAACAGCTACTTAACCATATGGCATTACATGGGAAAAATTAAACAGCCATGTGCCCTTGCGGAGAGATGCACACTGTAGGAAACTGCACTTGGAACCGTCCTTAATCATACCTAAACACTTTAACAAACCTTCCTTTCAACACAAAAAATGGTGGCAGAATGTCCTGAAAAAATAAGACACTGCAAAATTAGAGCAGAAAATTGCAGCTCTGAATTCAACCCGGCCCAAAGATGCAGAAGGGACAAAGGTGTGGGAATCAACCTGGACCAGGGACATGTTGCTGGAGGAAATGCAAGTGTATTTTAATCTCAGCCAGACCCCATCATACCAATAGGCACCCCTCGCCCCAACACCACCCCTCTCCAATTTGGGAACCTCTGGTTTAATACAAAGCGCCCAACAGTAAAACTGCTATTTGACCCAGAAATTGTTCAGGGTCTGCTCAACACAAGTTCATTATTATGATGAGAGGCACTAGCTACCTTGATCCTATCTGAAACTCAGTCCAAATGTCTGTTTCTTTCTGATTCTGTTCATCCCCTACTGGATTAAAGGGTCACAAAGTATTTTTCTGAGTAGAATAGCTTCAGCTGTAAACAATCGTTTTAATGCATTCTTGAGATGTGAGCATTGCTAGCAAGGCGAACAGACCAGTGAGAATGTGGTAGTGAGCTTTCTTCGTGAACTACTACACTCTGTGTAGTGAAGGTACATAGAAAAATAGGAGGAGTAGGCCATTCAATACGATCATGGTTGATCATCCAAACTCAGTACCCCGTTCCCGCTTTCTCCCTGTATTCCTTGATCCCATTAGGTCTCATTTTAAATGTGACTACCTCTACTTGCACATTTCCTAAAGCTAGATTAAGCATTGCTTTAAGAGTTGGGGTGAAAACCAGTAAATCTGATCAGAAATTATTTTCAATCCAGAATAATTGGGAACATTTAAATAATCAAATATATTTAAAGACCTACTGGTTAAATTCCCACTCTTATTTCCACCTCCAGCTCCTCTCTATGAAAGAATTATATAGAAATGTAGAAACATAGAAAAATAGGAGGAGCAGGCCAGTCGGCCCTTCGAGCCTGCTCTGCCATTCAACACGATCATGGCTGGTCATCAAAACTCAGTAACCTGTTCCTGCTTTCTCCTCGTATCCCTTGATCCCATTAGCCCTAAGAACTAACTCTTTCTTGAATATATTTAATGATTTGGCCTCAACTGCTTTCCGTGGTAGAGAATTCCACAGGTTCACCACTCTCTGGGTGAAGAAATCCCTCCTCAGCTCAGTCCTAAATGGCTTACCCCTTATCCTTAGACTGTGACCCCTGGTCCTGGACTCCCCCGCCATCGGGAACATCCTTCCTGCATCTAGTCTGTCCAGTCCTGTTAGAATTTTGTAGGTTACTATGAGATCCCCTCTCATTCTTCTAAACTCTAGCGAATACAAGTCTAATGGACCCAATCTCTCCTCATATGTCAGTCCTGCCATCCCAGGAATCAGTCTGATGAACCTTCGCTGCACTCCCTCCATAACAAGAACATCCTTCCTCAGATAAGGAGACCAAAACTGCACACAATATTCCAGGTGTGGTCTCACCAAGGCCTTGTATAATTGCAGCAAGACATCCTTACACCTGTACTCAAATCCTCTCGCTATGAAGGCCAACATACCATTTGCCTTCTTAACTGCCTGCTGCACCTGCATGCTTACTTTTAGCGACTGGTGCACAAGGACACCTAGGTCTCGCTGCACCTCCCCCTTTCCCAATTTATCATCGTTCAGATAATAATCTGCCTTTCTGTTTTTGCCACCAAAGTGGATAACCTCACATTTATCCACATTATACTGCATCTGCCATGTATTGATAATGGGTCAGGAGTTCCAGGACTTTGACCCAGCGACCGTGAAGGAAAGGTGATATACATCTAAGTCAGGATGCCGTGAGACTTGGAGGGAAACTTGAAATTGATAGTATTTCCATGTACCAGCTGCCCTTCTCCTGAATTTGCATATGACACAAAATTGGGTGGGAGGGTGAGTTGTGAGGTGGATGCAGAGAGGCTTCAGGGTGATTTGGACAAGTTGAGTGAGTGGGCTAATGCATGGCAGGTGCAGTATACTGTGGATAAATGTGAGGTTATCCACTTTGGTAACAAAAACAGGAAGGCAGATTATCTGAACGGCTATAAACTGAGAGAGGGGAATACGCAGCGAGACCTGGGTGTTCTCGTACACCAGTCGCTGAAGGTAAGCATACAGGTGCAACAGGAGGTAAAAAAAGGCAAATGGATGTTGGCCTTCTTAGGGAGAGGATTGGAGAACAGAAGCAGGGATGTCTTGCTGTAATTATACAGGGCCTTGGTGAGGCCACACCTGGAATATTGTGTGCAGTTTTGGTCACCTTGTCTGAGGAAGGATGTTCTTGCTATAGAGGGAGTGCAGCGAAAGTTTACCAGACTAATTCCTGGGATGGCGGGACTAACGTATGAGGAAAGATTGAGTCGGTTAGGATTATATTCGCTGGAGTTCAGAAGAGTTGGGGGGGGGGAGAATCTCATAGAAACCTATAAAATTCTAACAGGACCTGACAGGGTAGATGGAGGAAGGATGTTCCCGATGGCGGGGGAGTCCAGAACTAGGGGGCATAGTCTAAGGATACGGGGTAAGCCTTTCAGGACTGAGATGAGGAGAAATTTCTTCACCCAGAGAGTGGCGAGCCTGTGGAATTCACTACCACAGAAAGCAGTTGAGGCCAAAACATTGTATGTTTTCAAGAAGGAGTTAGATATAGCTCTTGGGTCCAGAGGGATCAAAGGGTATGGGGTGAAAGCGGGAACAGGTTGCTGAGTTGGATGATCAGCCATGATCATAATGAATGGCGGAGCAGGCTCGAAGGGCCAAATGGCCTACTCCTGCTCCTATTTTTTATGTTTGAACAGTGGAGATCGCAGTTTTGGGAAGTATCGAAGCAGCCTCAGGAAATTGTTGCAAGTGTATCCTGTAAAATAGTCCACACTGCAGCCATGGAGCTCAGTGTTACAGGGAGTGAATGTTTAAAGTGGTGGATGGGACATCGATCAAGCATACCATTTTATTCTGAAATATGTTGAGCTCTTCAGTATTGCTGCAGCTGCACCCATCCAGGTTAAGTGGAATATTCCATCATACTCCGAACTTGTGCACTGTAGGTGGTGCAGAGCTTTGGAGAGTTGGGAGATGAGCAACTTGCCACAGAATTCCCAGCCTCTGACCTGCTCTAGTAGCCATGGTATTTATGTGGCTGGTCCACTTAAGTGATGGTGCAGGACTCCGTTATGGTAATCCCATTGAAAGTCAAGGGAAGATTGTCATTACCGGGCACTTGTGTGACAAAATGCTACTTGCCACTCATCAGCCCAGCCCTGAATTTTGTCCAGGTCTAGCTTCATGTGGGCATGGCCTGCTTCATTATCTGAGGAATTACAAATGGAACTAAATACTGGAATTAGCAAATATTCCCAAATTCTGACCTTATAATGGAGGGAAGATCATTGATGAAGGTAGTTAGGCCTAGGACACTGTCCTAAGGAACTCCTGCAGCAATATCTTCGAACTGAGATGACTGGCCTCCAACAACTACAACAATCTTTTGTTGTGCTAGGTATGACTCTAACCAGTGGAGAGTTTCCCTGCCTGCCCCCCCCACCCCCACGATTCCCGTGGACTTAATTTTGCAAGGGCTCATTGGTGCCACACTTGGTCAAGTGCTGCTGTGATGTCAAGGGCAGTGACGTTCACCTCAGTCCAGCTGTTTTATCTATGTTTAGACCAAGGCTTTAATGAGGTCTAGAACCACGGGGGCCTGACAGAAGCTAAACTGAGCATCAGTGAGCACATGATTGTTGAGTAAGTGCTGCTTAATAATAATCCCTTCCCTTCCATTAGCTTGCTGATGATCGGGAGCAGCATAATGTGTGGTAATTGGCCAAATTGGATTTGTCCTGCTTGTTGTGGACAGGACATATCTGGGCAATTTTCCACATTGTCGGGTGGATTCCTGTGTTGCGGCTGTATGGAACCCAATAGCCTTTGCTGTGTCCAGGACACTGATATCAATGATAGTCGGGACCTCAGGAGAAGGCCAAAAAGGTACATCCACTTGGCACTTCTGGCTGAAGATGGCTGCAATTGTTTCAGGCTTGTATTTTGCACTCACGTGCTGGGCTGCTTTATCATTGAGGACGGGGATGTTTATGGAGTCTCCTACTCCCATTAGGTGCTTAACTGTCCACCACTTTCTATTATTGGTGTTAACCTAGCTATTCCATAATTACGCAGATTAGCGGTGTTCCTTTTCCAAAATAAATCCTATATTGGCTGTTCTCCAGTCATCCAGCTATCAAACTCTCAATAGAGCCGGAAATAAAGTTCATGCAGTCAGCAATCCAATGATTCTTGCAGTCAAACGAGATCAATAATTTTTTCCAGTCATAGAATCACCGAATCATAGAGAAGGTGGCCCCTTAGCCCACTGTGCTGTGCTAGCTCTTTGAAAAGTCTAACCAATAATTCCCATTCACCAGCGATTCCTGAACTCAGTAATGGAACCAGTGACTTTGACAGTGTCGATGCAATATCATTATGAATGTTCTGGATCAAAATCTGGCTAGAGGTTGGATTATGATCGTCAAAGGTACAGATAACAGTGATTGCATAAAATAAAATGGCTGGAGAAGGCTGCACATGTCCGTTGAATGAATTTTGAAAGATTTCCCTGCCAAAAGGAACCAGAACAAGTTCCTATAAAATAATTAAATACTGCAGCCATATACAGCAATCTTAAGTAATCAATGATTGTATTGGAGTTCTGGATATATATTTTTTAAAAAGCATACAAGTGTATCAGCATCTACAATTCTCCCTCTAACTTAGCTGGGTGTGATTTCTGAAGTAAAGAAAGGTTAGCTTTCATGTGAAACATCAGACAAAAGGATATTTATTCTGTAACCAACTAAAATAGATTATCTGGTAGTTAACCTCATTGCTGCTTGCGAGCAGTATTTAATTATTTAAAGAAACTTGTTGTGGTTAACTAAAAATGTTAAAGACAGTATCAAACTTAAAGAAAAAGCCCATTATTGCACAAAGATGGGTGGCAGGTCAGAAGATTGGACAGAATATAAAAAGCAAAGAACGACTAAAAGATTAATGAGGAAAAATTAAAGTATGTCAGAAAGCTGGCTAGAAATATAAAAACAGTTAGATAGTAAGAGTTTCTATAGATATTTTTAAAAAGAGTCAACAAAGTGAGCGTTGGTCCTATAGAAAGTGAGCCTAGAGAATTCATTAGGAAAATAAGGAGATGGCAGATGAATTGAACAGGTATTTTGCATCGGTCTACACCATAGAGGATACAAGTAACATCCCAGAAATAGCTGTAAGTTAGGAAATGGAAGGAGGGAGGAACTCAAGAAAATTACAAGCACCAAGGAAGTAGTACTGAGCAAATTGTTAGAGCTGTGGGATAACAAGTCCCTGGGTCCCAATGGACTTTATCTTTGGGTCTTAAAAAAAGTGGCTTGTGAGATAATTGATATGTTGGTTTTAATTTTCCAAAATGCCCTAGATTTGGGAAAGGTTCCATTAGATTGGAAAATAGCCAATGTAACTCCTTTATTCAAAAAGGGGAGACAGAAAGCAGGAAACTACAGGTCAGTTAGCTTAACATCTGTCACAGGGAAAATGTTGGAAGTTATTAAAAACGATACAGCAGGGCACTTTGAAAATTTCAAGGTGACCAGGCAGAGTCAACATGGTTTTGTGAAAGGGAAATCATGTTTAACCAATTTATTGGAGTTCTTTGAAGAAGTAACATGTGCTGTGAATAAAGGGAAACCGGTGGATGTAATGTACTTAGATTTTTAGAAGGCATTTGATAAGGTGCCACATCAAAGGTTATTGTGGAAAATAAAAGCTCATGGTGCAGGGGGTGACATTTTGATATGGATAGAATATTGGCTAGCTAACAAAAAGAGAATAAGCATAAGTGGGTCATTTTCTGGTTGGCAAGATGTAACGAGTGGTGTGCCACAGGGATCAGTGGGGCCTCATCTTTTTACAGTTTATATAAATGATTTGGATGAAGCGACCGAAGGTATGTTGCTAAATTTGCTGATGACACAAAGACAGGTAGGAAAATAAGTTGTGAAGAGGACATAAGGAGGCTACAAAGGGATATAGATAGGTTAAGTGAGTGGGCAAAGATCTGCCAAATGGAGTATAATGTGGGAAAGTGTGAAATTGTCCATTTTGGCAGGAAGAATGAAAAAGAAGCATATTATCTAAATGGTGAGAGACTGCAGAGCTCTGAGATGCAGAGGGATCTGGGTGTACTAGTACATGAATCGCAAAAGGATAGCATGCAGGTATAGCACATAATTAGGAAAGCTAATAGAATGTTATTGTTTATCGCAAGGGAAATTGAATACAAAAGTAGGGAGGTTATGCTTCGGTTAAACAGGGCATTGGTGAGACCACATTTGGAGTACTGAGTACAGTACTGGTCTCCTTATTTAAGGAAGGATGTAAATGCATTGGAAGCAGTTCAGAGAAGATTTACTAGACTAATACCTGGAATGGGTGGGTTGTCTTACGAGGAAAGGCTAGGCTTGTATCCGCTGGAGTTTCAAAGAGTAAAAGGCGTCTTGGTTGAAACATACAAGATTCTGAGGGGTCTTGACAGGGTGGATTTGGAAAGAATGTTTCCTCTTATGGGAGAATCTAGAACTAGGGGTCACTGTTTAAAAATAAGGGGTTGCCCATTTCAGACAGAGATGAGGAGAATTTTTTCTCTGAGGGTCGTGAGTCTTTGAAACTCTCTTCCTCAAAAGGCGCTGGAAGCAGAGTCTTTGAACATTTTTAAGGCAGAGGTAGATAGATTCTTGATAAGCAAGGGGTTAAAAGATTATTGAGGGTAGGCGGGAACGTGGAGTCGATGTTACAACCAGATCAGCAATGATCTTGTTGAATCGCAGAGCAGGTTCGAGCGGCCAAGTGGCCTACTCCCGCTCCTAATTCGTATGTTCGTATGTACTCCAGTTTGCATAACCGCCAGTAACCTAAAAAAAAACTGAAATGCACAAGACCCAAGATACTAGCATGCAATTTTAATATAAAATATTTATTTGTAAATCTTTCTCATAGTAAGTCAGAGAATGCAGTGCATTAGAAGGAAAGGAACATTTTACCATATAAAACAATATCATTCTGCGCTTAAAATGAAGGTGTGTGCCTTGTCAGAGGTGTTATCAGACAAAGTCTAACTGATATTCAAAAGTTAAAAGGTATTCAGACTGGAGATCAGAATGGTGATTCTGTCTGTAGGAAAGTAAGAGGTTGCAGACACTGCGGCTCTAGTACTTACCATTCACAGAGGACATGTAGCAAATGATTGCCTTTTCTTTATACATTTTAAAATTAAACGCGACAGAAACGTGCATTATTCTTAGGTATGGCAGAAACAAATCCTTGGAATATTATACATCAGTAGCAAGCTCATCAACAACTTATGCAGATAATTCAGCTACATCCCACCAGGCTCAGTAATTTCTGCAAACCAGCTAATTAACAATTACTCAATGTTAGACAATTAATATGTGGTTAACATCTACCTGTATCTGAAGGAGGAGCCCCTGCTGAATAAAACTGGCTTGGCCTTTGGTTTAGGCTGGTCCATGAGTCTGAAAAAGGTGTGGTATTCGACACAGTTCTTCCAGAAGATCTTACACAGATCACGATCAGCCAGCAGAAACTCTAACGTATCCTGGTATGAATCCTGTAATTAAAACAGTCATCAGTATTATAATTAAAAGCAACTACAACTTGCATCCAATATAGCATGCAACAGAAAAGAAAATGGACACCTAGTCAAAGGAGGGGACATCAAGGAATGCTGAACACAAGCTTGGTCCAGAAGTTGCGTTTTTAAACGAGGATCCTAAAGGAGGAGAGAAAGGTGGAGGTTGAGAGAGCAAAGTCTAGAGTGTAGGGCTGAAAGCATTGCCGCCAATGGTGCAGCAAAGGGAAAGAAGAAACACAAGAGATGAGAGGGATGGAGAGTTCAAGTACAAGGGACGTTGAACAGCTGGAGAAAGTCACAGATACAGAGAGGGGCAAAGCCATGAAGAGATAAATACAAGGATATGAGAATTTTAAATGCAAGGTGTTAGGAAACCAGGAACGAATATAAGCCAGTGAGCACAGCAGTGATTGGTGAGCGAGACTTGGTACAGGATAGGATATGGGGAGCAGAATTTTGGATAAGCAGGCTTATGGAGGGTATAGGATGGGAGGCCAGTCCAGGAGAGCATTGGAAGAATTTAAGTCTGGAGGTGACAAAGGCATGAATGATGGTTTCAGCAGATGAGCTGAGGCAGGGGTGATGTTACAGATATGCAAGTAGGCGTGGCCTTCGTGATGGAGAGGACACTCAAGTCTGGGTGAATTAGGGCATCAAGGTTGTGAACAGTCTGGTTCAACCTGAGGTGGTGGCGAGGGAGTGGATCGAACTGATAGCAAGGCTAAGATGTTTGAGATGGGGCCAAAGACAATGGGTTTGTTCTTCTCAGTGCTTAGCTGTGTTTAGGAAATTGCAGCTCATCCAAGACCAGATAGCAGTCTGAAAACATAAACACAGTGAAGGGTTGAGAGAGTGGTGAAGGATGTCATCACCATACATGTGCAAACTGACACCATCTCTGGAGGATGTTGCCAAAGGACACCACAAGAATGAGGAAGAGGAGGGAGACCAAGGATAGAGCCTTGGGGACTCCGGAGAGTCAACAGTGCAAGAACAGAAGAAAAGTCAATGCTGGATATGTTCTACCTATGACTGCATAGACAAGAATGAATGAATTTGCATTCTTATAGCGCCTTTCACAACCTCAGGATATCTCAAAGCGCTTTTACAGCCAATTAAGTACTATTGCAGTGCAGAAACCGGGGCAGCAAATTTATGCACAGCAAGGTCCCACAAACATCAATGAGATAATGACCAGATAATCTGTCTTAGTGACGTTGGTTGAGGGTTGAAGGATAAATATTGGCCAGGACAGCAGAAAAAACTCCCTGCTCTTCAAATCATGCCGTGAGATCGTTTATGACCACCCGAAAGGGCAGATGCGGCCACGGTTTAACGTGTCATCCAAAAGATAGCACCTCTAACAGTGGGGCACTCCTTAGTACAGTCAGCCTTGACTTTGTGCTCAAGTCGCTGGAATAGGACTTGAACCCATGACCTTCAAACTCAAAGGTTGTAGCCACTGAGCCATGGCTAACATCTGAGGGGTGAGAATACACAAATGCCAAGAGTCTGAGAACAGGAGATGGAGCAAGATTACAGGAATGTAGAGGTGTGGAGAAAGGCTTTGATGTTCTGAATAAACATGGATTGTAAAGAAAGGATGTTGGCAGTTGCTGCTGGATTGCATTTAGATACTCTAAGGTGCAATAACTTAAAGGTGAATGATTGCAGATATCTGACTTTGAACTGTAAAGTGTGAATGAACCAATACTCAGTGCAATTATCTAACTTCCACTCATGTTTGTCGTGGCGCATATTTTGGTTGAATTCCAGGGGGCTGGCATCCACGAGACAGTTCACAATGTTCATGGCCTGCAGCAATCTCAATTCTCAAACTGCCTCTCTCATTCCTCTTCACTGCTGTCTCCAGCTTTAAAAACAAAACCTTAAAACCCATCTTTCTGATTAAGCTTTTGTTCGCTTCTCTCAATTCCCCTATCACTTTCTACAATGCACACTATACTGAATGCTTTAACAGATCTAAGGGGAATTTTTAATCTTAGAGATAGAAAAACAGCAAGCAGCAAACAATGAACCCTTCCCAAAGCCTCAAACCGTACATGGACTTCTGGGTGGAGCTTGATGAGGAATCTTTTCCTCTTGAAGCTAAGTTTCCGAATCTTCGCCCAGTTGAAGGTGTTAATTTTTGTGTTGCCCTAAGGAGGGAGAAAGAATAAAAATGTTATGAATTTAAATCTATAAGCCTGCGGCTGGATTTAGCTGTCCCGCTTCCAGACACAGGTGTTCAAGAATTAAACTACTCTCCTTAAACAAACAGTCCCAATGGCATATATTGATTACCTAGCAATGATTACCTGCCAATGCTGCTCATTAAGGCTGTTCACAGCACTCCAGACGACTCCCCTGCTCCGACTGAGAAAGGAATTAACCAGGGAAAATTGCTAACTGGTATATCTACCTACCAATAGAAGAATCTATTCAAGAGATTGTGAACAAGCATATACTCTTGGACAGCAAAGTAGTATTTCTGGAGTGATGCATCCATGGTACAAGACTACTTCGAGCCACCATTAAACAAAACAGTTTAGAAAAGTCACACGGAAGAATAGAGAAACTAATGAAAGGAGACTAAAAGGATGATTTGAAGAAGGCAAAAATGGATTATGAATAGACTAGTACTTTGTTTTGTTCACAACATAATAGCAGTAAGTGCAGTCTCCTCTCAGCTCACACTGTCTCGCTGTTTGAGCCGAGAACCAGTATGTTGGGTTTATATTTAATTTAAAGCTCTACCTGAAACACCAGCACTCCCATGTGGGCGACAGCCAAATTGATTTTTGCCCCTTCCCTGTCAGAGGCCGGGTGAAACCGAATTCCATACATCTCAAGCTTCCGTGCTATCTCAAGTACCTGGAAATCTGACTCAGCTGGAGTCTGGCCTCTGGAACACATACAAAACACTGTTACTAAGAATACAGCTCAGAGTAATGTGCTACAGTTGTATGTACATTAGCCTTTCAGCAACTGTCCTTTGTGAACTTCCACAGTTCCCCCTTGTAAATATGAATTATGTAGACCTCAGGGCCATCAGAACATGGCCAGAACACGATAGGCCCAGAGATTCAGTAATAAGTAGCTCATCTGTTTGATAAGCTTTGCAATTGAGGCGTTCAAAAAAGACTTGAGATTTTTCTGTCACAATGGCACATCAGGGCTGCATATGGTAGTGGATATAGGTTCAACACCACCCATACAACTCTACCTACCTCAGCCATCATGTTTGTAGCAAGGTGTTGAGTGGAGGCGAGCTGTCCCCACAGCAGACTCCATCCCTTTTAGAAGTTCTGCCTCTGATGAATAATGTCCATAATATTGCCCAGTTCCAAGTTTGTGGTATCAAGAGTATACAGGTTCCAAAATCATTCCAGGACGCGGTTACAAGTAACAAGATCCTAGTTAGCAATTTAGGTAGAAGCTAACACACCAACATCACTCTGTTATCAATCATATCCATACTATCTACAGAAAACATCACAGTGACAAATCCCTCCTCCCACTTCCAGTGAGATGCTCCTCAGCAGCAGGGTTCTGGAACTTGCATCTAGGAGGACGTCAATATCAAGGCAAGTCACTGGTTTTCATCCTTCACATTACCTGTCAATATGAGACAAAGATTTCTTTCGTTTTTCAAAAACATTTCCTTTTCCCTGCACCTTCCTCTCAATTTCCCAATGGCATATCGCCAATTGCTAGCCAGGAGGGCACAGGGCTCCAGCAATGCAGCTTTGCACCCAGCCACACAGATATATTGCATCTTCTGAATTTCCATCTCAACAGAAACCCATCCTTTGAAGTTTTTGCAGCAAAGGGGAATTCAAGTCCTAAATGTTCTACAGTTACAGTACCAAGATGCAACCATTATTTCAAAGTCCAGTTCCAATTGGCAAGAACACATAGCAAGTGCACATGCCACACCATATTGAAATTAATACCCATTCCAAAAATGTACATGTTGAATGACCCATGTTTTTCTTGTTATGAAGCACAATTGCATTTTTCCAACACTTCATGGACATTTAATCACAAGGCAATGTTAGACACTGGATTTAAGAAGAATCTTGCCCAACTCCAAATTCTCCAACAGGCACAGAGGTTTTCATAAAATCAAATAGTGTAAGCCTTGGCTTAGAAACTGCTGTCTGTACAGTTACTTGT
Organism: Heterodontus francisci; assembly: GCF_036365525.1. NCBI lineage: Eukaryota > Metazoa > Chordata > Chondrichthyes > Heterodontiformes > Heterodontidae > Heterodontus > Heterodontus francisci. The sequence continues at coordinate 19,835,667 of NC_090381.1, forward strand.
GTATATGCATCATTTAGACGCAATGATACAGCTGACGGAACAAATTACCAGCACAGAAATGAGCCATTTTGCCCAATTAAGTGTATATGCTCCACATGAGCCTCCACCCATCCTCTTCATCTTACCCCATCAAAATATCCTTCTATTCCTTTCTCCTTCTTGTGCTTATCTAGCTTCCCTTTAAATGCTACATCTAAGCTATTCACCTCAACTATTCTTTGTGATAGCAAGTTCCGCATTCTAACCACTCTGAGTAAAGAACTTTCTCCTGAATTCCGCATTAGATTTTTTTAGTGTCTATAATATATTTTTGCCCCTCGTTCTGGTCTCGCCCAGAAGTTGGATCATCTTCAGTATGTCAACTCTATGAATCTTAAAGCCCTCAACTTGTTCAATCTTTCCTTACAGGTATAACCTCTTAGTTCCAATATAATTCTAGTAAATCTCTTTTGCACCTTCTCCAGTGCCTCTATATCATTTTTATAATATGGAGACAAGAATTATTCACAATACCTCAGGTGCGATCTAACCAAAGTTCTCCATATGTTTAACATAACCACTCTGTTTTTCAATTCTATCACTCTAGAAATGAACCAGAGTATTTTTTTTTAAATGGCCTTATGAAGCTGCATCACTACTTTGCATTCTGATGAAAGGTCATCGACTTGACACGTTAACTGCTTTTCTCTCCCAAAATGACTCCTGACAACGCATCCGGCGTGCTGACGTCATCAGAGTGCTCCCAGCTGCACATATGTGCAGAACGTCTCTTGCTGTCAGTAAGGTGCTGCGCATGCGCAGTCTACGTTCTTGCCAGTACTAATTCGCGCATGCGCATGAAAACGTCATCCAGTCCCACCACCCGGCAGGAACCCAACTTACCCCCCTCCCCCAGTCTCTCGCTTGCTGTCTCCCTCTCCTCACCTGCCTGGGCCTCTCTCTCTCTCCGCTGCTTCCCCCATGGGCAGCAGAAGCAGAAGAGGTTGGGGGTGGGGGTGGGGAGGAGAAGTGGGAAGTGGGGGGAGAATCAGAAGCAAGCGGGGGGTTGGGGGAGGGAAAGTAGGGAGTGAGTAGCTGATGGGGATAAAGTGGCGAGGCCAGGAGTGAGTGACCAACGACGGGGGGAGGGTTGAAGTGGTGAGCGAAACGAGCGGCTGATGGGGGTGAAGCGGGGGGGGTTTGATGCGGAGAGCGAGTGGCTAAGGGAAGGCAGCGGTCAGGCGGGGAACAAGTGGCGAGCAGGCACGCAGGAGGCAATGCCGGGGAAAAGCAGAATATTGCTTGGGGTGGGATCGTAGCGATTGAATTAACTTTGTTTTTTTGTGATAAATTGAGCAGCGCCATCTTCAATCCTGGCAGCTGCCTAAAACGTTGCAGTATTGCACCACCTAGTGGCTGCGTTGTCAGCAAACGCAGCCTTTCTCTCCACAGATGCGCCCTAACCTGCTGAGCATTTCCAGCATTTTCTGTTTTCGTTTCAGATTTCCAGCATCCACAGTATTTTGCTTTTGTTTCACTACTTCGTGATCTGTGTATCTTAACCCCAGGTCCCTTTGTTCCTGTACCCCATTTATAGACACTTACTTTCCAAGGAGTACATGGCCTCCTTACTCTACCAAAATGCACCACCTCACAATTACGAATATTGAAATTTATCTGCCACTTATTCACCCATTCTGCACTTTTAATTTGTTTTTGTTTTAAAATGTGTTTCATGGGATGTGGGTCTCGCTGGCGAGGCTAGCATTTGTTGCCCTCGAGAAGATGGGGGCGAGCTGCCCTCTTGAACCAATGCAGTTCATCTGGTGTGGTTACACCCACAGTACTGTTAGGGGGGAAATATCAGGATTTTAATCCCGCAAGTGAAGCAATGCCATGTATTTCCAAGTCAGGATAGTGAGAGACTTGCAGGGGAACTTAAAGGTGGTGGTGTTTGTATGCGTCTGCTGCCCTTGTCCTTCTAGATGGAAAAGGTCATGGGTTTGGAAGATGCTGTCTAAGAAGTGAGTTGTTGCAGTGCATCTTATAGATGGTACACACTGCTGCCATTGTGCGTCGGTGCCAGAGGGAGTGAACGTTTAAGATGGTGTATGGGGTGCCGATCAAGCAGGCTGCTTTGTCCTGGATGGTGTCGAGCTTTCTGAGTACAGTTGGAGCCATACCCATCCAGGTAAGTGAAGAGTATTCCATCACATTCCTGACTTGTGCCTTGTAGATGGTAGAAAGGCTTTGGGGAGTCAGAAGGTGGGTTACGCACTGCAGAATTCCCAGCCTCCGACCTGTTCTTCTAGTCACAGCATTTATGGGGCTGCTCCAGTTCAGTTTCTGTTCAATGGTAACCCCCCGAGTGTTGGTGGTGGGGGATTTAGCGATGGTAATGCCATTGAATGTCATGGGGAGATAGTCAGATTTTCTCTTGTTGGAGATAGTCATTGCCTGGCACTTGCATGGCACAAATGTTACTTACCACTTATCAGCCCAAGTCTGAATATGGATATGCATTTGGACAGGGACTGCTTCAGTATCTGAGGAGTTGCGAATGATACTGAACACTGTACAATCGTCAGTGAACATCCCCACTTCTGATCTTATGATGGAGGGAAGGTCATTGATGAAGCAACTGAAGATGGTTGGGCCTAGGACACTACCCTGAGGAACTCCTGCAGTGATTTCCTGGAGCTTAGATGATTGACCTCCAACAACCACAACCTTTTTCCTTTGTATTAGGTATGACTCCAACTAGTGCAGAGTTTTCCCCCCGCCCCCCCCCGATTCCCTTTGACTTCAGTTTGGCTAGGCTTCCTTGATGCCACACTCAGTGAAATGCTGCCTTGATATTAAGGGCAATCACTTTCATCTCAAGTTCAGCTCTTCTGTCCATGTTTGGACCAAGGCTGTAATGAGGTCAGGAGCCGAGTGGCCCTGGCAGAACCCAAACCAAGCATCGGTGAGCAGGTTATTGCTGTTTTAAGTGGCGCTTGATAGCATTGTCACTTTGTTGATGATTGAGAGTAGGCTGAGGGGCGTTAATTGGTCGGATTGAATTGTCCTGCTTTTTGTGCACAGGACATACCTGGGCAATTTTCCACATTGTTGGTGAAATGTGTGTTATAGTTGTACTGGAACAGCTTGGCTAGGGGCACAGCTAATTCTGCAGCACAAGTCTTCAATACTACAGCCAGGATGTTATGAGGACCCATAGCCTTTGCAGTGTCCAGTGCCTTCGGATGTTTCTTGACATCATGTGGAGTGAATTGAATTGGATGAAGACTGGCATCCGTGATGCGGAGGACCTCAGGAGGAGGCCGAGATGGATCATCCACTCTGCACTTCTGGTTGAAGATAGTCGCAAATTCATCTGCCTTTTCTTTTGCACTGATGTGCTGGGCTCCCCCATCATTGAGGATGGGGATATTTGTGGAGTCTCCTCCTCCTGTTAGTTGTTTAATTGTCCACCACTATTCAGGACTGGATGTGGCAAGATTGCAGAGCTTTGATCTGATCTGTTGGTTTTGAGATCACTTAGCGCTGTCCATTGCATGCTGCTTCTGCTGGTTTGCATGCAAGTAGTCCTGTGCTGCAGCTTCACCAGGTTAACACCTCATTTTTAGGTATGCCTGCTGCTGCTGCTGCTGAAATGCTTTCCTGCACTCCTCATTGAACCAGGGTTAATCCCTGGCTTGATGGTAATGGTTATGATGAATATGCCGGGTCATGAGTTTACAGATTGTGACTGAATACAATGCTGCTGCTGATGGGGCACAGCGCCTCATGGATGCTCAGTGTTGAGCTGCCAGATATTTTTATTAATGTCTTCCTGTATTTTGTGCAGTGTTCCTCCATATTAACTACATCTCCCAATTTGACGTCATCTGCAAATTTTGAAATTGTACTTCTGGTTTCCAAGTCCAGATCGTTTATGTAAATGGTGAACATTGATCCCAACACCAATCCTTGCGGAATACCACTTCCCACCATTTGCCAATCTGAGGAACTACCGTTAACCCCTACTAAGCTTTCCAAAAGTTTAATCGTGGTTGGTTTATTTCCAGGCAATAGTCAGAGAGCAGTAATCCAGTCAACAGAGAGAATATAACCATGAGAGTGGTTTATAACTGCCATTTCGGCCCTGAGGTTAGCATGCAGTTAACAATTCATTCTAAGAGCTCTATTTTTCTCTTCTTGCGTCCTATAAGCTTATTTAATGTCTCTTTCCCTGACATTGTGCAGATATTAAGGCGCAGAACAATCAACACTCTAAGGAAGGATTACCAAATACAATAATATTTTTGTGGAATAATTGAGTACTAGGAAATACCTAGTAAATACCAAGCTATACATACAAACATCATTGATAGATATCACTCAACAGTTCAGAGCTAATAGAAAGAACTTCAATTAGTGCAATGGGATCTTTAAAGATCTGCTTCCAAAGAGATAATCCCATGCAGGGATTATGCAAAGATCAGATGTTACTGTGGAGTCACACTCAATGTGAGCGTACGTTACAGCTCAATCCATGTAATTAGGAGCAGGATCAAGATTCACTTGTTTGTCAAATTCCAATACGTTAACAAGTAAAAGTCTTTTATGTGCTTGCACTCCTGCTATCGCAGAGCTCAGGGAACGACCCATCAACTTTCTTCCTCAAAGGAATGTTTTTCTTTGCAATAAGGTGCAGTGAGGGTATTGGCTGATTCAAACATTTTTTGCAACAGGGATTGCAGGGTTGGAGGACATTAGAGGTAGGGAGCAGTGAGGCCATAAAAAGATTTACACACAAGGATAAAAATTTAAAAACTGAGGCATTGGGAGACCGGGAGCTAATGCAAGTCAGAGAACAGGAGTTCTGAGCAAGTGAGAATTGATGCGGGACAGGATGTTGACAGCAGAGTTACAGATGAGCTCAACGGGAGAGAATTGGACTAGTAGAGTTGGGGATTTCAGCAGAAGGTCTGCAGCTGGGACAGAGATAGGCAACATTATGGAGGTGGAATTAGACAGCCTTTGTGATTGAGATGACGATGTTTGAAGCTTAGCTCAGGGTCAAATAGGTCCCAAGACTGCAAACAGTCTGGTCCAACCAGAGACATTGACCAGGGAAGATGATGAAAATGGAGCTTGTGGTGAGGGCCGAAAACTAGTATCAAACAGCAGTCTGAGAACACAGACAATAGAGAGGTCAAGGGAGGTGGACGTAGAGCTGGGAGGTTTTTTTTTTATTCATTCATGGGATGTTGGCGTCGCTGGCTAGGCCAGCATTTATTGCCCATCCCTAATTGCCCTCGAGAAGGTGGTCGTGAGCTGCCTTCTTGAACCACTGCAGTCCTTGCGAGGTAGGTACACCCACAGTGCTGTTAGGAAGGGAGTTCCAGGATTTTGACCCAGTGACAGTGAAGGAACGCCGATATAGTTCCAAGTCAGGATGATGTGTGACTTGGAGGGGAACTTGCAGGTGTTCCCATGCATTTGCTGCCCTTGTCCTTCCAGTTGGTAGAGGTCGCGGGTTTGGAAGGTGTTGTCTAAGGAGCCTTGGTGCATTGCTGCAGTAGATCTTGTGGATGGTACACACTGCTGCCACTGTGCGTCGGTGGTGGAGGGAATGAATGTCACCCCATCCACAAACAATCAAGCGGGCTGCTTTGTCCTGGATGGTGTCGAACTTCTTGAGTGTTGTTGGAGCTGCACCCATCCAGGCAAGTGGAGAGTATTCCATCACACTCCTGACTTGTGCCTTGTAGATGGTGGACAGACTTTGGGGAGTCAGGTGGTGAGTTACTAGCCGCAGGATTCCTAGCCTCTGACCTGCTGTTGCAGCCACGGTATTTATATGGCTACTCCAGTTCAGTTTCTGGTTAATGATAGCCCCTAGGATGTTGACAGGGGGCATTCAGCAATGGTAATGCCATTGAATGTCAAGGGGAGATGGTTAGATTCTCTCTTGTTGGAGATGGTCTTTGCCTGGCACTTAAGTGGCAAGTAACATTCGTGTCACACATCAGCCCAAGCCCAAATATTGCCCAGGTCTTGCTGCATTTCTACATGGACTGCTTCAGTATCTGAGGAGTCGCAAATGGCGCTGAACACTGAGCAATCATCAGTGAACATTCCCACTTCTAACCTTATGACTGAATGAAGGTCATTCATGAAGCAACTGAAGATGGTTGGGCCTAGGACACTATCCCGAAGAACTCCTGCAGTGATGCCCTGCAGCTCAGATGATTGACCTCGAACAACCACAACCATCTTCCTTTGCGTTAGGTATGACTCCAACCAGCAGAGAGTTTTCCCCGATTCCTATTGACTTCAGTTTTGCTAGGGCTCCTTGAGGCCATACTCAGTAAAATGCTGCCTTGATGTCAAGGGCAGTGACTGTCACCTCACCTCTTGAGTTCAGCTCTTTTGCCCACGTTTGAACCAAGGCTGTAATGAGGTCAGGAGCTGAGTTGCCCTGGCAGAACCCAAACTGAGCGTCACTGAGCAGGTTATTGCTCAGTAAGTACCGCTTGATGGTACTGTTGTTGACATCTTCCATCACTTTACTGATGATTGAGAGTAGACTGATGGGGCAGTAGTTGTCCCGGTTGGACTTGTCCTGCATTTTGCATACAAGACATACCTGGGCAATTTTCCACATTGCAGGGTAGATGCCAGTGTTGTAGCTGTACTGGAACAGCTTGGCTTTGGGTGCGGAAAGTTCTGGAGCACAGGTCTTCAGTACTATTGCTGGAATATTGTCAGGGCCCATAGCCTTTGCAGTATCCAGTGCCTTCAGTCATTTCTTGATATCACGTGGAGTGAATCGAATTGGCTGAAGTCTGGCATCTGTGATGCTGGGGAATTCAGGAGGAGGCCGAGATGGATCATCCACTCAGCACTTCTGGCTGACGATTGTTGCAAATGCTTCAGCCTTATCTTTCGCACTGATGTGCTGGGCTCCCCCATCATTGAGGATGGGGATATTTGTGGAGCCACCTCCTCCAGTTAGTTGTTTAATCGCCACTATTCACGGCTGGATGTGGCAGGACTGCAGAGCTTAGATCTGATCCGTTGGTTATGGGATCGCTTAGCTCTGTCTATCGCATGCTGCTTAAGCTGTTTGGCATGCAAGTTGTCCTGTGCTGTAGGTTCACCAGGCTGACACCTCATTTTGAGGTATGTCTAGTGTTGCTCCTGGCATTCCCTCCTGCACTCTTCATTGAACCAGGCTTGGTCTCCTGGATGGATGGTAATGGTAGAGTGGGGGATATGCTGGGCCATGAGGTTACAGATTGTGGTTGAGTATAATTCTGCTGCTGATGATGGCCCACAGCACCTCATGGATGCCCAGTTTTGCATTGCTAGACCTGTTTGAAATCTATCCCATTTAGCGCGATGGTAGTGCCACACAACACGATGAAGGGTATCCTCAATGTGAAGGCAGGACTTCGTCTCCACAAGGACTGTGTATTGGTCAGTCCTACCAATGCTATCATGGACAGATGCATCTGTGGCAGGCAGATTGGTGAGGACGAGGTCAAGTATGTTTGTCCCTGTTGTTGGTTCCCTCACCACCTGCCGTATACCCAGTCTAGCAGCTATGTCCTTTAGGACTCAGCCAGCTCGGTCAATAGTGGTGCTACTGAGCCACTCTTGGTGATGGACAATCAAGTCCCCCACCCAGAATACATTCTGTGCCCTTGTCAACCTCAGTGCTTCCTCCAAGTGGTGTTCAACATGGAGGAGTACTGACTCATCAGCTGAGGGAGGCTGGTAGGTAGTAATGAGCAGGAGGTTTCCTTGCCCATGTTTGACCTGATGACATGAGACTTCATGGGCTCTGGAGTAGACGTTGAGGACTCCCAGGGCAACTCCCTCCTGACTGTATACCACCTGCTGATGGGACAGGATATACCCAGGGATGGTGATGGCAGTGTCTGGGACATTATCTCTCAGGTATGATTCCGTGACTATGACCATGTCAGATGTTGCTTGACTAGTCTGTGGGACAGCTCTCCTAACTTTGGCACAAGCCCCCAGATGTTATTAATGAGAACTTTGCAGGGTCGACAGGGCTGGGTTTGCCTTTGTCGTTTCCGGTGCCTAGGTCAATGCCAGGTGGTTCATCCGGTTTCATTCCTTTGTTATTGACCTCTGAGTAGTTAGATACAACTGAGTGGTTTGCTAGGCCATTTCCGAAGGCATGCAAGAGTCAACCACATTATTGTGGGTCTGGAGTCACATGTAGGCCAGACCAGATTTCCTTCCCTAAAGGACATTAGTGAACCAGATAGGTTTGTACAACAATCGACAATGGTTTAATCTCCATCATTAGACTCACTTTTAATTCCAGATTTATTAACTGAATTCAAATTCCACCTTCTGCTGTGGTGGGATTCGAACTCATGCCCCCAGTGCAATACCCTGGGTCTCTGGGTTAGTCCAGTGACAATACCATTATGCCACCGCTTCCCCTTGCGATCATAAATATGGAACCTGACTGTGGATGATGCTGCCAAGCATGCAGATGAGGAACAGGAGAGGCCAAAGATAGATCTTTGCGGAATCTCCAAAATGACAGTGCTGGGTTGGAAGGGCAGCCACTGCTGGATATGCTCTGGCTATGATCTGTAAAATGTACCTTGGGAAAATGTCCCACTTTGTAGTAGTTTTACAGTTCTAAGCTGTATGACATTCTGATATTCTGTGGCGAGGAAGCTAGTTTTGCATAGCAAAACTAGATGCAGAGGCATGTGGGTGCCCTAGTGCATGAATCGCAAAATGTTAGTATGCAGATACAGCACGTAATTAGGAAAGCTAATAGAATGTTATCGTTTATTACGAGGGGAATTTAAAAGAAAAGTAGGGAGGTTATGTTTCACCTATACAGGCCATTGGTGAGACCACATCTGGAGTACTGTGTACAGTACTGGTCTCCTTATTTAAGGAAGGATGTAAATGCGTTGGAGGCAGTACAGAGAAGGTTTACTAGACTAATACCTGGAATGGGTGGGCTGTCTTACGAGGAAAGACTGGACAGGCTAGGCTTGTATCTGCTGGAATTTAGAAGAGCAAGAGGCAACTTGATTGAAACATATAAGATCCTGAGGGGTCTCGACAGGGTGGATGTGGAAAGGATGTTTCCCCTTGTGGGAGAATCTCGAACTAGGAGGTCACTGTTTAAAAATAAGGGGTCGCCCATTTAAGACAGACACGAGGAGAAATCTTTTCTCTCAGAGGGTCGTGAGTCTTTGGAATTCTCTTCCTCCAAAGGCGGTGGAAGCAGAGTCTTTGAATATTTTTAAGGCAGAGGTAGATAGATTCTTGATAAGTAATGGGATGGAAGGTTATCGGGGGTTGGTGGAAGCATGGAGTAATGAGTTCAGCCATGAACGTATTGAGTAGTGGAGCAGGCTCGAAGGGCCGAGTGGCCTACTCCTGCTCCTAATTCATATGTTCGTATGTAATTTCCCAGAGTACAACAGCTGGATTCCAACTGTCAAGGTCTGCTGCCATGGTGCAACACACTGATGTTCCCAAGCACCATGTCACTAAATAATGGGGTTTCCAGATAGTGTGGAGGTAATGTGGCTCTGAGCCACATTAAGTTCCAAGGACCACAACCCGATCATTGCTGAATTAGCCAAACTCAAAAGGACAGCGGAGGGAATGCTTCAACTACCAGATTCCCTATTCCTGATCACTATTCTGGTACTTTTATTGGAAAGCACAAGCTTAGATGTCAAGCAAGCAGAGTGTCAGGTCTAGTTAGACGTTTTGCCATGTTTTGACTCCCTCCTCCCTGTCACCACTACCCACGCCCCCACCCCTACGGTCAAATAATTCAAACACCAACTGACATGCATAAAAAATGGCCCATTCAGCAGAGGCATCAATGAGTTGCAGGCATCTGCACTCCAGCAGTAATCAGCTTCAGGAAAGTAATGGGAGTGTGGGGGGGAAAATGTACCCCAACATCAGTCACTGTCTTCTGGTGGGGATGGGGTTGGGGAAGAGACAGATGATCTATATCAGGAGGAAAATACCAGTTTTATTTATCTGAATTTATAAACATCTTACACACTATACAGTTCCAGCATTTTATTTTCCTAAAAAAAGGAATCAGTGTGGTTGAGAAAACAAATTCTTTTTGTTCAAAACCCACCTAACCACACCCCCCACACCCATCTAAAAACTTCAGCTGTGCCATTCTGAAGCATCCAGCTCTGAACAACAGTTCACTGTGCCAGACAAGCAGCGTTGAAGAGCACCAACCTTTCACTGCCACATATATCAGAAATAGATGTTCTAAGCCATGTAAGCAAACCTCATGCCTTGAGAAAAGCGATGGGTCTTTGTCTCAAAGGTGCACGTTTCGCTGCTCCTGCCCACTGCAAAGGCAAAAGCTTTGAAAATGAAGTGGTGATAGATAAACAGCACACTTGACAGGATGAATGGAAAAACAACAGCTCATTATTGAAGGAAAATCCTCCTCACTATGGTAGAGGTTAAGAGGAGCAAAAATGCTGCATAAAATGACACATGAAAGGGTGCTAGACTGACAAGGAACAGAGGATTGGGATTTTATTTTGTTTGCAAACTAAACACAAGGTCTGACAGCTGTTTCAGATAAACAATACTCACATGTTTTGCCAGTGAAATTCTATAATCTTTTCCTGCAACCTTTTCTGGTTTGGCAAGAGTGTTTTATTCATAAAGTACTCCAGATCCACAGCTTCATCGCAATCTCCAAGTTCAGCTAAAAAGAAAAGGAGGAAGATGTATTTTAATGGTGCAACAATCAATCAGAATTACAGAAGGGCAAGTATGTTATAATGAACCGTTCCTGATTTTGCACGGAAAAATTGAGATATTAGGGGTCACTATCAATAACCCAGGAATGGGGTGAGCCCAGTCCAAACTGTGGGAATAAAATCTCCAGAACCCATCAGGCCAGAAATAGATGTGCAGGCCTGGAAAGAGAAGGAGTGTTACACAATAATTAAATAATCTACACATTCATTACACTAAAGCAGGGCTGGATAAAGAGAAGATATGAGAGAAGGATATATCTGCAGAACATTATTATTTTGGGCGGCACAGTGGTGCAGTGGTTAGCACCGCAACCTCACAGCTCTAGCGACCCCGGTTCGATTCTGGGTACTGCCTGTGCGGCGTTTGCAATTTCTCCCTGTGACCGCGTGGGTTTTCGCCGGGTGCTCCAGTTTCCTCCCACAGCCAAAGACTTGCAGGTTAATAGGTAAATTGGCCGTTGTAAATTGCCCCTAGTGTAGGTAGGTGGTAGGAGAATGGTGGGGACGTGGTAGGAAATATGGGATTAATGCAGGATTAGTATAAATGGGTGGTTGTTGGTCGGCACAGACTCGGTGGGTCGAAGGGCCTGTTTCAGTGCTGTATCTCTCTATGACTCTAATGTGCAATTTCAAATACATTGTAATTTACTAAATGGAAACGAGGTAATAAAATTAACATGGCACCAAGACTGTTTTTGATCCAATGTGTTGAAGGTCCCATTATAGGCAATTCATGCCTACAAGTGCTCAGTATAGAATTCATAATACAAGCGTAGCAGCACCTCTGGAAACTGGGCAGAATATGATTAGCACAGAGATCTCGCAGGGTTAGAGGACTGGAGGAAGTAACATAGATAGAAAGTGGTGAGCCCATGGAGAGATCTGAGTACAAGAATGAGAATTCTAAAACAGGCATCGCCAGACCAAGTGCAAATGTCGATCAGTGAGCACAGGAGTAATTGATGTGACTGAAACATTCTCCTACTCTTCAACTGACCATCGTGCTTTCGTTAATTAGCCTTCTAGAGGTACTATGCCTCAATGACCTTGCATCAGAACTGACTTGAAATGTTAACGCTGCTTCTCTCTCTACAGATGCTGCCTGACCGGAGTATTTCCAGCACGTTGTTTTTATTTCAGATTTCCAGCATCCACAGTATTTTGCTTTTATTTCAGTCTACTCAAAACCTTGCTGTCCTATTTGATCAAGTTCAGCTTCCAAACCTGCATCCTCCCCATTACAAAAACTGCTTACTTCCACCTCTAACATTACTCGTCTGTCTAATTCAGCTAATCTGCTGCTGAAGCCCCCAGCCGTGCTTTCATTACCAGCAGACTCAAATATCCCAAAGTTCATCAGGCCGGCCTCCCACCTTGCACCGTCCGTAAACCTGAGCTCATCCAAAACCCTGCTACTGGTATCCAAATTCACATCAATTTCCATTCACTCATAACACCACCCCCCCCACCACCCGTGTTCACTGACCTACATTGGCTCCCAGCCCACCAAGACCTATTGTAAAATTATCTTGTTTATATCCCTAAATGGCCTCAAACCTCACACCCATCTCAGTAATCTTCTCCAGTGCCACAACCTGGCAAGAACTCCATGTTTTTTCCAATTCTGGCTTCTCGTTCATCCGGCTCTCCCTTCATCCCACTATTGGCAGATAGTCCTGCAGGTGTCTAAGCCCAAGCTCTGAAATTCCCTCCCTAATACCTCCATCTTTCTCTCCTCCTTTAAGATACTCTTCAAAATCTGCAACTTTGGTCAAATGTTCAGTCATCCATCTAAATACTTCCTTCTTTGATTCAGTGTCAGTTTTTGTGTAATTACACTCTTAGAGCGCCTTAGGTCACTTATGACATTAAAGGCACTATATAAATGTAAGTAGCTGTTTTGCCTAGTCAGTGCTGTCTCATACCTTTAATGGTTTTACCTTTAGCCCTTCTTCATCGAAAAACTTCATCTTGGGCCCATTATTTCCTCTGGGCTCAAATGGCATGCCACATTTCTTATGCAACTAATGCAGCCTTCAGAAGACTGTGTTTTCTTTTTGCCCATCACTTCAACCATTGCCTAACCACCTTGGCTATTCCCCCAACGCAATTTGAAAATCTGCAACCTCATCCATAAATACCTCCACGGCCATGTCCCAACCTCCCAGAGTCTCAAACCAAACCCTTCAACCCTAGTTCCTTATACCTCCTCCATTCGCTCCCATAAATCTGCTCTAAGTAGTACCATGGCAAATTTCTCTATGTTAAACTTGCTGCATAATTGCAAGTTGTGCTGCTTACTTTTTTATGTCAAGCACTTTTTGCTCCCCTCAACAACACATCCCAAGTCAAAATGTCAATACTCTTCTCATACCTGGGGTGATGCTGTCTGTATCCCCTCTCGTACTCCTGGACAAAGCATAATTTTTAAAAAGTTCCCAAAAGCTTTGAACACTTCATCACAACTTTTTCTATGGCCAGAATTTTACGTTGGGCTGGAGGCCCCGTTCAATGTGCAAAAAGTAGGGGTCAAGCCTGCCTCTGCCGAGCCTGGGAGCCACGCAGTAATTTTACGTGGCCCAGGCTCTTAATTGGCCCCGGGTGGGATTTCTGCCACCAAGGCAGGAAGTCCCGCCTCCAAGAGCTGCTGGCCAATCAGCGGGCCAGCAGCGCCACCAGGAGCGGTGGTCATTGCTGGGACCGTACCAGGGAGAGAAGCAGCAATGGAGCCGGCCGTGGAATCAAGTTAGGCATGTGGGGCCTTATTGGGGACAATCGGCTGGGCCCCAGCGAGGCAAGGGGGGAGGCATTTGAGGGAACCGGGGGGGGGGGGGGGGGGGGATGTGCTGCAGTGTGGATGGCTTATGCTATGGGGGAGCCCTCTGTGGGGAACAGGGTGCATGATCAGGAGGACGCACCCCACCACCCCCGGCGGTTTTACCAGATGGCTTCATGGGGTACGATACCAGCGGCGGCAGGAGGAGGCCCTTAACTGGCAATTAATTGGCCACTTAAAGGTCTTAACTGGCCTGAGGCTGGCAGGCCATCTCTCACCACAGTTGCCGCTCGTAAAATTGCAGCAGGGACTGGAAGGCGATGGGAACGGCAACCCCCCAACCCCCACTCAATTTTACACCTCCAGCCCGCTCCTGTGGAGGGTAGGTAAATTCCAGCCCATGTCTCTATGTTGATGCAATTATGTTCTGTATCTTTCAGTCCTTTGAAACCCCAAACATGCCATTCTAACAAATCTTTCCTCCTCCCTTCTGTCAAAACTCAACAGGATTGACTGCTAGTTTTCCCAGCATCTCAAAGCTACAGATAACATTCAACACCCTCCCTTGCTGCTCCTTTGCTTTGTCTAATTTTGCAAGTGCAGCATTAAAAATGTGGTTACTGAAAGCACTGATAATTAACAACCAGTAATCAACAAGTTTGCTGTGGTGTGCCACGACAAACTGATGCTTCAGAATATGAGGTTAAAAAGGTTGGACAGCCACAATCAATTTGGGGCTTTAGTAGCTAATTGACTTCAATCTGTGCCAAAGGGGCTGGTACTGTCAGCCACGACCACATCTTTGCATAGTTGTGCTTCTCTTGCATTTACATAACATTGATAAGCTCTAGGTGGCAGTGTCCTGTTTAGTTTCAACACTCACACTGCAAGAGATGAGAGACAATGAGTGCGGATGTGTTCTCATTGCACATGATTTTGTTTTCCATCAGGTCCCGCTTAATCTGCAATGCAAACAAGTATCTAGAAAAAGAAAATGAACACATTATATCGATGCCCTCTCATACAAGTTGGAATTCACCACAACACACCCAGCACAACAAACAGGTATCCAAGTCTTTTATAATGACTGCCCACCTACTTATTAAACCAGGGTCTTTTTCAAATGTCTGGTGTCCCAGAACTCCATGATCCTGCATCAGGCACTGTGATCTGTAACACTGATCATGGTCCTTTTAGATAAACAGGCCATCACACTTTACAGGACGGCAGAAACTAACTGAACCAGCTGCCAGAAAGAGCAGGTCCAACACAGTACACAGGATGAGGCAGCATTCAACCAGGCCCCCACCCCCCCTCAGATAACACAACTGCACCTGAGGATCAATGATTGGAAGCCCAGAATTATAGAAACTCAGGGCACAGGAGGCCACCATTTGGCTCACGTACCTGGGCTGCCTCTTTGAAAGAAGAGTCATGCTTTGTCCCACATGCCCTCTTTTTATTGCCCATAGCCCTGCAAGTTCCTGATTCTCAAGTATCCGTTCAATTCCATTTTGTAATTATTTATGGAATCAGCTTCAATTACCTTTCCAGATTCCAACAATTCAGTGCAAAGAATTTCTCATCTCCCCTCTCGATCTTTTGCTAATGATTTTGAATCTATAACCTCTGGTTATTGACCACTCACCAGAGGAAATAGTTTTTTCTCTATCTATTCATCATCTCAGAAACTTCTATTAGGTCACCTATAGAAGTTCTCTGTTCGAAGGAGAATAGTCCTAACTTTTCCAACCTCTCCTCATAACTCAAGTTTCTCATCTCTGGTAACATCCTAGTAAACCTCCTTTACAGATTTCCCTGTAGTACAGTGTCCAGAATTGTCCATAATACTCCAGCTAAGTACACTAAATACTCAGTGATTTATAAAGTTCTAGCATGATCTCTGTTGCTATATTTTATGCCTTTATTTATAAACCCAAGTAACTCATCTGCTTCTTTAACCAGTGCATCAACTTGCCCTGACACCTTTAAGAATTTGTGTATATGGACATCAAGTTTTTTCTGCTCATCTATACTTTTTAAAATTGTGCCATTTAGAGTACACTGTCTTCCCATTTTAGTCCTCCCAAGTGTATCACTTCACACTTCTCTGCATTAAAACTCCATTTGGCTTGCTTCTGCATTCTTCACCATCCTATTAAAGTCATCCTGAAGTCTACAACTATCCTCATTACTAGCTACTATTGTGCCAAGTTGTGTATCATCTACAAACTTTATAATGCTTATCCCTAGTCCTGAGTCTAGCTCGTTCATAAAAATTAGAAAGAGTAATGGACCCAAAACTGACCCTTGGGGAACACCACTGGAAACAACATCCCAGTCTGAAAAACATCCGTCCACCAACACCCTTTGCTTACTGTCACTGAAACAATTCCATATACATACCACCACTTTCCCATTAATTCCATGGGCTTCCCTGGAGTAGGGAAGAGTCCCTCGAGGGGCAGTAAATTGGTAGTGTGTATCCATGAATCGAACAAGATCAGCTGCCTCTGTATCACGAGGCAACTTTGGGCTCAATAAAAACATCCATAAATGGCAATGTGCTAAGCAACATTAATCTTAAGCAGGATTTGTGTATTCTGATCTTCTCACCAGCCTGTGTTAAGTGAGTTGAACACAGCTCCAACATGAGAGTTTGCACAATTCTTGTTTATAACTCAGGTTCCAAAAACAAAGAGAAAAATGGGCGAAACAGTATGATTCAAATACTCAATGCAACCAGAAGAGTAATATTATGGAGGGAGGAACACATAGACAGAAGTGAAATTTATAATCAGAACACACTGCTCTATGAAGGTCATCTGTATCAATGACCACCAGGCGATGCAAAAGGGTTAAAGTTTGTAACCATCATCTTGTGATTTCACCCTGAGAATAAGACTAGCAGGATAATTGCAGTGTCCATCTCGGAGTGCTGCGGGGATCACCAGTTCGATTACACCCCAGTGTTGTTCATTACCTTGTGTTCTCCTGCAGCTGGCCAGGATCAGGGGGGAAAAACTTAACAGAAAGCCTGAACACTGTGTCCTTTGGTCCTGTAAAGAATTAGAGACACACAAAAACGGAGGTTTAAATTGGTCGTCAAGTGCACACCACGGTGTGCCTCAACACCAGAGGCACGATTTTAATACAGGCAGGGCCTACATAAACTGGCCACTAACACAACCAACACTCAATTCAAGGTGACTGCCTTAAAGATGCATGATTCCATTTTTGTCTACTGAAGTGTTGGTACCTTATCGCTTTAAAACTCAGTCACTGTGTAAACAGGATTTAGCAGTTTATCCCAACATAAATGTTGCAAAGTTTGTTAGTCTTCCTGGTAACAGGCTTGCAAGGGAAATAAAAATTTACACACACACACAATGATTGGTTCAGTCTGTATTTAGCTGGTAGCTCCCTTATGATTTGAGTTACTCAGTATTCAAAATCCAGGTCCATTAATTACCTGCCTGAAAAAGAAAGCAATTTCCATCCTGTGCAAAACTAATTGGGAGAATCTTAACAAAGAATTTCAAAATCAGAGAAAAGGTTCATATTCTTGAAGGATAAAGACATCTGCGTGACCGAAAAGCAGTTCATAAAAATATCAGCTCAAGGATTTAAGTAAAAGATTTACTGTTATAACTTGCATATCACAAAATGATTTGCTTGTTCACGGTTTAGGAAATTAATTAATAAATCTGAATGACCAGGTCTACTCTGGGGCCTCGTCGCTTTCAAAGATTGGAAATGGAATTTTATGCATGTGTTAGGCAATTCGTTAACATTCAGGCTCTGCTGTTTGCTTGCCTAGACCTCAGTACACAGACAGACGCTCTCAAATGTACAGGGAGCTGGAATTCACCCATGCAAATGATCCATATTTGAAAGCCAAAATAATCCAGAGAAAGATGATTTTTTAAAAAACCATAATTACTATTTAATTTCACACCTGAAAATAATCAGCTTGAGAAATAAATGGAGAAAATTGTGATACACTCTCAGTTTCTTGATCCAACATGGGGCAGCATTAATCAAGAATTTCCAAAACAGAGCAGTTAATTATTCCTGGCAAAACACACCTTGAATTTGGAGAAACAGATCACAGATTGTTCTGGAGCTGCAGCAGGGGCAATGCCTGCAACCCCAACCAATATTTTACTTCAGGTTCACTCTTAGAAATGCTATAACACACTTCACAATGGAGTGATGGGACATGCCATCGCCCACACTGCAAGGCGCGATTTACTATTAGGGACAGTTAGGGAGTGCAGTCCAGGCTCCTTTGCATACTAAGACCAATGGTTCAATTATATAGTTTGTATTGCTGAAAATGGAGACATGTTGTCGAAGCTTCTCGTCTTGCAATCAGGACAATCTGCAAGAATACCAATGTAAAGGAAAGCAACAAATTTATACTGTATGAGAAGACAGTGCTGATTGGTTGGCAAGTGAACTCTGATTGGTAGAGACGTTGCCATGGAGAATGCACCAGTTTATGGTGACTGACAGTCAACTGCCAAGCTTTGTTTGAAATTTAATCCAGGCAGCTTGACTGTGATTGGTCAAGGCATTGCCCTGAGGAATGAACCAGCAAATGGCTGTCACTTGTTTTGTTTAGCTGAAACAGGGGCAATGTGTGTACATGTTCTTTCTGTCTGCAGATATGGTTTGTGTGTGTATATTTATATATTTCTGCTCACAGTGAGAATAAAACTCTATCCATTTTGGGCATCCAATGGGTCAGCATCAAGCACAACCAGATCAAATGCAGGATGCAGACCACAGCTCCATCTATTCTTCAACATGCCTCAGCCCCAATATCAGAACAGCACTTTGACTGCTCAAGTGAGTGATTTTCTCTATTTCCCACATCAGCCAGCCCGTAATCTGAATAACATTACCAATTAGTGCCGGATTAGGAACAATTTTGTACTCTAGTTGGAGCCATGAGGAACAACTTAAACTCATTTTCCATAGGACCTGATTGAACAAACTTTCACTGCATAATATGGGGTAGACTGCAGCCTTAATTCAGCCCATTTGTGCCATAGTTTGCCCTATTTTATTTTAAAAATCAGGCCTTTTCACTTGCTGTGTGAAAGTTAGTCAGCCAAAAAAATAAATCAGTGAATTTCATCTGAATCCCACAGCCAGAAAAATCACAAGTATACACAAGGCTACAAGTGAAGAGAACATGGGCTACAAGTGAAGAGAACATGGACCACAAATGACCTCAGCCAAATTATGAGCACCACTGAGCTACAGTCAGCAGGATTAGGCTACAAGAGAGCAACAGTTTTCAACCTGGTGCACAGGTTGCAAAAGTTGATCACTTCAGTAAAGCATTACTAATATGGGACATGAGAAAGTCCACATCCTATCCAAGGGAACTTGACAAATTCAGTAGTACCATTATAAATGGCAGAACACAAAGGCAAGTCAATGGTGATTACAGGCCCCCTGCTAATGCTGGTAATGAGGAGAGCAAATTAAGATGATGAATTAGAGCAATCACAAAAATTATATTTGGCACAGCAATACACACCAAATATACCCATGACAACCTTTTCAGTTCAGCAGGCTAGAATCTAATTATTCATTCCAGGAGTCATTAGTAACATTTGCCATGAGTTGCAATTCTGAGCAATTTACTCAAGCACAACTCACAAACTTACCTATAAAGGAAATTCTATATGCTTCCTCATTTTTTTTTTTAAAAAAAAGAGATTTTTGCATTTTCCTCATGTCACGGAGCTGCAGATGAGTGAGGAAACATGTTACCAGCATCCCTTCTCCACATTATCCACTGTTCGGCATATGACATCAAGCTCCTTGATCATGTTATATCTTTGTAACCGCTACAGGACTTTTTCTAGCTTCCTCCTTGACCAAATGTGAACTGAGGTTCTAACAGATTGCTCCAGTCCCACTGCAAAGCATAAAGTAGACCCAAAACACAACATCTACAACCCAGGAAAAGCAACTGGAATACACCGACATGAATCTCACTCTTGCCCCAAGAGCCCTTGCACAGATGCACTGTCACACATCACCGAGATTTGTCCCATTGTTTCTCCCTTTTCTGGGAAGGCAGACCAAACACAGCTCAATGCTGGAAGAGTCTGGACTGGTGACCATCAAAACCTACACAAAATCTAAGCTGGATTGATTGCCAGTGATGTCAGCAAACATCATTGAGGCAGGGACATGTGTGATCACACACTGGACATCTATTGAGCATAAGGTTCAAACCAGGGTGATTTCAACTTGAACTGCAAGATATTTTCCTGACCAACGCTGCCATCCTAGCTGGAACTCAGAATGAGCTAATCAAGTACAAAATGCACAGGGCAATAGCTTTGGGGAGCTGGGATGGAGGAAATGGAAAAAAAAACAAAACACAAAAGCACTTACTTCGCACTTGTTTCACAATAAGTTTTGCAGGTTCAAGCCAAATCTAAATGAAAAGAAAACATGGAATAAACAGAAAAGTGAATTAAAAATGAAAAGATGAAAATGAAATGACAGTTAGCTGTACTCAAACTTTATTCATGCACAGGTTTGGAGGCCGAAGTGATCCCACAGAATTCTGACTGATTTGTGCTGCGCTGTGAAATGTTAATAATGTGCAGCACTATCATCATTGTAATGACACTCAATATAATCTTAATCATCTCCGAGCTAGCAGCTGTGTCTGAAAATAGCAACATACACACGTCCACACTTTAAAACATGCAATAAAGTCACTGATGCATTATCAGGAGCCAATGACTTACAGGAAAAAGATGAGTAAATGTTTGTGATATTCAGGAATTATGGACCAGGCACCCATCTGTGATTTCCTGATATGTATGTAGTACTTACTGAATTAGTGGGCCTGAATTTGATGAAAACTTGCACCATTGTGACAGTACACCTACAGTATATATTATTAAGATGACATTGCAGGAAATTATGGTACAAGTGACTTACAGCATGACATACTGCTTGCCATTATCTCCTGGACTGTTGGCCTGCTCCAGAGAGCACCTTACCTTAAAAATACATCTGGTTCACTAATATCCTTTAGGGAAACATATCTGCCACACTTACCCGGTCTGGCCTACATGTGACTCCAGACCCAGTGATGTGGTTGACCTTCAGCTACCCGCTGAAGTGGCCTACCAAGCCATCCAGTTGTATCAAAACTTCTACAAAGAAGTCAAAGAATAAAATCAGATGGACCACCTGGCATCAACCTTGGCATCAGATTCAGGCACAACAAAGGCACACCCAGTTCAGTCGGCCCTGCAAAGTTCTCCTCATTAACATCTGGGGGACTTGTGCCAAAATTGAGAGAGCTGCCCTACAAACTAGTCAAGCAAATGCCTGAAAGAGTCTTACTCTCAGAATCATACCTTTCAGCCTGCATCCCATACTCCTCCATCACCATCCCTAGGTACGTCCTGCCCCACAGGCAGGACAGACCTACCTACCTGAGATAGTGTACAGTGATAAACAGTTGGGAGGGAGCGGCCCTGGGAGTTCTCAACATCGATTCCGAACCCCATGAAGTCTCATGGCATCGGGTCAAACATTGGAAAGGAAACATTCTGATTACCTCCTACTGCCCTCCTTCACCTGATGAATCTTTTCTCCTCCATGCTGAACACCACTTGTAAGAAGCACTGAGGGTAGCAAGGACACAGAATGTAATCTGGGTGGGGGACTTGAACATCCATCACCAAGAGTGGCTTGACAGCACCACTACTGACCAAGCTGGTCAAGTCCTGAAGGAGATATTTGCCAGACTAGACCTGCGGCAGGTGGTGAGAGAACCAACATGAGGGTAAGAGCCTACTTGACCTCACCGTCACCAATCTACCTGGGGCAGATGCATCTTTCCATGACAGTATTGGTAGGAACGACCACCGCAGTCCTTGTGGAAACAACGCCCCATCTTCACACCGAGGATGCCATCCATCGGGTTGTGAGGCACAACCATCATGCGAAATAGAACTGTTAATTTCAGATCCAGCAGCTCAAAATTTTGCATTCATGAGGTTCAATGAGCCAGCAGGAGCAGAATTCCACTACAATCTGCACCCTCATGACCCTGCATATTTCTCACTCTACCAGTTATCATCAAGCCAGGGGACCAACTCTAGATCAATGAGGATTGTAGGACAGCATGTCAGAAGCAGCACCAGGTGTACCTAAAAATGAGGCATCAACGTGGTGATGCTACAACACAAGGCTAGATGCATGCTAAACAGTGGAAGCAGCAAGCCATAGTTAGAGCTAAGCATCCCACAACCAATGGATCAGATCAAAGCTCTGCAGTCCTGCCTCATGTAGTCATGAGCCATCGCGGGCATTTAAATAACGAACAGCAGGAGGTGGCTCCATCAACCTCCTCGCTCTCAATAATGGCAGACCCCAGCAAACAAGTGCAGAAGACAAGGCTGAAGCGTTTGAAGCCATCTTCGGCCTGAAGTGCCGAGTGGATGATTCATCTCAACCTCCTCCAGAGGTCTCCACCATCACAGATGCCAGTCTTCAGCCAATTCGAGCCACTCCACATGATATCAAGGAACAAGGGAAGGCACTGGATACAGCAAAGGCTATGGGCACCAACGATTTTGCTCTGGAACTAGCAGCGCTCCTAGCCAAGCTGTACCAGTATGGCTGCAACACTACCATCTGCCCGACAATGTGGAAAAATGCCCAGGCATGTCCTGTCCACAAAAAGCAGGACAAATCCAATCCAGACAATTCCAGCCCCATCTGTCCACTTTCAGTCATCAAAGAGATGAAAGGTGTCATTAATAGCGCTATCAAGAAACACTTACTCAGCAATAACCTGCTCACTGATGCTCAGTTCCGGTTCTGCCAAGAACACTCAGCTCCTGACCCCATAACAGCTTGGTCCAAACATGAACAGAAGAGCTGAAATCCAGAGGCGAGGTGACAGTGACTGCACTTGACCTCAAGGCAGCATTTGACTGAGCGTGGGATCAAAAGGCCCTAGCAAAATTGAACTCAACGGGAACCAGGGGGAAAACTCCCCACTGGTTAGAGTCAAAGGAATATTCTTGTGGTTGTTGGAGGCCAAACATCTAAGCCCCAGGACATCGCTGCAGGAGTTCCTCAGAGTAGTGTCCTGGGCCCAACCATCTTCAGACCTTCCCTCCATCATAAGGTCAGAATTGGGAATGTTCACTGATGATTGCAGTGTTCATTACTATTCACGACTCCTCAGACATTGAAACAGTCCATGCCCGCGTGCAGCAAGACCTACACAGCATTCAGGCTTGGACTGAAAAGTGGCAAGTAACATTCACACCACACAAGTACTCGCTCACCTCTGTTTTTCTCACCATAGATGCAGCCTAACCTGTTAAGTATTTCTAGCATTTTGTTTTGGTTTCAGATTTCCAGCATCCACAGTATTTTGCTTTCATCTTCCCTTGACTTTCAACGGCATTACCATCATTGAATTCCCCATCAATATCCTAGGGGTTACCAGTGACCAAAACTTAACTGGACCAACCATACAAATGCTGCAGCTACAAGAGCAGGTCAGAGGCTGGGAACTCTGCACCTAGTAACTCACCTCCTGACTCCCCAAAGGCTGTCCACCATCTGCAAGTCACAAGTCAGTTTGATGGAATACTCTCCACTTACCTGAATGAGTGTGGCTCCAACAACCCTCAAGAAGCTCAACTACATCCAGGATAAAGCAGCCCGCTTGATCAGCACCCCATCCACCACCTTAAACATTCACTCCCTTCACCACTGGTGCAGTGGCAGCTGTGTGTACCAACTACAAGATGCACCGCAGAAACTTACCACGCCTCCTTCGCCAGCACCTTCCAAACCCGCGACTTTTACCACCTAGAAAGTCAGGGGCAGCAGACACATGGAATATCAAGAAAGCATTTGACCAAGTGTGACATCAAGGAGCCCTAGTAAAATTGAGTCAATGGAATCGGGCGGGAAAACTCTCCACTGATTGAAGTTGTACCTAGCACAGAGGAAGATGGCTGTAGTGCTGGAGGCCAATCAGCCCATCCCAAGGACACTGCAGCAGTATACCCTCAGGGAAGCGTCCTAGGCGCAACCATTTTCAGTTGCTTCTTCAATGACTTTCCTTCCACCAGAAGGTCAGAAGTGGGCTTGTTCACCGATGATTGCAGGGAATTCAGCTCCATTTATAACTTCAGACAAAGAAGCAGTCCATGTCCATATGTAGCAAGACCTGGACAACATCTAGCCTTGCGCTAAGTGGCAAGTAACAGTCATGCCACACAAGTGCCAGGTGATGACTATCTTCAACAAGAAAGTCTAACCACCTTCTCTTGCTATTCACTGGCATTAAAAATCTTCTAATCCCCTATCAACATTTGGTTGTCACCATTGACCAGAGGGGCTTAACTGGACCAGGCACACAAATATTGTGGCTATAAGAGCAGGTCAGAGGCTGGAGATTTTGTGGCAACAGATTCTCATTCTGAATCTCCAAAGCCTGTCCACCATCTACAAGACATAAGTCAAGAGTGTGATGGAATACTCTCCATTTGCCTGGATGAGCTCTAACACTCATGAACCTTGACACCATCCAGGACAAAGCAGCCTGCTTGATTGGCATCCCACCCAGCACCAGCACAGTGCCTAAGGTGTGTACCCACAAGATGCACTGCTGCAACTCACCAAGGCTTCTTTGACAACAACTCCCAAACATGCGACCTCTACTACTAGAAGGACAAGGGCAGTTCAAGATGAGTAATAAATGCTGGCCTTGCCAGCAACGCCCACAGCCCATGCACAAATGGAAAAAACCCTCATCGAAAACACTAAATGTCATAGTTCCTGACTCCCCCCACCACACACAAATAATTTCAATGACGAGATGAGGTTGCTGAATTAACACCACTGTGATCACCACTGACATTTAGACTATTACAGAATGGAGCTGGAATGCTCAGAATCAGTATTCAATCACTCAGCAGGTTGCCCAAGGGGAACATCTTTTACTGACTTGTTCTAGGAACTTCATTGAAACCTTCAAGCTCAATTAAGTAAATGATGAATTTACAAAAGCTGCTGCTGGTAAGAAAACAGGAGCTGAGTTCATACACCCTCAATGAAGACATTGCAGAAATAGTGTTGTGTGTTCCTTCAATCCCTGTGTTGCTTTGGAACATGACATAGAAGGTTCAATGCAACACTGGCGTGTGATAACCAAAAAATTTGCACTGCATTCACCATTTCAGGATTTGTGGATAGGATCAGTTGTGAATACAAGAATTGGCAGAGCTGTATTCAGCATTTTATTTTGCTTTATATTCACATTCCAGGCAAAGTTACTGCACTGCAAGAGAGTGCCATTGGAAACAAACCTCAGGATTTATTCAGCACATTCCTCTATAATTAGTTGAAGACGTTAAGATCTCTTCTTGGTCATCTCAATCCCTTCTCAGAATAAAACTGAAAAAACAAGCAAGCAATCCCAAGAAACCCCCTTCTCCTCCCCCTCTCCATTGCTTTCAGCAGTCACTTCTTCCATGTAGCCTGGGTTTTTAAACAAGCATTGTAATCACTGTAGCTTGCTTTCTCTTTGTGTTTAACTAGAAACTGTTCTACACTGTGGACAAACATTTACTTCAACTGAACTGAGGAGGGCACTATCCTGACAGTGAGACACAGTCTCCTTGATGTTGCCTATGCTGGTCCTATATAACCAGTCATAGTAATTTTATACACATCAATACATATAGATAAGGTTCATGAACAGTGGGTAGGTGGCAACAGGGGATGTCCAGCAGTGCTGATCTAGGAAAAGGCAGGGATACTTAGCACTGGAATAGCAAAGGCCGTGAGATGCGACCTGGGGTGGGAGTCAGTTGGAGAAGAGGAGTGACAATCTTGCGGAGGGAGTGGGTGAGAGAATGGGCACTCAGAACAGAAATAGTACGAACCAGGGTGAGATGAAGGTGAGGAGTGGAATATGAAGGAGAGTCCTTCCCCTCCCTCCCCAGAGAGTTTTAAAAAAAACAAGTGACTCGTTTGCAAAAGCCTGTATTATTTAAACTGCAAACAGCATTGGCCATTGAACTAAGTCATTCCACATCTAGTTTGGGACAATTTATTACAAATGTAGGTAGCTTTTGATCTACAGCCTGAAGTGAGTAAAGCATTCCAATCATTCCTGACTAAGAAATAATTAAACCTTTATTGGCATATGCCACGTTTATTTATTGGACTTTATGATCCTAAAGCTACCTTAGCGTAACATATGGTTACAAAGCACTGCCCCACACAGGGGCCAAAGTATTACCCCACAAGGAGAGTGCTATCTGAGTTAACATCAGCAGCACCAAGAGAAATCCGCTAGTATTCACAGAAGGAGAATGTCTTTTTTTTTAAACTGTCACTTTGGACTCTACATACAGATTGCTATAACCTAGATATCCATCATACATTCCTTTAGAAAGCTAAACCATTTAATTTGAATGACCTCCTTGAAGTCAATAACTTGAGCAGAAAAGGTGCCTCGTTAACTGACAGTCTGGGGGTCAATCAAAACTTGGAGCAGCGCTAGCGATGTGAGACGAGTGTCCGTCTGTCCGGTTGGGGAGTATCCCTGATACAGAACATTAAAAGGCGGGGTCTCCAGTGTCAACATTTAAAATCATTTCTCGTTAAGGATGTACTGGCACCAGTTACCACTCACTCAGGCACACCTAGAACTATCCCCGTCTAGGTTTTGATCACACAGTAACATTAAAGATGAGAAACAAGCTATAATTTGAAGTCCTTCTTCTCCTGACCATATTTGCTCTGTTTATATATTTTGTACCCAAAAATCTCATTTAAAAATAGCATAGCTAATATCTCAATATTTGTAACTTCTGTAAACAAACTATTCTGCTCACTGTAAACAAACAGCTTAGAAGAGGAAATGTGCCTGCTTGCAAAGCCAAAGTATTTGTCAGCAGTGCTTACAAGACACACACATACACCCACAGAAACACACACTTTTTATAGTTTAGCTGTCATATCATGAGCATTTCTCTGAAGTGTGTTGCTTGGAGTGAAATCTTATACTACATCCTGTGGACATAAAACCCCCAGCCGTCCATTTTAAACTTTGCTCTTTCAAACTTGGGTTGTCTGAAGAAAATTTAAGCTGCTTGAACTGTATTTGCTGAAGTGGGACTTCTCCGATTCATTGTGCTAATCGCAATTTTTAAAATGATTCCCTACCATAGATACAGAGGAATTATTCCGTCTGAGAGAAATACAGAACAAGGGGGCATAATCTTAAAATTGGAAACAGGCCATTTAATAGTGAAATCAGCAAATGTGCTTTCACACAAAGGGTCATGTAAATCTGGAACTCTCCCCAAAAAGCTGCAGATGCTCAGTCATTTGAAATTTCCAAGACTGAAATCAATAGGTTTTTGTAAGTAAGGGTATCAAGGGATATGGAATAAAGTTGAGCAAATGAAGCTGAGGTCCAGATCAGCCATGGCCTAACTGAGTAGCAGAACAAGAGGCTGAATGGCTTCCTCCTGTTCCTATGCATTCAAGACTAGTGTCTCAGTGCTTCGGGAAAATAAACAGAGGCAAGCAAAGAGTATTGTTACTCGACAGAACTTAAGGACCTTTATAGGCAACCTTCAGCATTAACAGGTATTTTGCCTGTAAAGTCAGAGAGGGGTGAAATAACTGTACTGTTGGTAGAACGCAAGTCAAAGGGACAAGACAGATAAATCTAAGGCAACATTTACTGGCTTTTAACATGAACAAATTGTGAATAAGCTGTCCAGTGGAAGGGCCATCCCAATCAACATTGAAAGCTATTTTAGCATCACCCCAATCAAACAAAAGCAGGCAATTAGAAGGCCACATGAAACTTGCAGCAATCGCTGTAAGGTCTGTTCTCCTCAGATGGCACCCACTGTCCCCACTGGAATGACCAACTGCCCAGAGTCACGATCTCCTGGGGTTGCTCACACAAGCTTCTAGTTAATGCAAGACTGCAGCCAATTACTAAAGTCAGTTACCTTGGATGCAGTTTTACATTTTGTAAAGATGTGTCGAGCAGCAGCTCCCTGAGAACAAAATCTAAGACTCGAACACTTCATCAGCTATTTACATTTCTTCAGGGATCTTGGACAGCTAAAGAGCATCAAATACTCAAAGGAGGAGGCTGCATCATTACTATTGTTACGAAAATGCTTCAATTTTTGGTAAAATTTATTTTGAGGACTCAAATTTAAATGGTAGAAATGGATTCGATTTTGGATGGCTGAAGATTTCATAGATGCTACACTTTGTTTTGTTGTTGACAGTTCACTGAAAGGACACTGAGATGTTGTGTTTGAAAAAATTCTTTACTGGATATCACATGCCTTATGACAAATAAATAACCAAAACCTTGGTGACCTGGGAAGATGTTTGCAGAGAAGTGACATGTTAAAATTTATAGTGGCCAGGAGGTTCTGACCTGCTGTTTGGGGTTTCACTTCTGAGATACTGTTTTGGTTCAGTTGGGGGGCGTTTGAAAAGCAGTTGAAGATCAGCCTGCTAAGGAAAAAAACACCCAGCTCATCTTTCCTGCACCTCTCTAAGATACCCTGAGAGGTACAGTGTGTCAGCTCCTCTTTCCTCCTGTCTTTGAAAAACCCTGTGTATTCAGTGTGATAAGCTCAACCCTTGATGCCACATTTCTCCTGAGAAGCTGGAAAAACCTGTCAGATTAATTCTCAACGCCACCTGAAAAGAACTGCTCCAGAAAAGATCCCAGTGACCTGTCTCTGTGTATTCCTATGCCAGTCCGAAAGGAACAACTGACATCTTTACATATCTTCTTTTTTTCTCTTCAAGAATTAGCAAGTATTTGGCAAAATACTTTTTTTCTGTCTATTTTTTTGTAACAGAGAATTTCTTTACTTTTTCAATGTGTGCGTCAGTTTGTGTGTGGGAGATTTAAAAAAGGAATTTTCATATTTCAATCTGTGTGTTAATGCTTTGCTTCGTTACTGGATAAATCTTGTTTTTTTATTAAACTTATAATTTTTTTTGTTTGTAAAAGAAACCGGATTGGTGTATTTTATTCTGGGATAAAGAGTATGATATATGATTGACCAAATCGGTAATTAGGTAAACATTTTTAAAATATATGTTGCGACCTGTGAAGGAGTGGAACTAGAAAAGACAGTGCACTCCTCCCACCTTGGCTGCAGCATATAATTGGGGGCTCTGTGCAGGATAACCCAAAAGCCGATGATGTGCAATTGTAAGTGGGGCAATAATAAATGAAAAGAGGAAAAGGAAAAACAAGGCATTAGTGAAAAAAAAGCATTAGCGAAAAGTTTACGCTACTGGAATATTTTGGTCAGTTGCTACGACATTTCTGGAGGAGGACTTATCCCCGAGTGATTCGAGAAACTTAACCAAGGTTAAGCTAATAGCATTGGCAGAAAAATTAGAGTTAGAGTTAAAACCAGGAACCAAGAAAGCAGGCATAATTTGAAGTAACAGTACAGCATTTGAAGTTGGAAGAGGAAAAGGTGAACCTGATGATAGTGCAGTTGGATTAGCTAAAATTCAGTTGCTGATGAGGCAGCTTGAACTTGACAAAGGAAAAAAAATGAAAAAAACTTGAACTTGAGCAGGAAAAAGAATTGACAACGGAAAAACATGAACTTGACAGAGAGGAAAGGGAAAAGAGAGAGCATTTCAAAGAGAAAGAGAAAAATGGGAATTCAAAGTTAAAAAGCTGGAACTAAGTCAAAAGAGTGGCCTTGGCTCCAAGGAAAATTCTGGTGAGGAAAGATCTTAATCCAGCCCAGGACCCAGTGGAGAGTTATTTAAATTTGTTCAAGCTCTCCCACAGCTTGAGGAAAAGGACGTAGAGGCATTTTTCATTTCTTTTGAAAAGATAGCCAGACAGATGAAGTGGCCGAAGGAAAGCTGGACACTACTTATGCAAAGCAGGTTGATGGGCAGAGCTCATGAAGTTCATGCCAAGCTTTCCAAGGATGCTTCTGCAGTTTGAGATGGCAGAAAAAGCTATTCTCGCTGCTTATGAGTTGGTCCCTGAAGCGTGTAGGAAGAAATTCCAGAACCTCTGGCAACAACCTAGGAAGACTTGTATAGAATTTGAGAGGGTAAAGCAAATTAACTTTGATAGTTGGATGCGGCACTAAAGGTAGAGGCCAAGTGTGGGGCCTTAAGGAATTAATTCTCCTGGAAGAATTAAAAAATTCACTCCCACCATTAGTAAGAACTGTGGGATTGGAATTCCTCCCCCACCCCCCCCAACTGGACTTTGTGGAGTATGGGGAAGGAACCCCAACCCCCACAGACACTAGTACTGTGAATAAGAGCCAAACCTCAACACAAAGCACACAGAGGCAGGCTGCATTCCAATGAGTCAATTCTCAAACATCCCAACATCACCAACAGAACTGATATTGTTAAAGTAAAAGCAAAATACTGCGGATGCTGGAAATCTGAAATAAAAACAAGAAATGCTGGAATCACTCAGCAGGTCTGGCAGCATCTGTGGAAAGAGAAGCAGAGTTAACGTTTCGGGTCAGTGACCCGATGAAGGGTCACTGACCTGAAACGTTAACTCTGCTTCTCTTTCCACAGATGCTGCCAGACCTGCTGAGTGATATTGTTAAAGGACTGGAATTTGGGACATTATCATAACAGTGACACAGCATTACTGCCATCATGTTAAGTGACTGGGGAGGCCATTGGTCCAACTAACTAGCCCCAGAGCACAGCATTCACTCCTGTCAAGACAGGATAGAAACCTCTTTCATGGATATTAGCTTTGGAGCCTGGATTACCTCACCTTGGAGGAGTTAATTGTTCTCGGTCAGGGAAATCACATCAGCACTAAATGGATCTGTCTGGACCAAGCAGGTAACAGAGGAAAGAGATTAAAAGGTGCTAAGTGCTGACCACCCAGCAGGATCGCTTCAGGAGACGTGTTCATGATATTTCGATAAGGATCATCATTGGGGCGGCACAGTGGCGCAGTGGTTAGCACCGCAGCCTCACAGCTCCAGCGACCCGGGTTCAAATCTGGGTACTGCCTGTGTGGAGTTTGCAAGTTCTCCCTGTGTCTGCGTGGGTTTTCTCCGGTTGCTCCGGTTTCCTCCCACAAGCCAAAAGACTTGCAGGTTGGTAGGTAAATTGACCATTATAAATTGCCCCTAGTATAGGTAGGTGGTAGGGAAATATAGGGACAGGTGGGATGTGGTAGGAATATGGGATTAGTGTAGGATGAGTATAAATGGGTGGTTGATGGTCGGCACAGACTCGGTGGGCCGAAGGGCCTGTTTCAGTGCTGTATCTCTAAACTAAACTAAACTAAAAAGGACAAGATCGAAGGGTTCGGCACTGCATTATGTGAAGAAGGAAGGGGACTGGTCATCTCAGGTCCAGGCCTACAATCAACATTGGTAATGACCAGCCGTGTGACTGATTGTAAGCTTTTCAATCAAATCTTGAAGGGGTTTGTACTGTGCGGGCTGCAGTCGAAAAGGAGGGTCAGGAACGGTCAACCTGGCTCGTGAACTACAATTCCCACCGGAAGGACCAATTGCATGGAGGATTGCAAATTATCAGCCAAATCCAAGGGGTATTTGGGGCCGAGAGTTATAAAAGAATTTTAAGTACAGCAACCAAATCCTGGGAGGGTCTGGGTTTTGAATCGAGTAAATTTGGGGCAGAAACGTGGGTTTTGCCTGTGGTTTTTTTCAAAAAGGTTTATTTTATAAGTCATGAGGACCTGTGTGTTTCGGTGAGCACCGAGGTTAAATCGCGGAGGGATTTAAATCGGACTAACCAATCAAGTGTCGTGTGGTGTCCTTTAAATTAGTTGAGACCTTTGTAACAGGGGGTTAGGAAGGTTTTTGTGTTTTTTTAAGTGAACAAATTTGTGGTTCAGCCTAACCCTGTGTCGTATGCAATTTTGTTCTTGTAATTCCCAAAGTCCAAGAACTGTAGTAAGGGGGTACGGCAACAGAACCGCTTACAGAACCCATGTAGAGAAGCAGAAGGTTTTAACAGCCAGACAGGCAGCAGAAATCACTGATGATTATGAGTTTGTTTACAAGCCCAAACCCTTTGTCCATCACCCCCACAAACCTGAGAAGGATAGAAGGTGGGAGGGTGAAAGGAAGGCAAGTAGCCGGGGACAAGAAGGGACATCTGGGAATGCCCAGGGATCTCCTCCTCAGGCCAGAAAAGAAGATGCTGAGGATGGAAGTGAGGTGGGACACCTTCGTGCAGAATGCTGGAATTTGTGGGGTAAACCCATGGGACTTATTGGGGTGCACAAAGCCAATGTACAGAAAGGGGCCCTGACCAAGAGTATAACAGATCAGGCTGTAGCTCTGACTGCAGCTGTAAGGCCATGTACAAACACTGCTGTGAGGGCAGGGCACGTGAACAAGATACCCAAGAGTTATAGGGAATTCTTGTCAAAAGGAAAAGTAACTCCTTATCCCTCAAGTGAGGAAGGTAAACCAATAGTTATACTTGAGGATACAGGAGCCACCCAAACTATTGCTGTCGAAAGGCGTAACTTTCCCACCAGAAAGTGCACTGAATGCCAAGGTTTTAGTGACTGGCATCAAAAGGAGTATATACCCGCACCTCTGTTCCGAGTGCACCTAGAGTGTGACCCAATGTCTGGAACAGTAACTGTAGGAGTTGCCCATAGTTTTCTTGCAGACGGAGTTGAACTACTCCTGGGGAATGATTTGGCCAGAGCGAAGGTAGTAGCTTCTACAGTAGTCAAAGATGACCAAGTGAAGTCTAAGAGACAGAGCAGTTGCAGGAAAAGGTTTCAGGATATTTCCTTCATGTATAGTGACCCGAGCAATGGCTAAACAAGTTCCACTGTCAGATGTCAGACTGGCACCAAATAGCCAAATATCTGAAACTTTCTTTGGGGATTTGGATGATCGGAAGGAAATGTTCAATAAATCTTCTGTGATCAAGGCTCAGCATGCCAATCAGAGTTAAATAAAGTGACACAATTGGCTCTAACTGAAGCTGAGGCAAAGGGAGTTCCAGAAGGCTACTATATTAAAAATGGAATTTTGATGAGGAAGTGGCGACCTCCTCACAGACCTGTGGACGAAGAATGGATGGTAGTTCATCAGATAGTGGTACTGCCCAAGTACAGCTGGGAAATATTAAGGATAGCCCATGAAATTCCAATAATGGGACATGTGGGGATCCAGAAGACCCAATCACGAATAAGTCGATATTTTTACTGGCCAAGACTTTCTAAGGACATGATGCAGTTCTGTAAAACGTGCTTATACGTGCCAGATTATGGGAAAACTGCAACCTGCCATGAAACTGGCAAGTCTAATTCCCACTCCAGTTTTTGGGAAACCACTTAGTAGGGTGTTGGTAGACTGTGTAGGACCATTACCAAAAACAAAAGCAGAACACCTATTCTCACTATCACGGATATGGCTACTCGGTTCCCAGAGGCCATTCCCTTGAGAACAATTTCTGCGAAGGTAGTGGGAGAGAAGTTAACCCAGTTCTTCACTAGATATAGATTACCAATTGAGATTCAGTCGGATCAAGGTTTGAATTTTATGTCCAACATCTTCCAGGAAGTTATGGGTAATTTGAGTGCAACACGGTTAAAGTCTTCGGCATACAACCCACAGACACAAGGGGCTTTAGAAACGTATCATTAGACCCTCAAAACAATGATCAGGGCATACAATCATGAATATCCCCAAGATTAGGATACAGGGTGAGAATTTTTTTTTGTTTGCCACTAGGGATTTACCTCATGAGTCTACTGGTTTTAGCCCTTTTGAATTAGTTTATGGACATGAGATAAGAGGTCCTCTAAAACAAATTAAAGTTTTTAGAACAGAGGGACGAATCTTCCATGTTAGATTATGCATCCATGTTCCGGGAGCGGCTCACGAGAGCCCGAACATTTTAACCAGGGGATGAGGTGTTTACAGGGTGAACAGTTGTAAGCACGGTTCAGTGGTCCATATTTAAAAAAATTTTTTTTTTTTTTTTTTTAAAGAGATACAGCACTGAAACAGGCCCTTCAGCCCACCGAGTCTGTGCCGACCAACAACCACCCATTTATACTAACCCTACAGTCATCCCGTATTCCCGATCACCTCCCTACACTAGGGGCAATTTACAACGGCCAATTTACCTATCACCTGCAAGTCTTAGGATGTGGGAGGAAACCGGAGCACCCGGCGAAAACCCACGCAGACACAGGGAGAACTTGCAAACTCCGCACAGGCGGAGTGGTCAGAAGAATTGGTAAAGTAAATTATTTGATCGACACCCCAGATCGCCGGAAAAAGAATCAGCTGTATCATATCAATACCTTGAAACAATATCACGGCCGGGAGGTGGATAAGCAAGCACAGGTATGTCAGGTAGCAAGGACAGTGAAGGATAACAAGGCAGAAGGAGGCCTAGACAATTCTCAAATTGAACCTCCCGTCAGGTTAGCTAATACTGAATTGTTAGGGAGGTTAGAAACTATGTTTTCATATTTAGATGCAGAACAACAAGAACACCTAACAAAGCTTCTCACAGAATTTGAGAGAGTCTGTAGGGACAAGCCAAGATGTACAACTTTAGCCACACATGATGTGGATGTAGGAAAATACTTTCCTATAAAACAGCATCTTTATTGCTTAAGTCCAGAGAAACAGGCCCAGGTAAAAGCAGAAATCCAAAAGCTAGAAAACCACCTAACTGAACCCAGTCAAAGCAGTTGGAGTTCCCCAGTGGTGTTATTGCCTAAACCTGATGGTTCAACTAGATTCTGCATAAACTACAGAAAGATTAATGCAGTCTCCTACCCAATACCTCACTTGGAAGACCATATTGACAGAGTGGGCAGTGCCACATTTCTTACAAAATTAGATTTGTTAAAGTGACATTGGCAGGTTCCTTTAACATCCCAAGCTAAAGAAATATCGGTCTTTGTCACACCAGACGATCTTTTCCAATGCTGAGTGATGCCATTTGGGCTAAAAATAAAAAGCCCTAGCCACTTTTGAGAGACTAATGAATCAAGTGGTAGCCAGTGTTCCTAACTGTGTGGCTTTTCTTGATGTGCTGGTATACAGTGACACTTGGAAGGACCACTTGGAACAACTAGAAGCTCTGTTTAGAAAATTACAGTTGGCTGATTTAGTAATAAACCTTGACAAAACGTGAATTTGTAAAACCCAGAGTCACCTACCTCGGGCATATTGTAGGGCAAGGTCAAGTGTTGCCAAGAACTGCGAAAGTACAAGCATTGATGGAGCTCCCTACCCCAAGACTAAACGAGAAATCATGAGGTTTTTGGGGACGTGTGGTTTCTACCAGAAGTTGGTACTAAATTTTAGTACTTTAGCTGCTCCATCTGACAGATTTGCTTCAAAACAAAGACCAAGGTAGTGTGGTCAGGGGAGTGTCAAGCATCTTTTGAGAGGCTGAAAGCCATTTTGATTAAAGAACCAGTGTTGGCTACTTCAAATTTCACTAAGCCCCCAAAGTAGCAATTGATGCTAGTGACCCGGGGGTTGGTGAAGTCCTGTTACAAGACGATGAATCAGGCATAGAAAGGCCAGTGGGATACTTTTCCAAAAAGCTAAGTTGACACCAAGTGGAAAAAGAAACTCTGGGCTTATTATTAGCTCGTAAGCATTTTGGTGTCCATGTCTGCCATGACTACAGCGAGACGCTGGTATATACTGATCATAATACACCCCCCACCAACCCCCCCCCCCCCCCCCACCCTTTGTGGAAAAATTTTAAAACCAAAATGCCATGCCAGACTATTTCGATGGAGTTTACTACTGCAACCTTATCATTTAAAGATTATCCACATTGCAGGGCAACATAATGTAATTACAGACGCTTTGTCTAGGATTTAAAGCTGCTTCGAGTTATCTAAGTGCCAAGATGGTACAAAGCAGAACTGTATTAGCTACAGGTTAAGAGTGAATGAGAATGTGTGTGTAAATATGTTTTAATTATTTTTTCATCTGTTTTTTTCCATACTTTGTAGTGAAACATTTGAAAATGGCGTTTCATTCCTCCAAAGGTGTGAAGAAAGTGCTTCCTTTTTTCTTAAAATTTTTTGAGGACTCATTTAAATGGTAGAAATGGATTCGATTTTGAAAGGCTGAAGATTTCATAGATGCTAGACTTTGTTTTGTTGTTGACAGTCACTGAAAGGGCACTGGGATGTTATGTTAGAAAACAACCTTTACTGGATGTCACACGCCTTACGATAAGTAAATAACCAAAACCTTGGCGACCTGGGAAGATGTTTCCAGAAAAGTGACATGTTAAGATTTAGAGCGGTCAGGAGGTTCTGACCTGCTGTTTGGGGTTTCGCTTCTGAGATATTGTTTTGGCTCAGTTAATGGGGGAGTGGTGGATGGACAGAGTTTGAAAAGCAGTTGAAGATCAGCCTACTAAGGAAAAAACACCCAGCTCTTCTTTCCTGCACCTCTCTATGAGAGGTACAGTGTGTCAGCTCCTCTTTCCTCCTGTCTTTGAAAAACCCTGTGTATTCAGTGTGATAACCAAAAACCTTGATTCCACATTTCTCCTGAGAAGCTGGAAAAACCTGCCAGATTAATTCTTGACGCCGCCTGAAAAGAACTACTCCAGAAAAGATCCCAGTGACCCGTCCACGTGTACTTCAACACCAGACCAAAAGGGACAACAGACATATTTACATATCTTTTTTTCTCTTCAAGAATGAGCAAGTATTTGGCCTAAGTATTTTTTTTTGTAACAGAGCCCTGCAGAGAGAATTTCTTTACTTTTTTCAGTGTGTGCGAGAGTTTGTGGGGGATTCAAAAAAGGAACTTTCATATTTCAATCTGTGTATTAATGCTTTGCTTCATTACTGGATAAGTCTTGTTTTTATATTAAACTTATAATTTTGTTGTTTGTAAAAGAAATCTGGTTGGTGTATTTTATTCTGGGATAAAGAGTACGGTATATGATTGACCAAATCAGTAACTGGGTAAACATTTTTAAAATATATGTTGTGACCCGTGGAGAAGTGGGACCAGAAAAGACAGTGCATGCTTTCCACCTCGGTCGTAACATCATGTTGGCAGGGCCGCAGAACAGAGCAATCCCAGACAAGGAAATTTCCACCATTGGTTGCAGCAACAGTAATAAAAAACAAGAAACAATGGACTAGTAATTTAAACATTCACCAGCGAATTAACTGAAACGAGCTCCGATTAAGTTCCGATGCAGAGCAAAGGCTGCTCTGATTACTTTCTAATCTTACTGCTAGAGATATCCTGAGAGTTCCTCCATCTTTGGCTTGCTTTTATCCCCTTTCCCTTTCTTATCTCCCTCACCTTAACACTTGTCACTGGGATGGGAAATGCCAAAGGTTGCACCATTTCATGGATAGGTGAGCACAGATGAGCCTCATGGCCTTTATTTGTGGTCTTAAAGGTGGAAATTGGTTGAAAATGACAGTGAAAAAATTGTCAGTTATTCACTTCTATCCCTTCTACCGATTTATACATTTACAAATTATACCAAATAGAACAAATTGGAACAGGGAGATGCTGGCGTAGTGGTAATATCACTGAACTAGTAATCCAGAAGCTCAGGCCAATGCCTCGGGGACAGGGGTTCAAATCTCACCATGACAGCTTGTGGAATTTAAATTCCAATAATTAATTGTTTTATAAATTTGGAATTGAAAGCTAGTCTCAGTAATGGTGCCATGAAACTATCTATTGTCGTAAAAGCCCATCTGGTTCACTAATGTTCTTTAGGGAAGGAAATCTGCCGTCCTTACCTGGTCTGGCCTACATGTGACTCCAGACCCACAGCAATGCTTCTGACTCTAAAAAGCCCTCTGAAATGGCCTAGCAAGCCACTCAGTTGTCAAATGCAATTAGGGATGGGCAACAAATGCTGGCCTTACCAGCGACACCTACATCCCAAGAAAGAATTTTAAAAAGCATTAAACTTAATATTGGAAAAGTTAGGTTCCTTGTCTTTCAGATACTGACTGGCCTATGGTACCTTCCAGCATTTTAAATTTTCCAGAATTGGCAGTATGTTTTTTTTGGTCTACTATCATTTGTTGAAGTTGGTGTCTTCTCTAATCTATCTAATGAGAATGCATTAGAGAGTAGATGAGAGGAAACCCTGCAGATCACATGCAGAAGCAATGTCTGCTTTTTGTGGTATATTAGATTAGAGATACAGCACTGAAACAGGCCCTTCGGCCCTCCGAGTCTGTGCCGAACATCAACCACCCATTTATACTAATCCCATATTCCTACCAAACATCCCCACCTGTCCCTATATTTCCCTACCACTTACCTATACTAGTGACAATTTATAATGGCCAATTTACCTATCAACCTGCAAGTCTTTTGGCTTGTGGGAGGAAACCGGAGCACCCGGAGAAAACCCACGCAGACACAGGGAGAACTTGCAAACTCCACACAGGCAGTACCCAGAATCGAACCCGGGTCCCTGGAGCTGTGAGGCTGCGGTGCTAACCACTGCGCCACTGTGCCGCCCCAAATATTAACAATTTGGATGCAAATGTAACGGGGTATGATCAAGAAGTTTGCAGACTACACAAAGATTGGCCGTGTGTTGGATAGCCTGGAGGATAGCTGTAGGAAGATATTGATGGTCTGGTCAGATGGGCAAAAAAGTGGCAAATGGAATTTAATCCTGAGAAGTATGAGGTGATGCATTTTGAGAGGACTAACAAGGCAAGGGCATATACAATGGATGGTAGGACCCTAGGAAGTACAGAGGGTCAGAGGGGCCTTGGTGTACTTGTCCATAGATCACAGGTAGATAAGGTGGTTAGGAAGGCATATGGGACACTTGCTTTTATTAGCCAAGGCATAGAATATAAGAGTAGAGAGGTTATGATGGAGCTGTATAAAATGCTAGTTAGGCCACAGCTGGAGTACTGTGCACAGTTCTGGTCGCCACACTATAGGAAGGATGAGATTGCACTGGAGAGGGTGCAGAGGATATTCACCAGGATGTTGCCTGGGCTGGAGGATTTCAGCTATGAAGAGAGACTGGATAGGCTAGGATAAAAGCAAAATACTGCAGATGTTGGAAATCTGAAACACAAACTGACCTGAAACGTTAACTCCACTTCTCTCTCCACAGATGCTGCCAGACCTGCTGAGTGTTTCCAGTATTTCTTGTTTGTGTCTGGATAGGCTAGGGTTGTTTTTCTTAAAACAGAGAAGGCTGAGGGGGGACCTGATTGAGGTATACAAAATTATGACTGACATTGATAGGGTAGATGGGAAGAAACTTTCTCCCTTAGCGGAGATGTCAAAAACCAGGGGACATAGATTTAAGGTAAGGGACAGGAGGTTTAGAGGGGATTTGGGGAAAAATCTTTTCACCCAGAGGGTGGTTGGAATCTGGAGCACACTGCCTGAAGGGGTGGTAGAGGCAGGAACCCTCACAACATTTAAGAAGTATTCAGATGAGCACTTGAAACGTCATAGCATACAAGGCTACGGGCCAAATGCTTGAAAATGGGATTAGAATAGATAGATGCTTGATGGCCGGCACGGACATGATGGGCCAAAGGGCCTGTTTCTGTGCTGTATAACTATGACTCTATGAGAAGTGGCACAAGTTAAAATCTTAGATTTTTACAGCACTGAAAAGGCCAGTCAGCCCATCAAATATATGCCAGCTCCCTAGAAAAGCTACTGATTTAGTCCCAATGCCCTGCTCTTCCTCTGTACCCTTTTAACTTTTTCTCTTTTCAAAATAGAAATATCCTCTTCCCTTTTAAAAGTTAACATGCATTGAACTCTTACCATTTCTGGTAGGACAGTCCATGTCCTATAGAAAAAAATCCTAACCTCTTCCTCTGTTCTTATGACCTTAAATTCAAAACCCTCGAGTTACTGACACATCAACCAGTGGCAACGGACTTAAGTTATCAAAACCCTTCTTTGTTTCGCTGAAAAGAGCCCATTCTCATAATTAAAGCCTCTCATCCCTAGCATTATTGTGAATTCTGCATTCACTCCAAGGCCTTGACATCTTTCTTAAAGTAAGGTCACCCACACCACCACCCCCGACCACTCCCCCAACAACAAAACTGGATGGAATAGTTCAACCTTTGCCCAAACCAATGATTTGTTCAAGTTG
This sequence comes from Heterodontus francisci, assembly GCF_036365525.1. Lineage (NCBI taxonomy): Eukaryota > Metazoa > Chordata > Chondrichthyes > Heterodontiformes > Heterodontidae > Heterodontus > Heterodontus francisci. Next base: position 19,875,459 of record NC_090381.1, read on the forward strand.
AGCATTACTTCTTTGCTTTTTTATTTCTAGGATAAATATGTTTTTTTGTTTTAGTTTCATTAACTTGGTTTGCTGCTTTCAGATTAAAGATCTGAACCCCCCAAGCTTCTCTGCTTCTCTAATTGTTTTAAAGTTTTATCGTTTAGTGTATATTTCCTTTTCTTCCTCCCAAATCTTATCACCTCAGATTTCAACAAACATTTCTCTGCCTAACCTACTTATGTTCATCAATTCCATCCCCTTCCACTCACCCCATTTCTGTACAGTATGCAAATTTTGACACTGTGCCTCCTATTCAGAAGTCTAGACGATTTACATATGTTAACAACACTGATGCCTGGGGGACAACACTAATTACATCCCTGCAGTTCAAAAAAACATCCAAGAGCCACAACTCTTCTGTCTTTTACCAATTCCCTCCATGCTGTAATAAAAATAGAATATGCTGGAAACACTCAGCAGGTCTGGCAGCATCTGTGGAGACAGAAACAGAGTTAACGTTTCAGGTGAATGACCTTTCATCAGAAGTTCTGATGAAGGGTCATTGACTTGAAATGTTAACTGTTTCTCTCATCATTCATGCTAAGCTGATGGATGGGTCACGGTGTTGCTTTGACTTATGAAAAGAACCGCTAAGACCAGCTGGTCTACTGGCATGATGTAACTTCTACACACCATCAACTCCATTCCACACGCAGCTATGCAATCTTCTGGAAAATGCAAAAGGGAACTTCTGGCGAATTTAGAAGGCAACTCGGAGAGATTACTCCCCATCTCTGAAGTCATGAAAACAGCTTCCAGGAAATGAAGAGTGACTGGGTGACGCAGCCCCTAACGACCCGCATACCTTCTACATACAGTAATATACAACCACCTAGGCTCCATAAACAAGAATTCCCTCCCTAAACCTCTCAGCCTCTCTCCTCCATTAAGATCCTCCTTACAACTTACTTCTTTGACAAAGCTTTTGATCATCTGTCCCAATATCTCCTTATGGGACTTGGTGTCAAATTTTGTTTGATAATGTTCCTGTGAAGCACCTTAGGACATTTACTATGTTAAAGATGCTATATAAATGCAAGCAGTTGTTATTGTAGGTCTCATTTTAAATGTGACTACCTCTACTTGCACATTTCCTAAAGCTAGATTAAGCATTGCTTTAAGAGTTGGGGTGACAACCAGTAAATCTGATCAGAAATTATTTTCAATCCAGAATAATTGGGAACATTTAAATAATCAAATATATTTAAAGACCTACTGGTTAAATTCCCACTCCTTTTTCCACCTCCAGCTCCTCTCAATGAAAGAATTATATAGAAATGTAGAAACATAGAAAAATAGGAGGAGCAGGCCAGTCGGCCCTTAGAGCCTGCTCCGCCATTCAACACGATCATGGCCGGTCATCAAAACTCAGTAACCTGTTCCCGCTTTCTCCTCGTATCCCTTGATCCCATTAGCCCTATCTAACTCTTTCTTGAATATATTTAATGATTTGGCCTCAACTGCTTTCCGTGGTGGAGAATTCCACAGGTTCACCACTCTCTGGGTGAAGAAATCCCTCCTCAGCTCAGTCCTAAATGGCTTACCCCTTATCCTTAGACTGTGACCCCTGGTCCTGGACTCCCCCGCCATCGGGAACATCCTTCCTGCATCTAGTCTGTCCAGTCCTGTTAGAATTTTGTAGGTTACTATGAGATCCCCTCTCATTCTTCTAAACTCTAGCGAATACAAGCCTAATCGACCCAATCTCTCTTCATACGCCAGTCCTGCCATCCCAGGAATCAGTCTGATGAACCTTCGCTGCACTCCCTCCATAACAAGAACATCCTTCCTCAGATAAGGAGACCAAAACCACACACAATATTCCAGGTGTGGTCTCACCAAGGCCTTGTATAATTGCAGCAAGACATCCTTGCTCCTGTACTCTAATCCTCTCGCTGTGAAAGCCAACATTCCATTTGCCTTAACTGCCTGCTGCATTTGCATGCTTACTTTCAGCGACTGGTGCACAAGGACACCCAGGTCTCGCTGCACCTCCCCCTTTCCCAATCTATCACCGATTTTTCCCTATGATTTTCTCAATGTCATCAGAAGGGAGAGGCAAGCACAATATGGGAAGAGACAAAACAGAGAATGAGGAGAGAAATATTTAGCACACACATGACAGCATTGTTCTGCATCTACCCCTACAAAAATCTCAAGGCCAACAGGCAGGCAAAAGTGTCCAACACACAGGTCTTCGCACTCGGGGATGGCGCCCCGCACGCTGGTCCGCACACTTGGGGGATGGCGCCCCGCACACCGGTCTGCGCACCGGGGGGATGGCGCCCTGCACGCAGTCTTATGTACTTGAGGAAAGGAGTCCTGTGCACAGTCTATGCTCTTAGTTGGTCAAATGATCTTCCCACTATGCACAATGGCAATGACAAGTGCTACAAGTGTTTTGTTTTTAAAAAGAAAACAGAGTTCTGTGTTTTGAAAGACTGAGGGATTTTTGTCTGAGAACTTTGAATGCTGAACTGGGTGGGGCACAGACTGCAAGGCAACCTGTTTCCAAACAACATCAAAGGAAATGAAAGGTCACATGACTGATTGTTGGAGAGTTTCAGTTTCATTTTGGCTTTGTGAAAGACCAGCGCTGGGCAGGCAGGAGGCAGAACAAACTGGCTGGGACCTGTACTTTGCAGACCAGAAAAAAGACCTCTCCCTGAAAGGAAGGCTTGTCTCTCTTGTAAAAAAAAAGGAATCCTACATTTGAGTGTTGGCTGTGTTCAGCCTGGAGAGAGAAAAAGACCCCTGGAAAGAGAAAAAGACCCAGGGAAAGAGGAGTTGCTGCTCTCTGTTGAGAAAGGCTCTTTTGCTGAGAGGAAGTCCTACGCTCTTAAAGGTAGCAAAACCCTGTTGCCTCCAATCTCTGGAAAATCTCTGCCTCAAGAGTGATTCCTGTTATTTGAGTTTTTGGCAGATCCTGAAATCTCAAGAAAGCTTCTATCGCTAGACTGCTACTTTAAAATTTAAGTAGACCTGTTGCTACACCTTTTGCTGAAAGATCTGTGTGATCCGTGGTGCAGACAAATTGCCTTGAACGCCTACCCATCACAGACTGTTCAGCAAACTCGCCTGGAGAGACTTCGAGTGGCATCCAACTTCTCGACTCTGGGACACCTCACCGATCCGGAAATCTCCCACCAGGCCGTGACCACCAACTATTTTATTATTCCTAAGAAACAGTTGAATACCAATAAGCCTTTTTCCCCAGTTTTGAATGTATGTGTATGCGCATGAGGGTTAGGAATAATGAGTTATAAATCTTTTCATACATATAGATTTATCCCATTATTGTTTAAGATTTCATTTATTAGTAGTTACTTTTGTTGTTTAAAGAAACCTGGTTTGGTGTGATTTATTCTGGGGGATAAAGTGTTTCATTTGGCTAACTTCCAGTAGGTGGGAAACTTTACTAATATGCTGTGACCTGTGGTAGTGGGACTGAATTAACAGTGCATGACTTGAGATTTTAACTGTACTCAGAGCACATAACTGTTTAGACTACGTACCTCATTCCCCCGGCTGTTGCAGAACTCCAGCCCAAAGTAATCGCTCTCGACGAGGTTGAGACGGTGGCAGATTTCATCCATCAGAGCCTGACCATATGCTTTTTGCTGTGGAAGGAGAATCACAGTCATCAGCAAAAGTGAAATCCCATCACAACATCAGCTTGTACTTATATATTACCTTTAACGCTATAAAACGTTTCCAGGCATTTCAGAGGAGAGGTTTTGAACAAAATTTGGCACTGACCCACAGTAGGGCTGGAGAAGGTTACAGAGATAGAGAGTGGTGAGGCCATGGAGGGATGTGAAAGCATGGATGAGAATTTCAAAAATCGAAAGTGTCGCCGGACCAGAGGTCAAGGTAGGTCAGCAAGCACGGGGTAATGGGTAAACAGGACTTGGTGCAAGAAAGGATATGGGCAGCAGAGTTCTGGATGGGCTTGCGTTTTTGCAGTGTGGAAGATGGGGAGGCCGGCCAGGTGAATATTGAAATAGACAGGTCTAGAGGTAATAAAGGCGCGGATGAGGGTTTCAGCAGCAAATAAGCTGAGGCAGGGGTAGAGACAGGCAACATTGCAGAGCTAGAAGTAGATCACCTTGGTGGAGGGGATATAGGGTCCAAAACTCAGCTCAGGATCAAATACGACACAAAGGTGGCGAATGGTCTGATTCAGCCTCACACAGTTGCCAGGGAAGGGGATGGAGTTGGTGGCAAGGGAGTGGAGTTTGTGATAGGGATCAAAATGGCTTCAGTCTTCCCAGTAATTCACTGGATGAAATCTCTGCTCATCCAGATCAAGATATCAGACAAGCAATCTGACAAATAAGAGACAGTGGAGCAGTCGAGTGAGGTGGTGGTGAGGTAGTGCTGGGTGCCGTGAGCATACATGGAACTCGAAGTTATGTTTTCAGATGGTGTCACCAAGAGGCAACATGCAAATGTAAAATAGGAGGAACCAAGGAAAGTTCTTTAAAAGATCTACAAAGGTAATGGTGAAGGAGTGGGAAGAGAAGCCACTGCAGCTTATTCTTTGTCTATGACTGAGTAGATAAGAACCAGACAAGGACAGTTCCACCCAGCTGGAAGACTGAGGCAAAGCATTGGAAGAGGATGCTGTGATCAACCAATTCAAAGGGGACAAACGGGTTGAGAATGCTGAGAAGGGGTAGTTACCAGAGTCACAGTCACACACGATGTCATTTGAAAATCTAATAAAGGCCGTTGTAGTACTGTAGCAGGGGTGGAAACCGGATTGCAAGAATTCAAACATGGAGTTCAGGGAAAGATAGTCATGGATTTGTGAGACAACAACACCATCAAAGTCTTTGGATAAGAGAAAGAGCTTGGAGATGGGTGGTTGTTTGCTCAGACAAAGGGGGCAAGAGTGTTTTTTTTTTTGGAGAGTGATAACAAAGGCAGATTTGAATGGAAGCTGGACAGTACCCGAGAAAAGGGAAGCATCAATAGTATCAGTTATCAAGGGGGATATGAGTTTGAAGTGGGCAGGAGAGAAATAAAGAAAGATGAGTGTTCAGGGCTAGGGGAAACTAGAGGCCCAGTGTGCTCTGGTGAAGGGATGGAAGGCAGCCAGATCTAAAGACTAAACAGGTTGACCACTATAAACATTTAAGCCTGTGACATAAGGGAGCTGAGATGAGAGCCATGCTGAGAGAATAACCAGGTTGAGAGAGTACGAAATACTGTGGGATGCTGGAAATCTGAAATTTAAAATGCTGAAAACACTCAGCACATCTGGCAGCATCCGTGGAGAGAGAAACAGAGTTAACATTTCAGGTTTGTGACCCTTCCAGCATTTTCTGTTTTTATTTCAGACTTAGTGTGTGTAAATCTTTTCATGGGGACTAGGGCATCAAAGGTGGAGGTGAGGGTGTGGTTACACAGATCGGTAGTTGCAGTGACTGGAGGACCAAAGGCTAGAAGTCAGAAATTTCAAAGAGTAGTTGTAAGTGACTTGGGTGGGCAGGGGTAGGGAAGAGGGAGAGAGGGGTTTTTCCAGGGGCAGGCGCAGAATGGGGTCGGCAAAAGGACGGGGGATGTGGTTGGAGAGCAATACAGGGAAGTGATCAGAGATGGCCTTATCTGTGATTGACACAACAGAAATAGAGAAGCCACACGAGATGGTAAGGTGGTGGGAGTGGCCAGGAATATGAGTAGGGGAGTTTATATGGAGGGAGAGATTAATGGAGGATAGGATGGCAGAGGAGAGGTTGAAATCACCGAGGATAGATTGTCATTCTGTGAGGAGGCTGAGGGAGGAAAGCTGTGAAGATATCTGGTTAAGAAATTTGGTGTGGTACTTGAGTGGGTGGTAGAGAACAAGGATTTTAAATGAAAGGTGAGGGAGTAGAACAAAGTGGGATGCTCCAAGGAGAAGGTGGCAGAGGAGTATGGAGACAGGCCATGGTGTGATTTCATGATAAGATCAATATCACCACGGTTTGGGCAGGGCAAGTGATGGGAGGTATCGCCAGGTGGGCAGGTTTCACTAAGTGTGCACCCATCAGCTAGGTTTCCATCAAGGTCAGAATGTCAATGCAATCATCCACAAATAAGCTCATCAATGGCAAAGTCCTTGTTCACAAGAAAACGGGCAGTCCAGGAGAGGGGAGGTGAATATTGATCCACTGGCAGAAAACACAGGGTCAGCACAGGGAGGGGTAAATAGGACAAGAAAGCCTCTAGAAATATTAGTCCCCAGCGAGTGCGCTGGGCAGGAAGGTTGCTGAGAGGAGGATGGGGTAGTTGTGGTTGTTGCTCATAAGTAGGCAGTGACACATGTCTCAACGGCCCATCAGAGGATGCTAAAAGAGGCACACAGGAAAGCTGTAGGCGTATCTAAGAGGGAGTCTAGACTGAAACAGTGGCAAGAGTACCCGAGAGGAGAGAAATGAAAGGAGGCAAGACAACAGGAGAAAAGGGGCTAGGAGAAGGAAAGAGAAAAAGGAGAAAAAAATAGGGAGGTGGAAAAACTGGAAATAAAAATGACAGCTTGGATCCAGAGTGGCAGCCAAAACGTGAACTCAGGAATTCAAGTTACATAGGTCTGTTACACAGCAAGATTCGGATAGATATGTCCTGGTTATAAACCGGGAATAGAGAGGAGATAACTTAGAAACAGTTTGATTAAAATTTAAAATGTATTCTGAAGATAGTGGTTTGGAGCCCAGGGGATAGTAGTATGTAAATCTTCACCTGCAATTCCCTCCTGCAAAGTTCAAAACCTCAAGGCCACTGTGGAGGGTAGAATATGGAGACTAAGCCACTTCCATAGGTTGTGATAGCAGAGAAATTGGATAGGATAAAAGTAGATAAAAAGATACTTAACAGATTGATAGCCCTCAAGACAGGTCTGATGCATCCCAAGTTGCTGAGGAAAGCAAAGGTGGAAATTGCAGAAGCTCTGGCCACAACCTTCCAATTTCCCTTAGATATGAAAATAGTGCCAAAGGACAGGAGGATTGCAAATGTTACACACTGTTCAAAAAAGGGGAGAGGGATAAACCCATTAATTATAGGCCAATCAACCCGTCAGTAGTGGGGAACCCATTAATTATAGGCCAATCAACCCAAAGTCAGTAGTGGGGAAACGTTTTACAGATATTCATCCAAGATAAAATGAATGTGGAAAATATTGACACTTGGGAAAAATATGGGTTAATAAATGAAAGCCAGCATGGATTTATTAAAGACAAATTGTGTTTGACTAACAATTTAGTACTTTGATGAAGGTAGATGCGGATAGTGTGGTTGATGTGCATATGCCTTTCAAAAGCCATTTGATAAAGTACCAAACAACAGACATTAGCAAAATTGAAGCCCACGGGATTAAAGAGACACTGACTGCATGGATACAAAATTGGGCAAATAACAGAAAGCAGAGAGTGATGGTTGGTGCACAGTTGCTTTTCAGGCTAGAGGGACGTATATAGTGGTGTTCTCTGGGGGGATGGGAGGGTAGTTGTTGGTATTCGGAACACTACTCTTTTTGATATACATTAATAACCTGGACTTGGGCATACAGGGCATAATTTCAAAGTTTTAGTTGACATGAAACTCAAATGTAGTTAACGGTGAGGAGGAAAGTAACAGCCTCATTTTGTTAACCAATCCTTTATGTGGTAATTTGTCAAATGCTTTCTTAAAATCCATATTGACAACATCCACTGCATTCCCTTCATCAACCTTTGCTGTTACTTCATAAAAAATTAACTGGATTAGTCAAGCATGATCTGTCTTTTACAAATCTGTTCTTGCTCTCCGCAATTGACTCAAACCTTTCCAAGTGCCTGTTGATTTTTTTTCCTTGATTGTTTCTCAAGCCCTATCCACCAAATGGCAGATGAAATTTAATACATAGAAGTGTGAGGTGATGCATTTTGGCAAAAGGAGTAAGGAGAGGCAATAAATACATAATGGCACAGTTCCAAAGTGTGTGCAGGGACAGAGGGCTTTGAAGGTGGCAAGACATATTGAGAGAGTAGTTAGCAAAGCATAAAGGATCTTGGGTTTCATAAATGGAGGTATTGAGTACAAAAGCAAAGAAGTGATGCTGAATCTTTATAAAGCTCTAGTTAGGCTACAACTAGAGTATTGCATCGATTTCTGGTCACCACACTTTAGGAAGGAAGTGAAGGTCCTTGAGAGGGTGCAGAGGAGATTTACCAGAATGGTTCCGCGGATGAGGGATTTTAGCTACAAGTTTAGGTTGGAGAAGCTGAGGTTGTTCTCCTTGTAGCAAAGGAGATTGAGGGGAGATTTGATAGAGGCTTGCAAGATTATGTCAGATTTAGATAAGGTAGACAAAGAAAAGCTGTTCCTGTTAACTGATAGTACAAGGACCAGTGGACACAGATTTAACATTTTGTGCAAGAGATACGGGGGAGGGGGGGTGGAAAGAGAGAGAGAATGTGAGGAAGAACTTTTTTTCCCACAGCCAGTGGTAATGATTTGGAACTCACTGCTTACAAGGGTGGTGGAAGGAGAGACAATCAATAACTTCAAAAGGAAATTGGATAGCCATTTGAGAGAAATAAATTTGCAGGGCTGCAGTGATGGAGCAGGGGGAATAGGACTGACTAGATTGCTCTAGTGAGCTGGCATGGACTCAATGGATCGAATGAGCTCCTTCTAAGTTTAAGGGCAGATTTGATAGAGGAGTTCAAAATCATGAAGCGTTTTATAGTGTAAATAAGGAGAAATCTTCCAGTTGTAGAAGTTAGTAACCAGAAGATACAGGTTTAAGGTAATTGGTAAAAGAACTAAAGGTGACATGAGAAAAAAAATTATGCAATTTGGAATGCACTGTGGTGAAAGTAGATTCAATAGTAAACCTTTAAATAGGAATTTGATAAATATGTGAAAAGGAAAAAAAATTGTACAGCTATGGGGGGTGGGGGGGGGGGGTGGAGAGGGAGGGATTAATTGGATAATTCTTTCAAAGAACTGGCACAGACATGGACTGAATGACCACCTTCTGTGATGTATCATTCTATGATTTTCACACCACTAACCCTTGTACATCCCTGGGTAGCTACAGTGCAGCACTGAAGGAGGCCAGATGTGTGCTGCTTTGAAAATGCAGTGGAAACATGGCAAGAGATTACTTAATTTTTTTTTTCAAAGAATACATGCTACTTAAGGAGTTAAGTATTTCAACATCTTGTGTGAGGGGAACAGCAGGGAAGCAAGCTGCGGCCAGGTCTACGCCAGATCATCCAGTGCCAAGACAGTTTGGTATTCAGCACATACTGGTGATACACACAACAGGGCCTACTCTCTACACCGGAGGAGCTTACTGCCTGTTTCTAATTCCCTGCCCCATTATCATTGCCATTTGCAAACTCCAATACACAAGACTGCCTTGGTGCTTCTGGAAGGAGACAGGTCCTGTACCCAGTATCCAGAACGCACGCACTTCTGCTCATTTCTTAGTCCACATATCTGGACTATTACACGGTCATGTCCAGCAGGAGAAATACAAACACTCGCCATCCCTACACAATTCTCTCTAGATTACCACTTCCTCTGAACCTCCACCCCCCACCACCCAACAGGAATGCTGTCCTTTGAAATTGCAACTTTTACAAAACCACTTAGTGAGATCAAGGCCATTTCTCTTCAACTACTTAATACCATTTATAAAGCACTTAAGAGCGAGTACAGATACAACAAGAAGGGATTAGTTTTTCAAGAGGGAAATATTTTGGTTAAAAGTACACAAACTGTAGCCTTCACCAGATACAGTAGCCTCCATTCTCCTAAATTCTAAATAATTCACCAGAATGCTTTGTATGTTGGGGTCAACAGAAGACCAATCTTATAGCACATGTCCCTCTCCCTTTCTTTGATGTCTGGGGAATAGTCCCACAGGCATTGAGCCTTCCAGAACCTCTCACAAGCCATCAGCTGTACTGCACAGAAGTCTAGATCTAGGCATCAGTGGGGTATTCAACAACCCAAGGGAATCAAAACTGAATCCTAGCTTCTCCTGACCTGATGTCCACACAGAATTCATTTTTCCTCATTCTGATGTTGGTCTAATTTCAGTTGTTTATTTGTGCAGTTCTTCTTTTGGTGCTGTTGAACTCACCCCATGGGACATGGTAATACTGCAGACAGCCTATTGTGGACAGCCAGGCAGTTCAAGACTCCTGAATTTTGCAGCAACAATTAGATGGGGAGACACAAAGGAACTTTGTGGAATCTCTCCCCTCTATAGGTACTTATATATTTAATTCAATGTTCTGGGGTGGGACTCTTAAACGGAGGCCCAGAACCCCTCTGCACGGTTCTCCCCTACTGATGTTACAGTTTAGACTTAAAATATAGGGCGAGTCATCATACGTGCAAGTATTTGAAACATTCTTACATAAATTTTCAGTTTAACCCAAATGTACAAAAATCACTACTCAAACACAACATATTGGCTGCTTTAGTCTGTAAATGGCTTGTACTAAGTGATAACATTTCAAAGACAGCATAAGACTGTGTTAAAAACAGATTTGAGCAAGCATGATGAAGACCAATCCTCAGCATATAATGCTGCCAAAGACAGATGATGGACATGGTGCAGCTTCTGGACTGCAGACAAGTTCTGCTTTAGGAAACTGTTGTCAGACTGTTTTGTGAGAAGCTGATTCTACAAAACTTGAAACTGTAACAGTAAACCAGGAGTTTTGCCCATCATTCTTTCACACCAACATGTGGGCTGCACCTTCAAACAGTACACATTTTTTGAATGTCGACACTACCAAAAATGGAGTATAGGCAGGAGTCTCAACAGATTTAGTTTGTGAATTTCATCTAACAGCACTCCAGCAACAGGCTGGTTACAAAAGGCATAGTCAGTCCGGACTTTACCGTACAGTGAGCAAACAGCAACTGTATAAAACAAACTAGCTAAAAACAGAATGTAGGAGGCCTGTATTCGTCAGGGTCAATACACAGGATAATAATTGGGGTTTGATTGTTTGTAGAAAGATTAGGGTTTAACCAGATGGGAAGCTGCCAGTAAACAGGATTTTACGAACAATCTCTGTGTGGCGTTTGCAAATACACCCTGAATTTCAGCTCTAATTAATTATTGTACTACTACACAGATGCTATTCCCTACAAAATGGAGACAAAAGTTTGCAGCTCACAGAACTTCGCCTGACACACAAGATTAGATCTTGTAAGTTATACCTACTCAAAACTTAAGTTATACCACTTATACCAATTCGATAAAAGCCTTCAGAACAGATTTCTAAATATAAAAATGTAACATACTCTAGAACGCTAGGGTGTTCACATTTACTTAAATCCTCACTGAAAGCAGAACCTCACAAGTTACCCACAGTGGCCTATTTCAACCACTGGTTACTGGGATTGATAACCCCCACCCTTGCCAAGAGCAACTCACAGGACAGGCTTTGATCAGTTTCCACATCAAAGTGAAAATTGACCATCAGCACCAAAGCACAGGAACCCCACAGCATTCAACTTTGATGCTTTTAAATATGAGATTTTTAGTTAAAGGGCATACCGACTTAAAACTCAGAAGGCCGTTACTACCCTTTAATAAATGTTTATTTGGTAAGAGAGTTATGTTCATTTGTTTGGACTATATGGGACATTTTTTCAAGAAATAACCAAATAGGTTCATGTTTTTGATAGGTTGAAATGACCTCGCCCCCAGCTAGACGCACAATTACATTCTCCAGATGACTTTAATGGCCCATTTATACTGAGAATTGTTTCCTGCATGCACAGATTAAAGATTCTGTTCAGTAGCATGTACATTGAGGATCTTTTATACTAGAGGAGTGCAGCCAGGGGAAAATATCCAGTTCTCTCCATGGGGTGCACAAGCAAAAGGTCAAGAAACCAACAGCATTGTGAATTCACCAACGAGAATTGGGTTTAGATTCTGAGCTCGACGTACTATAGTAGAAAAGAGGGACTATAAATAGTGATACGACCAGGTGAGAAATGTGTCCAGGGGTCCCCCTCAGCCTTCACCTGGTCTTACCGTAACAGGGTTTAATTTTAAACACACCATGTTTTTAGCTCTCACTTGGTGAATCCTTGTTCACCGCTTTCCAATTATAAGGCAAAGAAATCAGCACAAACAGGTTTTCTTAGCTTTGAAGAGGAAAAGTTGAAATTTATTAAACTTGAATTTAAATTCTAATTCGGTTGATGCCTATGGATACAGGACGCGCCCACGCTAGCATGCGTACGCAATTGATACATGCAAATAGAGTCAGAAAAGAGAAAAATAAAGTGGAAAAATTTGAGGCACTTTCTGAAGAGTCTTTGTTACGTTTCTTCAAGCTCACTGTAGAGTCCTTGATCGTAGGTAGATCTGGCCTTTCGTTGGCGCCCGGTATTCTTACTAAACCTTTTTCACTGTAGGAGACTTTTCTCTTGGGGTTCATGTGTCTTCAGTAGATTCAGAGGATTGTGAGAAAGAGATGGGAGCAGACAGGAGAGATATTCGCAGTCCAGGAGCAAACAGTCTTTGAGTTCAAACTCTCTGCGGCCAGTTCAAAAGAAAACGCAGGAACAGCCAGATAGTCATGTGACCAGCTGGTCTAACCAGTCCTGGCCCTTGTGGATTGTATCCTCCTTAGCAGGCCCTGGAATGCGCTTCTTCACCTTCGATGTCTGTTAGTATGTAAATGTTTTTTTCCAGCCACGGCTGATCTGTTTAACAAGTCATTTCCTCGCTCCAGCAGCAACTAAAAATCAATAATTCATATAACAAAATCAATGTGCCTCATTCTTGGGCAGGTGGGGGCCTGCATGACAATAGGCAACCTGATTCTGCAACCACACAGCACCATCTACTAAATACACAAGAGTCCCCACTTTACCAGATCACAAGCCAGACTTGATATAAACTTTGGGCTGCAATTTTATTTATATAGCAAAGGAGTAGGACCAGCTCCATGCATCTAAATGACAAACCCAAAGACGACAGTCAGGGTACAGTGACAGATGGGAGAGGCCTGTGTATGGGTAGAAAAAGAGGGATGAGCACTGGCAAGATTACAGAATGCAACAAAAAAAAAGCCAAGGAAGTAAGAATGGGAAAGAGTGAAGTGTGGGGTAAAATGTGCGTAAAGGTGAGGAGCAAATAGAAAAAATAAAAAAAGTAAAGTAGATATGGGCTGGTGAAATAGTAGTCCATCGAAAATCTACTCTCACATGGCCTCTAGTACAATCCATCTACAATCTACTCTCACATGGCCTCTAATAGAGTCCAACTACAATCTACTTTCACATGGCCTCTAGTACAGTCCATCTACAATCTTCTCTCACATGGCCTCTAGTACAATCCATCTACAATCTACCCTCACCGTGTCCTCTAGCATAATCCATCTACAATTTACTCTCATCATGACGTTTAAAAGATTGGACAGAATATAAAAAACAGCAAAGAATTGACAAAAGATTGACATGGAAGGTAAAATTAGAGTTTGAGAAAAAGCTGGCCAGAAATATAAAGTCAGACAGTAAGAGTTTCTATAGATTTTAAAAAAGAAAAGAGTTAACACATTGAGCGTTGGTCCTACAGAATTTGAGGCTGGGGAATTAATAATGGATAAGGCAGATGAATTGAACTGATATTTTGCAATGGTCTTCACTATTGAGGATACAAGTAACGTCCCAGTATTAGCTGTAAGTCAGGAAATGGAAGGGAGGGAGGCACTCAAGAAAACCAGGGAAGTGGTACTGAACTTCATCCTCGGGTCTTAAAAGAAGTGGCTAGTGAGATAGTTGATGCGTTAGTTTTAATTTTACAAAATTCCCTAGATTTGGGGAAGGTTCCGTTAGATTGGAAAATAGCAAATGTAACTCCTTTATTCAAAAAGGGGAGACAAAAAGCAGGAAACTACAAACAAGTTAGCTTAACCTCTGTCTAAGGGAAAATGTTCGAAGTTATTGTTAAAGATGTTATAGCAGGGCATTTAGAAAAATGCAAGGTAATCAGGCAGAGTCAACATGGTTTTGTGAAAGGAAAATCATCTTTAGCCATTGTATTGGAGTTCTTTGAGGGAGTTACATGTGCTGTGGATAAAGGGAAACCAGTGGATGTATTGCACTTAGATTTCCAGAAGACATTTGATAAGGTGTCACATTAAAGGTGACTGCAGAAAATAAAAGCTCATGGTGTAGGGGATAACATATTAGCATGGATAGAACATTGGTTAGTTAACAGGAAACAGAGAGTAAGCATAAATGGGTCATTTTCTGTTTGGCAAGATGTAAAGAGTGGTGTGCCACAGGGATCTGTGCTGGGGCCTCAACTTTTTATATAAATTTATATAAATGACTTAGATGAAGGGACTGAAGGTATGGTTCCTAAACTTGTTGATGACACAAAGATAGGTAGGAAAGTAACTTGTGAAGAGGACATAAGGGGGCTACAAAGGAATATAGATAGGTAACATAAGTGAGCAAAGACCGGGCAAATGGAGTATTATGTGGGAAAGTGTGAAACTGTCCACTTTGGCAGGAAGAATAAAAAAGCATATTATTTAAATGGTGAGAGATTGCAGAGCTCGGAGATGCAGAGGGATCTCGGTGTCCCAGGGCATGAATCGCAAAAGGTTACAAATTGCAGGTACAGCACATAATTAGGAAAGCTAATAGAATGTTATTGTTTAACATGAGGGGAATTGAATCCAAAAGTAGGGAGGTTATGCTTCGGTTAAACAGGGCATTGGTGAGACCACATTTGGAGTACTGAGTACAGTACTGGTTTCCTTATTTAAGGAAGAATGTAAATGCATTGAAAGCAGTTCAGAGAAGGTTTACTAGACTAATACCTGGAATGGGCGGGCTGTTTTACGAGGTAAGATTAGACAGGCTAGGCTTGTATCCACTGGAATTTAGAAGAGTAAGAGGCGACTTGATTGAAAAATATAAGATCCTCAGGGGCCTTGACAGGGTGGATGTGGAAAGGATGCTTCCCCCTGTATAAGAATCTGGAACTAGGGGTCACTTTTGAAAAATAAGGGGTCGCCCATTTGAGACAGAGATGAGGAAAAATTTTTTCTGAGGGCCGTACAATCTACTCTCACCATGTCCTCTAGTACAGTCCATCTACAATCTATGCTCACCATGGAGTCTGGCAGTCCATCTACAATTAATCTGCAGGGCTACGTGGATCGAGTGGGGGAGCAGGACTGACTCAATTCCTTCGCGTTCAGCCGGCATGTTCTTGATGGGCCGAATGGCCTCCTTCTATGCCATAAATAACTCAATGACGACACTACCGACAGTGCTGCGCTCCCTCAGCAAAGCAATTTAAGTATCACCCTTGATTATATGTTCAAGTCCAACCGAGATTACAAGGTGAAAAATAAAGCTCAGAATCCACCTTCTTTATCTGCCCATGGTCACCTTGACTTCCAGGGCAGAACACAAACATATTACCAGATTGTAGCCACCCAGGAATTTGAATAATGCTGCAAAATACGTCTGTTAAGGAGAAGATATTGACCTAGATCTCGACAGCTAAAGAAAGTCCAGTCTGCTTGACCAGCTGTTACATTTCCCTCCTCTCAGCCAAGCAGCATTACTGACAGAACCATTCTGACTAAAGATGTCAGGGTAACTTATGAACTGATCTAAGTCCTGAAGTAATCCACCTGCCAAAATAGCATTTCTCCACATCACAAGTATTCTCTTATCACACACAGGAGGAGTGACTGTAATCCTGGGGTTTGATCTTCCTGTCAGCTAGCACAACTCCTATAATCTGGCACATACTTCCACAACAGCTGGCCTTGTACACACAGCATGAACCCAAAGCAAAGCTCACTGCTACAATTACTGTTCACTTAGTAATACAAACAGCATCTTCACAACAATACAAAGCCGCCCCAATTTGTCAATGCATCGTTACTGATTTCAGAGGCACTGCAGCTCATATCCAAATAGCAACTACACATTTTATAACCAGAGAAAACAGTTGCTTGCTCAAGTAGCAGTTCATCCCCTTGACCACGCTGACCTTACAAACTACCACCTCATCTCCAACCTCCCTCTCCTCAAACATATTGTTGCTTCCCAAATCTGTGGCCATCGTTCCTGCAAATCCATGTATGAACCTCTCCAATCAGGTTTCTGTCTCTGCCATAGTACTGAAACAACTATCAAAGTCACAAATGACTTCGTGGCTGTGGTAAACTATCGCTCATTATCCTCCTGACCCATCTGCAACATTTGACAACTGACCACACCATCCCCCTCCAGTGTCCAGCTGAGTGACGCTACCCATACCCAGTTGTACTCTTATCTATCCAGTCATAGTCAGATCTCCTGCAATGGCTTCTCTTCCTACTCTTGGACCATTACCTCCAGAGACTCCCCCCAAGGATTTTATACCTGGCCTCCTCCTGCTTCTTTCTACATGTTCCCACCTCTGCATTATCTAGCCTGGGCAGGGACGTTGCATGAAATCTGGGAAGCCCAGCATTCATGTACAGTAAATAGGCAATCACATATATTCAGCAATATCAACAAGATGCTCATTGCTCCTCAAAAGAATGGGGGAACATAAGAAGCCATGCAATCCGGCTGAAGGGCCTTGTGTGAAAGCTGTAGTGGAAATAAAATGCAATAAGAAAGTGGGTGAAATCCTAAAAAAAAAGAGTACTTTATATTACAACTATAAGACATCAAAGGTACCTGGTACAGATGTATGCTACACACTTTATACAAAGGGTACCAGGCAGCAAGTGCATCCGAGCATCATAAGCATGAATTCACTGTCTAACTAGAGGGTGATGGGTTCAAATATTAGGGTAGAAAGGTATGTTTTTATATAGTCAGCAAAAAGGCCACCTGAAACAGTGAATACCATGTCTCAGCAACTATTAAAGCATTACAGGAAATGAGCAAGTAGACAAGCAGAAAAGGTTAGATTCGAATTGTCTAGCCTGAAGCTACATGCTTCAAACATACTTAACAATGAAGCACTGTGCTGAACAATAGTATAGCCACAATTCAACCACAACTTGCCATTCGGGCACTGACTTTTAATTAGCAGTAGAACATTGTTCCAACAGAACAGTGAAAATCTAATGTGAACATTTTCTTTGATAACATTGAAGTCAGCGATTAACTGTGGAATTTCTCCTGAAGCAAGCTGAAACATGTAGATATCCCCTCACCTTCCCCTAATCTGCCCAGTAGTTCCCAAGTCAAAATGAACAGACATTCCCACCACCACCACCCCCCCCCCCCCCCCACCGCCCCACTTTACTGGCCAATATCCAACTTCACAAGCTTCAAATCCAAATCATTAAGGCTGAATTAATGGACTGCTGACATCTGTTGCTAGTCTGACACTGTTCAATTCAAACCTGGAAGTGGCCATATTGACATCTGTTCTGAAAATAGACTGGTTTATTTTTTTGTGATTATATTCAGGACTGTAACAGGAGTTGTTTCTAGGTTCAGTCAATCTGTTCCATCAGACATTGCAATAATGTCATGTGATGTGAACCCAAGACTGATCCCCATGTTTAATTCTAATCTAGTGATGGAACATAATCTTCTATTTACTAAATAACTACAATGAAAAAGCTTGCACTAGCTCTTAGCAACACCAATCTCACAACATGTGAGCCTCCTGCACTGATAAATTGGCATTAGGTTTCAGACAAACAAATCCACAAGAGTGTTTGCAATCTTCCTACCAATGACGATAATATAGCCATCAATTACAACAGCTTGCATTTATATAGCACCTTTAATGTAATAAAACATCTCGAGGTGCTTCACAGGAACATTATCAGGCATAAATTAACAAAGAGACAAAGAAGGAGACATTAAGTCAGGAAAGACGTAGGTTTTAAGGAGCAAGATATAGAGACAGAGGGGTTTAGGGAGGAACTTGTGGCCTAGGCAGCTGAAGGCACAGTAGCTAATGGAGGGAGGGATCCACAAGGAGGTTGGATGTGTAGGACAGCAGACTTAAGGGGGTGGGGTGCAGAGCTGAGTAAAATTAGAGATTTGGAAAAAACAGAACTACCTACATTTCACAAATCTAAAATCAATTTTCCCCAGCTGTCAGGCAAAGTTGCATGGATGAAGTCCAAGACACTAGGCAGGTACATCATTGATACATCAGAAAGGACTTCCCAACCCCCTCTACTCAATACCCAGAATTTAACTTTCTTTACACATCAAAATAAGCCTAAAGTTTTCCCATAGTGTTCATCAATTATACATCCAGGAATAGTTCCGTGCAAAGTCACTGAGTCCTGCTTTCTGGTAAAACAACTATTTTAAGAATGTACAGTAGGTTGAACTCATACAAGTGACATACAAAAACACCTACTGAATGGCAAATCTCAGGATGGCCTCATATATGAATTCAGGCCACAAGCTCAATCTTTAAACAAAGCTCATCAAAGTCACACTGATCCCTCCACCTACACTCATGACATTCTATAATTCTGAGCATGTGTGCCATTCAGCGTTGCTCTAAATTGTGCTCCGGGCAGTTGCAGCACTAGCTCCCAGGAGGAAGGGGACTGGGACTGGAAAACACAACTTTAGGAGGGTGGAAGTCACAAACTCCAGATGTTTTTAATCAAGCACAGAGTTTTTAAAGCACATCTGCGCTGCAGTGCTATGCTCCAAATAAGCCTTTTTCTAGTTGTCCTCTTATAGGAAAAAGAACCAAGAAAAGTCTGTTGAAGACATCAAAATAATTCCATTTTAGAGGATGGAAGGAATATTACTTTAAGATCAGTTTTCGCAGCTAATGGTTTTGAACCACTAATAACGAGGAAGGAAAATGCAGCTTAGGAAGTGGTCCATCCAGCTTCACAGTGCAGCCACATTATCACCTTGAGGCCCAAAATGGAGATCTTGTTCTGAAAGTGCACCAAGCAGATTGGTATATAATGCCAATGCCAGTCAGTCAGCTGTTTCAAATTATTTCTTGAGGGGTATATTTAAATTGCTTTCATCTTTATTTTCCATACACTCCTGCAAAGCACCCTTTTACTGTTATAAAGCACTTGATTAGAGTTGATCCTATCCTGAGTGGCGTGAAACAGGGCTGTGTTCTCGCACCTACACTGTTTGGGATTTTCTTCTCCCTGCTGCTCTCACACGCGGTCATGCCTTCAGAAGAAGGAATTTTCCTCCACACAAGATCATTTGGCAGGTTGTTCAACCTTGCCCGCCTAAGAGCAAAGACCAAAGTACGGAAAGTCCTCATCAGGGAACTTCTCTTTGCTGACATGCTGCATTAACATCTCACACTGAGGAGCGTCTACAGAGTCTCATCGACAGGTTTGCGGCTGCCTGCAACGAATTTGGCCAAACCATCAGCCTCAAGAAAACAAACATCATGGGACAGGACGTCAGAAATGCTTCATTCATCAATATCGGCGACCACGCTCTGGAAGTGGTTCAAGAGTTCACTTACCTAGGCTCAACTATCACTAGTAACCTGTCTCTAGATGCAGAAATCAACAAGCACATGGGAAAGGCTTCCACTGCTATGTCCAGACTGGCCAAGAGAGTGTGGGAAAATGGCGCACTGACACGGAACACAAAAGTCTGAGTGTATCAAGCCTGTGTCCTCAGTACCTTGCTCTACAGCAGCGAGGCCTGGACAACGTATGTCAGCCAAGAGCGATGTCTCAATTCATTCCATCTTCGCTGTCTCCAGAGAAGACTTGGCATCAGGTGGCAGGACCGCATCTCCAACACAGAAGTCCTCGAGGCGGCCAACATCCCCAGCTTATACACACACTACTGAGTCAGCAGTGCTCGAGATGGCTTGGCCAAATGAGCCGCATGGAAGATGGAAGGATCCCCAAAGACACATTGTACAGCGAGCTCGCCACTGGTATCAGACCCACCAGCCGTCCATGTCTCCGCTTTAAAGATGTCTGCAAATGCGACGTGAAGTCCTGTGACATTGATCACAAGTCGTGGGAGTCAGTTGCCAGCGGGCAGCCATAAAGGCGAGGCTAAAGTGTGGCGAGTCAAAGAGACTTAGCAGTTGGCAGGAAAAAAAGACAGAAGCGACAGGGGACAGCCAACTGTGTAACAGCCCCGACAACCAATTTTTTCTGCAGCACCTGTGGAAGAGTCTGTCACTCTAGTATTGGCCTTTATAGCCACTCCAGGCGTTGCTCCACAAACCACTGACCACCTCCAGGCGCTTACCCATTGTCCCCCGAGACAAGGAGGCCAAAGAAGATTAGAGTTGATATATTAAATCTGCATAACTTTTGGAATTGACCTCATGTAACACTGCAATATAAAACCATTGTAAAGACATAAAAGAGCTTTAAAGCAGGATAGCCCTGCTCTTCCTGCAACATCACAGAATTACAGTGCAACTACACACTATCATGTGCAGAACCTAAACAGACTACTTAAACAATGCATGTTCACACACAGGAACACGCAGCCCTTGTTAATATAAAGAAAATGGCGCTTTCTTCATATCTGATCATCAGTCTAGACCTCATAGGGAACTTCACACCAAATCCAACCCAGCATGTCTCAACTGCCTAATGTAACAGACACAGAATACAGTCTGAAAACACATGGCCCTTTAGACGTGTATCATTATGCACAGCACAAATGGACTCTTCCCAAAAGGAGTGCACTGCACTGGGTGTGTATGAACCACAGTCTGCTAGATCTCAGTGTTGGCGCAAACCTCATACCACTAATACATCAGCTTTGGAAATGTGAACATGTAATCACTGGTCAGTTACCCTTTAATGAAACACAGTGACAGCAGGCTTTGGCAAACCTATTTGTTTTAAATGCCAAAATAAAAGCAAAATACTGCAGATGCTGGAAATCCGAAACAAAAACAAAGTGCTGGAAATACTCAGGAGGTCAGGCAGAGAGAAGCAGAGTTAATGTTTCAGGTCTGTGACCTTTCATCAGAGTTCTCCACAGATGCTGCCTGACCTGCTGAGTATTTCCAGCACTTTCTGTATTTGTTTTTATTTTAAATGTCGTTTTCCATACAGCGTGCCTCACCAATGTTGGTAAAAGCACGGTATGACACTGAGCCATGTAAGCATTCGTCATCCCATCTATGTGTGCTGAATCAGTTGATCACAATTACGGCACAGGTGGGGCACAACAAACTGCTCTTCAGTCAAGTGTTTCTGCAGCGGAGCTGGCCCAGCCCTAAATATCAAGGCTCCACCAGCCCAGGAAATCCCAAAGCCTCTTATTCCCTCTCCTCCAAAAAAGGCAGCCGACCTTGCCAGGACTGGGTTGGCACATGCGCTGATGACATCACGTAATGCGTACGTCTTTCTGTGGCACGAATAATTGGCGCACGTGCAGGAAAACGCCCACTTCATCTCCCCCCCCCCCCCTCCAACCCCAGCTAGTTCAACATAACATAACAGTATGAGAGCATTGTGCAGGTTTGTTTTTTTACACAATGAACAGAAATCTGCACATGTTGTATACAGGAATAAAAATATTAGGCAGGGCCTCAATTACTTCGAAGCCCAAGGTCAATCCCATAATTCATAGCATGGGAATACAGGTTATTAGAAAGAAAACAGCTCGCACTTATATAGCTCCTTTCACAACCTCAGGAAGTTCCAAAGCATTTTACACTTCAAAATGATTCTATGGGTTGCAGTCACTATTGCCATGTAGGAAAACCTTTGTATTCTTTCATGGGATGTGGACAAGGCCAGCAGTTGTTGCTCATCCCTAACTACCCTTTACAACTGAGTGACTTGCTAGGCCATTTCAGAGGGCAGTGAAGAGTCAACCACATTGCTGTGGGTCTGGAGTCACATGTAGGCCAGACCAGGTAAAAATGACAGATTTCCTTCCCTAAAGGACATTAGTGAACCAGATGGGTTTTTACAACAATCGATTATAGCAATGGTGCCATGAAACCAAGACTAGCTTTCAATTCCAGATTTTTATTAATTCATTGAATTTAAATTCCACCAGCTGCCGTGCTGGAATTTAAACCTGTATCCCCAGGGCATTAGCCAGGGCATCTGGGTTACTATTTCAGTGACATTACCACCATCTCCCCCAATTTGCTGATTGTGGGACATTGCTGTGCCTATTGAGAACAAAGTGATTCCTGACAATGCAGCTGGCCGCTGATGTCATCAGACTGCACCACGCTGCATACATGTGCAAACGGGCTCCTGCTCTCTACGCGGCGTTCCACCTTGCCAGGACTGGGTTGGCACATGCGCTGATGACATCACGTAATGCGTACGTCTTTCTGTGGCACGAGTAATTGGCGCATGTGCAGGAAAACGCCCACTTCATCCCCCCCCCCCCCCAACCCCAGCCACTGAATGTGGGCCACTCGCTACATGCCGCCCCACACCCCCCCCCCCCCACCTGCAACCACTGGCAGTGATACGTGCCTCACGCGCTCCAGCTCCTCCCATCCTAAAATCACTGTGGGTGCACCTACCTCACATGGACTACAGCAGTTCAAGGTGGCAGATCACCATCACCTTTTCAGGGGCAATTAGGGATGGGCAATAAATGCTGGCCTAGCCAGAGACGTCCACATCCCAGGAACAAATAAAAAAAACTGACATCATTGGAGCAGCTGCAACTCAAAGCAGCAACCACTGGCTAAAGCTCACAGAAAAGTCAGGCTCTGTATTCGAAGGGGGCAGTTGTCAAAGAGCACGTGGGCAGACACAGCTTCGAGCCCTGCTCCTCACTTTCTGATCTCTTGGCCTACATTCATCAGCAGAAGTTGAAATGTCTCCTATCTGCGGTGGGAGGGAGAGGGGCCAATCAGATTTGGTGGTGAAAAGGAGCCAGGTTTGAGGCCTGCCCAGCCTGTCAGCTGCGGAATGTTCAGCCAGCCAGAAAGAGAGATAAATAAAATTTGAAACAAATAATATAACGGGGCTATTTCACAATGTCCGAATTTAGCTGCACGCTGTGACCCTCAAATTAATAAAATACGTGCCTCTTGCGCTGCAGTGCACCACGTCTCTCTCACACACACACACACACACACACACACACACACACAGGGGAAAAGTGGTAAGTGAGGTAGGGTTTCAGGGTTCCTGGTAAACCTGTTGAATTCTCACCAAGTTGTCTTTGGTTGCAGGCCTGAGGTGTTTGTAGATTTCTCTGTTGGTTGAAAGTTCAGTTTGAAGACAGAGGATCACTTCCAATTCACTGCCACGCAAGTTGAAAATGTGGAATTCACAGCAAGGAGGGACTTCAAGTGGCATCTGACTATTCAACTCTGGGACACCTTACTGACCCGGAAATATCCTATCAGAACTTTACAACCCAGTTATTTTATTATTCCTAAGAAACAGCTGTAATCCAAAACATTGTTTTTAAAACCGGATAACAGTTTTCTTTTGAATGTATGTGCGCGTACATGAGGGTGAGGAAGAATAAGAAGTTTGAAAAGAATCTTTTAACGTATAAGAGTTATCTCATTATTGTTTAAGACTTAGGTTATTAATAGTTAATTTTGTTGTTGTTTAAAGAAACCTGGTTTGGTGTGCTTTATTCTGGGAGACAAAGTGTTTAATTTGGCTATTTTTCTGGTAGGTGGGAAACTTCACTAATATGCTATGACCTGTGGAGTAGTGGGACTGAATCAACAGTGCATTATTCCCGTCTTGGTTGTAACACAAGATAGTTCAAAGCAGTTAATTAACCTTGTTTTCCATTTGAGCCCCCATGCAAGGCTTAGTTGTTTGCATTAATAGCTGCCACTTAACACCTAGCTGCTACACCTGCTGTTCCACCTGTGCATCCTGTCACGCACATCAGGACTGCAATGATACAACATTCATACACTAACTCTTTGAAGAGTTATAAAAAAAACTAACTTTGTCTTTAAAAAAATGAATGTTCATTTTAAAAAGTGAACAAAATGGCGATCCAAGAAAAAGGGGATTAGCTTTTTGTGTATCCAAACAGTCTGACAAAGACGAAGGACAAATCTTCAAAGCCCAATGAAACCCATCGTACATCTATCCTAAAAGCATTCTAGAATTGAATATCTTCTTCTAAAACAAAGGAGGTGCGAAGTTACCACGTCCTGGGCCACTGTGTGATCACTATGGGTAGATAAAACAGAGTGTCTCCTAACAGGAGGAGAAGGCCTGCTCCTGACCTGAACCCAACAGGACCAAATGACGTGTCGGGTTCGTGTTGGGTCGGGTCGCTCTTCCAGGTTCGGCGGTCGGGCCCGGGTCGGACATGCAGTATTAATTAGACTTGAAAGGTTGTTTAAAAAGAAACATATTCGGAATTGGAAGATAGGTAAAGTGAACATTCCGGTGGTCGGGTCAGGCTCAGGTCCAATGTGGTTCAGTCGGGTTTGGGTCGGGTTTTTTTTTCCTGACCTGAGCAGGCCTTTAGCAAGAGGTGAGAGGTGACACAGAGAGAGACACACACTGACCCAGAAGGTGAAGCTACTTGCAACAGCTGGCATTCCAGCAAGCCGGAAAGCATATGCCTTGCTGAAAAAATCCAACATCTACATTATACAGCAGAGCTGGAAGTGACCCACCATCTTCAGGAGAGAAATCTACAATCATTGCAGGCGTGCAATTATCTAGCACCGCAGCCTCACAGCTCCAGCGACCCGGGTTCAGTTCTGGGTACTGCCTGTGCGGAGTTTGCAAGTTCTCCCTGCGTCTGCGTGTGTTTCCGCCGGGCACACCGGTTTCCTCCCACAGCCAAAGACTTGCTGGTTGATAGGTAAATTGGCCGTTGTAAATTTCCCCTAGTGTAGGTAGGTGATAGGAGAATGGTGGGGATGTGGTAAAGAATATGGGGTTAATGTAACATTAGTATAAATGGATGGCTGTTGGTTGGCACAAACTCGGCGGGCCGAAGGGCCTGTTTCAGTGCTGTATCTGTAAATAAAGAATTCAACAAGTTTATTGTAACCCTTCTCCCCCACTGAAACCAACCTACCTCTTTCCCTTCGCTATCTGTTTCTTCGTGTGAATGCGTGTGCGCGAGCAAACAAATGAGTGAATAAGGTTGCGATAATTTCGGGATAAGGCATCTTTTTTTTTTTTAAAGAGATACAGCACTGAAACAGGCCCTTCGGCCCACCAAGTCTGTGCCGACCATCAACCACCCATTTATACTAATCCTACACTAATCCCATATTCCTACCACATCCCCTCCTGTCCCTATATTTCCCTACCACCTACCTATACTAGGGGCAATTTATAATGGCCAATTTACCTACCAACCTGCAAGTCTTTTGGCTTGTGGGAGGAAACCGGAGCACCCGGAGAAAACCCACGCAGACACAGGGAGAACTTGCAAACTCCACACAGGCAGTACCCAGAATTGAACCCGGGTTCGCTGGAGCTGTGAGGCTGCGGTGCTAACCACTGCGCCGCCCCTTGATCAATAAACAATTGACTTTGTGTTTTTAAAACCTACAAGAAAACCTGTCACTATCTGGTTATTTGAAGAAAACAGCATGGGGTTAAACTCTTAATACAAATACACTTGCTGCAGTCAGGTGGGAAGTTGAACAGTGTGGGAACCACCCATGTCACACCACGTGGCAGTAACAATCCATTGTACTCAAACCTCGCTTCTGGAGTCTAAATGGTGTCAATCCACAGAACCCCTTAATGTGTAGTTCATTAATCCCCATGCATTTCTACACCTTGTATATTTGATCATTTAAACTAGACTTGGGATTCTGCAAAGCCAACTGACGAAGCAGCCTAGATCCATGAGAGTCATATAATCCCCATTTATAAACAAGGATCAACAAGTTGCAAATCTGACAGGGCGAACGGCAGTAGCCACTTGAAAACTGGTATCAGTTAACTTCAATTTGCATTCAGAAGGTTTGCTATTTGTACAAGCACACCAGCTATTTGTTCCAACACGATGGGGGAAACTGGTAAGGAAAAGGAGTAAAAATAGGAGAGAATTCCACAGCAAGGGCAAATTTACACAACACTTTGCACTGTCGTAAGCTCAGGAAGACTAGATGGATCGACTGTTCAGAAGTGTTGCAGTGGCAAAGATCAGTGTGTTTCCTTCCGATTTTACAACTCCTGGAAATAATCCATACGATCCATATGGAAGATACCATCATCGCTGTCAATTGCTCAGAAATATCAAGCTTCCAATTTTTTATACCATCACTGAATCAAAACCTATTATAATAGAAAACCTACTTAATTGAAATGCAAAGGTAGCATTTTGCTCTTCCAAAACTAAAGATTGTTTTATTGACCCTTGATTTTTTTTTTTACAGCTTCCATGCATTGCATATTATATTTTTCTTAAATAAATTTGGAAAAACTTCTGTACTATTTTGTATATGTCTCTGAACGCAACATGCTCTGAAAGTGGAAACAAATTTGGGAAAGGTGACTGCCAAATGACTAAAAAAGTGGTCAAGTGCAAGCTTTTGTGTGTTACTAAGTGTCAAATGCCTGGGTGGGGACACTGTTGGCAAGGTTTGAACCTTGCTGCCTTCCTGCATTTTCTTCTTCTACCAGACTCCCAAACCAATGGAACCTAGTCTGTTTTACCAGTTTTTCATGCTTCCTTCTCTATCTGCCTATCCCACACATAAAACATTCATATGCTGCCTCATACATTCTTGGATTTCTCTCAGTAAGCCTTTGTCCAATATTAACGGCACCTACCATTTAATCACTTTGTGTTCTCCATTGTGTATGTTTGTGTTGTCTATTTTCTCAAACCTCCAAGCATCTCTGAACCATTCCCCTATCCTCCAAGAGTATAACGCCTTCCCCCATGCTCCGAGAGCATCTTTCTGCTTTCCCATTCCCTGGCCACATTTCTGTTGAATTCTGGGTTGCCAGATTTTCAGGTTGGGTGAAGTCTAAAGAAGCCAAGCCAATACGACTCAAAAAATATTCATTTTAATAAAAATGCAATATACAGGTGAATGGCGGCTCTATCACAATACCACCTCTCTGAACCCTTTCAGTGAATCTGATTTGTCACACTACTTGTCCAACATCCAGTACTGGATGAGCAGCAATTTCCTCCAACTGAATATTAGGAATACCAAAGCCACTGTCTTCGATCCCTGCCACAACTTCTGGTCTCTGGCAACCAACTCCATCCTTCTCCCTGGCAACTGTCTGAGGCTGAACTAAATAGTTCGCAAACTTGGCATTCTATTTGACCCAAAGATGAGTCCCCAATCACATATCCGCTTCATCACCAGGTCATGCAGGCCCCACCTGCCAAGCATGAGGCATATTAATTTTGCCACATGGACATTAAATTTCAAACTGTTGAAGAAAGCACCTGCTTTAAAAAATTGCCAGATCTTGGCTGGAAAGGCATTTGCATATTAACAGACAGTGTTTGGAAGGACAAAGCAGCCATTCCCTGACACATTCAACCCACAATGGACTTTTGATCACCAGACGTTGAAGATGGGGGAGGTCGAATTACAGGCTGACTGCTAAGATGGTTGAATACACAAACAGACATAGTCAAACCAGCTAGTCACATAACTAACCTGCCGGGCAACCTGAGTTTTTTGAATTTGTACAAACAGTTTGGGCAGAGTGTGTCTGTTTGCTCCTGGACTGAGAAGACCTCTGCTGTCTGCTCCCACCTCTTTCTCATAAGCCTCTGAATCCACTGAAGACACATAAACCCCAAGAGAGAAAAATCTCCTACAGCAAACAAGGTTTAAGAAGAATACTGGGCCCAAACGAAAAGCAAGATCTACCTACAATCAAGGAGTCTACAATTAGCTCGAAGAACTGTAACAAAAATTCTACAGATATTGCCTCAAACCTTTCTACTTTATTTTTCTTCTGCTCTTTTCTGTCTCTATTTGCATGTATCGCGTATGCATGCTAGTGTGGACGTGTCGTGTATCCGTAGGCGTTAACCGAATCAGAATTTAAGTTTAATAAATTTCATCTTTTCTTCTTTAAACCTAAGAAAGCCTGTTTGCGCTGGTTTCTTTGCCTTATAATTGGAAAGCAGTGAACAAGGATTCACCAAGGAGGAGCGAAAAACATGGTGTGTTTAAAATTAAACCCTCCTAGAATAAGACCGGGTGAAGGCTGACAGAAACCCCTAGACCTCTTTCTCACCTGGTTGTAACAATCAAGACCGCTACTTCCACATCTGTGACATCACCCTGCCGTATTTTGTTTTCGAACGCTTGCAAAACGCACTGGAAAGTTTTATTATGTTAAATGTATTATATAAGTAGTTGTTACCTCAGCTCATCTGCTGCTGAAACCCTCACCCATATCTTTGAAACCTCGAGACTTGACTATTCCAATACTCTCCTAGCCAGCCCCCCCATCTTCCACCGTCCAGGAACTTGAGCTCATCCAAAACTCCGCTGGACATATCCGATCTCGCACCAAGCTCTGTTCACCTATTATCCCTGTGCTCACTGATCTGTATTGGTTCCTGGTCCAGCAATGCCTCAATTTTAATAGCCACAGTTTACAAATCTCTTCATGGCTAGTCCCTCCCTATCTGTGACCTGCAACCCTCATATCATTGTGCTCCTCCAATTCTGGCATCATTTTTTTTTTATATTTGTTCGTGGGATATGGGCGTCACTGACATGGCAAGCATTTATTGCCCACCCCTAATTGCCCTTGAGAAGCTGGTGGTGACTTGCCTTCTTGAACCGCTGCAGTCTATGTGGGGTAGGTACACCCACAGTGCTGTTAAGAAGGGAGTTCCAGGATTTTGACCCCATGACAGTGAAGGAACGGCGATATAGTTCCAAGTCAGGATGGTGTATGGCTTGGGGGGGGGGAACTTGCAGGTGGTGGTGTTCCAATGCAATTGCTGCCCTTGCCTTTCTAGGTGGTAGAGGTCACAGGTTTGGAAGATGCTGTCGAAGGAGCCTTGGAGCGTTGCTGTGGTGCATCTTGTAGATGGTACACACGGCTGCCACTGTGTGTCGGTGGGGAAGGGAGTGAAGGTTTGTGGATGGGGTGCCAATCAAGTGGGCTGCTTTGTCCTGGATGGTGTCGAGCTTTTTGAGTGTTCTTGGAGCTGCACCCATCCAGGCAAGTGGACAGCATTCCATCACTCCCGATGTGTGCCTTGCAGATGGTGGACAGGCTTTGGGGAATCAGCAGGTGAGTTACTCGCCACCGGATTCCTAGCCTCTGACCTGCTCTTGCAGTCACGGTATTTATATAGCTATTCCAGTTTCTGGTCAATGGTAACCCCCTGGATGTTGATAGTGGGGGATTCAGTGATCGTAATGCCATTGAATGTCAAGGGAGATGGTTAGATTCTCTCTTGCTGGAGATGGTCATTGCCTGGCACTTGTGTGGCGCAAATTTTACTTGCCACTTATCAGCACAAGCCTGGATATTGTCCAGGTCTTGCTGCATTTCTACATGGACTACTTAAGTATCTGAGGAGTCACGAATAGTGCTGAACATTGTGCAATCATCAGAGAACATCCCCACTTCTGACCTTATGATTGAAGGAAAGTCATTGGTGAAGCAGCTGAAGATGGTTGGGCCTAGGACACTACCCTGAGGATCTCCTGCAGTGATGGCCTGGAACTGAGATGATTGACCTCACCTCCAACAACCACAACCATCTTCCTTTGCGCTAGGTATGACTCCAACCAGCGGTGAGTTTTCCCCCCCCGATTCCCATGGCTTCAGTTTTGCTCGGGCTCCTTGATGCCATACTCGGTCAAATGCTGCCTTGATGTCAAGGATACTGAGGGAAGTGAGGGTTGAAATCTCGGAGGCACTGGCC
Organism: Heterodontus francisci; assembly: GCF_036365525.1. Lineage (NCBI taxonomy): Eukaryota > Metazoa > Chordata > Chondrichthyes > Heterodontiformes > Heterodontidae > Heterodontus > Heterodontus francisci. Next base: position 19,905,294 of record NC_090381.1, read on the forward strand.
ATAATTCTTCAGTCACCCTTAGACTTGGGTGTGGTGCCAGAGGACTGGAGAATTGCAAACATTAAACCCTTGTTCAAAAAAGGGTGTAAAGATAAGCCCAGCAACTCCAGGCCAGACAGTTTAAATCCGGTGGTGGGGAAACCTCTAGAAAAAATAATTCGGGACAAAATTAATAGCCACCTGGAGAAATGTGGGTTAATTAAGGAAAGCCAGCATGGATTTCTCAAGAGAAAATCATGTTTAACTAAATTTCTGGAGTTTTTTGAGGAGGGAACAAAGAGGGTTGATGAGGGCAATGCTGTTGATGTGGTGTACATGGACTTTAAAAGGCGTTTGATACAATGCCACACAACAGACTTGTGAGCAAACTTGTAGCTCATGGAATAAAAGGGACAGTAGCAACATGGATACAGAATTGGTTGAGTGACAGAAAACACAGTAGTGGTTAATGGATCTTTTTCGGGCTGGAGGAAGGTTTATAGTGGAGTTCCCCAGGGGTCAGTGTTGGGACCCTTGGTTTTCCTGATATATAATGACCTAGACCTTGGTGTACAGGGCACAATTTCAAAGTTTGCAGACAGTACAACACTTGGAAGCATTTTGAACTGTGAGGAGGATAGTGTAGAACTACAAAAGGACAAAGACAAGTTGGTGGAATGGACGGACAGGTGGCAGAAGTTCAATGCAGAGAAATGTGAAATGATTCATTTTGGTGAGAAGAACATGGAGAGACAATGTAGAATAAAGGGTACAATTCTAAAGGGGGTGCAGGAGCAGAGGGACCTGGGTGTATATGTGCATAAGTCATTGAAGGTGACAGGACAGTTTGAGAGAGCGGTTAATAAAGCATACAGTACCCTGGGCTTTATTAATAGGGACATAGAGTACAAGAGCAAGGAAGTTATGGTGAACTTGCTCTGAACAGGTTCAATTGAAGCATTCAAAAGGAAATTGGACCCTTATATGAAAAGGAAGAAGGTGCAGGGTTACAAGGAGAAGGCGGGGAAATGTATCTGAGTGAATGGGTGGCACAGTGGCGAGCACCGCTGCCTCACAGCTCCAGCGACCCGCGTTCGGTTCTAGGTACTGCCTCTGCTGAGTTTGCAAGTTCTCCCTGTGACCGCGTGGGTTTCCTCCCACATGCCAAAGACTTGCGGGTTGATAGGTAAATTGGCCATTGTAAAAAAACATTGCCCCTAGGGTAGGTAGGTGGTAGGAGAATTGAGGGAAGGTGGGGATGTGAGAGGGAAAAATGGGATTAACATAGGATTAGTATAAATGGGTGGCTGATGGTTGGCACGGACACGGTGGGCCGAAGGGACTCTAAAGCTGTAATGAGGTCAGGAGCTCAGTGGCCCTGGCGGAACCCAAACTGAGCATCACTGAGAAGGTTATTGCTAAGCAAGTGCCGCTTGATAGCACTGTCGACGACACCTTCCATCACTTTACTGATGATTGAGTGTAGACTGATGGGGCGGTAATTGGCCAAATTGGATTTGCCCTGCTTTTTGTGTACAGGACATACCTGGGCAATTTTCCACATTGCTGGGTAGATGCCAGTGTTGTAGCTGTACTGGAACAGCTTGGCTAGGGATGTGACTAGTTCTGGAACACATGTCTTCAGTACTATTGCTGGAATGGTGTCAGGGTTCATAGGCTTTGCAGTATCCAGTGCCTTCAGTCGTTTCTTGGTATCACGCAGAGTGAATCCAATTGGCTGAAGTCTGACATCTGTGATGCAGGCACTTCTGGCTGAAGATTGCAACAAATGCTTCAGGCTTATCTTTTGCACTGATGTGCTGGGCTCCTCCATCGTTGAGGATGGGGATATTTGTGGAGCCACCTCCTGTTAGTTATTTAATTGTCCACCACCATTCACGACTGGATGTGGCAGGATTGCAGAGCTTAGATCTGATCCGTTGGTTGTGGGATCGCTTAGCTCTGTCCATCCCATACTGCTTCTGGTGTCAACATGGCTGGGTTTGCCATTGTCGTTTCCAGTGCCTAGGTCAATGGCGGGTGGTCCTTCCGATTTCATTCCTTATTAACTTTGTAGCTGTTTGATAAGCCATTTCAGAGGGCATTTATCAACCACATTACTGTGGGTCTGGAGTCACATGGAGTCCAGACCAGGTAAGGACAGCAGATTTCCTTCCCTAAAGGACAACATGTATCCCCGAATCCTTTCGCTCCACCACTGGCGGCCATGCCTTCAGCTGCCTACACCCCAAGTCCTGGAATAACCTCCATAAACCTCCCTCCTTCTTTAAGACGCTCCTCAAAAGCTCTTTGACCAAGCTTTTGGTTAACTGTCCTAATATCTCCTTATAAATATAAGTTTATTTATTGGAATCAGTGCAAACAGACACAAATGTTAGCAAGAGTTAATTTCAACTATGTGAAAAATTCAGAAAATTTCAAGCGAATTATTCAATTCTAAGCGCATTTTTAGTTCTGAACCAGATGCTTGAATGAACAATTGCAAAAGCCAGCCTCCCACTGCTTTCTCACACACTCCAGCAGTTTAGCTGTTAAAGAACATACAATGGAAACATTAATCCAAAATCTTTGGGTTACTATCAATAATGGCCTCAAATGACCATGAACACCCAAATCACAGCCTGCGGTTTAAGGAACATTGCAGTCATTTTCTACTGGTTCTGTTTTCAACATCAAAAACCAGGAATTGGGTCCAAAAAAGCAGGGTAAATTCAGGGAATAAAAAAGAAAACGCAGTAAAAGCTAGTTTTTATTTGGATTAACAAGATTCAAGCAAACAAGCAAAAGAATTAAAAAGACAAGGCACTGTTAAACTGAAAGCAACCCACAGCAGCACTTCATGACGACAAACCTATTTCACTACAAATGTACATTGCACCAAGATTCAGTACATGATATTCCAAAATGAAGGAATTGTAAAAAGATAAACTACCCTTTTGGAGTATAATCACTGTTGTAGAGAAACACAGCAGCCAATTTGCACATAGCAAGCTCCCACAAACAGCAATGAGAATAAATGACCAGGTAATCTGTTTTAGGTGGTGTTATCAAATAGCAGATAGGTACAAGACCCTTCCTAGGAATGGAAGCACTATTCAAGCATAGGATTGAGTTGAACTTTACACAACATTAAGAAAGAGGGGGAGAAAAAAAAAAAAAAGAGTATTCGACACGAGAAGAATCCATGCCTGTCCAAGTTACTTCAACAATGGGAGACATTGGGAATGGAACAAACCAAGCAATGTCTTATTATTTATACAGTGCCTTTAATATCATAAAACATCCCAAGGTATTTCACAGGAATGTTATAAAACAAGATTAAACACCAAGCCACATAAAATGATATTACGGCAAATGGCCAAGAGCACAGTCAGAGATAAGTTTTAAGGAGTGCCATAAACGAAGCAAGAGAGGTTGAGAGTCGGAGAGGTTTAGGGAAGGAATTCCAGGGCTTCGGGCCGATGCAGCTAAAGGCATGGCCACCAGTGATGGAGTAATTAAAATCAAGGATGATCAAGAAAGCAGAATTAGATGAGCGCAGATATCTCAGAGGGTTATGGTTCTGGAAGAGATTACAAAAGGCCATGGAGGGATTTGAAAATGAGGATGAGAATTTTAAAATCAAGACTGAGGCTTGACCAGAAGCCAATGTAGTTCAGTGAGAACAGAGGTGATAGTGAACAGGACTTTGTGCGAGTCTGGACACAGGCAGCAGAGTTTTGGATGACTTCAAGTTCACCATGGGTAGAGTGTGGGAGACCAGCTAGGTGTGCATTGGAATAGTCAAGTCTAGACGCAACAAAGGCATGAATGAGGGTTTCAGCAGATGACCTAAAGCAGGGGCTAAGTAAGGCAACGTGATGGGGTGGTGCAAATAGGCGGTCTTAATGATTCCTAGTTCTATGGTCAAAAGCTCATCTCGGGGTCAAATATGACACCAAGGCTGCCAGGGAGAGGGAATGGAGTCAGTAGTTAGGGAATGGAGCTTGGAGCAGGCACCAAAAACAGTGACTTCAGTCTTCCCAATATTTAACTGGAGGAAATATCTGCTCATCCAGTGCAGGTTGATCCATTTTAAAATTGGCCAATTCACGTATAATGCACGTCAGAGAGGAATGAATATTCTAATTTGTTCGACTCCTTGAATACTCACAATTTGCCCTCGCAGGACATTTTCAAAGACCACTTCACCATTTTTACATTTCTTTCTTTTCCTTTGTCCCACTTTTCTCTCTCAATCCAATCTTTTTTATTTCTCTTTCTGTACCTGATTTGATATTGAATTCTCCAAATCCAATTCCTTCTTCAGTTGTTACTCTAGTTCTGTCTCAATCCTTAAATCTCACTTCTGATGAAGCGTCACTGACCTGAAACGTTAACTCTGCTTCTCTCTCCACAGATGCTGCCAGACCTGCTGGGTATTACCAGCATTTCTTGTTTGTGTCTTAAATCTCACTGATAGAGGAGTAGACTGTGGTCCCACTGTTCACTGAGCTCTCAGATGCTCTGTTACCTTCACCTTGCTTTATTGGCTTGCAATTCCAGCAAGATCTGTCCCATTACTACTCTTGTCTGAGTTATACTGGAAAGAGGACCATTCCCACTGCCCTCCTCCCCCTCTAGCCTCTGCACATGTAGCGAGCCGTTATGACAGTATCAAGATTGCAGTAAAACAGAGTGCAGGAAGTACACTTTGATTGTAGAGTGCGCCAGGAAGCAATCAAGAAACAATTGTCAGTAGATCGAGTTTCCAGTTGTTCAGGCGGCTCAAACAGAGCCTCTCAAAGCTATACAGCTCATTTTCTTGGTCTCCTCTCAAAACTCAAAGCCTGCTCAAGCTAAAACTTTGATACAGCACAGGGTCTAGAACAATACTAATGGGTGAAGGTGGGGAAGGTGCTTCTGGCGTACCAACAGGTGAAGGTGAGGGGGGCATTTGACACACCAATGCAAACAGGGCAACCACCAGGCACACCGGATACAAAAGAACACAAATTTTCAGCAGTATATTTGCAGCATAAGCAAATGGCTAGACATGTGATATCAGACAGTAACTCCACAACAAATTTCCCAGCAACAACTTGCACACTTAATACCTTTAACATAACACAATATCCAAGGAACAAAGAAAGGAAATCGAGCAGGAACTGAGGCAAGTTTTAAGAAAAGATCTGCATTTATATAGCACCTTTCATGACCACCGAACACCCCAAAACCCTTTATAACCAAAGTGCTTTTGAAGTGTAGTCACTGTTACGACATGTGAAATGCAGCAGCCAAATTTGCACACAGAAAGCTCCCATAATCAGCAATATGATAACGACCAGATAATACATTTTGTGATGTTGCTTGAAGGATAAATAATGGCTAGGACACCAGGAATAACTCCTTTGCTCTTCAATATAGTGCAATGGAATCTTTTAGATCTACCCGAGAGGGAAGAAGGAGCCTTGGTTTGACATCTCATCCGAAAGATGGCACCTCTGACAGTACTGCACTGCATTGTCAGCCGAGATTGGAGTGCAACTTTCTGAGAGTGCTACCAACTGAGCCGTGGCTGACATTTAGTGAGTGAAGACATGTGTTGTGTTTCCTTTTCTTACTACTGAAGTAGGATTGATAAACTCAAATGTGGGTTCTTTATTCATGAAGATTAAGTAGCACATGCACAATCTGGGAGAACTCTTGACAGCAGATCTTACTTGGATGACTATACACTGCAGACTACCTGTCATGTGGTACCTTACACCTTTTCCTACCTGGTGATGTATATAGATCATAGCTACACCTACCTAAAGGTGTACCGCAACAGCATGAACCAAGAGGGAGGTTTTAAGGTGGAGAGAGATGTAGCAAGGAAAAGGGTTTGGGAAGAAACTTCCAAAGTGTAGCGATGGGACCATCTATGATGGAGCACAAAGCTCCAAAGTATTTCAACAGTGGCAAACAGGGCTGAGAAGTATGCAGTAAAGCTATTGAGAGATTTAATAACAAGACGAGGTGTCAGGAGTGACAGATCAGTATCACTTAGTATGGAATAGGATGCAGGCAATAAAGTTTTGAGTGAGCTGGTGGATTCAGGAGATCATTGGAGAAGCTGAGCACAGAATTGAGGGCTTCAGCAGCTGCTGTGTAAAAGTAGGCACAGTGTTATGAAGGACCAGGAAATGGACGCGGGTGGTAACAGAATGGAAGTGAACTCTGAAACCCAGCTCTAGATGGAACTGGTGGCTGGGGTGGGGCATTTCAGTAGGTAATCAAGCAGAATGACTTTGATCTTACCAACATTTGGCTAAAGTCCCAGCTTATCCCCAACCACTGAAGTAGGATTGATAAACTCAAATGTGGGTTCTTTATTCATGGAGATTAAGTAGCACATGCACAATCTGGGAGAGCTCTTGACAGCACATCTTACTTGGATGACTATACACTGCAGACTACCTATCATGTGGTAACTTATACCAGTTCCTACCTGGTGATGTATATAGATCATAGCTACATCTACCTAAAGGTGTACCGCAACAGCATGAACCAAGAGGGAGGTTTTAAGGTGGAGAGAGATGTAGCAAGGACAGTACATTAACAGTCAGGGAGTCAAGGGTGGTTGTGGACAGCTTAAAATTGAGTGGTCATCAGCATGCGTGTGGGGACTGAACTCACGCTTATAGATAACATGGCTGAAAGGCAACATGGAAATGAAGAAATAGAGCAGGCCAAGGATAGACATAACTGCACAGGGACAAGGAAAGCATTACGGGGGGGGGGGGGGGGGGGGGGGGTGCTACACAGGCAAACGTAGGAGTGGAATCACAGAAGGGTAATGCTATGGAGGTGAATCACAGAAGAGGCGCAGTGGATGATGGGGTGGTCAGCCACACTTAGGGCCACAAAAAGTTTGAGAAAAATGAGCAATATGGTGCTAACATCACAGACACACCACTATATAATTGGTACACTTTGATCCAAAGTAGCTTTGTGTGTTTTGGATGGGATTGAAGTCAGCTGGAAGGGATTTGTCTCATTAATCTCTTTTTAATTCCTTTTAAATCCTGAAAACAAAATGGTAAACAGCCAAGGATATAGCAAAAGTGTTTTTCAAATTACAGTGAGACAGCGCTGAAAATCAAAGCTAAATAACAGAATATTTGGAGAGAGGCTACAACCAATGTTCCCTCTAAGCTGCTTGGGTGTGTGGCCATGCAGCAATCAGGACTGTGCCATGCAGGGAACAAACAGGTCGCACACGAGCAACATTCCCATTAAGATGTGTGCTAGTCGGCCGTGCACAGCAAACAGAAGTTGGAGGAAACATTGGTTACAATATTCTGTTTATGTTGCAGAATGCACCCCTCATGGAAGCAACATTACCCAGTTCCCATTACGCCAAATCAAGCCCATTTATACTGCAGAGTGGATTTGACAACACAGCAACCACTACAGCTGCTCAGATTCGCACATCAGCATTTGCTATGGATTTACGATTTCCCATTTTGGCTATAAACCTTCTCCCTACAGGCCAGTAAATCAAAATTACACTGAAGGAGACAAAAATACATAACAGGAATAGGCCAATCTGCCTCGAGCCTTTTCTCCCATTCAATTATATCAAGGCTGATCAGTATCTTAACTCCACTTACCCATCTTGGTTCTGTGACCCTTAATACTCTTAGCCAATAAAAATCAAAGAGTTTTTGGGGGAGAATGTCCCAGATTTTCACTACCCTTTGCATGAAGAAGTGCTTCCTGATATCGCTCCTTAACGGCCTTGCTCTAATTTTAAAGTTATTGCACCCCCGCCCCCTTGTTCTGCACCAGCCCATCAGAAGAAATAGTTTCTCTCAATTTACCCTACTCCCTTAATCATCCTATACACTTAATCTTCCATTCTTGAGGGAATACAAGCCTAGTCTATGTAACCTAGCCTTATAATTTAACCCTTTAAGCTCAGCGGCATTCTGGTAAATCTGAGCTTAACTTCCTCCAAGGTCAAAATCCTTCCTGAGGTACAGCACTCAGTACTAAACACAACACTCTAAATGGGGTCTAACCAGAGCTTCATACAACCACAATGTAACATCCACCCTTTATATTCAACAAGGCCAGTATTCCATCAGACCTTTTCATTATTTAACACCTGTGCACTAGTTTTTAATTATTTCTGTATATAGGCCTTGAAATATCTCTGCTCCTCCACAGTTCCTAGCTTTTCACCATTTAGAAAATACTCTGATCTAACTTCCTTCGGTGCAAAGTGGATATCGCATGAGTCAGATACACATCCACCAACCACATCCCCTCCCCCCACCCCTTTCACCCCACATGGCAGATTCGTGATCCCAGCCGTCCAGGAGAAAGAGAAGACAAGGGGCAGTCATGCAAGAACCAGCAAATGGCTAGAGGATGCCACATATTGAAGCTCAGGACCTCAGCCAGATGTACAATAACTTCATGAGAAGTAACAGAATCACAGGGCATGTGTGGTGATTATCCTAAAGACTTCTGAATATGGGAAGCACAACATTAACTCGAATTGCAAACCTAATAATGCCAGCTTTCTTCCCAAAAGGCCAGGATGAAGTAGAAAGAATTGCATTCCCTCTGAAAATGCTGATTACCACCTTCAGACTGTTGAAAAGAAAGCAGGATTTAATTACAAACATACTACTGCTGATACATTGCACACCAGGGAACTGAAGACAGGTTCAACCAGTCCAAAAAATAATTACACCCACACAAGTTCCATTCCTCTGTGCCAGATAAAATGCTGACTAGACTGCAATGATAGGCAGCTCCACCTAACCTTGAGCACAGACACAAGTGTCATGGAGACTATGATGGTCTACCAGCCAATGTTGTGTAAGCACACACAAGATAACCACTGCCCCTCCCACAGTCAAGTAAGTGGCTAAAACACATATGGGACCTTCACCAATGTAAACAGTAATTTACAGTTAGCGTTGGAACCGCACGAGGAATTCTGTTCTCATTTCGTGCTGGTACACTTATTCTGATGCCAAACACAATCCTTTACCTCTCCTACAGAGACGAGGAGGAATAAAGCACCACTGGAGCCTAATCCCAAATCACAACAGGCAATCAACATCACGCGAGCTAAGTGTCCCAATAAGCAAAGTGTCCTCCAGCATGTTTTTCGTGGTATCCCTGCAAGAACTGCAAGCAAAATCTACCCACGTTGCAGTGTAAAACTCTAATCACTTAAAAAATCATTAGCCCACTGAATAAGGTCTTTCTTAGATTACTTCCTGCTGAACTCTATACAGTGCCACAGCAAATCAAATTGCACTACAAAACCACAGAGATTTCTATTATCACATTCCCTTATACAAAGATCATGTTTCACAACAGTGCAAACAGAACTACGATTCAGATAATTAAATATGAAGCAGTTAGGAGGTGCTGGGTAGACTGCAAATAATCTTTCCCACATTTTCCCACCCTTCCCCTGAAAGCCTTTAAAGCTGGGATGAGACAGACTTTTTACTGGCTCTTTTCTTCTTCCTCAGCTTTATCCTCCAAAGTTCTCTTGATTTGGGAACTATTACTTTAGATTGGAAAACTGTACATGTCACTCCGCTATTTAAGAAAGGTGAGAGGAGGAAACCAGGGAATTATAGACCAATTAGCTTTACATCTGTTGACAGGAAATGATTAAACTCTATAATTAAGGGTAGGGTGACAGAACATCTTAAATTTTCAGCTGATCAGGGAGAATCAGCATAGGTTGGTAAAGGGTAGGTCACGCCTGACAAACCTGATTATTTTCTTTCTAAAGAGCTGACACGTGCCTATGGACTCCAGAGGGATTTGATAAAGTCCCTCATAAGAAACTGTTAACTGAAGTTGAAGATCATAGAACTGATGGCAAATTACTGACCTGGTTTGGAAACTGGCTCAGTGGCAGAGACAGAGAGTAGGGATAATGGGCAGGTATTCTAAATGGCAGAATGTGACTAGTGGTGTCCCACAAGGATCGGATTCTCCCACAAGGGGAAAAATCCTTTCCACATCCACCCTGTCAAGACCCTCAACTGTTCATATTTATAAACTTAAATGAGATAGAAAGGCACATATCTAAGTTTGCCTGACAACACAAAGATAGGCAGCATTGTAAGCAGTGTAGGTGAACCGAAGGTTAGAGAACAGGGTACATTCTAAATGGTGAAAAGCGAGCAACAGTGAACGTCCAAAGAAACTTGGGATCCAGGTACACAGATCATTAAAATGCTACTAACAGGTACAGAAAATAATCAAAAAGGCCAATGGAATGTTGGCCTTTATAGAGAGCTAGAATACAAGGGGGCAGAAGTAATGCTTCAGCTATACAAAACCCTGGTGAGACTACACTTGGAGTAATGTGAGCAGTTCTGGGCACCACACTTTCAGAAGGATATACTGACCTTGGAGGGGGTGCAGTGTAGATTTACCAGAATGATAACTGCTGCCCAACAGTTAAATTACAAGGATAGATAACACTAACTAGGGTTCTATTCCCTAGAATTTAGAATGTTAAGGGGTGATTTGATTTAAGTTTTCAAGATATTAAGAGGTCAACAGATAGTTTCTCTCTACCCACCCTTCTTCCGTTAGTTGGGAAGTCTAGGACATAGGAACATATGAATTAGGAGCAGGAGTAGGCTGCTCGGCCTTTCGAGCCCGCTCTGCCATTCACTAAGTTCATGGCTGAACTGATTACTCCACATTTCCACCAACCCCCGATAACCTTTCACTCCCTTTCTTATCAAGAATCTATCGACCTCTGCCTTAAAAATATTCAAAGACTCTGCTTCCACCGCCTTTTGAGGAAGGGAATTCCAAAGACTCACGACCCTGAGAGAGAAAATTTCTCCTCATCTCTGTCTCAGATGAGCAACCCCTTATTTTTAAACAGCAGCCCTTAGTTCTAGATTCTCCCACAAGGGGAAACATCCTTTCCACATCCACCCTATCAAGACCCATCAGGATCTTATATGTTTCAATCAAGTCACCTCTTACTCTTCTAAATTCCAGCCTGTCCAATCTTTCCTCACAAGACAGCCCACCCATTCCAGGTATTATTTTGGTAAACTTTCTCTGTACTGCCTCCAACACATTTACATCCTTCCTTAAAAAAGGAGACCAGTACTGTACACAGTACTCCAGAGGCGGTCGCACCAATGCCCTGTATAGCTGCAGCATAACCTCCCTACTTTTGTATTCAATTCCACTCGCGATAATAACATTCTATTAGCTTTCCTAATTATGTGCTGTAACTGCATAATAACCGTTTGTGATTCATGCTCTAGGACACGCAAATCCCTCTGTATCTCAGAGCTCTGCAATCTCTCACCATTTAGATAATATGCTTCTTTTTTATTCTTCCTGCCAAAGTGGACAATTTCACACTTCACATTATACTCCATTTGCCAGGTCTTTGCCCACTCACTTAACCCATCTTAACCTATTAACCTATCACTTAACCTTTGTAGCCTCCTTATGTCCTCTTTGCAAGTTACTTTGCTACCTATCTTTGTCTCATAAGCAAATTTAGCAACCATACCTTCGGTTCTGCCATCCAAGTCATTTATATAGATTGTAAAAAGTTGAGGCCCCAGCACAGATCCCTGTGGCACACCACTCGTTACATCTTGCCAACCAGAAAATGACCCATTTATGCCTACTCTGTTTCCTGTCAGCTAACCAATCTTCTATCCATGCCAATATGTTACCCCCTACACCACGAGCTTTTATTTACTGCAATAACCTTTGATGTAGCACCTTATCAAATGCCTTCTGGAAATCTAAGTCCTCCACTGGTTCCCCTTTATCCACAACACAAGTAAATCCCCAAAGAACTCCAATAAATTGATTAAACATGGTTTCCCTTTCACAAAACCATGTTGGCTCTGCCTGATTATCTTGAATTTTTCTAAATGCCCTGCTATAAAGTCGGTGGGGGAATAGTCTGAAAATTAGAGCCAGACCTCTCAGGAGTGAAATTAGGAAGCACTTCCACAGGCAAAAGGGTACAAGTTTGGAACACTCTTACACAAATGGCAGTTGATGCTAGATCAATTGTTAATTCTAAATCTGAGATTGACAGGAGATTTTTATTAACCAAAGGTATAAGGAATATGGGGCAAAGGCAGGTCATTGAGTCAGGATCAAGGAACTAAATAGCCTTCTTGCTCCTTTGTTCATACTTTCCAGCCCCATACAGCGAGACTGCGAGAACAATCATTAAGCAAACTTTTTTCAGCAGCAATTCTGAGTTCACAGGCATCCCTCAATTCAAATTCGGTGAAGTGAAGATAGCTGTTCTGGTTATAGCAGTATCCCTAAGAAATGCTCTGGGGAGCAAATCAAAATAGTGTCAGAAATGTGGAAGCCAATTTGCAAAAGCGCATGCACACAAACTGTTTGTCCAATATCCTTTGCACCAGATGACACAGTTGGTATCAGTATTGTTTATAAATAATTGTGGCTCAAGGTCCATAATCAGGAATTTAACCCATTATCTAAAGATAGTTTTGCACTACCGTGCAACACTGATATTGCCAGAGGTTGCTACTTTTTGGAAATGTTAACTAGCGTGGTGGACCCTTGATTTACGTGTATGTTAAAAGATCCCACATCAAATGGAGGAAGCATCCTCCAAGTCTCCTCTCTAAACCAGCATCAAGCATCTTGCAGAGCTTAAACAGTATCATCCTGTGTTCTGCAGCTTGGAGCTGCCCAGCAAGGTCAACAGTCTATTGTAAATCCTCTACCCAAAACAATACTATGCAGAATGCAGCATGTCACCATCACATTGAACAATGCCGAGGCATATCAAAAACCTAATTACGCAGAGCACCATCAAAAAGCAAATCAACTGATTCTTCGTCTCACTGTTTGTGGGAGATTGCAGCTACAAATCTAACAATACTACACTCGAAGCAAAGAATGCTCTGCTTGCAGTGCTATCAGAGAGTAACACTGCGCTATGGTCCCTGGTATAAAAATATTAAGGTTGGGCGCTAAACGGTACACATCTCTATCATTGTACAAACTGTTAGCTTTGGGCCACTTACTGCTTAGTTTTTGTGTTACCTGCACCTGAATCATACAACACAGCGAGTTTTGCAAATTGAAGCTCTAAATTTAAACACAGCAGGGTTTTTTGTGCTCATCTTGGACAATAAAACATTTAGACCGAGTGTCAGCAGATGCACAGTACAAAGTGAAGCTCCTCCCACACTTGAGTCATACAGTATTTATGGCATCAAAGGAGGCCATTCAGTCCAGAGTCCATGCCAGCTCTCCGCAGAACAAGTCAGTCCCACTCCCACACTCGATCCCCGTAGCTCTGCAAGTTTATTTCCTTCAAGTGCCCATCCAATTTCCTTTCAAAATCATTCACTGTCTCCGTTTCCACCACCATTGTGGACAGCGAGTTCCAGGTCATTACCACTCACTGTGTAATTCTTATTCCCCCTACATCTCTTGCCCAAAACCTTCAATCTGTGTTCCTTAGTCATTGTATCATCAGTTAATGGGAACAGTTTTTCCTTGTCTAACTTATCTAAACCCATCATAATCTTGTATACCTCTGTCAAATCTCCCCTCAATCTCCTTTGCCCCAAGGAGAACTACTTCAGTTTTTCCAACCTGACCTTGTAACTAAAATCCCCCATCCCTGGAACCATTCTGGTAAATCTCCTCTGCACCCTCTCAAGGACCCTCATATCTTTCCTAAAGTGTGGTGACCAGAACTGGATGCAATACTCTAGTAGGAGTCTAACCAGAGCTTCACAAAGCTTCAGCATAACTTGTCTATTTTTGTACTCTATGCCTCTATTTATGAAGCCCAAGATCCCATACGCTTTGCTAATCACTCTCTCAATATGCCCTGCATCCTTCAAAAATAGATTCACACGCATCCCCAGGTCCCTCTGTTCCTGTACACACTTTCGAACTGCGCTAAGTCTATATTGCCTTCTGCCACGTGTCTGTATTACATTCCATCTGCCACTTGTCCACCCATTCTACTAGCCCATCAATGTCCTGTTGCAGGCGATTTAGATCATCGTCACTGTTTGTAACTCCTCCTAATTTGGTATCATTGGAAAATTTTGAAATTCTACTCTGTATTCCAATCTCCAAGTCATTTATATATAGCCAAAAAAGCAGCGGTCCTAGCACCGACCCTTGGGGGAACACGACTGTCTACCATTCTCCAGTCTGAAAATCAACCACTTAGCACAACTCACTGTTTCCTTTCCTTGAACCAATTTTTTTATCCAACTGACCCTCCTATTCCACGAGCCTCAATTTTGTTAACTAGCCTTTTATGCGGTACTTTGTCAAACCCTTTCTTAAAATCCAAATAGACAACATCCGCTGCATTCCCTTCATCAACCTTCTGTTACTTCATCAAAACATTCTTCTCAATATTTTTTCAACCCAACCATAGAAGAATACAGCCAGTTGCATCCAACTACCATTCCCATTTCCCACCCTCATGGTTTCTGATGGAAGGACCACCTATTATTGATTATTCCTGGTCAATCCACAACCTATTCACTATCAGATCGGTCACTGCACCAGCTAGATGTCCTGAGAGCACTAATCGGGGTCAAACTTGAGATCTTCCTGGTCTGATGGCTAAGCACCGTATTGAGCAGTGTATCCAACCCAACAAGTGATCGGAAAGTCTCTAATGGCAATATATCTTAGCCTCTCATCATTTCAAATGCAAGAATGTTGCAGACAACTGAGAGGGATAGTCATGTGCAGATTTCAGGATGATGAAGGTGCACCTCAGTTTTCCTCGAGGCCACAAGGAGTGACTGGGAAAAAAGGCAGCTGCTGAAAGCTATAACGTGCTTTCAACGTGAAAAGAGGGGACATGCACTGGCAAGAGTCAATCTGAACCTCATCATGTCAGACATGATGAAAGTGGGGAGCTACTGTTGAAATGATGGAAAAAGAGCAACAAGCATCTGTGTTTGGAATTCATAGGATACCCTACAAGTCGAACAATTTTTTTTTTAAAAAGCAGTATTTTCTAGAAAAATAAGCAAAACCACTCAACTTCCCTTTTGGAAACAAAAATTTCTCACCTCTACTTCAACGTGCTCTTCTATGTCATCCAGCAACCGGACCACAAGCTGGATCCCTCTGCCCCGGGCTTTGGTAGAGGTTGCCATGGAGAGGCCTTGCCCTGCCTCCAATGTACTAATCGCTGCATTTGTCTGTGTTCCAAGTCTAGCTCCAGGAGTCTGCAACACACGATACGTTCCTTCCATCTCCTCCATTGCTCGCCAGCGGGCAACGGATGTTGTCTAGGAAAGAGAAACCACCAAGCTTAACATTTGTCGTCAGATTATGATTTCATTTTAAATCATGTAGTAGTTTGTTACGTAGGCACAAAAGTGCAAAATATTCTTGGTTTTTCTTGATCTTTGCTAATATCACACTGTAGCCGATGTCAGGGAGATGCACTAAAATATCTCTGTGTAAACTATTTAGGCAAAGCATCAGTACATTCATGACTGAACTAGCAATAAAAACTGTTCTAATAAATTCTTTTCTCTGTTTACACTTTGACAAAGGAACTGTTTATTAAGCTGAAGGATCGGTTTGTAAAGTCTGCTCACATCAGTCTGTTTACTACTATCTCTATCTATCCAGGCACACAGATTGCACTCCTTTGTTTGGAGGTGGGGGAAGCCACCTTAACAATATTGGAGTAGGCATCAGTGAATGGTACAATGGGATCTTGCAGTAGATAGAAGGGTAGAAAGAGACAGTTAGAGATAGAAAGATAGAAAGAAAATAAAGAAGCTTGCAATTACGTAGCAACATTCACCTCCAGATGCCCCTAAACAATATTGGAAATTACCTGCTCTTCTTCTGAAGGTGCAATGGAATGCAAGAGCGCCTTCTGGTGAAAAGCTCTCCTGATGGGCTCTGGAGCAGGGATAGTAGCAGTAGCTGTACAGTCTAAGGTTCCAGGATCTGTGCAAGGTTACCTAATCACAGCTAGAATAGCAGTGGAGGTGCTGCAACCAAAGGTCAAGTGAGAGAAAAGGCAACTACTTTAAGAGAATGCCTCATTTTATCTCCTTCACAGAAACTACTCCCAGCTCCCCAACCTCCATTGCTGTCAGACTCCATTCCTTTCTCCTGCCCCAGTGTAGCTATAAATGCAAGTCTGGCTGCTAGGCCCAAGGAATCCTCTGGTTAGCCAAATCCCACAGTCCACTCACCACCTCTACCAAAACCCACATTTCCTCCCTTCATTCACCCTCACCCACAGTGCTGTTCAACCAAAGGACTCAATCCCATGTTTATCGAATCCCAGAATACTAGTGCTCCTAAATCAAATGACCCTCTTCTTCCCAACTACCATTAACCAGTTATCTGTGCCTAACCTACCACTTTGTCTACTGTCTATGTATCTTGTTTTGTTTTTAAAAAGGCGAGATAAAATTGACCAGTTACATAAAGGAACAGGCCACTGATATAGTTTTTGCAGAAATTGAGTTTCATTTTAAAACTAGTGAAAGCAGTTCACAATGTGGTCCTAAATCACAAAATTCCAATATCCAACAATAAAACTGACAGCATCCACAAAACTGAGTGAGAACAGTCTTGTCTTTCCAAGTCTTTTTCATAGGCATTAAATACTGTAATACACTGTCCTAACTAACCGCCAGAATCTTCCGACCCTTGATTATGCCAGCATCCATCAGCTGAAGGCGAGATGTGATATTCTTTGGACATTCAGGAAATTTCAGAAAACACAGGGTATTTATCCATAATGATTAACATGCTACTACCCTCAGCTGAAAAGTTTTTGTCCAGAGATCCAATGTACTGCTCAGAAATGGTAGAAATCTTCAAGATCATTGACTGAAATGGTAAACGACTGACCCAGGAAGTGAACATTTTTTGAAACATCTTGGCCGTTCACTTTTATCGATAACAGAAGAGGAAGCTTGTCAGATCTGTCCACATTGGTGCCCAGAAGGGTTGCACACTCTTTACTTCGTTTCCTACCAACACGCTTGCTGTTCAAAAGTACGAGGCCCCCAGTAGAGGTTTCCACAAAACGCCTACTTCACAATGAGGCCAGTAATGCAGGCGGAGTTGGTGAAAAACAATCGCATGATTTCAGGAGTCACTGCACTGCCTTTCCAACCATTCTCTTAGGAATAACAGCATCAAAATTTATCCAGATCTTCTTGATCCATCCCTCATTGACTTAAGACAAAAATCACAAACCCAACTGCTTCTATGATTTTTCCAGTTTTTTCTAATAAAAGCGATTCGAAAGTTCCAGAGAGATTTTTAATCGTGCTCTAGCTTGAACAAGTCAAGAAGCTCCCAACATCATTCAGTTTGGAAATGTGCAAACATTGCATGGGACTGCTGACCCATTTGCAGACTTTGCTGATTACTGCTCAAGTTACATAAAACAGAAAATACTGGTATTAATCAGCAGGCCTGGCAGCATGTGTGTGTGGGGGGGGAAAAGAGAGAGAGAGAGAGAGTTAACATTTCAGGTCTATGACCTTTTATCAGAACCAGATGCTGCCTGACCGACTGAGTATTTCCAGCATTATCTGTTTTTATTTCAGATTTCCAGCATCAGCACTATTTTCCTTTTGTATTACCGCCCAAGTGACTCCATATTCATTTGCTAATTCAGTTTGTGACTGCCTTTGTCCAGAGCGGTGAGAATTACATACTTGTGGTTCAAATTCAGATGTGTGAACTCTTTTTATTTGATTTTCACAAAAATAGCAGTCACCATTGGCATTAAATACTGTAATACTCTGTCCTAAATAACCACCCGTGTAGGAAACCCTCCCCATGTAAGACCATGGAGCCACTGAGTGAAAAGCCAGTCAGGTCAATCTATGGTTGCTAGAATTTGCATAAGGAGTGTTAAATTACAAGCCAAAAGACTTGCAGGTTGGTAGGTAAATTGGCCATTATAAATTGCCCCTAGTATAGGTAGGTGGTAGGGAAATATAGGGACAGGTGGGGATGTGGTAGAAATATGGGATTAGTGTAGGATTAGTATAAATGGGTGGATGACGGTCGGCACAGAATCGGTGGGCCGAAGGGCCTGTTTCAGTGCTGTATCTCTAAAAAAAAAACATATTTCACTGTTTTGTTAACTGGGATGGCAATTTTGCATAATGTTAGATGAATTATATAACATTACACGGTGATAACAATGCACAAACTCATGTACAGAACAGACTGAGCACAGCAGCGACAGTACAAAAATATTTGCATTATAACAGGTCACTGAGTAAATTAAAACATAAAAATTATTACAACGTTATCACCTATCTCGTGTACTGTTTTGCCATGAGGCCTAATTTCACTCTGGGATCATGAGGCTCAAATTTTGCTTCAATGTCAGTGCTGCTGTTGTAACGACCTTATGGCCAAGCAACACCATCAGTTGCCCATTATTTTAAAAGCAAGCCTGGACTCACCTGCTTGGCGGCTGCGTGCAGCCGCCAAGCCCTTCTACACCTGGCTCACATCAAAAGGCTCAACCCTCAAAATGTTCCTGCTAAGTGGGGCTCACTTCTAATCCACAATCCCACCTCTGAAACGACCCCATACATCCCTAAACTTTCTTAGCCTTAAATTAGTTTTTTAAGCACTAAATCTGCTTCAGAGAGCATCTGCCAACAAAACATTATCTCTTATTTGTATGAACATGGGCAATGTTCATGTATCTTAATATAAAACAAGGGTTAAGGTCTCACCTTCACTGGTAAATTCACTGAAACTTTAATTTTTCAATTTGATTTTTCATGGTATTAATTTGTAAAGAACTTCAGACCTTTTGAAAATGCTTGCCACTGTGCCTCTGCTTCATACTGAGGTTACATTGAAGATTTGAGGCTTAAACAGAGGTAGACTGTCATGACAGCAAAGGCACACAAGTCTCTCATTTCAGTACAGCCTCGGTTCAACATCTCATCCAAAAAAACGACACCTCCAACAGAGCAGCTCTTCCTCAATGCTGGACTGGAGTGCTGGCCTTGATTTTTGTGCTCAAATTCTGTAGTGGGACTCAGAGGGAGAGGGTGCAGCCCACTAAGCCAGTACTGATCCTTTCCATACAATTTCTCTCTGTTTACCCTACCTAATCCTTTAAATCATGTTTAGCACCCAAGCCTTGGGCACACCCACCCTCCAGCCTGGATCCAGCAGCATGTCTTTGCAGCAAGCTGTAGGGCTGTGAGCACTCGAGGGAAGACAAGCAACACTTAACATCACTTTTTTCCCCTCTGATTTTAGTTATGTTCACCCAGTTGTACAATTCTAAAACTCATCACAGCACAATTAAGCCACTAGTTGCACACACCCTTGCAACCAACAAAACAGGTTGCTGACCCAGATGGGTTATTAAACCATCCAACTTCAAAAATGCCAACTATACAAAGATAAATATACAGTGAGCATTTCTCTCAGCGTCACTATCATATTGGGTAGGGAACATGGAACAACACAATTAAGTCAAACATTAGAGATGCCACTAAAAAAGGGAGACTGCAGCCAGGGATCCAAAGTCTAATTTGCAGCTTGGCAATCCTAACCTATAGACGAGTGCACAAATAGATCTTCCATTTATATAGCACATGTAACTTATAAAAACAGTGCATATTAAGAGAAAATAATGGACTCCAAGGCAAAGGTGGTTATATATAGGTGGCCAAAAGGATGGCCAAAGCAGTGAGTTTTAACAACTTGCATTTATAAGGCACTTTTAATATTGTAAAATATCACAAGGCGCTTCTCAGGAGCATCACCAAACAACATTTGAAACCAAGCCACAAAGTGACATCAAGTGACCGAAAGCTTTGTCATGAAGTAGGTTTTAAGGCACAGACCTTTAGGGTTGAAATTCCAGACCTTAAGGCCTAGACAGCTGAAGACAAGGCCACCAAATGGCAGGACGATTAAAATCAGGGGTGCAAAACAGGGCAAAATTGGAGGAGTGCAGAGATCTCAGTGGGTTGTAGGGCTGGAGATGGCGACAGAGATAGGGTGAGGCCATACAGAGATCTGAACACAAGGATAAGAATTTTAAATTTGAAGTGCTACCAGACCAGGAGCTCGTACAGGCCTGCGAGCACAGGGATGATGGTTCAACAGATGTTGGTGCAAGTTAGGATACAGGCAGCAGAGTTTTGGATGAGATGAAACTTATTTGGGAGGGTGGAAGGTGGGAGGCCAGCCAAGACAGCACTGGAACAAGTAGGTCTCGAGGTAACAAAATTATGGATGAGGGTTTCAGCAGCAGATGGGCTGAAGAAGGGGTGGAGACAGGCTGTAATACAAAAGATGGAAGTAGGTAGTTTAGAATTACCAGTATTTAATTGGAATACTTAAGGAAGGTCTTAAAGGAGAGAGAGATGGAGAGGTTCACAAAAGGGATTCCAGAGTGTGGTGCCTAGATAGCTGAAGGCACAGCCATCAATGGTGGGAAAGAGTGGGAGATGCTCAAGAGGCCATAGTTAGAGAAACACAAAGTGCTGGGAGGGTTGTAGGGCTGGAGGCTTGGGGTTATGGAGAGCTGATGCCATGAAGGGATTTAAACACAGGGATGAGAACTTTTTTAAGTTGGATACTTTGGGGGGACCAGGAGTCAATGTAGGTCAGCAATAACAGCAGTGTCGGGTATGCAGGACTTGATGCTGAACAGCAGAGGTTTATGCAAGGTGGAGAATGGGATGCCAGTCAGGAGACTATTGGAACAGTCAAGTTTGGAACCAACAAATACATGGATAATTTCAACAGGAGATGGACTGAGGCAGGAGCAGAAGACCATGGCTTCAGTTTTCCCATTGTTTAACAAGCAGTCTGACAACAGAGAGGCAGTGGAGGGATGTAGAGATGGCGTTGTTGAGGTAGAGCTTGGTGGCATCAATATGCAAGAGGACCTGGCCCAATGTCATCAGATGGCATTGCCAAAGGGCAGCATGTAGGTGAAAACACCTCTCTTCAAGCTGCAAAAGGTTTCTGTAGGGTCTGACACACAAAAATTTCCAAATTGTGTACTTGCACACTTTAACATATTGTGCATCATCCATCCAGCCCCAACTGGCACATCATGAAATAACATGACAATGCAGTTTTGATAACAGATAGCACTGGGTCATTTACATCTGTTTTAATTCATTTCCAGTGGAAAAGAACCAATTTCCAGCAGAACATGTGCATGTTTGCTTTGTGCTACATGCAACCATTTGATGTTGCGGAGTTTATACTCCATGCACAGTCGCTCAAAAGTCTGAAGTATCACTCTCATAGTTTGGCCACAATCCTTAAACAAGGTTACAATATGGGATACAATCTTTGTGAAGAGTTGGGGTAGGGACACTTGTAAGATTTGGAGTGGCGGGACAGGAGAGAGGTAAACCTAACCCACCTAAAATAACATGGGCATGGGGAGGGGGAGGGGGGGGGGGGGGGGGAGAAAGAGAGACAATCTAATTCAGGCAGGAACAAAAAACTCATTCATCCAGTACCTTCTTCCTGTTTCACACACAAAGTTCCATGTCGCAAGAACACAAGCAATCCAGTGCTGAAGCTATTTGCCTTTCCAGTAACACTATCCTAAGAACCCACCTTCAGTGGAAAGCCCAAGACCATCTCCAGCCCAAAGTGTATCAGCTCAACGGTTCAGAGGTAGGGAAAGTCCTAGGGCCAGAGGGACCACAGTAACAGGGAGGGGGGGAGAGAGAGAGAGAGGAGGGGGCAGAGGGACCCCAGTAACAGGGAGAGGGGGGGGGGGGGGGGAAGAGAGAGAGAGGGAGGGGGCAGAGGGACCCCAGTAACAGGGAGAGGGGGGGGGGGGGGGGAGAGAGAGAGAGGGAGGGGGCAGAGGGACCCCAGTAACAGGGAGGGGGGTGGGGGGAAGAGAGAGAGGGGGGGGGCAGAGGGACCCCAGTAACGGGGGGGGGGGGGGCAGAGAGACCCCAGTAACCGGGGAGGGGGGGGGCAGAGAGAGCCCAGTAACCGGGAGGCAACAGTGCAATCAAATCAAGGACCTTCCCCAATCCCCTCCCTTGCCCACTCCGCGCTGCCGCTGCCTCTCACTCACCTCAGACCTCAGCGCCGGTCCGAACGCCCGCTCTCCAACACCGCCATCTTCCTCAGCAACCACACCACTCGTTCATTGGCTGAAGCCGACCGCCACAGCGCCCAATGGGAATCCCACAACAGCATACCCGCGTCCCATTGGCGGACGTGAACGCCGTTCTTATGGTTTATTGGTTGTAGATACAGGGAAGCGGATGATTGGTCTCTCTGGCAGATCGCTGCTCCTTATTGGTTGAAAGCGAGACACTGGTTGCGGGTATTTGAGGCTGAGCCAGAACCCGAGAGAAGAACAAGTCAGGGTTAAAAGAGCCAAAGAGAGGGGCTCAGGGTGGAGGGACTGAAAGAGAGGGGCTCAGGGTGGAGGGATGGAGACTGAGGGGCTCTGGGTACAGGGACTGAGTTCATGGTGCAGGGACGGTTGGAGAGGGGCTCGAGAACCGGGCATAGACGGTCTGGGTGCAAGAAGCCCACTGGCTCAACTCAAGAGACCAGGTGCCCCACCGATAGAGGCTGAGAATACTGTTATGACCAGGTAAGAAAGGTGCCTAGGGTTCCCTCTCAGCTTTCACCTGGTCTTACTGTAACAGGGTTAATTTTAAACACTAAAATAAAAGCAAAATACCACAGATGCTGGAAATCTGAAATACAAACAAGAAATGCTGGAAATACTCAGCAGGTCTGGCAGCATCTGGGGAGAGAGAAGCAGAGTTAACGTTTCAGGCCAGTTCTCATGAAGGGTCACTGACCTGAAACATTAACTCTGCTTCTCTCTCCATAGATGCTGCCAGACCTGCTGAGTATTTCCAGCATTTCTTGTTTCTGTTAATTTTAAACACACCGTGTTTTGAGCTCCCCTTGATGAGTCCCTGTTCGTCTCTTTCCAATTATAAGGCAAAGAAATGAGCACAAAAGGGCTTTCTTAGGTTTAAAGAAGAAAAGTGAAATTTTATTAAACATAAACTTTAATTCGATTGATGCCTACAGATACACGACCCGCCCACGCTAGTATGCATGCGCGACACACACATGCAGATAGCGACAGAAGAGAGCAGAAGAAAAGATAAAGTGGAAAGGATTGAGGCAATATCTGAAGAGTTTGTTACGGTTCTTCGAGCTCGCTGTAGTCCTTGATTGTAGGTTGATCTTGCTTTTGGTTGGGGCCCAGTATTCTTCTTAAACCTTGTTCGCTGTAGGAGACCTTTCTCTCTTGGGGTTCATGTGTCTTCAATGGGTTTCAGTTCTGTGAGAAAGAGATAGGAGCAGACAGAAGAGAGGTCTTCTCAGCCCAGGAGCAAACAGCTTTCTGAGGAGTATAAACCAGTTAATTACAGGCCGCTGCGTCTAAAATCAGTGGTTGGAAAACTATTGGAAAACATTCTGAGGGACAGGATTAATCTCCACTTGGAGAGGCAGGGATGAATCAAGGATAGTCAGCATAGCTTTGTCAGGGGGAGATCATGTCTAACAAACTTGATTGAATTTTTCGAGGAGGTGACTAGATGTGTAGATGAGGGTAAAGCAGTTGATGTACTCTATGTGGGCTTCAGTAATGCTTTTGATAAAGTCCCGCAGAGGAGATTAGTTAAGAAGGTAAGTGCCCATGGGTTCCAGGGCAATTTGGCAAAGTGGATCCAAAATTGGCTTAGTGGCTGGAGGCAGAGGGTGATGATCGAGGGTTGTTTTTGCATTTGGAAGCCTGTGACCAGTGGTGTACCGCAGGGATCGGTGCTGGAACCTTTGCTGTTTGTAGTGTAGATTAATGATTTAGACGTGAATATAGGTGGTATGGTCAGTAAGTTCGCAGATGGCACAAAAATTGGTGGTGTTGTAAATAGTGAAGAGGAAAACCTTAGATAACAGGACGATGTAGATGGGCTGGTAAGATGGGCAGAGCAGTGGCAAATGGAATTTAATTCTGAGAAGTGTGAGGTGATGCATTTTAGGAGGACTAACAAGGCAAGGGAATATACAATGGATGGTAGGTCCCTAGAAAGTACAGAGGAATGGAGGGACCTTGGTGTACTTGTCCATAGATCACTGAAGGCAGCAGCACAGGTATATAAGGTGGTTAGGAAGGCATATGGGATACTTGTCTTTATTAGCCGAGGCATAGAATATAAGAGCAGGGAGGTTATAATGGAGCTGTATAAAACGCTAGTTAGGCCACAGCTACAGTACTGTGTCCAGTTCTGGTCACCACATTATAGGAGGGATGTGATTAGACTGGAGAGGGTGCAGAGGAAATTCACCAGGATGTTGCCTGGGCTGGAGCATTTCAGCTATGAAGAGAGACTGGATAAGGTTGTTTTCCTTCGAACAGAGAAGGCCAAGGGGGGACCTGATTGAGGTATACAAAATTATGAGGGGCATTGATAGGGTAGATAGGAAGAAACTTTTTCCCTTAGCGGAGGTGTCAATAACCAGGGGGCATAGATTTAAGGTAAGGGACAGGAGGTTTATAGGGGATTTGAGGAAAAACTTTTCACCCAGTGGGTGGTTGGAATCTGGAACGCAGTGCCTGAAGGGGTGGTAGAGGCAGGAACCCTCACAACATTTAAGAAGTATTTAGATGAGCACTTGAAATGCCATAGCATGCAAGGCTATGCACCAAGTGCTGCAAAATGGGATTAGAATAGATAGGTGATTGATGGCTGGCATGGACACGATGGGCTGAATGGCCTGTTTCTGTGCTCTATAACTCTATGACACTATGAGTTCAAATTCTCAGTGGCGAGTTCAAAAAATCCAGCAACAGCCAATTAATCAATCCTGGCCCTTGTGGATTGTCTTGTCCGAGAAGACCTTTGATGTCTCCTCTACACACAATACCTGGTGATCAAAGGCCCATTGTGGGTTGAATTGAAGCAGGCAATAGCCCCTTTTGTCCTTTCAGGTACCGTCTGTAGGTAAGCAAAAATATCTTTCCAGCCAGTCTGGTAGCCCTTGTAATAGACCTCTTTTTCCCAGCAACAAGTTGAAATTTAATGTCCATGTGGAAAAATTAGTATGCCTCATTCTTGGCAGGTGGGGGTCTGCATGACACCTCCACACCCAGGGGAATGAAATGTGATTTGAGAAGCGCATTTCATTAAAAGGTCGAGAGAAAATTATAAGATACAGAAAGAAAAATCATACATTTCTCTCATTCATTTCCATTCATTCATAAATCTTAAAGCTTATTAAAATTGTCTTTTCTGGGTGCCAGTGCTGCTTTAATTTCCCCTTTTTGGCATCCCAGTAACAATGTGGTGCTTTGGGGAAGTTTTTCTCCAGTTTATCCATTGCCATGACTGCCTAGGGTCTTTTTTCCTGTTGAGGTCATTTTTTTTTTCAGGAGAGTTAGTAGTGGGCAGTTCTATCCTAAACTCTCAGTGCTTTGCTGAGTCATGCAAAGGCTTTTGACTTCACAGGATGGGTGGATCCCTTTTCCTTGACTGTGGGGGAGGATTCTTTGTTAATTTCCCCTTAGTTCTCTGGGGCATTCCTGCCTGCAGGAATGTGTGCAGACCCTACTGCACACTCCTGTGGCACTTCGACTATGTGGGGCATCACCCTCACAGTTTCTCTGCCCCCTAGAGGTCTTTCTTTGTCTCTGCATTCCTGTAAATGCTGTTAGCAACTCTGGTGGGGTGCTTCTAGATTCTGTATTTATGTAGGAGGATGTGGGATCTAACTTTTCAAATTGTTCGGGGTTGGCTGACCAGATAGTAGGGGTTTTCATACGGGGTTCTTCCCAGACTTCCTTTAACCTGCCCTCTTGGTCACTTTTTTCCCTTCCCTGTCTAATCTTTTGACAACCTTGTGCCTGCCTGTTCCCTTTTGTTCTCGGCGGGAGTCCCTTACAGTTCACCAGCCCTCTGCTGGAGGATCCACCTAACACTGGTACAGGACTCAGGGGTGCAGATTTCACTGTAGGTTGGGGTTTCCCCTCAACCTGGCACATGTGGCAAGTCCTGCAGTACTCTACCACATCTTTGTGGAGTTTTGGTCAGTCAAACTGCTGTCTTATGCGGGCTTTGGTCTTTCATAGACCGGCATGTACAGCCATGATAGTCTCATGGACCCTTCTTATGACTTCTCCCCAGTACCTCTGTGGCACCACTAACTAGTGAACTATTGTCCACTCCTTGCTCTCTGGTCTGTGAGGAGAACTCCATTTCCTCATCAGTACCTCATTCTTGAAATAGTAGCAATCAGGGACTCCCTCTGCTTCACTTTCAGACTGGGCAGACTGTGCTAACTCTCACAATACTGGGTCGCCTTACTGAGCCTCACCTGGGGAAAATTCATTTAATTGATTCCCTGGGTCTCCTAAGTTTCCGAAGAAAGTCTTGGACAGACAGACCTCATGGTCATCTGCCTGCAGTGCCAATGCAGTCTCCTCTGGGGGAACTGGTTTGATCATGGCCTGATCCACGACACATTCAGGGAAACTGCAGGGGTCAGTCTCCTGCCACTGCCCTGTCTCTTTGACCTCCTGCGGTCTTTCTTTCACAACTGAGGGGGGGGGGGCTACTACCTTCACCCCCGCCAGATCATTACCTAGGAGCAGGTCAACCCCATCCACAGGC
Source organism: Heterodontus francisci (assembly GCF_036365525.1). Classification (NCBI taxonomy): domain Eukaryota; kingdom Metazoa; phylum Chordata; class Chondrichthyes; order Heterodontiformes; family Heterodontidae; genus Heterodontus; species Heterodontus francisci. The sequence goes on from NC_090381.1 coordinate 19,931,987, forward strand.
AAACTAGGGACAATCCCTATGATCACCAGTCCCAAAACTAGGTCGCACTCGAGGTGCACCCAGTGTACAGGTACATGCATACACTGCCCTCCAATACCATTAACCATCATTTTGGTGTTCACTGCACTCACTCTCTGGGGAAAAGGTCCGGCCTTTTTCCAGTAAAAGGGATCTAGTGGCCCCTGTGTCCCTGAAAATTATTTGCCCCACTTGAGGGGTATGGGTTACTTTCCCTTCAGACACTAAACCCTGATAACTTTCAGGAATCCGATTAAATTTTCCTGCACTTGCAGCCGTAATATTCCTAGTCTCACTCTTGCTGCAGTTAAAGCCACAGCTTGTTCTGCTGTGCTTTTCATCAGGTTCACTTCTTCAATGAATGGGTGTGCCCTGATTAACCCTACTGGATTTCTCTTTAGTTTCCAGCAGTCAGCTTTTAAATGCCCTACTTTATTACAATGGAAGCACACAGGTCTCTGGGTCTCACTCTTGCTCACAGCATCTTCCTTTTTGGCTGGAGGAGGGCCCCTTGTGTCTCCTGCTTTCCTTTCTCTCCCAGGACTGCCTGGGCGGAGATCACCTTCCCACCCTTTGTCCTTTTCGGATTTGTGGGCGTGATTAGGAAAGGTTGTCCCCGGGAAACCGACTTAAAAAGCAAACTCATCAGCCAGAATGGCTGCTTGCCGGGCTCTCTGAACCCGCTGCTCCTCTACTTGGGTCTGTATGGTGAGTGCGAGAGAGTTTTTAAATTCCTCCAACAGAACTACTTCCCTGAGATTCTCATAGCTGAGCTGTAATTTAAGAGCCCTCAGCCGCTGGTCAAAAGCCAGCTGTTTACTTCTTTCAAACTCCTGAGAAGTTTAATTAGCTTTCTTTTTGAGGGTTCTAAACTCTTGGTGATAGGCTTCGGGTACTAATTCATATGCCCCGAGGATAGTATTTTTGGTCAGTTCATATCTTGAACTCTCATCTGGCAATAGCGAATAGACCTCATGGGCTTTTCCAATTAGCTTGCTTTGTAGTAAAAGAGACCAGATCTCAGCTGGCCATTTTAGCTGCCTTGCCAGTTTCTCAAAAGACACAAAAAATTCCTTTGCATCTTCCACATTGAATTTTAGAATTAGTTGAGCGAGTTTTAGCAATTTTGTACCCAGCCCTGAATTATGCTCCTCCATATTGGCCATGCTTTCACTGGGGTTACTCTGTCACCCCCTAGTTAACTCAAGCCACTTCAGCTCTCTTTCTTCGCATTCTTTCTGGAATATTCTTTCTCTCTCTTGTTCCTTCTCCTGTCTTTCTTTCTCTCTCTCCTCTCTCTCTTTTTCTTCACATTCCTTCTGGAAGGCTCTCTCTTTCTCCCTCTCTCTTTCCTCAAATTCAAGTTTCTTCTGTTCCAATTGTATCTTTGCTAACAATACCCTGTCTGGGTCTACTTCTAACACTGCTTTTGCTTCTTCAGATTCAAGGGAGTTCAGACTTCCTAGCCTTGCCATGTACAGTGATCCCACACTGCTCAGCCATTTTTCTCAACTCCTCCATAGACAGTGCTTTTAACTGATCCCAAGTTACTTCACCCTGGCTTGGAGAGCTACCAGCTTCAGTCGCAGACAACCACAAGAAAACCTGTATTGATCTTGCTCTTTTTTGACTGGGAACAATTTGGCTTCCCACTTCCAATTTCTCTCATTTGGCGGTGGGTCAATCCCGGACGAGCCCCAAATTTCTGTTACAACCAGAGAAAGGTGTCTAGGGGTCCCTCTTAGCCTTCACCTGGTCTTAGTGCAACAGGGTTTAATTTTAAACACACCGTGTTTTGAGCTCCCCCTTGGTGAATCCTTGTTCACCGCTTTCCAATTATAAGGCAAAGGAATGAGCACAAACAGACTTTCTTAGGTTTAAAGAAGAAAAGTGAAATTTTATTAAACTTAAACTCTAATTCGGTTGATGCCTACAGATACACGACGCGCCCACGCTAGTATGCAGACGTGATACACACATGCAGATAGCGACAGAAGAGAGCAGAAGAAAAGATAAAGTGGAAAGATTTGAGGCAATAGCGGAAGAGTTTGTTACAGTTCTTCGAGCTCGCTGTAGTCCTTGATTGTAGGTTGATCTTGCTTTTCGTTGGGACCCAGTATTCTTCTTAAACCTTAAATAAAAGCAAAATACTGCAGATGCTGGAAATCTGAAATAAAAACAAGAAATGCTGGAGATACTCAGCGGGTCTGGCAATATACCGAAAGGTATATTGGTCAGCTATGTGGCCTTGTCGAATCTACACCTTCTCCTGTGTTATCTCTTGCCCCACCCCCACCTCACTTGCTTATAACCTTTGCCATTTCTAATATTTGTCAGTTCCGAAGAAGGGTCACTGACCCGAAACGTTAACGCTGCTTCTCTTTCCACAGATGCTGCCAGACCTGCTGAGTATCTCCAGCATTTCTTGTTTTTATTTCTTCTTAAACCTTGTTCACTGTAGGAGACTTTTCTCTCTTGGGATTCATGAGTCTTCAATGGGTTTCAGTTCCATGAGAAAGAGATGGGAGCAGGCAGAAGAGAGGTCTTCTCAGTCCAGCAGCAAACAGCTTTCTGAGTTCAAATTTTCTGTGGCGAGTTAAAAAAAACTGCAACAACCAGTTAGTCATGTGACCAGCTCACCTAACCAATCCTGGCCCTTGTGGATTGCCTTGTCCTAGCAGACTTTGGAATATCTCCCCTACACACAATACCTGGTGATCAAAGGTTCATTGTGGGTTAAATTGGAGCAGGGAATAGCTCCTTTGTCCTTTCAAGTATCGTCTGTCAATATGCAAAAATGTCTTTCCGGCTAGTCTTACAGCCCTTGTAATAGACCGTCTCTTTTTCCCAGCAACAATTTGAAATTTAATGTCCATGTGGCAAAATTAATATGCCTCATTCTTGGCAGCTGGGTGCCTGCATGACAATACATATAAAAATAATGAGACTCCTCAGAAATTGTTCTTTATGACTTGCTGTACCTGCTTACTAACTTTTTGTGACTCATGCACTAGAACACCTCGGAGCTCTGCAGTCATTCTCCATTTAAGTAATACTCTGCTTTTTTATTCTTCCTGCCAAAGTGAACAACTTCACATTTTCCCACATTATACTCCATCTGCCAGAATTTGTCCACTCACTCAACCTATCTATATCAGCCTGCAACCTCCTTATATCCTCTTCACAATATATTTTCCATACTATTTTTGTGTCATCTGCAAATTTAGCTACCCTGCCATTGCTCCCCTCATCTAAGTCATTGACATAAATTATAAAAGGTTGAGGCCCCAGCACAGACCCCTGTGGGACTCCACTCGTCACATCAATCCAATCAGAAAAGGATCCATTTATGCATACTCTCTGTTTTCTGTCAGCCAGCCAATCTTCAATCCATGCTAATATGTTACCCCCTACACCATGAGCTCCTACTTTGCACAATAACCTTTTATGTGGCACCTTGTCAAATGCCTTCTGGAAGTCCATGGGCTCCCCTTTATCCACAGTGTACGTTACTCCTTCAAAGAAATCCAATAAATTGGTTAAACACAATTTCCCTTTCACAAAACCATGCTGACTATTCCCAATTAACTTGCGTTTTTCTAAGTGTCCAGCTATCACCTCCTTAATGATTGATTCGAACACCTTCCCCAGATGTCTAGCTAACTGGCCTATAGTTACCTGTATTCTGCCTCCCCACCAACACCTCCCCCCCCACCTCCCCCCACCTCCCCTGCAGGTTGTAGTCGTAGGAGATTTGATAATTAGGGGGATAGATAGTGTCCTCTGCAGTCATGACCGAGAGTCCAGAAGGGTGTGTTGCCAACCTAGTACAAAGTTCAAGGATATTTCAGAACAACTGGAGAGGAGCTTAGAAAGTCAGGGTCAGTGGTTGCTGTCCAAGATTGTTTTACTTGTTCATGTTGAGCCGTCTTCTTGAACCGCTGCAGTCCATGTGATGTAGGTACAACCACAGTGCTGTTAGGTAGGGAGTTCCAGAATTTTAATCCAGCGACAATGAAAGAGGGCGATATAGTTCCAAGTCAGGATGGTGTGTGACCTGGAGGGAAACTTGCAGTGGTGGTGTTCCTATTGTTACAGCTCCATGGTGAGGGGTGTAGGTGATTTCCACTGTTCAACTCCAAACTGACCGCAGCAAGTGTTTTTTGTGTTTAGGGTTTAAATCCTTTGTGTTTTATTCGTCAAATAAATAGACAGCGACAGGTGATTTAGTTATTTATTGAGAAAAATGCCTTATCCTGACATTGTCACAACAGCATCCACTCACGCATTCACTCACACACATGCACAAGAGACAGATAGAGAGGAAAAGGACTAAGTGGTTTTTAGTGGGGTAGGTTTCGGGGGTCACAGGAAACCTGTTGAATTCTCTCGGAAGTCAAGTTCTCGTTGATTGCAGACCTGAGGTGTTTGTAGGTTTCTCTCTTGGTTGAAAGTTTATTTGAAGACAATGGTTCACTTCTAATTCACTGCTGCATAAATAAAGATGTAGAATTCTATAACAGGGCACTTCCCTTCTGGCTTGCTGAATTTCTCCCAGTCACTTAGCGGGAAACAAGATTCTCGGTGATGCTTTATTCTGGGTCTCTCTCTCTCTCTCTTCAGGGAACTACCTTTAAGGTCAAAAGTGGTTTTACACCTTTGTCTCTGTTGGGAGATGTGGACCTCCCCCACTGTGGTAACCAACAATGGCCTAGGATGTGGCTACCTCATACCTTCTTTGTTTCAGAAGAACCCATTCAATTCAAAAGTGTTTCTTGTTGGGTTCAGGATGATAATAATCCAGTTATGAAGTTTCCACTTTTTCCCTCTTTGTTTCAGAAGAATCCATTCAATTCAGGAATGTTTCAAGAGAGATGTAATTGACCAACTCCACCCCCCCCCCCCCCCCACTCCCAGCTGAAAAGGTATTCTTTTGTCCCTGTCAGACAGTTTGAATATGCAAAGGCCAGGTCATTTACCTTCGGTGGCCATTTTTAGCAGCATTGTCCATTTTTTCAAAAGGTAAAGTCATTTTCTATAACTCTTCAGTTTTAGTCTGTATTTTTTCATTATTGCACTTCTTGTACACATGACAACTCCCACAAAAGGGAAGAAAAGAGAAATTCCTCAGATTTAAATTTTTTATGTTGTATGGTTTTTAGGTTTAGAAAGAAAGATAGGAAAAAAGTAAGAAGGTTTAGGGTCATACCATTGTACACATTCATTTCATTCACTCCTCAGGCTTCCAGCCCCAAGTCTGATACCAGATTGATTTGCACAGTGTTCTTTACATTCTGGACAGTGCGCTGGCTAGGACATTGTCTTTTCCTGCTATGTGTGAAACTTTTTGGTTGAATGGTTGGAGGAGTAAAATCCATCAATAAAGCCTGGCATTTTTTCCTTTGAATTTTTCCAGGAAGGTGAGTGGATTGTGGTCCGTGTGACGTTGAATCTCTATGTGCCTGTTATTGGCATAGACTTCGAAATGTAGAGCTAAGAGGAGCCCTAATGCTTCCTTTTCTATAGTGGAGTATTTCTTTTGGTGTCCAGTTTTTTTGAGAAATAGCCAATTGGTCCTTCCAAACCTGAATCATCATCCTGGAGTAGAACGGTGCCTACTCCAACATCACTGGCATCAATGACCATTTTAAAAGGTTTGTTGAAATTTGGGGCTGCCAATACCGGGTTGTTTGTTAGAATTGCCTTCAACCTTTCGAATGCTAGTTGGCATGGCTCTGTTCGCACCACTTTTGCACTTTTCTTTAGCAGGTCTGTCAGGTGAGCAGCTGAGTGCTGAAATTGGGAACAAATTTGCGGTAGAACCTGACATTCCTGGGAAGCGCATGATTTCTTCCTTGGTTTTTGGAATGGGGAAATCCTACTAGGGCCTGCACTTTTTCTGTCCTAGGCAACACTCAACCTTGGCCCACGATGTGGCCTAAATAGATGGCTTTGTCAAATTTGCTTTTTGCCAAGTTGGCCACTAGGTGAGCATTCTGGAGGCTTTTGAAGAGGGCCTGTAAATGAATTAAATAGTCTTCCCAGATGTTGCTGAAAACTAGCAGGTTGTTGAGATAAACAACACAGTTATTTAGACCTTTCTTTGGCCTCCTTGTCTCGGGAGACAATGGGTAAGTGCCTGGAGGTGGTCAGTGGTGTTTGGAGCAGCGCCTGGAGTGGCTATAAAGGCCAATTCTAGAGTAACAGGCTCTTCCACAGGTGCTGCAGAAAAATTTGATTGTCGGGGCTGTTACACAGTTGGCTTTCCCCTCGCGCTTCTGTCTTTTTTCCTGCCAACTGCTAAGTCTCTTCGACTCGCCACACTTTAGCCCCACCTTCACGGCTGTCCGCCAGCTCTGGCGAACGCTGGCAACTGACTCCCACGACTTGTGATCAATGTCACAGGATTTCATGTCGCGTTTGCAGACGTCTTTGAAGCGGAGACATGGACGGCTGGTGGGTTTGATACCAGTGGCGAGCTCGCTGTACAATATATCTTTGGGGATCCTGCCATCTTCCATGCGGCTCACATGGCCAAGCCATCTCAAGCGCCGCTGACTCAGTAGTATGTATAAGCTGGGGATGATGGCCGACTCGAGGACTTCTGTGTTGGAGATACGGTCCTGCCACCTGATGCCAAGTATTCTCCGGAGGCAGCGAAGATGGAATGAATAGAGACGTCGCTCTTGGCTGACATACGTTGTCCAGGCCTCGCTGCCGTAGAGCAAGGTACTGAGGACACAGGCTTGATACACTCGGACTTTTGTGTTCCGTGTCAGTGCGCCATTTTCCCACACTCTCTTGGCCAGTCTGGACATAGCAGTGGAAGCCTTTCCCATGCGCTTGTTGATTTCTGTATCTAGAGACAGGTTACTGGTGATAGTTGAGCCTAGGTAGGTGAACTCTTGAACCACTTCCAGAGCGTGGTCACCAATATTGATGGTTGGAGCATTTCTGACGTCCTGCCCCATGATGTTCGTTTTCTTGAGGCTGATGGTTAGGCCAAATTCATTGCAGGCAGCCGCAAACCTGTCGATGAGACTCTGCAGGCACTCTTCAGTGTTACTTAGTTACTTAGACCAGCTACCACCTAATTCATTAATCTTTGGAATGTGGCTGGGGCATTTTTCAGACCGAAGGGCATTACTTTGCACTGAAATAAGCCATCAGGGGTAACAAAGATGGAGATTTCCTTTGCCTGCTGGGTCATTTGGTACTTGCCAGTATCCTTTTTAATAAGTCTATTTTTCTGATGTAGGTGGAATTTCCTACCTGTCCTATGCAGTCCTCGATACAGTGGATTGGATATGAATCTGTTTTTGTAACTGCATTGACCTTGCGGTAATCAATACAGAGCCTGGTTGAACCATCAGGCTTGGGAACTAATACTGTTTTACTTACACTGCCCGGAGTGCCCAATCCGAATTTTCACATGGTTTGTCTATGTTCAATGTCTATGTCCAGGAGTGACCACAACTGAGGGAACTCAACCCTATACAGGAGGAGGGCCAAGACAAGTGTGATCTGGTTTTGTGATACACTGTGTCTTCAATGTCTACCAAGTATGGAACACCGCACTAACAGAGCCGCAACTGAGGTCAGGTTCATTGATTAGTGGTCCGGACACCTACCCTTATATACATCATCTGATTCACGGCTTTAAAACAAAACAAACAACAGTACAAAGACGAACAACAAACAAGAACAAACAATTGAATTCTCAATGTTAATGCCTGGAACCATACCCAGAAACTGGGGCTCTGGTTTATCAAATTAGTCTATACCCACCCACTGGGGCTCCGAAAAACGGAAGGATAATCCAGATGGTCCCACACCATGTACCGATTACTTCCAAGTCCATAAGTCGCCACCGAACAAACAAATTTAGTAAGTCTAAAAGATCCGTTTTCGTGATGCCGTCTTCCGTGTCCAGATTGCTTACTGCAGTCGAATGCCGGACTCTTGATAGATGTTAATTCATTAACACCTTGCAACCAACGTTGTAGGCCAAGGTCGCATGTCCCTTTCGGTAAAATAAGGCCAAAGCCCTCTTCAATGAAGGGGTTGTCTTCTCAAGAACGGTTAAACAGATTAAGCCTTTACTCATTGTAGTTTAGAAGAATGAGGGGTGATCTTATTGAAATATATAAGATTCTAAGGGGGTTTGACAGGGTAGATGTTGAGAATATGTTTCCACTGGTGAGGGAATCTCGAACTGGGGGACATAGTTACAGAATAAGGGGTCACACATTTAAAACTGAGATGCAAAGGAATTTCTTCTCTCAGAGGGTGGTGAATCTCTGGAATTCTCTACCTCAGAGAGTCGTGGAGGCTAGGTCACTAAATGTATTTAAGGAGGAGGTAGATAGAATTTTGAAATCTCGGGGACTTGAGGGTTATGTGGAGCAGGCCCGAAAGAGGAGTTGAGGCCTGGGAAAGATCAGCCATGATCTTATTGAATGGCAGGGCAGGCTTGAGGGGCTGAATGGCCTACTCCTGCTCTTATTTCTTATGTTCATATGTTCAACAGTTTTTGTATTAACAAGAGCCATGGGGGCTTGTTGATTGCCACAGATCACTCGTCTGCATCTTCTTTGCACAGTCACCCTTCAGCATCTTAATGTGATGGGAGATGCTTATACCCGGCGAAAGAAACCATCTGGGGTGCGACTCACTGTGACGAAGAAGATGCAAAATGGCCACAGCTACGATAACTGGACCCCAGTGCCAGCTCCTGGGGTTTTACAGCAGTTATCACTGGATCTGAACTGACAGTCTATAGAGGCACAGAACAGGCTACCAGCCACTGATTTTGATCAAATCTAGACAGGCAGCCCCTTTAGAAACCCAAATTACTCTAATGATCTAGAGTATGCTACTCTGGGCAAGAATGTGTATCAATCAAACATTCAACAGTTAGATCATTACGGCCAATAGTATTCAAGCCACCCTGTTTTCTGGCCAGTCGCTTTAGCCAAAATGAAATGTTGTTGCCCCGGCACGACTCACTGCGATTTAGAACAGGTAAGATCATCGCAGCTACAATAACTAGAAAACTCTCGACTGTGGGAATGGTATTGCTAACAAAAGGTGGAACCAGCTCGCATCAACACTAATCAGCTCAGGACCACCACCAAATCAGCCTTCAGGGAGCCTGACCAGACACGAAAGATCACTTTAAGAGAGTCATAGTTAGTTACTCTGACTGGGTTCGATTAAATCATTTCCCAGCAGATACTGGATTTCCTGGCCGATCTGAGCTAGCTTATTGGGGTTCAATCTATAGGGGTTCTGTTTCATTGATGGGGTCTCTCCTACCTCCACATGGTGCACTGTTAAAGGTGTACAACCCGGTTTGTCCCTGCAGACTTCCTTGACCTCCTTTAATAGTGTGATACGGTCCTAGATTCATAGAGTTGTAGAGTCGTACAGCATAGAAACAGGCCCTTTGGCCCACCACGTCCATGCCGACCATAATGCCTAATCCCAACTGCCGGCATTAATTCCATATCCCTCTATGCCTTGCTCATTCAAGTACCTGTCCAGATGCCTCTTAAATGTTGCTACTGTTCCTGCCTCCACCACCTCCTCAGGCAGCTCATTCCAGATACCCACTATTCTTTGTGTGAAAAATTTACCCTTTGATCCCCTTTAAACCTCCTCCCTCGCACCTTAAATCTATGCCCTCTAGTTTTAGTCACCCCTACCATGGGAAACAGACTCTGGCTATCTACCCTATCTATGCCTCTCATAATTTTATATACCACTATCAAGTCCCCTCTCAGCCTCCTTCACTCCAGGGAAAACAGACCCAGCCTATCCAATCTCTCTTTATAACTCAAGCCCTCCAAACCAGGCAACATCCTTGTGAATCTTTTCTACACCGTCTCTAGCTTAATCACATCTTTCCTGTAGTGCAGCGACCAGAACTGCACACAGTACTCCAAATGCGGCCTAACCAACATTATGTACAACTGTAACATGACGTCCCAACTCTTGTACTCAATGCCTCGGACGATGAAGGCAAGCATGCCATCTGCCTTCTTCACCACCCTGTCTACCTGTGTTGCCACTTTCAGGGAAATGTGTACTTGCACCCCAAGGTCTCTCTGCTCAACAACACTCCCCAGGGCCCTGCCATTCACTGTATATGTCCTGCCCTGGTTTAACTTCCCAAAATGCGTCACTTTGCACTTGTCTGCGTTAAATTCCATTTGCCAATCCCTTGCCCACTTTCCCAGTTTATCTATATCCTGTTGTAACCTTAGACAACCTTCTTCACTGTCCACTATACCACCAATTTTGGTGTCATCTGCAAACTTACTAATGCCCCTTACATTCACATCCAAGTCATTAATATATATGACAAACAACAGAGGGCCCAGCACCAATCCCTGCGGCACACCACTGGTCACCGGCCTCCAATCTGAAAAACAACTCTCCACGACCACCCTCTGCCTCCTATCACCAAGACAATTTTGTATCCAATTGGCTACCTCACCCTGGATCCCATGTGTTCGAACCTTCTGGACCAGCCTAACATGCGGGACCTTGTCAAAGGCCTTGCTAAAGTCCATGTAGACAACGTCCATCGCCCTGCCCTCGTCAATCCTCTTGGTCACCTCCTCGAAAAACTCAATCAAATTCGTGAGACATGATTTCCCATGCACAAAGCCATTCTGACTATCCCTAATCAGACCTTGCCTTTCCAAATGCATATAAATCCTGTCTCTCAGAATCCCCTCCAATAACTTTCCCACCACTGATGTAAGGCTCGCCGGCCTGCAGTTCCCTGGCTTATCCCTGCTGCCCTTCTTAAATAAAAGCACAATATTAGCTACCCTCCAGTCTTCCGGTACCTCACCCGTGGCTAACGATGATACAAAAATCTCTGCCAGAGCCCCAGCAATCTCCTCCCTTGCTTCCCATAGCATCCTAGGATACACCTGGTCAGGCCCTGGGGATTTATCCACCTTAATGTGCTTCAAAGCCTCCAACACCTCCTCCTTTGTGATGTTGATATGCTCCAGGATATCGGTGTTCCCTCCCTTGAACTCACTAGCTTCCATGACCTTTTCCATGGTAAATACAGACGAGAAGTATTTTTTTAAGACCTCGCTCATTTCCCGTGGCTCCACACATAGTTTACCACACTGATCCTTAAGAGAACCTACACTCTCCCTAGCTACCCTTTTACTCTTAATATACTTATAGAATCTTTTAGGATTCTCCTTTATCTTATCTGCCAGGGAAATCTCATGGCCCCTTTTCGCCCTCCTAATTTCCTTCTTAAGTGTACTCCTACATCCCCTATACTCCTCGAGGGACTCGCTTGATCCCAGCTGCCTATACCTGACATATGCCTCCTTCTTTGTCCTGACCAGACCCTCAATATCCCTCATCAACCAAGGTTCCCTAAACTTGCCAGCCTTGCCCTTCAATCTAACAGGAACACGCCAGCCCTGAACTCTTCCTATTGCACTTTTAAAAGCCTCCCACTTGCCAGATGTCCCTTTACCTGTAAACAGCCTCTCCCATTCTACGTTTGAGAGTTCCTGTCTGATGTCATCGAAATTAGCCTTCCCCCAATTTAGGTCTTCAACCTGAGGACCAGTCCTATCCTTTTCCATAACTATCTTGAAGCTAATAGAGTTATGGTCACTGGTCCCACAGTGCTCCCCCACTGACACATCAACCACCTGCCCATCCTCATTTCCTAAGAGGAGGTTGAGTGTAGCTCTGTCTCTAATAGGGCCATCCACATACTGCTTCAGAAAACTATCCTGGACACACTTAACAAATTCTTCCCCATCTGATCCGTTAGCATTAAGGCAGTCCCAGTCGATATTAGGGAAGTTAAAATCACCTACTATTACAACCCTATAATTCCTACACCTATCTGTGATTTCCCTACATATATGCTCCTCCAATTCCCTCTGACTATTGGGGGGCCTATAGTATAATCCCATCAAAGTGATCACCCCTTTCTTATTTCTAAGTTCTACCCATATGGCCTCTCTAGACTTTCCCCCCGGGAAACTCTCTCTAAGTACTGCCGTGATGTCCTCCCTAATCAATAGTGAAATTCCCCCTCCTCTCTTACCTCTGTCACGCCGGAAGCATCGGTACGCCGGAACATTGAGCTGCCAGTCCTGCCCATCCCTCAACCACGTTTCCGTAATAGCTATAATATCACAATCCCATGTACCGATCCATGCTCTGAGTTCATCTGCCTTACCTGTAAGGCTTCTTGCATTAAAGTAAATGCAGTTTAGCCTACCAGACCTTCCACGCTCCCTGTCCTGCCCCTGCCCGGCCTGCCTACTGGACTTGCTTGCTTTAACCTCTACATTTGCCTCAACAATCTCATCTGAGAGACTACAACTTTGGGTCCCACCCCCCTGCCAGACTAGTTTAAACCCTCCCGAGTAGTACTAGCAAACCTCCCCGCAAGGATATTGGTCCCCTTCCAGCTCAGATGCAACCCATCCTTCTTGTACAGGTCACCTCTGCACCAGAAGAGATCCCATGATCCAAGTAGCTGAAGCCCTCCCGCCTACACCAGCTCTTCAGCCACGCATTTATTTGCCTTATCCTCCTATTCCTACCCTCACTAGCACGTGGCACAGGGAGTAATCCTGAGATTACAACCCTAGAGGTCCTGCTTTTTAACCTTCTACCTGACTCCCTATATTCAGTTTGCAGGACCTCATCTCTCTTCCTGCCTCTGTCGTTAGTACCAATATGGACCACGACCTCTGGCTGCTCACCCTCTCCTTTCAGAATATCCTGCAGCCGCTCCGAGACATCCTTGACCCTAGCACCAGGGAGGCAACATACCATCCTGGAGTCTTGTTTGTGGCCACAGAAACACCTATATGCACCCGTTGCAATAGAATCCCCTATCACTATAGCTCTTCCACCCCTTTCCCCCCCCCCCCCGCTGTACAGCAGGGGCCTCCGTGGTGCCATGAACTTGGCATGAAATGTAATAGGTTTTAAGCAAGTAAAGCGGGGGTGGGCGGGGAAAGAGAACTGTTCATTATTCTTCATTAACACTCTTTCTGCTCTAATGCTTTGTCTTTCACCACACCATTAGTACACTCTCTTTGCCTTCGCCCCATGACCTCCTTGTCAGTTAATCTCTCTGGCCCTTTGCCTATCACACACCTTCCCTTTTATTCTCTTCCCGCCACCGTCCCCCCCCCCCCCGCCCCCACAACCACGTTTAACTCTGCTTCTCTCTCCACAGATGCTGCCAGACCTGCTGAGTAAGTTTTCTTTTTATTTCAGATTTCCAGCATCCGCTTTTTCCTTTTATTTCATAATATTTCTTATGGGTGGGAATAGGAAATGTTGTTCTTTAACTTGGGAAGCTAAGAAAATAAAAAGGGTTGTAAAAAGTACCCTGGCTGCCAAAACATTGGCTCTTGTGGAGGAAGTAGATATTAGATTCTATTTGTCAAATATTTTAAGTGAAATTCTGTACAAGGGGCATACTGAAGATAGTATACCCATTGAATGGTATGTAGATTATTGTTCATTGTGGGATAATGTAAATCCTGTTATGGTAAGACCAGGTGAACGCTGAAAGGGAACCCCAGACCCCTTTTTCACTAGACATAACCCCTGTGCTCAAGCTGGGAAGTCCTGATTTGGGAGGTGATCTCATACCTTGGAAGACAGCTAAGAAGTTAAGGAAATCGAAGTGAATTCCTAAGAGCCGTGGTACACTTTGGATTGGTCTCTGGAGAAGTGAACAAACCGCCAAGATCCTATACCGTATAGGGAAATTCTTGGGGTGGAGTAACAGTCAAACGAGGGTGTTCTGTTGAGATTTAGAGTTTAAAGTATTCGTCTTCATGTTCTGTTGAGATTTTAAGTTTAAAATATAATTGTTTCCAAATTGTAGTGTTAATTTGGTAGTTAATTTGTTTTGTTTAACTCTTGTACAGTAAAGTTTTGTTTAAAACGTGAAATTTTGTGGCGTAATTCTTTCAGTAATAACTGGGAATTCGACTTTCTCTTTTTTAAAGTTAATTGTCCCTCTCTCCTCACTATCCCAGGCCCCAAACATGCATTTCAGGTGAAGCAGCAATTTACTTGTACTTCTCTCAATGTAGTATTTGCTGCTCACAATGTGGTCTCCTCTACATTGGGAAGACCAAGCGCAGACTGGGTGACCGCTTCGCGGAATACCTCCGCTCAGTCCGAAAGCATGACCCCAAGCTTCCAGTTGCTTGCCATTTCAACACTCCCCCCTGCTCTCATCTCTGTCCTGGGATTGCTGCAGAGTTCCAATGAACATCAAAGCAAGCTCGAGGAACAGCATCTCATTTACCGATTAGGCACACTACAGCCTGCCGGACTGAACATTTGAGTTCAATAATTTCAAAGCATGACGGGCCCCCCATTTTACTTTTATTTTTAGTTATTTTTTTCTTTTTATTTTATTTTAGTTTGTTTCAACTGTGCCTGCCCACTGTGTTTTTTTCATGTTAGTGCTTGTGGCTGTTCAGTTTTCAGTCCATTAACACTTTGTCTTTCAACACACCATTAACATATTGTTTGCCTTTGCTCCATGACCTTCTGGTCAGCTATTCTGTGACCTTGGTCCCATCAACACCTTCCCTTTTGTTATCTCTTGCCCCACCCCCACTTTACTTGCTTAAAATCTTTTATATTTCTTATATCTGCCAGTTCTGAAGAAAGGTCACTGACCCGAAATGTTAACTCTGCTTCTCTCTCCACAGATGCTGCCAGGCCTGCTGAGTATTTCCAGCGTTTCTTGTTTTTATTGTGCCAGAGGATTGGTGGACAGCTAATTTATTTAGAGATACAGCACTGAAACAGGCCCTTCGGCCCACCAAGTCTGTGCCGACCAACAACCATCCATTTATACTAACCCTACAGTAATCCCATACTCACTACTACCTACCTACACTAGGGGCAATTTACAACAGCCAATTTACCTATCACCTGCAAGTCTTTGGCTGTGGGAGAAAACCGGAGCACCTGGCAGAAACCCACACGGTCACAGGGAGAACTTGCAAACTCTGCACAGGCAGTACCCAGAATTGAACCCAGGTCGCTGGAGCTGTGAGGCTGCGGTGCTAACCACTGCGCCACTGTGCCGCCCAAATATTATTCCTATATTTAAAAAGGGAGACAGAACATTCCAGAGAACCATAGACCAGTCAGCTTAACATCAGTGGTAGGAAAGATAATGGAATCTTTAGAAAAAACATCTAGAATCCAAAAATATAATAGAGTAGTCAGCATGAATTTCAAAAGAGAAGATCATGCTTCACCAACCTTAGAGTCATAGAGTCATAGAGTTTCACAGCACAGAAACAGGCCCTTCGGCCCAGCGCGCCTGCGCCAACCATCAAGCACCCGTCCGAACTAATCCTATTTCCCCGCACTTGGCCCGTAGCCTTGTATGTTATGGCGTTTCAAGTGCTCATCTAAATACTTCTTGAATGTCGTGAGTGTTCCTGCCTCTACCACCCCTTCAGGCAGTGTGTTCCAGATTCCAACCACCCTCTGGGTGGAAATATTCTTCCTCATCTCCCCTCTAAACCTCCTGCCCATTACCTTAAATCTAAGCCTCTCCACTAAAGGAAAAAGTTTCTTCCTATCTATCCTATCAATGCCCCTCATAATTTTGTATACCTAAATCAGGTCCCCCCTCAGCCTTCTCCGCTCCAAGGAAAACAACCCCAGCTTCTTTTGAAGAAGTAACAGAAAGAGTTAACAAGGGTAATGTAGTAGATGCAATATATTTGGATTTTCAAGACGCCTTCGATAAGGTGCCACATAGCAGGCTCATGACTAAGGTCAGAGCATGTAAATTCATGGGAAAAGTAGCAGAATGGATAGCTGGCTATCTAACAGAAAACAGAGTAGGGATTAAGGGTAGCTAGTCAGACAGGCAAAAGTTAGGAAGTGGTGTTCCACAGGTACTGAAGCTGGGACCAATGTGCTCCATTTACATAAACTATTTGGACTCACGAATCGGAAATACAATTTCAAAATTTGTGGATGACACCAAATTGGTGGCTATAGTTAATAGTGAGGAAGAATGTGACAAAATACAAGAAGCCATTAATAAATTGCAGAATGTGCATGTAAATGGCGAACTAATTTCAATATAGATAAGTGTGAGGTGTGATATTTTGGTAGGAATAATGAGGAGTCCACATACTGCTTGGATAATAAGAATCTAAATGGGGTACAAAACAGAGGGATCTGGGAATACATATACACAGGTCACTAAAGTAGTGATGCTGGTTAATACGGCAATACCCTTGGAAAGTACAGCATTCGTTTTCATATGTACGCTGACAACATGCAGCTCTAACCTCACCACCACCTCTGTCGACTCCTCCACTGTTGCTAAATTATCAGACTGCTCATCTGACATCCAGATGAGCAGAAATTAAACTGGGAAGACTGAAGCCATTGTCATCAGTCCCCATTCCAAACTCCGATCCCTAGCTACCGACTTCGCCCCTCTCCCAGGCAATAGTCTAAACCAGTCTGTTTGCAACCCTAGTGTCATATTTGATCCTGAGATGAGCTTCCGACAACACATTCGAGCAATCTCAAAGACAACCTACTTCCACCTCTGTAACCTTGCATGACTTTGCACCTGCCTCAGCTCATCTGCTGCTGAAACCCTCATTGATGCCTTTGTTACCTCTAGACTTGACTATTCCAACACACTCCTGGCTGGTCTCCCACATTCTACCCTCCATAAACTTGGGGCCAACTAAAACTATTCTGGCCATGTTTTAACTCGCACCCAATCCCGTTCCCTATCACCCCTGTGCTCACTGAAATACATTGGCTCCCAGTCAAGCAACATCTTGATTTTAAAATTCTCATCCTTGTTTTCAAATGCCTCCATGGCCTCGCCCCTCCCCATCTCTGTAATCTCCTCCATCCCCACAACCCTCCGAGATCTCTGCACTCCTCTAATTCTGGCCTCTTGCGCATCCTCAATTTTAATCAATCCACCATTGGTGGCCGTGCCTTCAGTTGCCTCAGCCCTAAACTCTAGAATTCCCTCCCTACAGCTCCCGGTCTCTACCTTACTTTCCTCCTTTAGGACTCGCCTTAAAACCTACCTCTTTCACCAAGCTTTTGGTCATCTAACCTAATATCTCCTCATGTGTCTCGCTGTTATCTTTTGCTTTATAATGCCTCTGTGAAGCGCCTTGGGGCGTTCTATTATGTTAAAAGCGCTATATAAATGTAAGTAGTTGTCATTAAAAAAGCAAACCAAGCACTGGGGTTCATTTCTAAAGGGCTAGAATTGAAAAGCATGGAAGTTAAATTAATCTTGTACAGGATCTTAGACCACACTTGGAGTACTGCACACAGTTCTGATCTCCATATTATAAAAAGGATATCAAGGCACTGGCAAAGGTGTGAAACAAGATTTACTGGAATGGTACCAGAAATGAGAGGTTATAGCGATTAGGAAAGATTGAACAGACTGGGGCTCCTTTCTCTAGAAAAGAGAAGGCATGATAGAGGTCTTTAACATTATGAAAGGATTTGTTACGGTGAACATAGAGATGGTTTCACTTATAGGGAAAGCAAATCTAGGGACCATAAATATAAGATAGTCACTAATAAATCTAATTGGGTATTCAGGAGAAGCTTCTTTATCCAGGGAATGGTGAACATGTGGAACTTGCTACTACAAGGAGTGGTTGAGGTGAATTGCATAGATACATTTAAGGGGACGCTAGATAAACACATGAAGGAGAAATAGATAGGATATGGTGATCTGGTGAGATCAAGAGGGGACTCGTGCAGCACAACCAGCAGCTGAAAGGCCAGTTTCTGTGCTGTAGACTCAATGCAATTCCATGTAATAGCCCACTGATAGTGGCTTAGAGTACAGTTGGCCCACCGATAGGGACTGAGAGTACAGACACCCCACCAATAGGGGCTCAGAGCAAGGATATCCTGCCAATAAGTGCATCCTAAACATGAAGGGTGGAATTCCAGTTGGAATAAGTCAGAGCTGGAGAGAGTTGCTGGGGAAAGAGATGTGGCTGTGAAAGCAAGTTTTGGTAGATACCCAATCAAACACAAGAAAGCAATGAAGGTGAACAAGGTAACAGAGACAAATGAGAATCCCATCATAGAGAAGCTCTTCTAGACCCATCTTTTGTTTCTTTACTTGTCCCATTACCATCTCCTTTTGCCTTGCACCAGTATCCCTTTTGTCATCTAATCTCTCTTGCCTTCCACCCAATCACAGATCTTGCCTTTTGTTCTTCCTCCCCCCCCCCCCCCACTTTTCTTGCCTCTTTACTTGATTAAAACCTGTTATATCTCTGACTTTTTTTCATTTCTGATGAAGGGTCAATGACCTGAACTGTTAACTCTGTTTCTCTCTCCGCAGATGCTGCCGGACCTGCTGATTATTTCCATTTTCATTTCAATGAACACAAAATGAAAACCCCGTTTGCTTTCAGCAAACCCCGTTGAGACTGACACCACGAAAACCTTTGTTTTCATTTACAATTCTGATGATTCTGCGCTACTCCGAGGGCAATATATCCTTCCTAAGGTGTGATAACTAGCCTTCTAGTTATAAAGGCTAGAACACCATGAGCCTTTTTGATTTTTTATTTGTATTTGACCACTACATTTTAGAGATCTGTGTACAGGGATGCCTAAGTCTCTTTGGACCTTCACTGTTCTTAGCTTTTCACCATTTAAATAATGACAAGATCTATCTTTTATGATTTCTGGTCCAAAATGGATGACCTCACCCTTCCCCGCACTGAAATCCATCTACCACAGTTTCACCCACTCACTTAATCTACCAATATCTCTTTGTAATTTTAATCTTCCGTCTATACTACTTGCCATGCCACTAATCTTTGTGTCATCAGCAAACTTCAACATATGGCTCTCTATTATGTTATCTAAGTCATTAATAAATATAGTGAATATTGAGGCCCCAGCACAGATCTTTGTGGGACACCGCAAGTCACTTACTTTCAATTCGAGGACATCACCATTATCCCTACTCTCTGTCTTCTACCTCCTAACCAATCTCCAAACCACGTTAATCAATTGCCTACAAAAGCAAAATACTGTGAAAGATGGAACTGCTCTTCAGGTCTGGCAGCATCTGTGGAGAGGGAAACAGAGTTAACGTTTCAGGTCTGTGACCTTTCATCAGAACTAGCTAACAGTCTTTATATGGAACCGTATTGAAGTCCATATACATTCATCCATTGACAGTCGACTGTCGACTACTTTAGTTACTGCCTCAAAAGTACAGAGTGCACATGCCCAATAGTTAGGGGCTCAGAGGACAGATATCCCACTAAAAAGTGAGTTAGGCTGTTCAGGGTGATGTTGAGAAGCATTCTTCAACTAACAATCAGGGTTATGTGTCAGTTGTGGCTTAGTTGGTAGCACACTTTCCTCTAAGTCAGAAGGTTCTGGGTTTAGGTCCCACTCCAGGAAATGAGCGCTAAAATCAAGGCTGACACCCCAGTGCAGTACCGAGGGACTGCTGCACTGTTGGAGGTGCTCTCTTTCGGGTAAGACATTAAACCCAGGTCCTGTCTGCCTGCTCAGTTGGATGTAAAAGATCCCATGGTGCTATTTAAAGACGAGCAGGGGGATTATCCAATATTTATCCCTCAATCAACATTGCAAAAAACAGATTATTCGGCCATTATCAGATTGCTGTTTGTGGGAGATTGCTGAATACAAATTAACTGCCACATTTCTTACATTACAACAGTGGCTACAATTCTCTTTCCAGGCATGAGACGGCAACATAGGAATTGCTAGACAAGGGCCACCTAGTTTGCTTTCTACCGTTCATAGCCACATGATACAACAATAATGGAGTTGTTGACTAATCATAGCAATTAAACTCTATCAATTGGTGTACAACAGACATGACAGAAGGAAAACCCCAGTGATGAAAAATTGTGGGAACCATTGGCCCAAAGTCACCTGTTCCTCCCAAGCATGTTACACTTATCACACGTCATGTCTCAAATTACTGATATGTCGTGTCCTAAAATATATCGCTGGCCAGGGGAGCCTGACGGTAACCTCAGAGCCCGATGTATGTCCACTGTCCCGTTTCTGCCCAGCTGAGCCCAGGAAATCACTTCCATAAATAATGCCAATTCCATAATATCAGGGAGGGGGTCCTTATACTGTGGGAGGGGAGGGAGCTGATTCCCAACTGACCTGATTGCAGGCCCAACCAGGGTATGAAAACAAGCCTCGGCCTCGATTTTAGAGGTGTTCTTTTGCTGCACAGTGGAAGAGCTGTGAGATACAGTGGAAAGCTTTATACTGCAATCAAACAATACAATGGAAAACAATAAATAAGAAATGGATACATAATTTCTGTTGTTGATGTAAATGATTTTTCTCGTGGACAGGAAATACATGGTCTGATATTTTGCATCAGTGACCAGGTGTTGTTGTATGTTGCCATCTACTGTTGGGCTGAGGACTTGCAGCAACTGAGCCCTGATACCAAGAGGATGGTCATGTTTGAAAGTCAGGACTTCTATCCAGGGAAAAGAACATTTACTGCTCCTGCCTTTTACCGGAGGTGTGTTTGTGTAAACGTGACTTGCCAGCTATACATGATGGCCAGTATCACAGTCAGCATTTTGACAGTACTCTTCTAGGGGTCTAGTGTAGCTTTCAATATAAGAGGCACTTTAAAGAGATGCTATTTACAACTGCTTTACAAGCAGAAGGACCACCCGCGCATCAACACGAGCAGAATTTCTCACCCACAGCTGTTACAAAAATTTCTAAATTCACTTGTAACAGCCCTTCAAAACACTCCCACAGGGGATGCTGAGACCAAGTGGGCCCACATCAGAGACGCCATCTATGAGTCAGCTTTGACCACCTACGGCAAAAGTGCGAAGAGAAATGCAGACTGGTTTCAATCTCATAATGAAGAGCTGGAACCTGTCATAGCCGCTAAGCGCATTGCACTTTTGAACTACAAGAAAGCCCCCAGCGATTTAACATCCGCAGCACTTAAAGCAGCCAGAAGTACTGCACAAAGAACAGCTAGGCGTTGCGCAAACGACTACTGGCAACACCTATGCAGTCATATTCAGCTGGCCTCAGACACCGGAAACATCAGAGGAATGTATGATGGCATGAAGAGAGCTCTTGGGCCAACCATCAAGAAGATCACCCCCCTCAAATCTAAATCGGGGGACATAATCACTGACCAATGCAAACAGATGGACCGCTGGGTTGAGCACTACCTAGAACTGTACTCCAGGGAGAATGCTGTCACTGAGACTGCCCTCAATGCAGCCCAGCCTCTACCAGTCATGGATGAGCTGGACATACAGCCAACCAAATCGGAACTCAGTGATGCCATTGATTCCCTAGCCAGCGGAAAAGCCCCTGGGAAGGACAGCATTACCCCTGAAATAATCAAGAGTGCCAAGCCTGCTATACTCTCAGCACTACATGAACTGCTATGCCTGTGCTGGGACGAGGGAGCAGTACCCCAGGACATGCGCGATGCCAACATCATCACCCTCTATAAAAACAAAGGTGACCGCGGTGACTGCAACAACTACCGTGGAATCTCCCTGCTCAGCATAGTGGGGAAAGTCTTTGCTCGAGTCGCTCTGAACAGGCTCCAGAAGCTGGCCGAGCGCGTCTACCCTGAGGCACAGTGTGGCTTTCGTGCAGAGAGATCGACTATTGACATGCTGTTCTCCCTTCGTCAGATACAGGAGAAATGCCGTGAACAACAGATGCCCCTCTACATTGCTTTCATTGATCTCACCAAAGCCTTTGACCTCGTCAGCAGACGTGGTCTCTTCAGACTACTAGAAAAGATCGGATGTCCACCAAAGCTACTAAGTATCATCACCTCATTCCATGACAATATGAAAGGCACAATTCAACATGGTGGCTCCTCATCAGAGCCCTTTCCTATCCTGAGTGGTGTGAAACAGGGCTGTGTTCTCGCACCCACACTTTTTGGGATTTTCTTCTCCCTGCTGCTTTCACATGCGTTCAAATCCTCTGAAGAAGGAATTTTCCTCCACACAAGACCAGGGGGCAGGTTGTTCAACCTTGCCCGTCTAAGAGCGAAGTCCAAAGTACGGAAAGTCCTCATCAGAGAACTCCTCTTTGCTGACGATGCTGCTTTAACATCTCACACTGAAGAATGCCTGCAGAGTCTCATCGACAGGTTTGCGTCTGCCTGCAATGAATTTGGCCTAACCATCAGCCTCAAGAAAACGAACATCATGGGGCAGGATGTCAGAAATGCTCCATCCATCAATATTGGCGACCACGCTCTGGAAGTGGTTCAAGAGTTCACCTACCTAGGCTCAACTATCACCAGTAACCTGTCTCTAGATGCAGAAATCAACAAGCGCATGGGTAAGGCTTCCACTGCTATGTCCAGACTGGCCAAGAGAGTGTGGGAAAATGGCGCACTGACACGGAACACAAAAGTCCGAGTGTATCAGGCCTGTGTCCTCAGTACCTTGCTCTACGGCAGCGAGGCCTGGACAACGTATGCCAGCCAAGAGCGACGTCTCAATTCATTCCATCTTCGCTGCCTTCGGAGAATACTTGGCATCAGGTGGCAGGACTATATCTCCAACACAGAAGTCCTTGAAGCGGCCAACACCCCCAGCTTATACACACTACTGAGTCAGCGGCGCTTGAGATGGCTTGGCCATGTGAGCCGCATGGAAGATGGCAGGATCCCCAAAGACACATTGTACAGCGAGCTCGCCACTGGTATCAGACCCACCGGCCGTCCATGTCTCCGTTATAAAGACGTCTGCAAACGTGACATGAAATCGTGTGACATTGATCACAAATCGTGGGAGTCAGTTGCCAGCATTCGCCAGAGCTGGCGGGCAGCCATAAAGACGGGGCTAAAATGTGGCGAGTCGAAGAGACTTAGTAGTTGGCAGGAAAAAAGACAGAGGCGCAAGGGGAGAGCCAACTGTGCAACAGCCCCAACAAACAAATTTCTCTGCAGCACCTGTGGAAGATCCTGTCACTCCAGAATTGGCCTTTATAGCCACTCCAGGCGCTGCTTCACAAACCACTGACCACCTCCAGGCGCGTATCCATTGTCTCTCGAGATAAGGAGGCCCAAAAGAAATTTACAACTACTAATGATTGTTGTTGCTTTCAGTGCAGTAAACAATTTGCAATCCAGTGAGTGCTTAAGACACTGTAACCGACAACTTTGAAATTGATAATGTAAATGGACTATAGGAACAGGAGGAGCTCATTTAACCCCTCGGGTCCTTTCCACCATCCACTGAAATCATGCCTGAGTTGTGACCTACATCCATATCCTTTGCCCCATTTCCTTTAATGCCTTTGGTTAACTAAAATCTATCAATTTCAGTTTTCAAATTAAAAATTGCCCGAGCATCAATTTCCATTTGTGGAAGAGAATTCCAAACTTCTACTATACTTTTGTGTGTAGAATTGTTTCCTAATTTCACTCCTGGAAGGTTTGGCTCTAATGTTTTGAATATGCCCCTTAGTCTGACACTCCCCAAACAATGGAAATAGTTTCTCTTTATCTACCCTATATGTTCCCCTTTATATCTTGAAAACTTTGATCAAATCACCCCTTAACTTTCTATATTCCAGGGAATACAACCCCAGTTTGTGCAATCTCTCCTCGTAATTTCACCCTCGGAGTCCTAGTGCCACTCCCTCCAAGGTCAATATAGTCTGCTTAAGGTGTGGTGCCCAGAACTGCTCACAGTACTCCAGGTGTGGTCTAACCAGGGTTTTGTATAGCTGAAGCATTACTTTTACCCCTTGTATTCTTGGCCTCTGGATATAAAGGTCAGCATTCCATTCCCTTTTGATTATTTTCTGTACCTGTTCATTGCATATTAATGATCTATGTACCTGGAACCCCAAGTCTCTTTAGATTTCCACTGTTTCTAGCTTTTCACCATTTGGAATGTACCCTGTTCTATCCTTTTTAGGTCCAAAGTGGATGACCTCACACTTGCCTAGGTTGAAATCCATTTGCTACAGTTTTGCCCATTCACTGAACCTATCAATATCTTTGTAATTTTACACTTCCATCAACTCTGCTACAATACCTTCTATCTTTGTGTCATTGGCAAATTTGGAAATGTGGTTTTCTATCCCATTGTCTAAAAAAAATGAGTGGCGCAGTGATTAGCACCGCAGCCTCACAGCTCCAGCAACCCGGGTTCAATTCTGGG
This sequence comes from Heterodontus francisci, assembly GCF_036365525.1. Classification (NCBI taxonomy): domain Eukaryota; kingdom Metazoa; phylum Chordata; class Chondrichthyes; order Heterodontiformes; family Heterodontidae; genus Heterodontus; species Heterodontus francisci. Next base: position 19,956,280 of record NC_090381.1, read on the forward strand.
TGCTGCCCGTGCGGAGTTTGCAAGTTCACTCTGTGATGGTGTGGGTTTTCATTGGGTGCTCTGGTTTCCTCCCACAGCCAAAGACTTGCAGGTTGATAGGTAAATTAGCCATTATAAATTGCCCCTAGTGTAGGTAGGGGAATTGTGGGGATGTGGTAGGGAATATGGGATTAATGCAGGATTATTATAAATAGGTGGTTGATGGTCATCACAGACTTGATGGGCCGAAGGGCTTCAGTGCTGTATCGCTCTATGACTAAGTCATTAATGAATACAGTGAATAGTTCAGACATCAACAGAGATCCTTGCAGGATACACTTGTCACATCCTGTCAATTAGAGTACCTGTCCATCATCCCTATTCTCTGTCTCCATTCACTCAGCCTATTTCCTAACCAGGTTAATAATAATTTACCTTCAATACCATGAGCTTCAACTTTAGCGAACAGCCCAAATAAATAATATTGTAAGAATTAGTATTTTGTGAATTACTTTCTTGTCACAAATTCTTTTACTGACCCTTTAAGGTGTAAGCCATGCTTTACTAAAGGTTGAGAAGCGAGACTGTGTCCAAATTGCTGACTGAGTGGAAGTTCTGTAATGTAATAACTTTTGTAAATAACAGTTAAATGCTGATTACGTCTCCTGACATCATGACAATGATAAACTAATCAAGGCCACAACAAACTGATCAAGTGGACAAAAGAGCTCATGGTAACCAAATCAGGATAAAGATGAGGTTTTCACCCTATGCAAAGGTAAACTAATCACAAGAATACCAATGTAAGGGAAAGCAACAAATTTAGACTGTATGAGAAGACAGTACTGATTGGTTGGCAAGTGGACTCTGATTGGTAGAGGCGTTACCATGGAGAATGCACCAGTTTATGGTGACTGATAGTTAACTGCAAAGCTTGGTTTGAAATTTAAACCAGGCAGCTTGACTCTGATTTGTCAAGGCATTTCCCTGAGGAATGAACCAGCGAATGGCTGTCACTTATTTTGTTCAGCTGAAACAGGTGCAATGTTTGTACATATTCTTTCTGCAAAGAACAGGGCCTTGTGTATTAATATATTTAGCTTCCAGTATGCGCAAATGCGTAACACTGCGAGCCCGACTGACAATCTTAAATTGGTTGTCAGCGTAATTCTTAGCTCACTGTGGATTATTTAGCAAATGTTGTCCAATCGCGGAATCACATCTAATGTTGGACACAGTGTTTTGAGTTTTGCAAGCATGGGCTGGTTGGGTACGGCCTGTACCTTGCCTGTTGCGAACAGCGGAAGGGACATGTTGTTTGATATGATTCGCCAGTCTTTGGGACATACGACGTGTATATCTAGCATCACACTGGCATTGAAATTCATATATCACATTACTCATTTGTGTGATAGGCAGAATGTCTTTTTGGCTTGATGGCAGCATCCGGTTAGTGGCGAGCACCACACGTGTTGCTACTGCATAGTAGCAGCGTGAAACAGTTAGCTTCACCTGTTGCTCAAATTTTTGGGATAAAGTACCCTTCTAGGGTAATCTGAGGTAGACTGGGCACTTTTCAGGGACAAAAATGATGGCCTTAGGCCCATTCATAAGCTTGCGCGATATACAGCGAGAAATGATCTGATCAGGGTAGTCATTGTCACACAGAATGCCTTTAATTCGCCCTATTTCAGCATCAAGCTTGCATGGTGAGAAAATGGCTCAGGCCCTATTTATGAGGTTAACAATGAGGCCAATCTTATAGCGCATGGAACTGTAAGAATTCCAACTGTGAACGGCACAACCGCTCAAGTCAAAGCCCCCAATCAAAATATATAATTCTGATTGCGGTGGGAGCAATGCACTGTCAATTCAGTCCAGTCCCTCCACAGATCGCATAACATATCACTTTAAACTTTCCAAATTAAAGAAAGTCACAACCGAGTTGAACAATCTGTTAACCCCTGAATGAGGCAAACCAAACCAGGTATCTTTAGATCAACAAATTAACTGTTTATTAGAAAACACTAAATTCTTAAACACTACTAAGATAAAAACAACATTTAAAATAGAAAATGAGTGTCCTTGCAGATTTACACTTCCCGATAAACTTTGATTAAAGTCCATTTGCAATCTTCCAGGCTCCAATGAGGAAAGGAAAACAGTCCGACAATGGAAGCTTCAAACTTCTCTTTTTTCCAGTGATGACTATAGCAGATCAACAACTCACAACCACTTTCAATAGAATCAACCTGGCTTTAGAAATTTAAGGGATGATAAAAAAATGTCACAGTTTCAATTAAATTAACAGAGATCTCAGTTCAGTTCATGCTGGCCCAGCTGTCTCTCTGTTAGAACAGTCTGTCTCAGATAAAAAGCCAGTTTAAAAGTTAATCGCAACATTGTATATCGATCCTCAGTCTCTGAGTGGCTGTATCCAAGGCAACCAGGATGTACCCTCTGAAGCTGGTTGGTTCCCTCTCTGTATGATTGCATCCAATGGCACCAGAATGTACCTTCTTGGCAACTCCTGAGGCTTGTTTGTTCTTAAAGCAGTACTGATCCTTTGCTGTCTTAAAGATACACCACATATTTCCTGGGGGACAAAAAGGATCATGTCACAAAACGTGCATTGACCAGTGAAGGTAGATTTGCGGTAGACTATGGTAGAGAACCTCTTAGCAGATTTTTCACCGAGTACGTCAAGGAAAGGGAGCTAATTAGACTGCTCCATTTCAAAGGTGAATTTGAGTTCAGGATGGAGCCCACGAAGACATGTAAGGAAATTATTACATGCAGCTGCGGATTCAAATATAGCAAATGTATCATCTACATATCAGAAATATGCAAGAGGTAGGAGGTTAGGTGTCATTCCCATTTCCTCGAAGACACATTTCTCATAGAACCCAGCAGGTAGGAGGTTAGGAGGTTAGGTTGTTGAGTTCCATGAGAAATGTGTTTTTGAGGGAACCTTGTAAATTGGAGACTAACAATGATGGGGGAGGCAGTGGTGTAGTGGTAGTGTCACTGGATTAGTAATCCAGAGGCCCTGGCTAATGCTCTGGGGACATGGGTTCGAATCTCACCGTGGCAGATGGTGAAATTTGAATTTAATTAATAAAAAATCTGGGATTAAAAGCTAGTCTAATGATGACCATTGTTGATTGTTGTAAAAACCCATCTGGTTCACAAATGTTCTTTAGGGAAGGAAATCTGCCACCCTTACCTGGTCTGGCCTACATGTGACTCCAGACTCACAGCAATGTGGTTGACTCTTAAATACCCTCTGAAATGGCCTAGCAAGTCACTCAGTTCAAGAGCAATTAGGGATGGGCAATAAATGTTGGCCTAGCCAACGACCCTCACATTCCACAAAGGAATAATTTAAAAAACTATCCGATAGTAATATGCCACCTAACCTTAGTAAATATAGTCCACTGGTAAGTCCAGTAACTCGGCAAACCTGGCTGGACAAGAGAAGGGTTTTTCTACCTCATCTACCTTTGTATCCCTATTGCTCTCTGACCTAAGTGCCCTCAGTACAATCTTAGGTAATGATGAGGGATTGTCCCCTACACTTTCTTTCTTTCTTTCTTTTGGGCCTCCTTATCTCGAGAGACAATGGATACGCGCCTGGAGGTGGTCAGTGGTTTGTGAAGCAGCGCCTGGAGTGGCTATAAAGGCCAATTCTGGAGTGACAGGCTCTTCCACAGGTGCTGCAGAGAAATTTGTTTGTTGGGGCTGTTGCACAGTTGGCTCTCCCCTTGCGCCTCTGTCTTTTTTCCTGCCAACTACTAAGTCTCTTCGACTCGCCACAATTTAGCCCTGTCTTTATGGCTGCCCGCCAGCTCTGGCGAATGCTGGCAACTGACTCCCACGACTTGTGATCAATGTCACACGATTTCATGTCGCGTTTGCAGACGTCTTTATAACGGAGACATGGACGGCCGGTGGGTCTGATACCAGTGGCGAGCTCGCTGTACAATGTGTCTTTGGGGATCCTGCCATCTTCCATGCGGCTCACATGGCCAAGCCATCTCAAGCGCCGCTGACTCAGTAGTGTGTATAAGCTGGGGGTGTTGGCCGCTTCAAGGACTTCTGTGTTGGAGATATAGTCCTGCCACCTGATGCCAAGTATTCTCCGAAGGCAGCGAAGATGGAATGAATTGAGACGTCGCTCTTGGCTGGCATACGTTGTCCAGGCCTCGCTGCCGTAGAGCAAGGTACTGAGGACACAGGCCTGATACACTCGGACTTTTGTGTTCCGTGTCAGTGCGCCATTTTCCCACACTCTCTTGGCCAGTCTGGACATAGCAGTGGAAGCCTTACCCATGCGCTTGTTGATTTCTGCATCTAGAGACAGGTTACTGGTGATAGTTGAGCCTAGGTAGGTGAACTCTTGAACCACTTCCAGAGCGTGGTCGCCAATATTGATGGATGGAGCATTTCTGACATCCTGCCCCATGATGTTCGTTTTCTTGAGGCTGATGGTTAGGCCAAATTCATTGCAGGCAGACGCAAACCTGTCGATGAGACTCTGCAGGCATTCTTCAGTGTGAGATGTTAAAGCAGCATCGTCAGCAAAGAGGAGTTCTCTGATGAGGACTTTCCGTACTTTGGACTTCGCTCTTAGACGGGCAAGGTTGAACAACCTGCCCCCTGATCTTGTGTGGAGGAAAATTCCTTCTTCAGAGGATTTGAACGCATGTGAAAGCAGCAGGGAGAAGAAAATCCCAAAAAGTGTGGGTGCGAGAACACAGCCCTGTTTCACACCACTCAGGATAGGAAAGGGCTCTGATGAGGAGCCACCATGTTGAATTGTGCCTTTCATATTGTCATGGAATGAGGTGATGATACTTAGTAGCTTTGGTGGACATCCGATCTTTTCTAGTAGTCTGAAGAGACCACGTCTGCTGACGAGGTCAAAGGCTTTGGTGAGATCAATGAAAGCAATGTAGAGGGGCATCTGTTGTTCACGGCATTTCTCCTGTATCTGACGAAGGGAGAACAGCATGTCAATAGTCGATCTCTCTGCACGAAAGCCACACTGTGCCTCAGGGTAGACGCGCTCGGCCAGCTTCTGGAGCCTGTTCAGAGCGACTCGAGCAAAGACTTTCCCCACTATGCTGAGCAGGGAGATTCCACGGTAGGGATTGTCCCCTACACTTAGTGAGCCAGTTAGATTATATCCGTAGCTGCCATTCTTCGCTTTCGGATGACGACATGAAAATAATTCTTATTTCAGCATGTTCACCTGAAATTGTTAGATAGATTAATGCAGGGAAAGACCCGAATTGGTCGTTTGACAACACAGTCTTTGCCGTTCAATGTGCCCTGGGGGTAAGATCTTTAAACTTTGCTGAGATTTTTCTGAGAACTTGCATAATCGCAAACAGGAAATTGGGGAAGTACTGGCTGTTTTTGCGGATCAGTTGCTTACGATATATCACCTTTTACAGGGGCGAGTTCACAAGTCAAAGAAAGATCCTCTGCAACAAACTCCGTTTAAAGACATATTTTTGAAGGGAATACTCCCGACTATAAGACAGGCTTTGGGATATTCCTCCGATTAACAGGATGCCCGGGATGATATTATCTGAACAGCCACTGCGACCTTTGAATATACTATGGGTCATCCGCAAGGGGAACTAAAATTGAAAAGGCCCATTGATGTCGTAGAAGGTCCTAAGACCACCCCTTTGGTGCCCCCCTTACGATGCTATAATTGTAATAGGCCAGGGCACATTGCCTGAGAAAGTAGGGCCCTCAAGCAATCAGAACAGTGAACAGGGAATAATGGAGGCAGTCGGGGAGTACAGCACAATTTTAACTCATGTACCAGTAACAATCAGTCAGCCCACTCTGCACCCCCTCCCCCCCATACATTCTGGCCCAGTCTGACTCTGGAAAGGAAGCTGGAGTTGATGATACAAAATATGGAGAAACTCTTCTCTGTGGTTCAACAATGGCCCTGACTTGCAGTGCAGGCAACGTCAGCCTCCCACAGAATACGACCCCACTTCCCATTTGAGCCACAGAGGGAAGCATGCCTCCCAGACCCACAGAGATCTGATGGGTAGTGGTTAATGGATGTTTTTCAGGCTAGAGGAAGGTTTGTAGTGGAGTTCCCCAGGGAACAGTGTTGGGACCCTTGCTTTTCCTGATATATATTAATGACCTAGACCTTGGTGTACAGGGCACAATTTCAAAGTTTGCAGATGATATGTAACTTGGAAGCATTGTGAACAGTGAGGAGGATAGTGTAGAACTTCAAAACGACACAGACAAGTTGGTGGAATGGGCAGACAGGTGGCAGATGATGTTCAATGCAGAGAAATGTGAAGTGATTCATTTTGGGAGGAAGAAGATGGAGAGACAATGTAGAATAAAGGGTACAATTCTAAAGGGGGTGCAGGAGCAGAGGGACCTGGGTGTATATATGCATAAGTCATTGAAGGTGGCAGGACAGGTTGAGAGAGCGGCTAATAAAGCATACAGTATCCTGGGCTTTATTAATAGCGGCATAGAGTACAAGAGCAAGGAAGTTATGTTGAACTTGTATAAGATACTAGTTCGGCCTCAGCTGGAGTATCGCATTCAGTTCTGGGTGCTGCACTTTAGGGAAGACGTCAAGGCATTGGACAGAGTACAGAAAAGATTTACGAGAATGGTTCCAGGGATGAGGAATTTTAGTTATGAAGAAAGATGGGAGAAGTTAGGACAGATTTCCTTGGCAAGAGAAGGTTGGGCAGTAATTTGATAGAGGTGTTCAAAATCATGAGCGGTCTAGACAGAGTAGATAGAGAGAAACTGTTCCCACTCATGAAAGTATCAAGAATGAGAGGACAATAATTTAAAGTATTTAGTAGGAGAAGTAAAAGTGGCATGAGGAAAAACATAGAAACATAGAAAATTGGAGCACGAGTAGGCCATTTGGCCCTTCGAGCCTGCTCCGCCATTCATTATGATCATGGCTGATCATCCAACTCAGTAACCTGTTCCCGCTTTCACCCCATACCCTTTGATCCCTCTGGACCCAAGAGCTATATCTAACTCCTTCTTGAAAACATACAATGTTTTGGCCTCAACTGCTTTCTGTGGTAGTGAATTCCACAGGCTCACCACTCTTCGGGTGAAGAAATTTCTCCTCATCTCAGTCTTGAATGGTTTACCCCGTATCCTTCGACTATCACCCCTGATTCTGGACTCTCCCATCATCGGGAACATCCTTCCTGCATCTACTCTGTCAAGTCCTGTTAGAATTTTATAGGTTTCTATGAGATTCCCCCCTCACTCTTCTGAACTCCAGCGAATATAATCCTAACCGACTCAACCTCTCCTCATATGTCAGTTCCGCTATCCCAGGAATCAGTCTGGTAAACCTTTGCTCCTCTATAGCAAGAACATCCTTTCTCAGGTAAGTAGACCAAAACTACACACAATATTCCAGGTGTGGCCTCACCAAGGCCCTGTATAATTGCAGCAAGACATCCTTGCTCCTGTACACGAATCCTCTCGCTATGAAGGCCAACATACCATTGGCCTTTTTTACCACCTGTTGGACCTGCATGCTTACCTTCAGCGACTGGGGTACGAGAACACCCAGGTCTTGCTGCATATTTCACTCTCTCAGTTTATAGCCGTTCAGATAAAAATCTGCCTTCCTGCTACACTGCATCTGCCATGCATTAGCCCACTCACTCAACTTGTCCAAATCACCCTGAAGCCTCTCTGCATCCTCCTCACAACTTATCCTCCCACCCAGTTTTGTGTCATCTGCAAATTTGGAGATATTACAGTTAGTTTCCTCATCTAAATCATTAATATATATTGTGAATAGCTGGGGTCCTAGCACCGATCCCTGTGGTACCCCACTAGTCACTGCCTGCCATTCGGAAAAAGACCCGTTTATCCCTACTCTTTGTTTCATGTCTGCCAACCAATTTTATATCCATCACAATACACTACTCCCAAACCCATGCGCTTTAATTTTACACACTAATCTCTTATTTGGGACTTTGTCGAAAGCCTTCTGAAAGTCCAAATAAACCACATCCACTGGCTCCCCCTCATCAACTCTACTAGTTACATCCTCGAAGAATTCTAGTAGATTTGTCAAGCATGATTTCTCTTTCATAACTCCATGCTGACTCTGCCCGATTCTACCACTGTTCTCTAAGAGCTCTGCTATAAAATCTTTGATAATGGACACTAGAATTTTCCCCACGACTGACGTCAGGCTGACTGGTCTATAATTCCCTGCTTTCTCTCTACCTCCCTTTTTAAATAGTGGGGTGACATTAGCTACCCTCCAATCTGTAGGAACTGTTCCAGAGTCTATACAATCTTGCAAGATGACCACCAATCCATTATTTCTAGGGCCACTTCCTTAAGTACTCTGGGATGTAGATTATTAGGCCCTGGGGATTTATCGGCCTTCAATCCCATCAATTTCCCCAACACCATTTCTCTACTAATACTGATTTCCTTCAGTTCCTCTCTCTCACTAAGCCCTGGTGTTCCCCAACATTTCTGGTATGATATTTGTGTCCTCCTTTGGGAAGACAAAACCAAAGTATGCCTTTAGTTGGTCAGCCATTTCTTTCCTCCCCATAATAGATTCTCCTGTTTCTGACTGTAAGGGACCTACATTTGTCTTCACCAATCTTTTTCTCTTCTGGTCGCTCATCCCCAAAACGCAGCGAGTGGTTAAGGTCTGGAATGCGCTGCCTGAGAACATTTTGGAGGCAGGTTCCATTGAAGCATTCAAAAGATTGATGATTCATGAGGACAGTGCAGTGGATGTGGTCTACATGGATTTTAGTAAGGCATTTGACAAGGCCCCACATGGCAGACTGATCAGAAAAATGAAAGCCCATGGAATACAGGGGAATGCGGCAGGTTGGATCCAAAATTGGCTCAGTGACAGGAAAGAAAGGGTAATAGTCGACAGATGTTTTTGCAAATGGAAAGCGGTTTCCAGGGGCATTCTAATGTGATTTATGACTTTAACCCCTTATAGGGACTAAACCAAATCAGAAGAACATCCCTTTGATTCTCCTTTAATTAAGTTCAAACCAGACAAATTCTTATAGACACTTATTTGGGTCCAAATAATTGAACTAGTTTTCCCTCAAAGAAAGAAAACTAACAGAGAATATTACTATCTTTCGGATAGTCTTTTTAAAAAAAATAATTATGGTTAAATCATAAATATCCCAGATATTATAAAGGCCTGGGAAACTCTCATCAATATGTATCTCTCCACTTAAAGAGACACAGAGAGTTCTTGTAGTTTTATACAGAATACTACATGAGACGATTTATTAACTTTAAAAAATTTATTAAAGAATTTAACATGCAATACACTTTTAAGTGGATCAATATATCACAATATCAAATATTACTAAGAGATGTAACACATAATATTATTTCTAAAATAGAATCCAAAAGTTTAACCTAGTTAATGTTACAGCAAAATATCTTAGAATATCCATCAAAATTTAAAGTAAACTTTTACCTTAAATTCTCCCAGTAAGCCATAGGGTGAGAAGTATTGATGAAGTTTCAACACTTGTAATTTTTGCTTCAGAACTCCTCATGTTTATACTGTCTCTAAGGTTTCATCTGATCTTCTAGCATATAGGTGTTACCTTTCTGTGTGTGTTTTTCCTGCTTTTAAGATCCATATTTGGTAGTATCATTAACTAACATCTCCACTTAATGTTTTGCTGGAATTCCCCTGCTCTTGAAGTTGTGAGAATTTATCTGGTCAAAATGTTGATAATTGTGTTTACTTGACTTCTTGTTCCTGTAAGTACTATTCCATTTATTGTTTAATTATCTATAATTGTGTTTTTATGGTAACTTGGAACAATCTTTTGTGTTGCTCTGTCTACATCACCAACACTATCAATTAAGTTTATTGCTACCTCTTACTGATGTCAAACTGGATGTTTCAATGTGTGTTTATCCTCCAAGTCCCTGGCAACAGAAACACTGAAATGGATTTCCCAACTTAAAAGGTGTTTCTGGTTCACATTCTATTGTAACAGGGGCCTTGCAAGACCTTGAAATTTCTAACTCTACCTTCTTAAAGGGAAATTTCAGTGAGTCTTGAAAATTGACCATTTATTCAATCTCTAATTCTAAAAGGTAATTTATATTAACTATATCTAATTAAGCCTATTATACCTATATTCCATCACAGTTGCACAGGGCTTAGTGTTGGGTCCCTTGCTGTTTGTGGTATATATTAATGACTTGGACTTAAACGTGGGAGGCATGATTGGGAAATTTGCTGATGATACAAAAATTGGCTGAGTAGCTGATAGTGAAGAGGATAGCTGCAGACTACAGAAAGATATTTGGTTGGTTGAGTGGGTGGATAAGTGGCAAATGAAATTCAATCTGGAGAACTGTGAGGTAATGCATTTGGGGAGGGCAAACAAAGAAAGGGAATACACAATAAATGGGAGGATATTGAGAGGGGTAGAAGAAGTGAGAGACCTTGGAGTGCATGTCCACAGGTCCCTGAAGGTGGCAGGACAGGTAGATAGAGTGGTGAAGAAGGCATATGGAATGCTTTCTTTTATTGGCCGAGGTATAGAATACAAAAGCAGGGATGTAATGCTGGAACTGTATAAAACGCTGGTTAGGCTACAGCTGGAGTATTGTGTACAGTTCTGGTCACCACATTACAGGAAGGACATAATTGCTCTGGAGAGAGTACAGAGGACATTTGCAAGAATGTTGCCAGGGCTTGAAAGTTGCAACTATGGTTGTTTTCCTTGGAACAGAGGAGGCTGAGGGGTGACTTAATTGAGGTGTACAAAATTATGAGGGGCCGAGATAGAGTAGACAGGAAGGACCTGTTTCCCCGAGTGGAGAGGTCAATTACCAGGGGACACAGATTTAAGGTGATTGGTAGAAGGATTAGAGGGGAAATGAGGAAAAAAATTTTCACCCAGAGGGTGGTGGGTGTCTGGAATTCACTGCCAGGAATGGTGGTGGAGGCAGAAACCCTCAACTCATTTAAAAGGCACGTGGACATGCACCAGAAGTGCTGTAACCTGCAAGGCTACGGACCAGGTGCTGGAACCTGGGATTAGATTGGGCGGCTCAATTCTTTGGCCAGCGCTGATACGATGCGCTGAATGGCCTCCTTCCATGCCATAATTTTTCTATGGTTCTTAAACGGAACTAGACAGTTCTATGAAAAGAAATAATGTGCAGGGTTATGGGGAAAAGACAGGGGAATGGAACTGAGGGAATTGCTCTTTCAGAGAGCCAGTGCGGACACGATGGGCACTGTAACGATTCTGTGATTCTGTGAATTAATCACCGTTATTATAAGCCTCTCAGACCCGGGAGGAAGAAGAGAATGTGTGTTCGAACAATGCGTACATATGCAATACGATAATGGCTCTTCCTCTATACGTTGAAAACGAATTCTGTTCAGCTGAAGGGAAGACCTTTGTGCACTGACATTTATTACATAAGCTATGGGAGGTGCTCCAGAATCATAAGGCGCCATGCCATGTTGGGAGGGTCCCAGCACATCGGCTCCCAGGCTCCAGCTTGGGTTATGGCTAACGGCTCCTCCACGGAGCTAGCTGCGGCCGTTACTAGGGTGGAACCTTTTGAGTCTCCAAACCGCTTTCCTCTTGTATCAGCAGGTTATAGCCTGGCATCAGGCTGGCCAGCCCTTGCCCCAACCAACCCGTTGAGCTCATGAGACAGTATTACAATTCCAAGCGAACAGTCCCATGCTCCTGATGAAATACAATGCTGAACAATAGTTGGTTGTATCTTTACCACCCCAAGTACAGGACAAAATGTTAGCCTTTTATCATGCCCATCCTACTGCTGGACATTATTCAGCCCCAACAACCCTGCAAAAGTTTGTTGCTGGCCAGGCATGGTAGAATTTGTACACCAATATGTTAATCGGTGTCTCCCTTGTCTGCAGAGGAATCCTACCACCAGGTCTAATAGAGCATTCTTGCGCTCCCAACCACCCCCGGAAGGGCCGTGGACCCACCTCCAGATTGATTTCATCGGTCCCTTAACTAGGTCACAAAACAATTTTCAGTATGTTCTGGTGTTTATGGATCAGTTCACCAAGTTGATTGAGGTGTTTCCCACTAAAAATAATACAGCCAAAACAACGGCAAAAATCCTTTTGAGTGAGGTGTTCTGCAGGTGGGGATTGCCCATCCATGTAGACAGTGATCGGGGGTCTCATTTTACAGGTGAAATTTTTTCAGCATTGCAGGACCTTTTGCAGATCAAGCACAAGTTGCACATATCCCACCATCCACAAGCATCTGGGATAGTGGAACGGAGCAAAAGAACATTGAAAACTCTTTTGACTAAGGTATGTGCAGAACACCCCACCCAATGGACTGCTGTGTTACCCTTATGTTTGATGGCCATCAGATCCACCCCTCATAATACTACAGGGGTGAGTCCAATGAAGCCATGACTGGAAGGTCCATGAGAATACCAGGACATTTAGCACTGGCAGACAGAACCCCATTAACAATGCAACTCTGCAGCCAAAGACGGCTCCAGGAGCTGATACATGTGTCAGAAATTAATAAACTGGTCGCACTTAATCTGGGAAAATCTAAGAATCAAATCAAAAAGTATTTCAATAAAAAGGTGAATCCTTTCAAATACAGTGTTGGAGACCAAGTTATGTTATGGAATTATTCTCCAAAGAAACATTCCTTTGAGCCAAAGTAGTTGGGACCATTCTCTGCTCTGGATAAAATCCAGTCTATTTGTTGAAAATTCCTTATGGGCCAAAAGGGGAGCCACAATTAAAATGGTTCCATAGAAATCAGTTGAAACTGGTAGGGATGTTAACCATGATCCTTTATATTGCAGGGGTGGACATGCTGTCATCTTGGATACTCTACTTGAGTGCTGTAAAGACTCTCCTGTCACCAAGCTCATCCCTCGAGACTCCAAATCACCCAAATAGATGTCAGACTAGGCAGACACTTTGACTGGACCAAGGATGATGATGTATTTTTCACTAACAGACCCCAGGTGGCCCCTGCTAAGGCAGGATTGGTTGCACCCTGGGAATTCAAGGGTAAGATGATTGGGCCAGATGGACGCATATACTCCAACAAGGACCCTCGAACACTGGGAGGCATAATTAATTGTGAACTGAAAGGGCATGTTCAGAGTCGGAAAGTTAAAGAAGGGCATCAGGTTTGTATTATATACAAGTATAAATGGCAGGTGAATAGAGAATACCCCAAGATGTCGAAGAATGAGGCTTGGTTTTTCCAGCAGGAAAAAGGAGGACATGGGAAGCAGTAGGGAATCCAAGTTAAAATGTCAAACACAAATCACTACCAACTATGCTGGCCACACTGGTGGGCGCGAATACATGCGGGAAGGTATATGTGTTTGCACAGTGACAATTTGACCCAATGGATTGGTGTTCCCCAGCTCCCTGAAGGTGCCATATAGGCTGGAAGAAGAGGAAAGGAAACAATTGACTTGTGAGAATTTTCATAACAGAAAGACGTGGAGTGGTGAAAAAATCCCAATTATTGTTAGTGGATTGCTCCATAATAATGAGACAGTGGTGGGGGGGGGGGGGGGCTGACATTACTCAGTCAGTAGCAGGCATAGATTTTGAAGTAAGGGTCTTTCACTGGGCATTACTAGCCTGTGCCCTCAAAGATTGGGTTACTCACATGGTAAACGTACAGGTATAAAGAAAAGAGACACCAAAAGATAAGGAGAATGGGATGCAGGCAAATGGGGTACATTGCCCTGACCATAGAAGTGGGCCACAGAATGGGTTGGTGATCCTCCCCACCCACCAGGTGGTATATAATGACATCCATTACGAAGTAGTTACTCTCATTGTAGATTTGGCCACCTTAGGACTGCCAGATTGATGACTAGAGTCAACCAAGACCCTAATGGACCACATGATAGGTTTCCTGCTGGAAGAGCTTTGGGAACAAGCAGGATTCAGAGAAGGAGAGGAGGAAATAGAATTAAAGCAAATGATAGGTGGTTTGAAAGGAAACAGACGGAACACAGAAGGGTGATAAATGATGTAGCAATAGCTTTTGGGGCAGGAACAGCGGTGGGTAATAGTTGGGATATAGCTGCACTCGACCAGTCAGTTAAAAGAGTTAGGGATAAGTTACAGTACGTACTGACTAGGATGAATGAGGTAAAGGGAGAAGAATTGGGGGAAGACCAGGTTATGACTATTCATTTGAAAGACATAGTCGGGAACATGCTCAGCATATCAACATGTTACTAAGAGAGGATCGGAAGGCAACTGAACACGCTGTGATAAATGATGGATGTATCATATATGGGTCATGGTTAGTGGAAAGAGCGAAAAGGAACTTGAGAATGATTTTAGATGTGAAATTACCTTCTTGAGTAACGGATGACCATCTGAGAGCCATGACCACTCATCCCATCAATAATAGCATTTGTAAAATCAGAGGGCTAGCTCAAGCTCCCCCCATCCAACAAGAGTGTCATGAGTATAATAGTATTGTAAGGATGCTGGGATTAGTGCTGTACTACCCGGTAGCAGGAGAGGAGATGGAAGCCCAGTATTCCTAGCTGAAAGTATAGGTGTAGTTAAGGCAGGACACATAGTAGAATATCAGGATCATCCACATCACCTGGTATGAATGGACTGGAGTACATGGATAGCTCCAGATTTAAGAGGATGCCTGCAACAAAAAGAGGTATTCATCTGTCCGTATATCACTGAGCGAACTTGATCCCCTTGTGGATTTAAGTGGGAATTAGAGAGCCCGAATTGCACCATGGCGGTTGCTAGAGGATGCACATTCCCAGTACGCTCCGCTTACCAGGGAAGAGGGGGAATATTGTGTTATTACGGTACTGAAAGAACATAAATATGGAAATATTGTGCGTCCTTACTGAAAGGTAAGCTATTCAATCATGGGAAAGGCTAGGCCCAGAAAAGGGTATAAAATGTAGACTCTTGAGACTCTCGGCACACAACCCGAAGAACAGAAAGACGAACAAGAATGACTTTGATCAATGGAAGATCTCAAGAACCAGCGCCACAGCAACCGGATTTCTAGGGTCCGGGGCTCGACTGAACCAACTGTATCCTATTGCCTATGTTAAGTATTATCATTTTAAGTGTGTGTATGATTATTATTTAATAAATTTACTCAATCATTAAGGACAAGCACTCGTACCTGTATTGAGTTGTGAGCAGTCACGATTCTGGGTCCGCAGAGTGAGTTAACCCTGGTAACGATCTTATAACATCTATAGACATTCCTCTGTCCACTACTTTAGTCACCTCAATCAGATTCATCAGGCATGACCTACTCTTTCCAATCCATACTGGCTCTCTCTCATCATCTGAAAGCTTTCAAAATGTTCAGTCACCCTGTCCTTAATTATACACTACTACTTTTCCAAAAACAAATGTTAGGCTAACTGGTCTATGCAATACCCAGGTTACTATTCTCTTTGTACCAAATTAAGATTGTTGGTTAAAGTAACTGGAGTTTATTTACAAACATCTATCATCTATGGTTAGCACCGCAGCCTCACAGCTCCAGGGACCCGGGTTCTATTCTGGGTACAGCCTGTGCGGAAGTTTGCAAGTTCTCCCTGTGACCGCGTGGGTTTCCTCTGGGTGCTCCGGTTTCCTCCCACAGCCAAAGACTTGCAGGTTGAAAGGTAAATTGGCCATTATAAATTGCCCCTGGTGTGGGTAGGTGGTAGGGAATATGGGATTACTGTAGGGTTAGTATAAATGGGTGGTTGTTGGTCGGCACAGACTCGGTGGGCCGAAGGGCCTGTTTCAGTGCTGTATCTCTAAATAAATAAAAATAAATAAATGGTTCCCACTACGATACTCCTCACACGAGGCTCTACAATCTGTGACATCACATCCTGTAATGATGCTTACAGTCTATTTACATAATCATAATCTACCTAGCAACAACCTACATCACAATATACTACTTCTCCCCCCCCCCCCCCCCACCAAGTCTCTGATGTAATTCATCAGGTGTTACGACCGAGGTGGGAGGAGTGCACTGTTAATTCAGTCCCACTTCTCCACGAGTCACAGCCTATCAATAAGTTTTCTCACCTATCAAAAAATAGCCAATTACATACTCTATTTGTCCCCCAGAATAAAGCACATCAACCGACAACAACATTAACTATTTATTACAAAAACAAGTCTTAATCAATAATGAGATAACTCGATATATGAAAAGCTCTTTATTTCCCTACCCCTCATGCACACACACATACATTCAAAAAAACAGGTTAACTGGGGGAAAAGGATTTTTGGTTTACAGCTGTTTCATTGGAATGAAAGGAATAATAAAATAACTTAGGTTGTCACATTCTGGTTGGAAGTGCTTTGGTTTGGTGAGGTGTCCCAGAGTTGAATAGTCAGATGCCGCTCGAAGTCTTTCTAGGCGAGTTTGATGAATAGTCTGTGATGGGTAGGCATTCAATGCAAATCCACTGCAGCAGGCTTCACATAGATCTTTCATCAGGGGTGCAGCAACAGGTCTTCTTAAGTTTTACAGCAGCAGGATAGCAGTAGAAGATTTCTTCAGATTTCAGGATTTCTTAAAACACAGGAGGCAACAGGAACCACACTTGATGCAGGGATTCTTCAGAGACAGTGAGGCAATAGGAATCTGCCACCTTTGAAATACAGGGTTTCTTCTCAAGAGATGCAGGATTCCTTTACAGAGAGCGGTAACACTTTCTCTGGGTCTTCCTCTCTGATCTCCAGGCAGGTCAAAACCACATTTCAAATGCCTGCTCTTTGTCCAACTCACTGGCTTTTTAAAAGGTCCAAAATCAAGCAAAAACCTTCCTGAACAGGTCACATGTTCAGACATAGAGACTCCCTTGTTGTTCAAGTGATTCTCTTACATTTCTTCCATTTGTTTCTTCTGTGGAACTGGGACCAATGATACTCTGTTCCTTCTTATCATCCTCTGGTTGTTCTGGACAATGTATGATCTTGGATATGGTGATTTCCCTATCACTTCTCTGTATCTATTCTGGTCTTTAACCCAAACCGATTCTCCAGGATGGTCTGACAGATTTCACTTTGCAGCGTTTATCATAATTCTCAGCTTGAATTGACAGCTCTCTCTCCTCTCTCTCTCTCTCTCTCTCTCTCTCTCTCTTTCACTTTTTCTAAGTCTTCTGAACTTATTAGTGACTTTCGTGTACTTGAGAGAATAGGAAGTTGTGTCTTCAACCTTCTTCCCATCAACTATTCACATGGGGCTAACCCATTCTGAATTGATGTCAATCGATAGCTTAACAGTGGCAGTTGAAAATCTTCATTTTTCTTCCATAACATCTTCACAGTTCATGCACCGCTCTCTGCTTCTCCATTGGCCGGAGGGTATCTCGGTGAACTGGTGACATGAACAGATCCGTATGTTTCAGTAAACTCTTTGAAATTTTCATTTGCAAATTGCGGCCCATTGTCAGATATCACAATATCTGGAATGCCATGAGTAGCAAAAATTTTTCTTAATTATTTGATCACAACCTCTGAACTCTGGTTATGTGGTAGCTTAACTTCAACCAATCTCTAGTAATAGTCAACAACAACAAGGAACGTCTTCCTTTTATGCTGAAAGTGACCCATTTCTAGACACTCCTATGGTCTGAATGGAAATAAAGATGACATAAGTGCTTCTCTCACCTCCTGTCTTGTAGTAGCACATGTCATGCATCTGGATACCATTTCTTCAATACCTTTTGATATCTCAGGCCACCATACTGAGTTTCTGGCTCTTGCTCAACATTTAGTGATCCCTAAATGACCTTGGTGCAATTTCTCCAATCTTAAAGCTCTTCGGATGACTAATCTTTCATCATAGACCAGCAAATCATCCACAATACTCAGATGACCTCTTTGCTCATGATATTTCCTTAAAACCAGATTATGTGGCATATATGCTGGCCAACCATTTTGACAATATTCACTTATTCCATCTCGTACCTTGTCTTCTTTCTGCAAGTTTCTGATTTCACTCAATCTTTTAGCAGTTGCCAGTAAATTCTCGGTTATTATTAAAGCAAAGACTTCTACTTCTTCCAGAAGTAAGACATCTCTTTCTTCAGGTCTTCCAATTGTTGCTCTTGATAACGCATCTGATGTTATTTGTTGTTTACCTGGAACACACTCAGTTGTCGAATTAAACCTCAATAGTCTTAGTCAGAATCTTTGTACTCTTAGAGGTAGCTTTGCTCTTTTGAATTCAATGATGTCACGAGTTGTTTGTGGTTGGTTTCAATCGTGAATTTAAGGCCCAATATGGCGTCTAAAATTTTTTTGCATGCCCATGTTGCTGCTGACGCTTCCTTCTCAATAACTGCATATCTCTGTTTGGTTTCAGTTAACAAACGAGAGGCAGCCTGCGTCTTCCATCCTTCTGGATTTGAAACAAGACTGCACCTAATCCTGTGCTGATTCATCCACTGCAGTTATGGTCATTAGCTCTGGATCATAGTGCGCTAACACCTCTGATGAAGTTAACATCCCTTTGATTTTCTCAAAGGATTTTTTCTATCTTTCTCCCCAGTATCACATATTACTGCTCTTTAGCAGTTGTTGCAAGGGCTCGTTTATAGTAGCTAAATTTGGTAAGAATTTCCCTGCCTGATTCATCATTCCCATGCATCTTTGTAGTTCTGTTATGTTCTTTGGTTCTGTGAAATCTTTTATTACCTTCGTCTTCTGTAGATTTGCCTTGAAGTCTGACCCTCAATTATGTGACCAAGGAACCTCACTGTTGTCTGTGAAAATACACACTTCTCATTTAACATGAGACCTGTTTCTTCTAGCCTTTGTAAAACAGCTGTTACCCTTGTGTTGCGTTCTTACTGGTTTGTTCCATGAATTAGGATGTTGTCCTTGTGGCAGATTATTCCCTCTAAGCCTTCCAGGATTCTTGACATCGTTCTTTGAAAGATTCTATGGAACCATAGCAGAACACCATCTAGTTGGTTTAATTACTGCTGATATCACTCCTTGGTTCTCCATTGCTTCTATTTTGTTTTTAACCTTTTCCAGGACTGGGTGTGGGTCCTTTCTCTGTGTGAATAAACACACAGGCTCTGCCTCTTTTCTCAGATTAATGTAATATTCTGTCTTCAATTTTCCCAATCCTCTAAATAGTTTTGGGAATTCAGCCTTAAAATCTCTTGGCTGATTCTCTTGCCCCTTAACTCTTCAACTCTACATATCAGTTGTAGCTCGACACATGCCTTCCTGCTGAGTAATGAACAACTCTAATTCCTAATAATATTGCATTTCGGGAATCTCTTTATTCTTGTATCTTAAAGTCATTCTCAGTTCCCCTATAACTTTCAGCTCTATGCCTCCAGGCCCATATAGCTTCTTGTTTGTTGTTCTAAAGCTTCCCTTCTTTAGCCATAGTTCCTTATCTGACAGAACAGAAACCGCTGCACCTGTGTTTAACTTAAAGCTAGTTTTATTTTCTCCCACCATGATATCTGCTGTCCAGCAATGTTCATTTGCTCCTTGTGTTTCTCCTAAGAAAGGAGTTTCAATCATTTGCTCATTTTCTACCTCATTTATTCTCCTGTTTAAATCATTTGTCTCTTCTGGTCTGCAGCATTTGTTTCTTGCTGCAACACATCGACTAGAAATGTCCCTTTTTTTACATAGGAAACATTCCGCAATTTTCCCACCAATTTTCCCACCAATTTGGAAATGTCCCTTTTTTTACATAGGAAACATTCTGCAATTTCCCACCAATTTTCCCACCAATGTCTCTCTCGGCACACCGCCTCCAGATGTCTTTCCTGCCTTTCGGGTTTTTTGGTGCTATTCTGTTCTGTTTTTTTCACAAACTCCACTGAGTCAATGTCTTCGAGGTCAGACTCTCTCCATCCCCTCGAACTATGGGTCAGTTGTATTCTCTAACCTCCCACAGTCTGCTTAGCTGAATAGCTTTTTGTAAACTCAAGCCTTCCCTTGACTGTGGTTAATCTGCAGTGCATCGTCAATAACTCTGACTATGATTCTATCTCGAATTAATTCCTCACGCAAGCTTCCATACTTGCAATATTCAGCAATCTTGTATAGGTTATTAATAGATGATTCAACGCTTTCCCTTTTTCTCTGAGTACGCTTATTAAATTTTGCCCATTCAATTATAACATTTTTCCTGATCTTGAAATATCCTTCCATAGCTTTCATGACTTTGGCAAAAGTAGTTTGCTTCTCATCAATTCTTTGGGTTATGAGAATGTCGTCAGCACATTCCCCCATGGCGTATAACAATGTACTGCCCTGCTCCTTGTCTGGTCTCTGTGCTAAATCTGACACAGATGCTACTTCTCGAACCTCCAGACCCATTTCAGCCATGCCTCGACTTGGTTTGGACCTGCCACCTGCTCGGAGGCCTCTGGCAAGGGCGTTGAATTTTCTATCTTTTTCTATTTTTTCCATGTTTCTTTGATGTTATCTTTTCTTCTTTTCTACGATCACTTTTCTGCTGTCACCATGTGATATCTAGGTTACTATACTCTTTGTACCAAATAAAGATATTAGTCTGTGGGTTAAGGTAACTGGAGTTTATTTACAAACGTCTATCATCTATGGTTGCCACTACAATACTTCTTACATGAGGCTCTGTGCAATCCATGACATCACATCCTGTAATGATGCTTACAGTCTATTTAGCAACAACCTACATCACGTTATACTGCAGTCTGTAATTTTCTGGTATCCCTCTGTCACCTTTCTTAAATAGTGGGATGATATGAGGAATTTTCCAATCTAAAGGAATGGTGCCCAGATCAAGAGAACTTTGGGAAGATTATAGTTAGGGCATCTACAATGTTCTCACCTACTTCTTTTAAAACACTGGGATGGAAACCTCTGGTCCTACAGATTTGATACTCTTTAGTGTCATTAATTTCTACATTATTGTTATCATACATACATGAGTTTTGTTGAGTTCCTCTTCCTGATTCAATATTAGTTTCCTTGGGATGTCTGGCATACTGATCGCTTCCTCTATTGTAAATAATGATGTCAAGTAATCATGCAGCATGTTCACCATTTCCTTTTTTTCATTGGCAACATCACCGTTATCAGTTTTCAAGCGGCCTACATTGCTTCATATATATATGTCATTATCACATCGCTGTTTGTAGTAGCTTGTGCCATATTGCCTGCTGCATTTCCTACATTGCAACAGTGACTGCATTTCACAAGTATCTGTAAAGTACTTTGGGACATCTGGCAGTTGTGAACGATCCTATATAAATGCAAGACTTTCTTTTTTTCTGATCACCCTCTTTCTCCTCATGTAATTGTAAAAGTGTTATGTGTTGATTTTGATATCCCTTGCAAGTTTCTTTTCATATTTCCTTGTTGTAGTTCTTACTATCTGCTTTGTCACCCATTGCTGCTCTTTGTACCTTTGCAATTTCCCTAGATCTATGCTATTGTGTGCATTTTTTATGCTTTTTCCTTTTGTTATCTGTGGCTTAGTTGGTAGCACTCTCACTACTGACTCACAAAGTTGTAGGTTCAAGTCCTACTCTAGGGCTTGAGCACAAAAATCAAGGCTGATGCTCCAGTGCAGTATTGAGGGAGTGCTGCACTTTTGGTGGTGGGGTCTTTTGGATGAGATGTTAAACAAAGGCCCCACCTGCTTGCTTGGGTGGATATAAAAGATCCCATGGAAATATTTTGAAGAAGAGCAGTGCCCTGACCAATATTTATCCTTCATTCAACATCACAAGAACAAATTATCTCGTCATTATCACATTGTTGTTTGTGAGGCTTTTCTGTGTGCATCATGGCTGCTGCATTTCCTATGTTACAACAGTGATTACACTTCAAAAGTATTTCATTGGCTGTAAAGCACTTTGAGACATCTGGTGATCATGAAAGGCACCATATAAATGTAAGTCTTTCCTTTCTTAGTTTTATGTTGTCTCTTACCACTTTAGTTGTCCATAGCTGTCATTTTTGGCGAGTAGAATTCGAGCCCTTTAGGGGTATAAACTGGTCTGTATCACATTCAATTCTTTTTTGAACACCTCCCACTGTCATTTTCCCCATTTGCAGTTTTGCCCAGTTTACTGTGGATAGTCTCTATCTCATCACGTTGAGAGGTTAACCTTACCTAAATCTAGAATCTTAATAGCTGTTTCACGTTTCTCCCTTTCAAACACTACGTTGAACTTGATCATATTAAGATCATTATTCGATAAATGTTGTTGCACCATTAGGCTGTTAACCAAATCTGGATTGTTACTCATTAGTAAATCTAATATAACCTGTCCCCTTGCCGTGTTTAGGATGTATTGTTGCAGAAAACTATTCTGGACACATTCAGAAATTTGTGACCTTTCTGACATGTGCTAACCCCAAATAAAACCACTCTGCGTTTGCTACATGCTTGTCTAATCTCAGCATTCTCTTCACAGCCTATACACCAACTGCCCCTACAGTCTTAAATCCTTTTCTTTTTCTTAATCCTACTCATAAAGTCGCCACTGCCTACTTACTTCTTGGTATATCCTCTCTTACCATTGAAGTGAAGTGACTTCATCCTTAATCATTAAGGCTATTGCTCCACCTCTACCATTTTCCCCATCATGGTTTTCCCTGGTTGGTTGCAGAGCCCTGCACGTAACTTCCTCTGACCTACTCGACGATTTTTACCCTGTGCGGCTCGACAGTCCATTGGATTTGTTTATTACTTTTTTTTATTCAGTCATGGGATGTGGGCGTCGCTGGCTAGGTCAGCATTTATTGCCCATCCCTAAAGGCCTGCTATCCGACCTGAACCCGACAGGACCTGACAACACATGTTAGGTTCGGGTTGGGTCAGGCCCCTCTTCTGGGTCTGGATTTCGGGCTCGGATCAGGTTGGGCTGCTCTATGTTTGTTGGCTTTGTTGAGCATTGAGTCAGCTGGGACTCCTGGATCTCTTTCAGCCTCTTTGTTGGGGATTTCAGCACCATGCATGAAGTGTAAGTCACCCAGTCTCACTTCCCATGTGCAGTGCTATACACCTGTCTGTGTTAAATGTCATCATTCAGCCCACTTGCAGATCAGCTTATTCTGTAGCTTCTGGGTTGGCTGTTTCAATCTCACTGCCCCTCTGAGCTTGCCATCATCTACAAATTTGACCAACTTGCATTGAGTTTCGGAATCCAAGTCATTGAAGCACCCACAGTGCTGTTAGGAAGAGAGTTCCAGGATTTTGACTCGTGACAGTGAAGGAACGGCGATATAGTTCCAAGTCAGGATGGTGTGTGACTTGGAGGGAAACTTGCAGGTGGTGGTGTTCCCATGCATTTGCTGCCCTTGTCCTTCTAGTTGGTAGAGGTCGTGGGTTTGGAAGATGCTGTCTAAGGAGCCTTGGTGCATTGCTGCAGTGCATCTTGTAGATGGTACACACTGCTGCCACTGTGCGTCAGTGGTGGAGGGCGTGAATGTTTGTGGATGGGGTGCCAATCAAGCAGGCTGCTTTGTCCTGGATGGTGTCGAGCTTCTGGAGTGTTGTTGGAGCTGCAATTATCCAGACAAATGGACCATATTCCATCACACTCCTGACTTGTGCCTTGTAGATAGTGGACAGGCTTTGGGGAGTCAGGAGGTGAGTTACTCGCCGCAGGATTCCTAGCCTCTGACTTGCACTTGTAGTCATGGTATTTATATGGCTACTCCAGTTCAGTTTCTGGTCAATGGTAACCCCTAGGATGTTGATAGTGGGGGATTCAGCGATGGTAATGCCGTTGAGTGTCAAGGGGAGATGGTTAGATTCTCTCTTGTTGGAGATGGTCATTGCCTGGCACTTGTGTGGTGCAAATGTTACTTGCCACTTATCAGCCCAAGCCTGGATATTGTCCAGGTCTTGCTGCATTTCTACACGGGCTGCTTCAGTATCTGAGGAGTCACGAATGGTGCTGAACATTGTGCAATCATCAGCGAACATCCCCACTTCTGAACGAATGATTGAAGAAAGGTCATTGATGAAGCAGCTGAAGATGGTTGGGCCTAGGACACTACCCCGAGGAACTCCTGCAGTGATGTCCTGGAGCTCAGATGATTGACCTCCAACAACCATCTTCCTGTGCTATGTAGGACTCCAACCAGCGAGAGTTTTCTCCCTGATTCCCATTGACTCCAGTTTTACTAGGGCTCCTTGATGCCATACTCAGTCAAACTTTGTAGTATGGTTATGTTTTTTGAAAAAAACCTGTGATTTTTAATGCAGTGTTTAATGGAGTTGGAGGAGACATGTGACCTCACACCAAGTCTGCCTAGAAACAAGCCAGGGGTCTTGATTACCATGCAAACTAGGAACCCAGGGGCAGCACAGTGGCGCAGTGGTTAGCACCGCAGCCTCACAGCTCCAGCGACCCGGGTTCAATTCTGGGTACTGCCTGTGTGGAGTTTGCAAGTTCTCCCTGTGTCTGCGTGGGTTTCCTCCGGGTGCTCCGGTTTCCTCCCACATGCCAAAGACTTGCAGGGTGATAGGTTAATTGGCCATTATAAATTGCCCCTAGTATAGGTAGGTGGTAGGGAAATATAGGGACAGGTGGGGATGTGGTAGGAATACAGGATTAGTATAAATGGGTGGTTGATGGTCGGCACAGACTCGGTGGGCCGAAGGACCTGTTTCAGTGCTGTATCTCTAAACTAAACTAAACTAAACTAAAGACCCTTCTGAAAGCAGAGTACAAGGTTGTAACACCTGACAGGCAATGCGTTTCACACTCCCAGACTCTCAGA
Source organism: Heterodontus francisci (assembly GCF_036365525.1). NCBI lineage: Eukaryota > Metazoa > Chordata > Chondrichthyes > Heterodontiformes > Heterodontidae > Heterodontus > Heterodontus francisci. Next base: position 19,981,088 of record NC_090381.1, read on the forward strand.
TTGTAAACAGGGAGCCAGGGACTCTCAAATTCAAATTCGAGTTGCAATTACTAACACCTGAAAACAAAAGAAGGCCCAGGTGATTTTGATATGGCTAGACTTATGGACTATGACTATTGAAAAAGGCAAATGACGATTGACTTTTGATTCTGGATATGTTCAACTAGCTTTCCAAAGAGCTACAAGCTGAAGGAAGAAAGAAATACATGAAGAAACCAGCAGGCACTGCACAGAAGAGAGAGAGAGAAAACAACTGTTCACTGAAAACTGATACAGCAAAATTTTGCTAGGATTTGAACCTGATTTGAAGGCTAGAGCTTTGTGGGGGATAAAAAAGAGCAACATGTTCACTAGTGATTGCCTTGTTAACAGTCGAGTGTGCTCAGAAGTGAGCAAAGAGGACATTGGTGTTGTTAAGGACTGGGAGACCCAACCTATTGCAGCAGGGAGGAGTTTGGGACTTTTAATTGCAAGGATACTTTTTTCACTGAGAACACTGTGTAATGTATAAATGAGGTGTGGGGTCTTCAAGTGTGTTAATAAGTTCATGGAGAACACCTTTCTTTGTAATTTTGTGTATTAGCTACCTACTGAGTATTGTTTAGTTAATGTTGATTTTTAGTTTCGTTGGTATAGTAAAAATCTTAAAATGGGAAATCTTGTGTAATTCTTTAATCGGTCTGTAAAGTTCATACCGCTTGTTTTTAAAGTTAACAGTCTCTACTGAGGTCCTAACAAATTGCTGTATTGGGTCCAGGATAAGAATTCCGAGGCTGTAAAACGGGGACAGTGGAATTTGCTAGAATTTAAACAAATAAAACTTCTTAATTACTTTTGCTGCACTCAAAGAAAAGTCAGCATGTCTACTTCTAGTGCTCAAGCCTTTGCAGGGAGAGAAAATTCAACTCTTAATGATTTAACACAGTTAACAGTGGATGCGTTAATGATTATAGCAAAGCAAGTGGGGGTTAGTTTAAAATCAAAAGCCAAAAAGGCAGAAATTGTTGAAGTGCTGGCTCAGCATTTTAACCTTGAGGAAGAAAAGAATGATCTTGGTAACTCTCAGATTGAGTTAGCTGGAATTCAGTGACAAATGGCCAGTATTTAAAAAAATAAAAAGGGAAAAACAATTACAACTTGAAATGAGAAAACTTGAACATGAAAGGGAAGAAAGAAAAAGAGACTTACAGAGAGAAGAGAAACAAGTAAATTTGCTGTGGACAAAGAAAGGCTCAGATTACACTGAGGATGAATCTTATTTAACTCCTAGTTTTGATTTGCGAGGAATATTTGCTTAATACCTAAGTTCGGTGAGAAAAGGGTTGAAATGTACTTTGTGTCCTTTGAAAAATTGCTATGAAGTTGCAATGGCTCAAAAAGAGTTGGACAATGTTGATGCAAAGTGTGTTAGTGGGAAAAGCATTAGAGATATTGCCAAGAAAACACAATATGCTTAATGAGAAATATTAATTAATCGGTTGGAAACTTACATTAGACTTTTAATGGAGAAAATCCTATAGTTAACTTTCAAAAAACTGGCAGCGAAGGTGGCCACCATAATTTGCATCTGAAACACCATTGCACATTCCAAGGCCCAATCGGACACAGAAGTCTGAGAAGCCTTGGACCCAGAACAATGGCTTGCTCTAAGTAATTGAATTACCTAGGATTGCTTCATTAATATGGTAGTCAAGGCAATCCTGACACATTGACTTTGAGAGAGCAAACCCCTCCGGGTGTAAATATTAGTATCCTGGAGCCCGTGGAGCCAATTCTCAACCTCGTATCTCATGAGAAGGTTCCAGAGAATACACTGAGACAGTCATGTGACCGTCTGTCCATCTCCGAAAAAACTGGCAGTTTTGTTACACACAAAGAGACAAAAAGTAACTGAGTGTGCAGCAGCAAAAAAGACTGTATGCCTCCGTTTCTCTCTCTCTCTCTCTCTCCACAAAGCATCAAGTTTGAAAACTATCTGACTGCGGACCCTCCAAGCCAACAGTTTGCGACAGAGACCATGGGAAGAGAGTCACCTACAAGACTGCCTCTAAGAAAACCCTGAGTCAAGTGGGCCAGCCACAAAGTGCACTTTGACCAGCCAAAGACATCAAAAGTACAACTCCAGCAGAAGACCGTCAAATCATCCAACTTCAGACTGTGTATTTAACTTTTATTTATTCTGGACTTTAATCCAGCCAAAACCTTACTTTCCACTCTGTAATCTATTTGTGTTTGTGTGATCCTCGTGTGAATGTGTACGTGAATGTGTAGCATATTTTTTTTATTATTTTGATTGGGTTTAGATTATTGAGTATAATAAACTTAGCTCTTTCTTGTTTAAACTCAAGAAAACCTGTCCAATTGGTTCTTTCATGATCATATCAAAGATAAAAAGTAAAACACTCACTGAGGTGGCAAGCACAACTGCTGTTTAAAAAGGAATAAATCCTGTTGTGGTCAAATAAGAGGAAGGCCAAGAGGGGCAACTGTGACCCCCCTCCTCACCTGGCTGTAACAGAAATTTGGGGGCTGTAGTCTGTGATCGTAACCCAATGACAAACAAGAAATTGGAAGTGAGAAATCAAATTGATCAATGGTCAAAAAAATTTTAAAACTTCAATATAGGTTTTCCTGTTGTTTTCACTGCTAGAATAATAATATGTCCACATTTGAGGCCACTACCTTCCTAAGCCAGGGTGAAGTAGCTTGGGACAGCTTGAAGGCCCTATCTATTAAAGAGTTGAGGAAAGTAGCTGGACAGTTAGGGATTACTTTCCATTCAAAAGCTAAGAAATCCGAAATCCTAAGACTTGTGGCCAACCATTTTTACTTGAACCTGAGGATTCAGAAAGAGGGTTAGAATCAGAAACAGACAGAGTAATGTTAGCCAAAATACAATTAGTGCAGAGGAGACTAGAATTAGAATTCCAGAGAGAGAACGCGCAGAAAGAGTGTCAAGAAAGGGAAAAAGAAAGGGAAGAAAGGGAAAAAGAGAGAGCTTTCCAGAAGGAGAAGGAGGAAAGAGAGTGAAGGTGGCTTGAATTAACTAGGGGGAGGGTATACAATGGTTAAAACTGCAGTTCTCAATGCCTGTGAGCTGGTACCAGAGGCTTACAGACAACAAAATCATGAATCGAACAGAGCAACCGGGCCAAACATTTATGGAATTTGCTCGAGAGGAGAAAATCAAATTTGATTAGTATTATAGGTCAATGAAGATTGAGCAAGAGTTTGAGAGCCTTAGGGAAGTATTCCTAATGGAAGGATTTAAAAATAGTGTCCCTTCAGGAATAAGGTTCCACCTGGAAGAACATGAAGGTGGTAAAATAAGGGATGCTGCAGCAATAGTAGATGATTATGAATTAACCCACAAATGCAGTAGTTACAGGCCTCGGTTAGGAAGCTTCCAGAGAAATTGGAGAGATAGGAAGGTTGATAATGAAAAGAGATTTGGTTTTAGTGAGAGAAAGGGTAAAGGAGAGGATACAGGCAATCCTCAAAGTAGTAGGAAAGATAATCAGGAGACTAGGGTTGAGTCAAAAGGATCAATGTGTTATTTTCATAATAAAAGAGGCGTATAAAATCAGAATGCTGGAAGTTAAAAGGCAAACAGGTAGCTGTGGTAGGTTTACCGAAAGTCTGTCCTGAAAAAATGCCCCAATAGGAGGTACTGCTGACAAGCCGGTGGCTTTGGCAATTTTGAATAAGAAGCAGAGGTGTTCTCCTCTGTGTGCTAATGAATTAAATCAGGTCCCTGAAGGTTTTAGGAGTTTTCTGTTCAAGGGTAAAGTGTCCCTATATCTCTCTGGTGGCTGAGTGTGCTGCCTAGAGATGAAGGGGAAACCCAGCCATTAATGGTAGCAAGGGATATGAATTTTCCTCCAAGTAGTTTAATGGTTACGGAAGTCCTAGTGCGGGGCATTGAGGTTATTTGTCCGTTCCATTTTATAAGGTTAAGTTACAATGTGATTTAGTCACCGGTCTAGTAAGAGTGGGAATCGTCTCTAATTTGCATATTGAAGGGGTGGATTTATTGCTAGGAAATGACTTAGCAAGTGATAAGGTATTGGTGTCTCCAGTAGTTTCAAACGAGCTAGCTGAGGTTCCTAAAACTGAAGTTCTGCAGGAGGAATATCCCAGAATATTCCCAGATTGTCTAGATCCCAGGCTCATAGGATTGCACAAAATGAGAAGGACTCAGTGGTTATAAAGGACAAGCCGGGTGTCTGGCTGGCTGAAACCTTTTACAGGAATTTGAGTAGCAACGCTGAATTCTTCAGCAGATCAACCTTGATTGAGGCACAACAGGCAGACCCCGATTTCAAGAAAATATCTCAGACAGTGTGTTCTGAGATGCAAGCTGAGAAAATCCCTGAGTATTATTATGTTAAGAATGACATTCTAATGAGAAAGTAAAGAGCTCCCCAAAGGCCTGTTGATTACGATTGGGCTGTAGTCCATCAAATTGTTGTGCATTCTTGTTACTGCAGTGAAATTTTGAGAATTGCGCATGAGATTCCAGTTGCAGGTCATTTGGGTATTAGGAAGACACAGTCTCTAGGATAATGATGCATCTTTACTGGCCGACATTGTGTAGGGATGTGGTCGACTTCTGTAAGACATGTCGCAGATGTCAAATGATTGGGAAGCCACCGGCTTCAATGAAACCCGCCCCATTAATACTGACACCTGCTTTTAACAAACCGGTAGGGTTTAGTAGGGTTCTTGTGGATTGTGTTAGACACTTAACCATAATTAAGTCAGGTCAAAAGTTTCTCCTAACCATCATGGATTTGTCCACTTGGTTTCCAGAGGCAATACCTTTGAGAAAGATCACAGTGAACGTTGTGATTGAAGGGTAATTCAGTTTCTTACTCGATATGGATTATCAAAAGAAATTCAGTCAGACCAGGGGTCACATTTCATGTTAGGAGTATTTCAGGAGGGCATGTGTAATTTGGGAGTGAAACAGCTCAAATCGTCCACTTATCACCTGCAGTCACAAGGTGCTTTGGAAAGATATCACCAAACTCAATAATGATTAGGGCCTATTGTTTTGAGTATCCCCATGATTGGGATAAGGGGATATCATTTGCCACTAGGGACACACCAAATCAGTCAATGCATTTCAGTCCATTTGAATTGGTCAATGGGCATGAGGTTGGGTCCCCTCATTAAGGAGAGATTTTTTGCACAGGAAGAGGAAACTACCCTCTTAGCTTATGTGTCAGAGTTTCAAGAGAGATTCACAAAAGCTTATGAGATGGCCAGACAACATCTCAAGGTTTCTCAGCAAGTGATGTAAACCCAAGCAGATAAAACAACTAAGGCACGCAATTTTCGACATGGAGACAAAGTGCTAGTTTTGTTGCCTTTGCATGGAGAACCATTAAAAGCTAGGTTCAGTGGACCTTACTTCATTAAGAGAAAACTCAGTGAGGTAAACTATTTGGTTAGTACCCCAAACAGACAGAAAAGTCAAAGGGTTTGTCAGATGAATATGTTGGAAAGAAACTATGACTGTGAACATTGTCAGCCAGTAAATGTATGCCAAATGATAGAAGACGAGGATAAAGATAGTGTTACTTTCAATGAGCTAGATCAGAGTTGTTCAACATTTGACCTATGTGCCAGGATCCGGCCCGCGGATGTAAACTGTACCTGAACCGTTCCTCATCCTCACCAGGATTCCATGACTAGAGATGGGAAATTTCCCTTTGTCGTCTTCTTGCAGACCGGCCTTTTTAAAAACATTGTGCTGTCAGTTTCACAGCTGACAGTTCTGAAGCAGGAAGGTGCTTCCCACCTTTGACAGATTCGGGATTTTCCAACTTTGTTTAAAAGCCCGTTGGAAAACCCCGAACCTGTCCGGTGTTGGGAAGCGCGTTCCTGCTTCAGCAGCTGTCAGCTATGAAACTCAGCAAGATGTTTTTAAGCAAACTGACCAACCACAAAGCTGCTGTGCTGAGTGCTCCTGCTCCTTGCAATTGTCAGAGAGAGGGGGAGAGAGAGGGGGAGGGGGAACAGAGAGAGAGTGAGAGAGAGGCGGAACAGAGTGAGAGAGAGGGGGAACAGAGAGAGGGGGGGGGGGGAAACAAAGAAAAGAGAGAGAGGGGGAACTGAGAGAGAGAGAGGGGGAAACAAAGAAAAGAGAGAGGGGGAACTGAGAGAGAGGGGGGGAAACAAAGAGAGAGAGGGAAAAAGAGAGAGGGGGCAACAAAGAGCAAGAGAGGGGAAACAAAGAGAGAGAGAGGGGAACAGAGAGAGAAATGGGGGCGAGGGGGGGCTGAGGGGGGACACAGAGAGCCAGGACGACACAGAGAAGGGGGGAACAACACAGGGAGAGACAGACAGACAGACAGAGAGATCAAGATCACTACTGACAGATGGCTATCTATCCAGAATACTCCACATCGCTACATCAAGGGTACGGGCAGACATTGACTACTTGTCCAAACAAAAAAAGGCCAGGTATCTCACTAAATCAGTGTCCAACATAGTGATTGAGTAAGTAAGTCAATAAATTAATCTTCTCATTTAAAGCTTCCTCACAAAAATGCACATTTGTTGTTGTTTGGATTAATAGTAAGATAAATTTTTAATGCCTTTATCTTTCCGAAATTGTCTCACCAGCCTCCCATGTAAGACAAAAATTGTAAGGTGCCCCCCCCCAAGGTAAAAAGGTTGAACAACTCCAAGCTAGATGAAGGGGCAGAGATTGAGAATTCTCAAATTGAACCCCTTGCAGTGAAACTGGCAAACACAGACATGTTAGAAAGTTTAGGTACAGTTCTACACTATCTTTCTGAACAACATAAAAAGGACATAGCTGAGCTGTTAAAAGAATTTAAAGTAGTATGTGCAGATAAGGCAGGTCAAACTCCTCTGGCTATTCATGGGGTTGATGTAAGGACAACTACATCCATTAAACAGAACCCTTATCGACTCAATCTTAATAAATTGGCTCAGGTCAGAGAAGAGGTTCAATATATTCCAAGGAATGATATAATTGAACCCAGTCAAACTAGCTGGAGTTCTCTGGTTGTGCTGGCGCCAAAGCCAGATGGTTCCAAAAGATTCTGCATTGATTATCGGAAAGTCAATGCAGTAACTAAAACAGACTCTTATCCAGTCCCATGACTTGAGGATTGTATTGACAGAGTGGGGAACTCAATCTTTATGAGCAAGATTGATTTGCTGAAAGGATATTGGCAAGTCCCCTTGACCAACCAAGCTAAAGAAATTTCCGCCTTCATGACCCCAGATGGCTTATTTCAGTGTAAGGTCATGCTGGTTGGTATACAAAATGCACCGGCCAAATGTTAAAAATTGACCAACCAGGTGATTACTGGATTGAGCAATTGCATTGTGTACCTTGATGATCTGTTGGTATACAGTGACACCTGGGAAGCCTATGTTAAACACTTAAAGACTTTGTTCCACAGGTTAGAGAGAGCCAATCTGGTAGCAAGCTTAGCAATGAGGAGTTTGCTGAGGCTAAGGTCACCTATTTAGGGTATGTAGTGGGTCAAGATCAAGTGTTGCCTAGGGAAGCTAAAACTCAGGCAATAATAGACTTTCCAATCCCTAAGACAAAAAGGGAAGTATTATGATTCCTGGGGATGTGTGGATTCTACCAGAAGTTTGTTCCTAACTTCAGTATGGTAGTGACTCCACTGACACATTTATTAAAAAAGTGTAAAGATCCAGAGGACAGAATCCTGTCAAATGGCATTTGAAAAGTTAAAGGCCATTTTCATAAAGGAACCCATTCTAGCGGCACCAGATTTTGTCAATCCCTTTAAAGTGGCTATTGATACCAGTGATGAAGGATTAGGAATGGCATTACTCACAGAATCACAGATTATTACAGCACAGAAGGAGGCATCTGCACCAGCTCTCCGAATGGGCAGTTTACCTGTTTCCATTCCCCCACCTTCTCCCCGTAGCCCTGTACATTCTTCTTTTCAGATAAGTCTAATTCCCTTTTGAATGCCTCAATTGAACCTGCCTCCACCACATTCTCAGGCAGCGCATTCCAGACCTTAACTACTCGCTGTGTGAAATCATTTTTCCCCATGTCGCTTTTGGTTCGCTGGTCAATTACTTTAAATCTGCACCCTCTCGTTCTCGATCCTTTCACGAGTGGGAACAGTTTCTCCCTATCTACTCTGTCTAGACCCCTCATGAGTACCAGCAGAAATACTCTACAATTGAGAAGGTGGCTTTCGGTCTCATATTGGCTCTTCAACATTTTGAAGTGTACTTCAATAATGGCAAAGGTGTGTTAGCTACCTTAAAGTACTGTTTAGTTAATGTTGATTTTTAGTTTAGTTGTTACAGTAAAAGTCTTTTTAAAAAACTTGTGTAATGCTTTTATTGGTCTGGGAGTTCATATCCCTTGTTTTTAAAGTTAACAGTCTCAACTGGGGAGAAATAAGCAGCTGGCTTTTGACCAGTGGCTGAGGGCTCTTAAAGTACAGTTCAGCTATGAAAATCTCAGAGATGTACTTTTGCTAGAGGAATTTGAAAACTCTCTCCCACTCTCCATAAAGACCTATAAAGGAACAGAAGTTTCATCGAGCCCGGCAAGCCGCAGTTCTGACTGATAAGTTCGTTCTCACCTATAAGTCAGTTCCCCAGGGGAAAGCCTTTCCTAATCACCCCCACAAATCCAAAAAAGACAAAGGGTGGGAAAATGATCAAAGCCCAAGCAGCCCTGGGAGGGAAAGAAAAGCAGGAGCCATAGGGGGCCCTCCTCCAGCCAAAAAGGAAGGTGCTGTAAGTAGAAGTGAGACCCAGAGACCTATATGGTTCTATTGTAATAAAGCAGGGCATCTAAGAGCTGACTGCTGGAAACTAAAAGGAAAACCTGCAGTGTTAATGAGGGCACACCTGCTCAGTGAAGGAGAAGGGACCCTGATGGAAAGCACAACAGAACAAGCTGTGGCTTTAACTGCAGTAAGAGTGAGACACAGGAAGCTTACTGATGCAAGTGCAGGAAAATTCAATAGGAATCCTGAATGTTATCAAGGTTTTGTGTCTGAAGGGAGAGTAACCCCATACCCCTCGAGTGAGGCAAGCAAGCCCATAGTAATCCTCACAGACACAGGGGCCACTAGAACCCTTTTACTGGGAAAAGGCCTGACCTTTCCCCCAGAGAGTGCAGTAAACACTGGAATGGTAGTGAATGGTATTGGAGGGCAGTGTATGCCTGTACCTTTACATCAGGTGCACCTGGAGTGCGACGTGGTTTCGGGACCGGTGACCGTAGGGATTGTCCCTAGTGTGCCTGTGGTCGGGGTTGACCTGCTGCTAGATAATGATCTGGCGGGGACGAAGGTGGTAGCTTCCCCCTAGTGAAAGAGAGGCCGCAGGAGGTCAGAGAGACAGGGCACTGGCTGGAGACGGTCCCCTGCAGTTTCCCTAAATGTATAGTGGATCAGGCCATGATCAAACCAGCTCGTCCAGAAGAGACTGAATTGGCACTGCAGGCAGATGACCGTGAAAGTCTGAGACTTTCTTTGGAAAGTTAGAAGACCCAGGGAATGAATTCAATGAATCTTCCCTGGCCGAGGCTCAACAAGTGGACCCAGTATTGAGAGAGTTAGCACAGTCTGCCGGGTCTGAAAGTGAAGCAGAGGGAGTTCCTGATTGCTACTATTTAAAGAATGAGGTACTGATGAGGAAATGGAGTTCTCCTCGCAGACTTAAGAACAAGGACAGGACAGTAGTTCACCAGTTAGTGGTGCCACAGAGGTACTGGGGAGAAATATTAAGAATGGCCCATGAGATTACAGTGGTTGTACATGTCGGTATACGAGAAACCAAAGCCCACATAAAACAGCAGTTTGACTGGCCAAAACTCCACAAAGATGTGGTGGAGTACTGTAGGTTTTGCCTCACGTGCCAGGTTGAGGGGAAACCTCAACTGACAGTGAAATCTGCACCCCAGGTCCTGTATCGGTTTTTGGAGGATACTCCAGCAGAGGGCTGGTGAACTGTAAGGGACCCCTGCTGAGAACAAAAGGGAACAGGCAGGCACAAGGCTGGCAAAAGGTTAGAAAGGAACGGGGGGAATGGGACAAAGAGGGCAGGTTAGAGGAAGTCCGGGAGGAAGCCCAAATGAAATCCCCTTCTGTCCGGTCAGCCAATCCCAAAATGTTGGAAAAGTTAGACCCCACATCCTCCTATGTAAATGCAGACACCAGAAGCACTTCACCACAGTTGCTCAGAGCATTTACAGGGACCTGAAGAGACAAAGAAAGTCCTCAAAAGGGCAGAGAAACTGTGAGGGTGTTACCTCACCCAGTAAAACTGTCGCCGGGGAGTGCAGCATAATCTGGAGAAATACTTGCAAGCAGGAGTATCCCAGAGGACAAGGGAAGATTAGCAAAGAATCCACCCCCACACTCAGGAGAAAAGGGAACCAACCAACCCCTAAGGTGAAAAGCCCTTGCATGACTCATCGAAGCACTGAAAGAGAGTTCAGAGTGGTTTCACCCACTGCCGCCGCCCATGTGCAGAACTCCAACCTAGGGCTAATTAAATCTAGCCCTCCCCTTGCAGACCTCAAGAGGAACAAAGACACCCTAGACAGTCATGGAAATGTGCAAACTGAATAACTTCCCCAAAAACCACATTTTTATTGGGATGCCAAAAAGGGCAGTTTAAAGCAGCACTGCTATCCAGAAAAGACAGGCTGTAACAATTTTTAGGATTCCTGAATGAATGAGAGAGATGTATGTGTATCTTCTTGTACCTACTCTTCTCTCTAGTATCTTTTAATGAAATGCTCTTTTAAAAAATCGCTTTTAATTCCGTTGGGTGTGGAGGTGTCATGAAGACCCCCAGCTACCAAGAATGAGGAATATTAATTTCGTCACATGAACATTAATTTTAAACTGTTGCTGGAGTTAAGAGATGACTTGTTTAAAGAGATCAGCAGTGGCTGGAAAGTATTTGCATACTAACAGACAGTGTTTGAAAAGACAATGGGAACTCCTCACTGATTCAATTAACAGAGATTGATCTGGGCAATGGTGATCCACATCTTGTTGGTGTAAGAGGCAACACTAGACCTCCCCCCACTGAGAGCTTTGGAATCCACAAATGCAGGAGTTTGTTAAAAAGCGAGTCACATGACTAACCTGCTGGCCCAGGTCTGGTTTTGAACTGCTCACAGGACAGCTTTGGTCAGACTGCAAATTGAAACTGGACTTGGAACAAGAGCTTCTCTCCTGTCTGGTTCTCTCTCTTTCACTAATCTCCAGATCCACTGACATCACTTAAACCTCAAGAGAGAAAAGAGTCCTACATCAAAACAGATTTTAAAGCGTGCACTGGGCCCCAATGAAACGGCAAGACTTACCACCAACCAAAGACTCTATATAAAACTCTAAGGACCCTAAATAGAAACACAGCCATTGCCTCAAACCTTTCCCCTTTATTCTATCTACCTTTTCTGTCTCTATCTACATGTATGTTTATTGCATATGCATGCTTGCGTGGTCGTGTCACGTACTCGTGGTCGTTAACCAATTTAGAGTTTAAGATTAATAAACGTCCACCTTTCTTGTTTAAATCTAAGAAAACCTGTCTGATTGATTTCTTTGCCTTACAACTGGAAAGCAGTGAACAAGGATTCACTGAGGGGGAGCTAAAAACACGGTGTTTTGTTAAAAATTAAATCCTGTTACGTATAAACCAGGCAAAGGCTGAGAGGGAACCCCTAGACCCCTTCTCACCTGGTTGTAACACTTCTGTCTCCCCAATGTGTAATTGGAGGAAATTTCTGCTCGTCCAGTACTGGATGTTGGATAAGCAGATAAACCTCCTTAAAGAGATTTAGGAGATTGGTCAGGCAGAGCCGTCCCTGTCTAAAGCCATGTTGAATATTGTTCACTGTGCAGTTGTTCTACAGATAAGCCTCACGTTTAATCCTTGTAATCAATTCTATTACATTACATGGAAGACTATTGCACCTGAAGCTGCCTGTGTTTGGTCACCTTTTTCAATATGGACCCACATTTGCCTGTTTCCAATCTGTTGAAATCCCCTCACTCCAACTTCAATTTATAAATAAATGCAGAGCCTGCGTTATGCTGTAATTATTGGTTTAGCAGTGTGATATCTCTCACTGTCTGAGCTGATAAGAGATGTAATGAGCACCCGTCAGAATTTCCGGTGAACTATTCATTGTGTTGGCCTTAGTCGCTCAATACACACTGTGCTAACCCAAACACATTGGAGAATAAAGGTGCACGATAAATATTGGCTAGGACACTGGGGATAACTTCTCTGCTCTTCTTTGAAATAGTGCCATGAGATCTTTTATGTCCACCTGGAAGGGCAGATGGGGCCTCCGTTTAATGTCTCATCTGAAAAGAAATACCTCTGACAGTGCAGCACTCCCTCAGTACTGGAGTGGAGTGTCAGCCTGGATTTTGTACTCAAGTTTCAGGAGTGGGTCTTGAACCCATAACGTTTTACAATAGAGGGCACTATACTGTAGAAAATCAATAGAAAGCCACTTCAAGATCAGCTCGTATAAATACCGAAAATGTATGGAAGATTCACCTAGAGCACTTCTCTGCAGAGACCATGGGCAATCTGAGAAGATGAGCAGTCACGGGAAAAGCAGGACAGACGTTAAAAGTGAAAATGTATTCCCCTGCCCCCAAAATCAAACTCTAGGATCTCCTCAAATGACAACAGCCGATATTATTGAATGCTGTCAGGCTCAGCAGCTCCTGAACTATCATATTAACAAAGTATTCCACCATCCATTGCCAGTGGCAATCCTCTTGTTAACCAGCTGGATACTCGGCTCTTTATAACGATGTTGTTCAGCCACTTTTGCAGAGAATTATACCAAAAATTGAGTGCAAAGTGGGAATTCGTTCATGCCTGATGCTGTATGGTTGGCGTGTGTGTCTCTGCCAATTCCTGTTCCTATGCACAGGGCAAAAGGATCAATTCAACCATGTGTGAAAAACTGGAATCCGGGAAGCCAAACAGGGCAGGGCCTATGAGGGACTATCAGGGACTTCAAGGTTCCACAGTTTAGGCTTGCCAAACCTCCAGGACTGTCCTAGAGTCTCCAAGAAGTGGTGATTAATCTCCCAGACATTGGTGTGAGCCAAACCCAAGAAAGAAATCATAGGGGCATTAAAAAAAGCTTTGCCTTTTTCCATTTTCTTTGAACACTTTGTTTATTAATTATAAAAATATTAAAGATGAAGAAATGGCTGTTGCATAAGAGTCAAGAATCAGGCAATTGGGTAATGAAGAATCTACATTGATGTGAGAAGGTGGGACACTGCGAGGATGGACATGTCAGATGACCAATGGAAGGACTGTGGGGGCGGGGTGGTTGGAGGCAAGAGGTCATGTGATGAAACCTCTAGGATCACATCCAACCAGAGTTGGCAACTCTACTCAGGGTCATTGGATTTTTGTATCTTTCTATGTCCTTTGATTTGCTGACATACTGGTCATGATGCTAACTCACCCCATCCCATCCCCCCACCTCAGGCATTGACCAGACAGGGCAGGGAAAGCGGTCAGTTCAGAAAGAGGGGACAGTACCTGTGCTCTGAGGCAAAAGGCAAAATTAATTCCTCATGTCCTTGAACTGACTATTTTAGATCAAACTTTCTTCACACGATTATCTTCTTCTAAAATTCTGCTTTCTGCAGGATGCAGGTCAGGCGCTGTGTATGAGGGGGTGATGTGTGTGTGGGATGGGTGCTGTGTGTGAGGGCTGGTGCAGTGGGTGCCGGGTGGGTGCTGTGTGTGCTGCGGGGTGCATGCTGGGTGGGCGCTGAGTGTATGGGTTTTGTGCGGGGTGGGTGCTGGGAGTGCAGGGTGGATGCTGGGTGTGCGGGGTGTATGCGGGGTAGGTGCTGGGTATGCGGGATGAGTGCTGGGTGTGTGGGTTGTGTGACGAGTGGGTGCTGGGTGTGCGGGGTGTGTGGTGGGTGCTCTGTGTGGGGGGTGGGTGCAGGGTGGGTGCGGGGTTGGTGCTGGGTGGGTGCAGAGTGTGCAGGGTGGGTGTAGGGTGATTGTTGGGTGTGCGGGGTGCGCACTCTGTGTGCGGGGTTGGTACTAGTGGGTGCTGGATGTGCAGGGTGGGTGCTCTGTGTGCGGGGTTGGTGCTGGGTGGGTGTTGGGTGTGTGGGGTGGGTGTTGGGTGTGTGGGGTGGGTGCTGGATGTACAGGGTGGGTGCTCTGTGTGCGGGGTGCATGCTGGGTGGGTGCTGGGGGCGCAGTGGGTGTGGGGTGTGCAGGGTGTGTGCGAGGTGGGTGCTCTGTGTGAGGGGTGGGTTCTGGGTGTGCTGGGTGGGTACAGGGTGTGCGGGGTGGGTGCTGGATGTGCGGGGTGGGTGCTGGAAGTGTGGGGTGGGTGTAGGGTGTGCATGTTGGTGCGGGCGTAGTGATGGGTGGGTGCTGGATGAGCAGGGTGGGTGCTCTGTGTGGGGTGGGTGCTGGGTGTGCGGGGTGGATACTGGCTGGGTTCTGGATGTGCTGGATGGGTGCTGGATGTGCAGGGTTGGTGCTGGGTGTGCGGGGTGGGTGCGGGATGTGCGGGGTGGGTGCTGGGTGTGCGGGGTGGGTGTTGGGTGTGCAGGGTGGGTGCTGGGTCTGCGGGGTGGGTGCGGGATGTGCGGGGTGGGTGCTGGGTGTGCGGGGTGGGTGTTGGGTGTGCAGGGTGGGTGCGGGGTGGGTGCTGGATGTGCAGGGTGTGTGCAGGGTGTGCTCGGTGGGTGCTGGATGTGCAGGGTGTGCAGGGTGTGCTCAGTGGGTGCTGGATGTGTGCAGGATGCGTGCAGGGTGGGTGCTGGGTGTGCGGGGTGGGTGCTGGGGGTGCAGGGTGTGTGCAGGGTGTGCTCGGTGGGTGCTGGATGTGTGCAGGATGCGAGCAGGGTGGTGCTGGGTGTGCGGGGTGGGTGCTGGGGGTTCGGGATGGGTGCTGGGGGTGCGGGGTGGGTGCTGGGTGTGCGGGGTGGGTGCTGGGTGTGCGGGATGGGTGCTGGGAGTGCGGGGTGGGTGCTGGGTGTGCGGGGTGGGTGCTAGGGGTGCAGGGTGGGTGCTGGGTGTGCGGGATGGGTGCTGGGGGTGCGGGATGGGTGCTGGGGGTGCGGGGTGGGTGCTGGAAGTGCAGGGTGTGCAGGGTGTGCTCGGTGGGTGCTGGATGTGTGCAGGATGCGTGCAGGGTGGGTGCTGGGTGTGCGGGGTGGGTGCTGGGGGTGCGGGATGGGTGCTGGGGGTGTGGGTTGGGTGCTGGGTGTGCGGGGTGGGTGCTGGGGGTGCGGGATGGGTGCTGGGTGTGCGGGGTGGGTGCTGGGTGTGCGGGATGGGTGCTGGGGGTGCGGAATGGGTGCTGGGGGTGCGGGGTGGGTGCTGGGGGTGCGGGATGGGTGCTGGGGGTGCGGGGTGAGTGCTGGGTGTGCGGGGTGGCTGCTGGGGGTGCGGGATGGGTGCTGGGGGTGCGGGGTGGGTGCTGAGTGTGCGGGGTGGGTGCTGGGGGTGCGGGATGGGTGTTGGGGGTGCGGGGTGGATGCTGGGTGTGCGGGGTGGGTGCTAGGGGTGCAGGGTGGGTGCTGGGTGTGCGGGGTGGGTGCTGGGGGTGCGGGATGGGTGCTGGGGGTGCGGCGTGGATGTTGGGTGTGTGGGGTGGGTGTTGGGTGTGTGGGGTGGGTGCTGGATGTACAGGGTGGGTGCTCTGTGTGCGGGGTGCATGCTGGGTGGGTGCTGGGGGCGCAGTGGGTGTGGGGTGTGCGGGGTGTGTGCGAGGTGGGTGCTCTGTGTGAGGGGTGGGTTCTGAGTGTGCTGGGTGGGTACAGGGTGTGCGGGGTGGGTGCTGGATGTGCGGGGTGGGTGCTGGAAGTGTGGGGTGGGTGTAGGGTGTGCATGTTGGTGCGGGCGTAGTGATGGGTGGGTGCTGGATGTGCAGGGTGGGTGCTCTGTGTGGGGTGGGTGCTGGGTGTGCGGGGTGGGTACTGGCTGGGTTCTGGATGTGCTGGGTGGGTGCTGGATGTGCAGGGTTGGTGCTGGGTGTGCGGGGTGGGTGTGGGATGTGCGGGGTGAGTGCTGGGTGTGCGGGGTGGGTGTTGGGTGTGCAGGGTGGGTGCAGGGTCTGCGGGGTGGGTGCGGGGTGGGTGCTGGGTGTGCGGGGTGGGTGTTGGGTGTGCAGGGTGGGTGCTGGGTGTGCGGGGTGGGTGCTGGATGGTCGGGTTGGGTGCTGGATGTGTGGGGTTGGTGCAGCGTGTGCAGGGTGTGTGCTCGGTGGGTGCAGGGTGTGCTCGGTGGGTGCAGGGTGTGCTCTGTGGATGCTGGGTGTGCAGGGTGTGTGCAGGGTGTGCTCGGTGGGTGCTGGATGTGCAGGGTGTGCAGGGTGTGCTCGGTGGGTGCAGGATGCGTGCAGGGTGGGTGCTGGGTGTGCGGGGTGGGTGCTGGGGGTGCAGGGTGTGTGCAGGGTGTGCTTGGTGGGTGCAGGATGTGCAGGGTGTGCAGGGTGTGCTCGGTGGGTGCTGGATGTGTGCAGGATGCATGCAGGGTGGGTGCTGGGTGTGCAGGGTGGGTGCTGGGGGTGCGGGGTGTGTGCTGGGTGTGCGGGGTGGGTGCTGGGGGTGCGGGGTGGGTGCTGGGGGTGCGGGGTGGGTGCTGGGTGTGCGGGGTGGGTGCTGGGGGTGCGGGGTGGGTGCTGGGTGTGCGGGATGGGTGCTGGGTGTGCGGGATGGGTGCGGGGTGGGTGCTGGGTGTGCGGGGTGGGTGCTGGGGGTGCGGGGTGGGTGCTGGGTGTGCGGGATGGGTGCGGGGTGGGTGCTGGGTGTGTGGGGTGGGTGCTGGGTGTGCGGGGTGGGTGCTGGGGGTGCGGGGTGGGTGCTGGGTGTGCGGGGTGGGTGCTGGGGGTGCGGGGTGGGTGCTGGGTGTGCAGGGTGGGTGCTGGGGGTGCGGGGTGGGTGCTGGGTGTGCGGGGTGGGTGCTGGGGGTGCGGGGTGGGTGCTGGGGTGCGGGGTGGGTGCTGGGTGTGCGGGGTGGGTGCTGGGGGTGCGGGGTGGGTGCTGGGTGTGCGGGATGGGTGCGGGGTGGGTGCTGGGTGTGTGGGGTGGGTGCTGGGTGTGCGGGGTGGGTGCTGGGGTTGCGGGGTGGGTGCTGGGGGTGCGGGGTGGGTGCTGGGTGTGGTCTCTGTCACCTATCCCGTAAGCCATTCTATTTGCGCCTCATAAAAGGATTAATTGGAAACATGGGACTTTGATCGTGACTGACATTTAGGTCATAGGAACCTTTAAAATGTACTTTTCATTGACAGTTTTGATTAACTGTGAAGATATCTTTTTATCTTTCCTTTTGGAGCAGTTTGACTGAAGGAAAGAGAAGACTCTAATCAAGCTGCCGGCTGGATCTTGTTAGTGTTTTTCAGCTAGCTGTTCTCAGTGATTGTAGAAAGTCAGAAGTATTGTAAATCAGCTGGTTTTGTTCTTCTGTTTAAACGTCCTGTGAATAAGCTTGATTTATAATTTTCAGCCTGAACGTTGTGAACTGTCAGCCTGAGTCTTACTGTCAGGCAGAGATCAAAAGCTGTGTGCTGTCTATCCAATTGCTGAACCCCATGAGTAGAGCAGTTCCTTGTTTGCCTGCTGTCTCAGTTCCTTCACGAATATGTTATATCACTCACCAGTTGCGAGTATGCACAGAAATAAACTCTGATCTTTACATTTACTGTACAAGACTGCATTCACCAAAAGGAAGCAAGCAATCTGTTCTCCCCATCTACACATGCCTGCACTTTATGCTAGTTTCCTTATTTCCTGAAGATCCACACTGTTCAGATGAAAGGTCATTGACCTGAAACATTAACCATTGATGCTGCCAGACCTGCTGAGTGTTTCCAGCATTTTCTGTTTTTCTTTCAGAAAGCAGTGAGTGGTGTTTTCTTTGTACTGTAGGGCTGTTAACAGTGGTGGTCTAGATTTAGATTTAGAATTAGAACATTACAGCGCAGTACAGGCCCTTCGGCCCTCGATGTTGCGCCGACCTGTGAAACCATCTGACCTACACTATTCCATTTTCATCCATGTGTCTATCCAATGTCCACTTAAATGCCCTTAAAGTTGGCGAATCTACTACCGCTGCAGGCAGGGCGTTCCACGCCCTTACTACTCTCTGAGTAAAGAAACTACCTCTCACATCTGTCCGATGTTTCCTTGCAGATCTATCGAACACCTCACAAATATTAAAATATTAATTTCTATTTATACAAGGCAGAGCTTTATTTAAGATTTCCTGTTTCAGTAGTTAACGTTAACAACAGAAAAAATTTGTAGGACGGCCCATCTGCCCCAATCCCTAGCTCTTCAGGCCCCAGGTTGTGAACAAGAGCAGCTGGCAGTTACTCAAACTCACATGTCAACGTGTGAGTCCCTTCCCCCTTCTCTCCCATAAATTTAGCACAAATTTAAAAGTAGAACTGTATGAGGAAGCTGAGAGTTCCGTCTAATAAGTTGGAGATGTTGATTCATTTCTTCTTTCGAGTCGCAGATGTGCAAAAACGTTTTGCAAAACACTGTGCCAATTTAAGAAACCTGTTTCTTTCACTCTGTGCTGTGCCCACAATGATACAAACATCTGGGGCACTGGGACTGGACTTGAACCTCACCAAGTCTGTGTACTTTTACTATTATGCAGGGAGATTAACAGAGCATGTCTTGTTTTTACACATGTAAATGTGGATCTGTGCATGAATGTCTCTGGCATGCGTGTGGTGTGTTTGTGTTGTCTGATGAGTGTGTGGTGTTTGATGAGTGTGTTTATGGTGTGTGTGCGCATTTGTTTGAGGTTTGTGTATGTATTTGTAGTGTATATGAGGTGTGTCTATGTGGGTGTGTGTGTTTATTTGTATATTTGTGGCATGTGTGTGTTTGCGGTGTGGGTGTGTGATTGTGTTTTCGGTGTGTGGGTATGTGTGTTGGTATTTGTTGTATGTGTTTGTGGGATGTGTTGGTGTGTGTGTTTGTGCTGTAGGTGTGTGTTTGTGGTGTGTATTTGGAGGATGTGTGTTGGTGTGCGTTTGTGCTTTTGGTGTGCCTTTGTGGGATGTGTGTTTGTTTGTAGTGTGAGTAAATAGGATGTACGTTTGGCATGTGTGTATTTGTATTTGTGCTGTGGGTGTGTGTTTGTGTGTGTTTGTGGTATGCGTGTGTGAGATGTATGTTGGTGTGTGTGTGTTTGGGGTTTGTGTTTGTGGGATGTGTATTAGCGTGTGTGTTTGTGGGATGTGTGTTTGTGTTTGTGCTGTGGGCCTGTGTGTGTTTGTGGTGTGTTTGTGGGATGTGTGTTTGTGCTTGTGCTGTGGGACTGTGTGTGTTTGTGGTGTGTTTGCGGGATGTGTGTTTGTGTTTGTGCTGTGGGCCTGTGTGTGTTTGTGGGATGTGTGTTTGTGCTTGTGCTGTGGGACTGTGTGTGTTTGTGGGATGTGTGTTTGTGTTTGTGCTGTGGGACTGTGTGTGTTTGTGGGATGTGTGTTTGTGTTTGTGCTGTGGGCCTGTGTGTGTTTGTGGTGTGTTTGTGGGATGTGTGTTTGTGCTTGTGCTGTGGGACTGTATGTGTTTGTGGTGTGTTTGTGGGATGTGTGTTTGTGTTTGTGCTGTGGGCCTGTGTGTGTTTGTGGGATGTGTGTTTGTGCTTGTGCTGTGGGACTGTGTGTGTTTGTGGGATGTGTGTTTGTGTTTGTGCTGTGGGACTGTGTGTGTTTGTGGGATGTGTGTTTGTGTTTGTGCTGTGGGCCTGTGTGTGTTTGTGGGATGTGTGTTTGTGCTTGTGCTGTGGGACTGTGTGTGTTTGTGGGATGTGTGTTTGTGTTTGTGCTGTGGGACTGTGTGTGTTTGTGGTGTGTGGTCTATGCCAGTGTTTATTCTCCACACGAGCCTGCTCCCAGCCCTCTTCAACATATTCTTTTATTCCTTTCTCCCTCATGTGCTTCTCCCTAAATGCACCTATACTAACCACTATCTGGGATTCCACTCTCGTTTCTCCTGAACTATTTATTGGATTTATTAGTGTCTATCTTATATTTATAGCTCCTAGTTCAGGTCTTGCCTGCAAGTGGAAATATCTTCTCTACATATACCCTACCAAACCTTTTCATCATCTTAAAAACCTCCATCAGGTCACCCTTCAGCCTTCTCTTTTCTGGAGAAAAGAGCCCCAGCCTCTTCAATCTTTCCTGTTGTCACAACCAGGCTGGATTTTGGGCAGTGGGTGCCAGGCTGAAGAGGCAGAGGGAACCCCACATCTGCCTTTTTGTGCCGCCCCCACCCCCCCCCGGAGCGATCCCTCGGTCTTTGTAAATCAAAGTTTCAGGAGGCAGGATCCCCGTCCCTTTTAAGTCTCTAAAGACGGGGATCTTGCCTCCAAGAGCTGCCGGCTAATCACAGGGCCCACAGCTCAGCAGTATAAGCGGTGTCATCAGGAACACTAGCCACTGCTGGTACTGCAGAGGCCTCGGACCCAGGCCCAGTGCTGGGACCCCAGAACAGAAGTAGGTGAGGCGGGGTCACCGGGGCCAGTTTGGAAGGCCCTGGCGAGTGGGGGGTGCGGGGTGCAGTGGTTGTGCAGTCCTGTGGGAGGGAGGGTAAAGTTGTTCCTGGTGGGGGTCCTCTGTGGGCCACAAATTACCAATGAAGGAAGGACCCACCGCCCCTACCCCAAGCTCGCAGGGAGGGTGCCTCATTTTACAAGGCATCCTCCCTACACGGTGGAGGACCCCCCACCCCGCACCCCTCATCACTGGTAAGATTCCAGCGGTGGCGGGAAGAGGCCCTTAATTGGCCATTAATAGGTCACTTAAGGGCCTCAATTGGCCTCTGGGCGGGAAGGCCATCGTAGACCCACCCCGCCCCCGGGAAAATCACTGGATGACGGGGAGGCAACAGGCCTTCTGCCTTGCTGCCCCACCCACGATACTCTGTGGCACCCCCCCCCCCCCACCCCCATCACCCCGTCTCCAATCCCGCCTCAGGGGGCCTCTCAAAACCCTGGCCCACCTTTCAGTTCTGGTATCATTCTAGTAAATCTCCAGTGCATCAGGATAAGAGTTGATCATTTAGGACCAAGATGAGGAGAAATTTCTTCTTGTGTTGTGAATCTTTGGAACTTTCAATCCTGGAGGATTGTAAATGGTCCATCATTGACTATATTCAAGACTGAGGTCCATAGATTTTTGGTTTCTCAGGGAATTCGGTGATATGGGGAGCAGGTGGGAAGTGGAGTTGAGGCACAAAATTTGCCATGATCATATTGAATGTCGGTGCAGGCTCAAGGGGCCTTGTGGTCTACTCCTGTTCCTATTTATGTTCTTAGAGAATCATAGAATGTCTACAGCACAGAAGGAGGCCATTCTGCCCATTGTGTCAATATTGACTCTGTGAAAGAGCACCTCAGCTAGTTCCATTCCCCTACCCTTTCTCCTTAGCTCTGCAATTTTTCCATTGCGATAATTATCCAATTCTTTTTTGAAAACCATGATGAATCTGCCTCCAACACACTCTCAGGCAAGGCATTCCAGATCCTAACCACTCGCTGCGTAAAGAGGTTTTTCCTCATGTCGCCTTTGGTTCTTTTGTCAATCACCTTTAAATCTGTGTCCTCTGGTTCTCAACCCTTTCACCAAAGGGAGCAGTTTCTCCTCAATCTACTTTGTTCAGACCCCTCATGATTTTGAACATCTCTATCAAATCTCTGCTCAACCTTCTCTAAGGAGTATAGCCCCAGCTTCTCCAATCTATCCTCATAATGGAAGTCCCTCATCCCTGGAACCATTCTTGTAAATCTTTTCTGCACCCTCTCGAATGCCTTCACATCCTTCCAAAGGCATGGTGCCCAGAATTGGACACAATACACCAGTTAAGGCTGAACCAGTGTTTTTTAAAGGTCACAATAACCTCCTTGCTTTTGGACTCTATGGGCTGGATTTAGTTCTCCCCCAGGTGTCAAAGTCTGTGGCGGGCGGGGGCCAGAAGATGCCTCTGGGAGAAGGCCACCAAGCACCCCGATGCCAGGAGGGCCCACCCCGATATTACTGGCGGCAGCAAGGCCTCGTGGTGGCACCCCGTCACTCAGCAACAGGACCCCCATTTGCATATTAAATAAATTAAAATGAATGAATTAATCCTACTTATAGCCTGAGTTCCCGCTGCGATCTTCGGCCCAGTGGCCGGCACTCCCGCGCCTTCGGATCCCCGTCTGGGGAAATGAGGTGCCACACTGGTGGGAAAGGGGGAAGAGGTAAGTATCTCCATGCAGGTGGGGGAGGGGGAACGGGATCAAAGTAACATCATTGGTGTAGGGAATGGTGGGAAGGGTCTGAGGTTAAAGTTTATGCAATTTGAGGGGGGGAGAACGTCAGATGGTCAAGGTAAGTGTTGGGGAGGGGGGAAGAGAGGTAAAATAATTAATTTAATTGTTATTGGGGGTGGGGGAGAGGGGCAGAAGAAATGTCTTTAATTGTTTTTATGCACTTTTTCTTTAAATATTTAAATTTACCAGTAGTGCTCAATGCCCTTTAAAAATGGCATCAGCACGTGCGCACAGGCAGCTGACACTATTGTTGGGGACGGACGGCCCGCCCTCACCACGTGATCGGGGGGGTGGGCGGCCCACCCCAGCTGTTTAAATGAGCCGCCGCACGGTGGCTCCGTGACATGCGCAGGCATCGTTTCTTTCGGCGGGCACAGAAGATTCAGTCCTATGCCTCTATTTATAAAACTCAGCATCACATATGCCTTATTAACCACTTTCTCAACCTGCCCTGCCGCATTCAATAATTTGTGCACATATACCCCCTGGTCCCTCTGCTCCTGGAACCCCTTTATAATTGTATCCTTTATTTTACATTGCCTTTCCTCATTGTTCCTATCAAAATGTATCACTTCTCTGCATTAAATTCCATCTAACACTTGTCAGCCCATTCCACCAACCTATGTCCTTTCGAAGTTTATCACTATTTTCCACATAGGTCACAATACTTCTAAGTTTTGTATCATCTTCAAATTTTGAAATTACCCCTTGCACATCCATGTCTAGGTCATTAATATAGATAAAAAAAAACAGTCCTCCACTATATATTTTCCTCCAGTCTGAAAAACAACCCTTCATCAATACTCTCTGTTTCATGTCATTCAGCCAATTTCATATCCATGCTGTTCTGTCTCTTTTATTCCATGGGCTCGAACGTTGCCGACAAGCCTGTTATGTGGCACTTTATCAAATACCTTTTGGAATTCCATGTACATCACATCAACCACATTACCCTCATCAACCTTCTCTGTGACCTAATCAAAAAGCTTAAGGAATTAGTTAAACATGATATGTCTTTAACAGATCCCCACCAACTTTCCTTTATTAATCTACATTTGTCCAAGTGACTGTTAATTATGTCCCAGTCTATGGTTTCTAAAAGCTTTCCTATCACCGAGGTCTGTACCAGTCCCATCTCCCCCAGAACCGGTCCCAATGTCACAGGAATTTAAAGCCCTCCTTCCTGCACCTCTCCAGCCACTCATTCATCTGCTCTATCCTCTTATTTTTATACTCATTTGCACGTGGCACTGGGAGTAACCAGGAGATTACTACTTTTGAGGTCCTGCTTGCTAGTTTCTTTCCTAGCCCCCTAAAATCCGCCTCATCCTTCTTTCTACCTGTGTCGTTAGTACCGATATGGACCACGATCTCTGGCTGTTAACCCTCCCCCTGCAGAATGTCCTGCAGCCACTTAGTGACATCCTTGACTCTGGCACTGGGGAGGCATCATACCATCCTGGATTCACATCTGCGGACGGAGAAACGCCTGTTTGTTCCCCTGACTATTGAATCTTCTATCACTATAGTTTTTCCAAACTTCCTCCTGTCCCCCTGTACAGCTGAGCCAGCCGTGGTACCATGGACTTGGCTCGGGCTGCATTCCCAATAGGAATCATCACTTTCATCAGTTTGTTCATTCATTGATGCCATCTTCTTCCCAGAAGGTTGACTGTCATGGATCTCCACCTCTGTCTGTCCTGTGCTGTCCTTACACATTCTGCAAAGATCAGCTGCATCCAGTCTATTATATCTGTCATCCATTTTCTTCTCTGCTTCCCTCTCCTATGTTTTCCGTCGATCTTTCCTTCCAATAAATGTCTCTGTCTACCTTCTCCTCTAATGATGTGACTGAAATATTGTATCTTTCTCTCTTTGATGTTACGCACAAATTTCTTCTTTTCTCCAGACATTTCCAGCACTTCCTCATTAGTCTTTCTGTCTGTGTAGGACATGTGGAACATCCTCCTTTATGTCCACATCTTGAACACATTCAGCTTATCAATAGTTGTCCATGTCTCTGAGGCATATAACATAGATGACAAAATGTAACACCTCAGCATTCTTTTCCAAAGATTCAGGTGCAGTTTCTTTGATGTTAACAAGTCCTTCATTCTGACAAAGCTGGCCTTGGCTCCGAACCTGGCGCTCGAGTTCCTCCAGCTGATGACAATTCCTGCACGTGTGATTGTCCAGAACATGAGAAGCATCCGGGAGTTCCCACATGGTACAGGATGTGCATTCCATGGGACCGAGGATCCCTGCCATGCTTCTATTTATTAGACTAACTAAAATTAACAGAAATGGAGGACTTATAAATAAAAAAGTCTCACCAATCAGCACACTCCTTTCTGCGAGAGATACTTCTAGTTCTTTTACCTTGCTCACTGATGCTCACACTCATGCTGCTGTTCTGTCCCCGAAACTCCTTCAGCTATGCACTCCTCACCTCAGGGCTGTCCAAACAACTAATCACCTACCTGCAGACCTGTGATGGCACTTCTTGATTTTTTTTGTTGATTTGCTTCCCTTGTGCTCTCTCTGACTGTCGCTGACTCCTACAGACGCAACCTCTTATGTTCTTATGAGTGAGTGTGTGTGTGTATCTGAGTGGGTGTGTCTGAGAGACTGTTTAGTGGGTGTGTGTGTTTCTGAGAGAGAGTGTGTGTAAGTGTGGTGAGTGTGTGTGTGAGGTAAGTGCATGTGAGAGTGCAAGTGATTGTGAGTGTGTGTGTCAGTGCTGAGTGTGCGTGTGTCGGTGTTGAGTGTATGTCGATGCTGAATGTGTGTGATGAGTGTACATGGTGTGTTTGGTTTGTGATGTGTGTGGTGAGTATGGTGTGTGTGATTGAGTATGTGTGCATATGGTGAGTGTGTGTTTGGAAAATGTGTGTGGGTGTGTGGTGAGAGTGAGTATGTGTGTGTTTGTGTGGTGAGAGTGAGTGTGTGTGTGACAGAGTGTATTTGTGAGTGTGTGTGTATGTGTGTGGGGTAAATGCATGTGTGTGTTTGTGTGTGTGTGCATGTGGTGTGTGGTTAGTGTATGGTGAGTGTGTGGTGAATGTGGTGCATGTGTTAAGTGTGTGTTTGGTAAAGGTATATATGTGGTGGATGTGTGTGTGAGAGTGAGTGTTTGTGTATGTGTGCATGTGAGTGTGTGTGTTGTGATGGAAACCCCACCTGCCAAGAATGAGGCATATTACTTTCATCATATGGAAATTTAATTTATAAACTCTTACTGGACAGAAATATGGCTGTACCTGCATTTTAAAGGACAGTGGCGGGAAACATTTGCATTCTAAAAGACAGTTGTCTGGAGAAGACAATGGAACTGCTCTCTGATTCAATTAACCCAAATGGATTTTGATCACCAGACACTGAATGTGTAAAAAGCCAGCATTCCATTCCACCACCCCCCACCCATCCCCACCACCCCCCACCCCACTGAGGGTGTCTGCTAAGATGGAGAATCCACAAACAATCCAGGTGGGGAGCTAGTCACATGACTTGCCTGCTGGCACAGGTTTGATTTGAATTGTGTTCACAGAACAGTTTGAAGTTAGACTGCTATTCGAAGACAAAAGAGAAGGAAGGTCTCTCCCTATCTCTCTCTCTCCCTCTCACACAAAGACGGGGACCTAAGGAAGAAACTAAGCTAAGACAGAAAACCATCGAAACAAGTGGGAAAGAGTGCACTGGGTCCCAACGAGACGGCAAGATTTAACTGCAATCAAAGCCTTTACATCAAACTCAAAAGGCAGTAAATGAACTCCAGCTATTGCTTCAAACTTTTCCCCCTGAGTCTTTCTTCTTTTCTGTCTCTATCTGTGTGTGTGTTCATTGCGTATGCATACTAGCGTGGTCACGTCGCGTATTTTTAGTAGTTTTACCCGAATTAGAGTTTCAAGGTTAATAAATCTACACCTTTCTTGTTTAAATCTAAGAAAACCTGTCTGTTTGATTTCTTTACCATTACAATTGGAGAGCAGGTGTTTTAAAAAATTAAACCCTGTTACGGTCAAACCAGGAAAGGACTGAGAGGGAACTCCTAGACCCTTTCTCACCTGGTCATAACAGAAATTTGGGGACTAGCATCCTGGATATCCTGGATTTGACCCACAGACAAACGAGGAAATTGGAAGTGGGAAGTCAAATTGATCCCAAACAAAAAGAGAAAACCAGGGTGAAGTAACTTGGGATAAGTTAAAAGCACTATCTATGAAGGAGTTGAGAAAAATGGCTGAGCAGTGTGGGATCACTGTTCATGCCAAAGCTAGAAAGTCTGAACTCCTAAGACTACTGGCCAACCATTTTCCCCTCGAATCTGAAGAAGCAGAAACAGGGTTAGAAATAGACTCTGACAGGGTATTGTTAGCAAAGATACAACTGGAACAGAGGAAACTTGAATTAGAAGACAGAGAAAGAGAGAGAGAAGAGAGAGAAAGAAAGACCCTTCCAGATGGAATATGAGGAAAGAGAGAGAGGCAGGAGAAAGAAAAAGAGAGAGAGGAGAGAGAAAGTGAAAGAACCTTACAGAAGAAGAGCGAGGAGAGAGAGTTGAGGCAGTTTGAGTTAACTAGGGGGTGACAGACTAACCCCAGTGAAAGCATGGCCAATATGGAGGATCGTAATTCAGGGTTGGGTACAGGATTGTTAAAATTTATTCAACTGATCCTAAATTTCAATGTGGGAGACATGGAAGCATTTTTTGTATCTTTTGAAAAACTTGCAAGGTAGTTAAAGTGTCCAGCTGAGACTTGGACTCTTCTGTTACAAAGCAAGTTAACAGGAAAAACCCATGAGGTTTATTCCCTGTTGCCAGATGAGAGTTCATCAAATTATGAACTGCAAAAACTGCTATCCACGGGGCATATGAATTAGTACCTGAAGCCTATCGCCAAAAGTTTAGAACCCTCAAGAAGCAAGCTAATCAAACTTACCTGGAGTTTGACAGAAATAAGCAGCTGGCTTTTGACCAGTGGCTGAGGGCTCTTATAGTGCGGCCCAGCTATGGAAATCTCAGAGATGTAATTTTGCTCGAGGAATTTAAATACTCTCTCCCACTCTCCATAAAGACACATGTAGAGGAACAAAAAGTTCATAGAGCCCGGAAAGCTGCAGTGCTGGTTGATGAGTTTGCTCTCATCTATAAGTCGGTTCCCCAGGGGAAAACCTTTCCTAATCACCCCCACAAATCGGAAAAGGACAAAGGGTGAGAAGCCCAAGCAGTCCTGGGAGAGAGAAAAAAGCAGGAGACACAGGGGGCTCTCCTCCAGCCAAAAAGGAAGGTGCTGTAAGTAGGAGTGAGACCCAAAGACCTGTGTGCTTCCATTGTAATAAAGCAGGTCATCTAAGAGCTGACTGCTGGAAACTACAGGGAAAGCCTGTAGGGTTAATCAGGGTACACTCAGTGCAGTAGAAGGGACCCTGATGGAAAGGACAGCAGAACAAACTGTGGCTTTAACTGCAGTAAGAGTGAGACCCAGGAAGCTTACTGATGCGAGTGCAGGAAAATTTAATAGGATTCCTGAAGGTTATCAGGGTTTTGTGTCTGAAGGTAGAGTAACCCCATACCCCTCGAGTGGGGCAAGCAAGCCCATAGTAATCCTCAGGAATACAGGAGCCACTAGATCTCTTTTACTGGGAAAAGGCCTGACCTTTTCCCCAGAGAGTGCAGTAAACACCAGAATGGTGGTGAATGGCATTGGATGGGAGTGTACGCCTGTACCTTTACATCGGGTGAACTTGGAGTGCGATTTAGTTTCAGGACCAGTGACCGTAGGGATTTCCCTAGTTTGCCTGTGGACGGGGTTGACCTGCTCCTAGATAATGATTTGGCGGGGGCAAAGAGACAGGGCAGTAGAAGAAGACAGTCCCCTGCAGTTTCCCTGAATGTGTAGTAAATCAGGCCATGATCAAACCAGCTCCGCCAGAAGAGACTGAACTGGCACAGCAGGCAGATGACCATGAGGTCTGTCTGTCTGAGGCTTTATTTGGAAAGTTAGAGGATTCAAGGAATGGATTAAACGAATCTTCCCTAGCTGAGGTTCAGCGAGCCGACTCAGTACTGAGAGAGTTAGCACAGGCTGCACAGTCTGAAAGTGAAGCAGAGGGAGTTCCTTATTGCTACTTTTTAAAGAATGAGGTACTGATGAGGAAATGAAATTCTCCTCACAGACCTGAGAGCAAGGAGTGGGCAGTGGTTCACCAGTCAGTGGTGCCACAGAGGTACTGGAGAGAAATATTAAGAATGTCCCATGAGATTACAGTGGCAGTACATGTCAGTATATGAAAAACCAAAGCCCGCATAAGACACCAGTTTAACTGGCCAAAACGCCACAAAGATGTGGTGGAGTACTGTAGGAGTTGCCACATGCGCCAGATTGAGGGGAAACCCCAACTTAATAAACCTGCACCTTTCTTGTTTAAATCTAAGAAAACCTGTCTGGTTGATTTCTTTACCATTACAATGGAGAGCAGTGAACAAGGATTCACTAAGGGGAAGCTAAAAACACGGTGTTTAAAAAAATTAAACCCTGTTACGGTCAAACCAGGAAAAGGGTGAGAGGGAACCCCTAGACCCCTTTTTTCAACTGGTTGTAACAGCATGTTTGTGTGTTGAGAATGTATGTATGCATGTGAGTGCCTGTGTGTTTGTTGGTGAGAGTGTATGTGTGCATGTGAGTGTTTGTGTAGTAAGTGTTTTTTGTGTGATGTGTTTGTGTGTTAGAGTGTGTGTGTGTGTGTGTGTTTGTGTGATGAGTGTGTATTGTGATGGTCCTGTAGTTTTTTTTTTCCGGGAATATGCGATTTGCCTTTCAGGCTTGCTAAGAATCAGTATTGCTCTAAGAACCAGCAAGCCTCAGGAGTTATAGGAAGGTGCATTTTCATTGCCTTAGAAACAGCCATTTGGAGACTGTGATTCAAAGGGTGCATTCTCATTACCACAGATACAGCCACTAGGAGTGAGTATCAAGCGATACATTTGATACATTCAATTTTGAACTGGCTTTTTAGTTGAAGACAGTTTGTTCCAACAGAACACACAGAGGACACACTGACACAACTATGGTGTTTAGCACCTGAAAAAGAGCTCTCAACCATTTAATCTTAAGGAATAGGATTTTAGTCTGTTTAATTATTATCTCTCCAAGTTCTTAAAAAAAAGTCAAGCCAAAATGGAGATCTCTGATAATTTAAACTGAAGGAAGGGAAGTTAGACTGTGAAATGCGCTGGAGATGGAAACCATCACCTACTGCTAGAGTTTGACTACAGACTGTTCTACTGTGGAAGAACCTTTTTTCTGCATCAGACGACTGTGAGGTCTTCAAGCAACATTGGACTGTAAATTTGCAAGGACTCTAATATTTTCTATTTTAAATGTTGTTTATATCTTCATAGTGTTTAAGAATTTAGTTCTATTTAAAGAGTTAATTTGTTGATTTAAAGACACCAGGTTTGGTTAGCCACATTCAGGGGTTAATAGATGGTACTATTTGGCTGGGTCTTTCTTTAATTTGGAAAGTTTTAAATGATATGTTAGGCGTTCTGTGGAGTGACAGGATTGAATTAACAGTGTGTTTCTCCCACAACAATCAGAATCATATATTTTGATTGGGCACTTTGACTGGAGCGGTCGGTCGTAACAGAATTTTAGAGAAGTGTATGTGTGAGAGTGAGTCTGTGTGTATTGAATGTGCAGTTGTACATAGTGTGTGTGGTGAGTGTGTGTGTATGTTTGGTGAGTGTGCGTCTGGTGTTTTTGAGTATGTGGCAAATGTGTGTGCGTGTGTGGTGAGGCTATGGTGAGTGGGTGTTGTTATGAGATGGTTTCCATTTCTTTTGTAAAATATGTCTTAAAGAACTGATTGTTGAATTCTGGATATTGAGACAAATGGAGATTGCTGAACTTTGTGGCTTAAAAAACAAAAGCGAAGGTCAACAGAAGGTTGGCTGGTGGGCAGGTCTTACTGGAAAGCATCTGTTTGCAAATACCCCAGCAGGGGTTTGTGTTTGTAACTCTGAAAGGATGTTTGCAAGGGAATGGCAGACCAGGATTTATGGTTGTCATAGGATTTGTTTCTGAAAAATGTTGGTTTCATTTTGAACTGTTAAAAAGCCAGTTGGTTTGGCGGAAAACAGAAGGAGGGAGTTGCCTGCCAGGGGATGACAGCTGATATCTTTCTCTCTTTGAACAATCCCTGCATCTTTAAAGGATTCCTGCATCAGGTTGTACTGTTGCCTCCTGTATTTGAAGACAAACTGCATGCTTGCAGAAACCTTGTATCGAATGTGTGAGAATTGAAAACTTTGTTGCTGCACACCTGGAGGGCATACTCCAGTGGCAATCGCCACTTTCCTGGAAAAGCACCCCCCGCCCCCCCCCCACCCCACCAACCTCCCGACCTCATCGCCATGGCCTGTCTGATTGGCCCGGGTCACCCCAACCCTACTCACATGTCCCAGGGTCCTTGATACTGCAGAGCTACCGGCTTCTGATTGGCTGGCAGCTCTTGGAGGCAGGAGCTCATCTCTTAAAGGGACGCATCCCCATGGCAGGAAGTTAATTTGCTGACTACTGTAGAATTGCAACGGGGTCTGATGAAGAGTCAAGGTAGGGTCTCCCTCCACCTTCTGACCTGCCACTGAGACCCCGGTTGTCACAACAAAATTCATCCCAGTGTGTGAGTGAGTCTGTTTGCATATGTGTGATGAGTATTTGCGTGGGAGGGTGTGTGTGTTGGGGACGAGGGGGGGGTGGGGGGGGTGGTAGACAGTGCATGTATTTGTGTGCTGAGTGCATGTGTGTGGTGGGGCTGTGTGTATGCGTTTGTGTGTGTGTGCGTTTGTGCATGTGTGTGTGGGAGTGTGCGTGTGAGAGAGAGAGAATGGGAGGAATTTTATGCTCTCCCCTGCCGTGGGTTTCCCCCAACTTACCACCTTCGAAAAAAATTCAGTCCAGAACCTGTGAATGGCCTTCCCACACTGCCACCAATTGAGGCCCTTAACTGGGTATTTAACCCCCAATTAAGGGCCTCATCCTGCTGCCACAGCAATTAGCCCAGCAGCAGGCGGGGCTGTCACCACAAAGAGAGCACAGCACAAAAAATCGTGTGAGCAAATTCCCGGCTCCAGTGGGGGCGGGTAAGCTGGGGGGGATCCCTCGTTAAAAGGCACTTAGTGTCTGAACTGGCATGGGGAAATGGGGGGGGGTGGCCTGAGAGCCACCCTCTGCCCTGCTAGAGACCCCCCTAAACCCCCCTCACTCGCGGCCCTTCACCCCATGAGAGCCCTTCCACCTTGACTTACCTGTGGCCTGGGTCCAGCACCGTTCCTTGGCCTCAGGTAATTGCTCCACCGATTGGCCGGCAGCACACCAAGGACGGGACTTCCAGCACTGGGGTCCTCGATGCCGTGGGAGACCTGCCGCTGCCCACGTAAGTGCCTGATTGGTACTAGATTCAGCAGGCCTTCCGCAGAAGAGGCGGCACGGGTTTCTTGGCTTTGCTTTCTCCACAGGTCGAGACTTCCGTCGGCAACATAAAATCATGTCCAGAGTGTGTGCGGAGAGTGTATTTGTGTGTGTGTTTTCTTTTGTGTGTGAGTTGAGTGAGTGTGTGTTGCGTTTGTATGTGTGTGGAGAGTGTGTGATTGTGGTGTCTGTGTGGTCTATTAGTGTATGTGAGTTTGCGTGTGAGGTGTGTGTATGAGTGTGTGTGCATGTGTGAAGAGTGTGCATGGAGAGTATGTGTGTCTGTAAAGAGTAGGTGTGTGTGGTTGTGTGTGCGAGTGTGTGTGTTGGAATGTATGTGGTGAGTCTGTAAGAGGTGAGTGTGTGCTTGCGTGTGTGGTGTGTGTGTTTGTGGTGCATATGTGATGAATACATGTGTGTGAAGGGTATGTGTGTGAGTGAGTGTTTGAGTGTGTGTTTGTGTGTTGAGTGTGTGTGAGTGAGTGTCTGTGAGTGAGAGTGTGATTGTGTTTGTGTGATAAGTGGGTGTGTGAGTGTGTTTGTGTGATAAGTGGGTGTGTGAGTGTATGTAAGTGTGTTTGTATGATAAGTGGGTGTGAATGAGTGAGTGAATGTGTTTGTGTGATAAGTGGGTGTGAGTGAGTGTGTTAGTGTGATAAGTGAGAGAGTGACTGAGTGAGTGAGTGTGTTTGTGTGATAAGTGGGTGTGTGTGAGTGAGTGAGTGTGTTCGGGTGATAAGTGGGTGTGTGTGAGTCAGTAAGTGTGTTCATGTGATAAGTGGGTGTGTGAGTGAGTGTGTTTGTATGGTAAGTAGGTGTGTGAGTGAGTGAGTGAGTGTGTTCATGTGATAGGTTGGTGTGTGAGTGAGTGAGTGTGTTTGTGTGGTAAGTGGGTAAGTGTGAGTGAGTGTGTTTGTGTGGTAAGTGGGTGTGTGAGTGAGTGAGTGAGTGTGTTTGTGTGGTTACTGGGTGTGTGAGTGAGTGTGAGTGTGTTCATGTGATAAGTGTGTGTGTGTGAGTGAGTGTGTTCACGTGATATGTTGGTGTGTGAGTGAGTGAGTGTGTTTGTGTTATAAGTGGCTGTGTGTGAGTGAGTGTGGTTGTGTGGTAAGTGGGTGTGTGAGTGAGTGAGTGAGTGAGTGTGTTTGTGTGGTAAGTGGGTGTGTGAGTGAGTGGGTGGGTGTGTGAGTGAGTGAGTGTGTTTGCATAAGAAGTGTGTGTGTGTGAGTGAGTGTGTTTGTGTGGTAAGTGTGCGTGAGTGAGTGAGTGAGTGAGTGTGTTTGTGTGATAAGTGGGTGTGTGTGAGTGAGTGAGTGTGTGCATGTGATAAGTGGGTGTGTGTGAGTCAGTAAGTGTGTTCATGTGATAAGTGGGTGTGTGAGTGAGTGTGTTTGTATGGTAAGTAGGTGTGTGAGTGAGTGAGTGAGTGTGTTCATGTGATAGGTTGGTGTGTGAGTGAGTGTGTTTGTGTTATAAGTGGGTGTGTGAGTGAGTGAGTGGGTGTGTGAGTGAGTGAGTGTGTTTGCATTATAAGTGTGTGTGTGTGAGTGAGTGTGTTTGTGTGGTAAGTGTGTGTGAGTGAGTGAGTGAGTGAGTGTGTTTGTGTGATACGTGGGTGGGTGTGTGTGTGTGACTGAGTGTGTGTGTGTGTGAGTGAGTGTGTTCATGCGATGTGTTGGTGTGTGAGTGAGTGAGTGTGTTTGTGTTATAAGTGGGTGTGTGTGAGTGAGTGTGTGAGTGAGTGTGGTTGTGTGGTAAGTGGGTGTGTGCGTGAGTGAGTGAGTGTGTTTGTGTGGTAAGTGGGTGTGAGAGTGAGTGAGTGGGTGTGTGAGTGAGTGTGTTTGCATTATAAGTGTGTGTGAGTGAGTGAGTGTGTTTGTGTGATAGGTGGGTGTGTGTGAGTGACTGAGTGTGTTCGGGTGATAAGTGGGTTTGTGTGAGTCAGTAAGTGTGTACGTGTGAATAGTGGGTGTGTGAGTGAGTGAGTGTATTAGCGGGTGAGTGTGTTAGCACGATAAGTGGGAGTGTGTGAGTCAGTAATTGTGTTTGTGTGATATGTGGGTGTGTGAGTGAGTGTGTTAGCATGATAAATGGGTGTGTGTGAGCCAGTAAGTGTGTTCATGTGATAACTGGGTGTGTGAGTGAGTGTGTATGTTCATGTGATAAGCTGGTGTGTGAGTGACTGTGTTTGTGTGGTAAGTGGGTGTGTGAGTGAGTGAGTGTGTTTGTGTGGTAAGTGGGTAAGTGTGAGTGAGTGTGTTTGTGTGGTAAGTGGGTAAGTGTGAGTGAGTGTGTTTGTGTGGTAAGTGGGTGTGTGAGTGAGTGAGTGAGTGAGTGAGTGTGTTTGTGTGGTAAGTGGGTAAGTGTGAGTGAGTGTGTTTGTGTGGTAAGTGGGTGTGTGAGTGAGTGAGTGAGTGAGTGTGTTTGTGTGGTTACTGGGTGAGTGAGTGTGAGTGTGTTCATGTGATAAGTGTGTGTGTGAGTGAGTATGTTCTTGTGATATGTTGGTGTGTGAGTGAGTGAGTGTGTTTGTGTTATAAGTGGGTGTGTGTGTGAGTGTGGTTGTGTGGTAAGTGGGTGTGTGAGTGAGTGTGTGAGCGAGTGAGAGTGTGTTTGTGTGGTAAGTGGGTGTGTGAGTGAGTGAGTGGGTGAGTGAGTGAGTGTGTTTGCATTATAAGTGTGTGTGTGTGTGTGTGTGAGTGAGTGTGTTTGTGTGGTAAGTGTGTGTGAGTGAGTGAGTGAGTGAATGTGTTTGTGTGATAAGTGGGTGTGTGTGAGTGAGTGAGTGTGTTCGGGTGATAAGTGGGTGTGTGTGAGTCAGTAAGTGTGTTCATGTGATAAGTGGGTGTGTGAGTGAGTGTGTTTGTGTGGTAAGTGGGTGAGTGTGAGTGAGTGTGTTTGTGTGGTAAGTGGGTGTGTGAGTGAGTGAGTGAGTGTGTTTGTGTGGTTACTGGGTGTGTGAGTGAGTGTGAGTGTGTTCATGTGATAAGTGTGTGTGTGAGTGAGTATGTTCTTGTGATATGTTGGTGTGTGAGTGAGTGAGTGTGTTTGTGTTATAAATGTGTGTGTGTGTGAGTGTGGTTGTGTGGTAAGTGGGTGTGTGAGTGAGTGTGTGAGCGAGTGAGTGAGTGTGTTTGTGTGGTAAGTGGGTGTGTGAGTGAGTGAGTGGATGAGTGAGTGAGTGAGTGTGTTTGCATTATAAGTGTGTGTGTGTGTGAGTGAGTGTGTTTGTGTGGTAAGTGTGTGTGAGTGAGTGAGTGAGTGAATGTGTTTGTGTGATAAGTGGGTGTGTGTGAATGAGTGAGTGTGTTCGGGTGATAAGTGTGTGTGTGTGAGTCAGTAAGTGTGTTCATGTGATAAGTGGGTGTGTGAGTGAGTGTGTTTGTATGGTAAGTAGGTGTGTGAGTGAGTGAGTGAGTGTGTTCATGTGATAAGTGGGTGTGTGAGTGAGTGTGTTTGTGTGGTAAGTGGGTGAGTGTGAGTAAGTGTGTTTGTGCGGTAAGTGGGTGTGTGAGTGAGTGAGTGAGTGTGTTCATGTGATAAGTGGGTGTGTGAGTGAGTGTGTTTGTGTGGTAAGTGGGTGAGTGTGAGTAAGTGTGTTTGTGTGGTAAGTGGGTGTGTGAGTGAGTGAGTGAGTGTGTTTGTGTGGTTACTGGGTGTGAGTGTGAGTGTGTTCATGTGATAAGTCTGTGTGTGTGAGTGAGTGTGTTCATGTGATATGTTGGTGTGAGAGTGAGTGAGTGTGTTTGTGTTATAAGTGGGTGTCTGTGAGTGAGTGTGGTTGTGTGTTAAGTGGGTGTGTGAGTGAGTGTGTGAGTGAGTGAGTGAGTGTGTTTGTGTGGTAAGTGGGTGTGTGAGTGAGTGAGTGGGTGTGTGAGTGAGTGAGTGTGCTTGCATTATAAGTGTGTGTGTGTGAATGAGTGTTTTTGTGTGGTAAGTGGATGTGTGAGTGAGTGTGAGTGTGTTTGTGTGATAAGTGGGTGTGTATGAGTGAATGTGTTTGTGTGGTAAGTAGGTGTGTGAGTGAGTGTGTTCGTGTGGTAAGTGGGTGTGTGTGTGACTGAGTGTGTGTGTATGTGATAAGGTGGTGTGTGAGTGAAGGAGTTTGTTTGTGTTATAAGTGGGTGTGTGAGTGAGTGAGTGGGTGTGGGAGTGAGTGAGTGTGTTTGTGTGATACGTGGGTGTGTGTGTGTGACTGAGTGTGTGTGTGTGTGAGTGAGTGTGTTCATGCGATGTGTTGGTGTGTGTGAGTGAGTGTGTTTGTGTTATAAGTGGGTGTGTGTGAGTGAGTGTGTGAGTGAGTGTGGTTGTGTGGTAAGTGGGTGTGCGCGTGAGTGAGTGAGTGTGTGAGTGAGTGAGTGTGCTTGCATTATAAGTGTGTGTGTGTGAGTGAGTGTGTTTGCATTATAAGTGTGTGTGAGTGAGTGAGTGTGTTTGTGTGATAGGTGGGTGTGTGTGAGTGACTGAGTGTGTTCGGGTGATAAGTGGGTTTGTGTGAGTCAGTAAGTGTGGTTGTGTGATATGTGGGTGTGTGAGTGAGTGTGTTAGCATGATAAATGGGTGTGTGTGAGCCAGTAAGTGTGTTCATGTGATAACTGGGTGTGTGAGTGACTGTGTTTGTGTTGTAAGTGGGTGTGTGAGTGAGTGAGTGTGTTTGTGTGGTAAGTGGGTGAGTGTGAGTGAGTGTGTTTGTGTGGTAAGTGGGTGTGTGAGTGAGTGAGTGAGTGAGTGAGTGAGTGTGTTTGTGTGGTTACTGGGTGTGAGTGTGAGTGAGTGTGTTAGCATGATAAATGGGTTTGTGTGAGCCAGTAAGTGTGTTCATGTGATAAGCTGGTGTGTGAGTGACTGTGTTTGTGTGGTAAGTGGGTAAGTGTGAGTGAGTGTCTTTGTGTGGTAAGTGGGTGTGTGAGTGAGTGAGTGTGTTTGTGTGGTAAGTGGGTGTGTGAGTGAGTGAGTGTGTTTGTGTGGTAAGTGGGTGTGTGAGTGAGTGAGTGAGTGAGTGTGTTTGTGTGGTTACTGGGTGTGTGAGTGAGTGTGAGTGTGTTCATGTGATAAGTGTGTGTGTGAGTGAGTATGTTCTTGTGATATGTTGGTGTGTGAGTGAGTGAGTGTGTTTGTGTTATAAGTGGGTGTGTGTGTGAGTGTGGTTGTGTGGTACGTGGGTGTGTGAGTGAGTGTGTGAGCGAGTGAGTGAGTGTGTTTGTGTGGTAAGTGGGTGTGTGAGTGAGTGAGTGGGTGAGTGAGTGAGTGAGTGTGTTTGCATTATAAGTGTGTGTGTGTGTGTGAGTGAGTGTGTTTGTGTGGTAAGTGTGTGTGAGTGAGTGAGTGAATGTGTTTGTGTGATAAGTGGGTGTGTGTGAATGAGTGAGTGTGTTCGGGTGATAAGTGGGTGTGTGTGAGTCAGTAAGTGTGTTCATGTGATAAGTGGGTGTGTGAGTGAGTGTGTTTGTATGGTAAGTAGGTGTGTGAGTGAGTGAGTGAGTGTGTTCATGTGATAAGTGGGTGTGTGAGTGAGTGAGTGTGTTCATGTGATAAGTGGGTGTGTGAGTGAGTGTGTTTGTGTGGTAAGTGGGTGAGTGTGAGTGAGTGTGTTTGTGTGGTAAGTGGGTGTGAGTGTGAGTGTGTTCATGTGATAAGTGTGTGTGTGTGAGTGAGTGTGTTCATGTGATATGTTGGTGTGAGAGTGAGTGAGTGTGTTTGTGTTAAGTGGGTGTGTGAGTGAGTGTGTGAGTGAGTGAGTGAGTGTGTTTGTGTGGTAAATGGGTGTGTGAGTGAGTGAGTGGGTGTGTGAGTGAGTGAGTGTGCTTGCATTATAAGTGTGTGTGTGTGAGTGAGTGTTTTTGTGTGGTAAGTGGATGTGTGAGTGAGTGTGAGTGTGTTTGTGTGATAAGTGGGTGTGTATGAGTGAATGTGTTTGTGTGGTAAGTAGGTGTGTGAGTGAGTGTGTTCGTGTGGTAAGTGGATGTGTGAGTGAGTGTGAGTGTGTTTGTGTGGTAAGTGGGTGTGTGTGTGACTGAGTGTGTGTGTATGTGGTAAGTGTGTGTGTGTGTGAGTGAGTGTGT
Organism: Heterodontus francisci; assembly: GCF_036365525.1. Taxonomy (NCBI): domain Eukaryota; kingdom Metazoa; phylum Chordata; class Chondrichthyes; order Heterodontiformes; family Heterodontidae; genus Heterodontus; species Heterodontus francisci. The sequence goes on from NC_090381.1 coordinate 20,018,985, forward strand.
TCATGTGATAAGGTGGTGTGTGAGTGAAGGAGTTTGTTTGTGTTATAAGTGGGTGTGTGAGTGAGTGAGTGGGTGTGGGAGTGAGTGAGTGTGTTTGCATTATAAGTGTGTGTGAGTGAGTGAGTGTGTTTGGGTGATAAGTGGGTTTGTGTGAGTCCCTAAGTGTGTACGTGTGAATAGTGGGTGTGTGAGTGAGTGAGTGCATTAGCAGGTGAGTGTGTTAGTGTGATAAGTGTGTGTGTGTGAGTGAGTGAGTGTGTTAGCATGATAAATGGGAGTGTGTGAGTCAGTAATTGTGTTCATGTGATAAGTGGGTGTGTGTGAGTGTGTTAGCATGATAGGTGGGTGTGTGTGAGCCAGTAAGTGTGTTCATGTGATAACTGGGTGTGTGAGTGAGTGTGTATGTATGGTAAGTGGGTGTGTGAGTGAGTGAGTATGTTCATGTGATAGGTTGGTGTGTGAGTGACTGTGTTTGTGTTGTAAGTAGGTGTGTGAGTGAGTGTCAGTGTGTTTGTGTGATAAGTGGGTGTGTGTGAGTGTTTTTGTGTGGTAAGTGTGTGTGTTTGTGTGAGTGAGAGTGTTTGTGTGGTAAGTGGGTGTGTGTGTGAGTGAGTGTGTTAGTGTGATAAGTGGGTGTGTGTGTGTGAGTGAGAGTGTTTGTGTGGTAAGTCTGTGTGTGTGTGTGTGTGTGTGTGTGTGTGTTCATGTGAAAAGTGGGTGCGTGAGTGAGTGTGTTTGTATGGTAAGTGGGTGTGTGAGTGAGTGAGTGTGTTAATGTGATAAGTTGGTCTGTGAGTGAGTGTGTTTGTGTGGCAAGTGGGTGTGTGAGTGAGTGAGTGTTTTCATGTGATAAGTTGGTGTGTGAGTGAGTGCGTGTGTTTGTGTTATAAGTGTGAGTGTGAGTGAGTATGTTTGTGTGGTAAATGGGTGTGTGAGTGAGTGTGTTTGTGTGGTACGTGGGTGTGTGATAAGTGAGTGTGTTTGTGTGGTAAGTGGGTGTGTGAGTGAGTGTGTGAGTGAATGAGTGAGTGTGTTTGTGCGGTAAGTGGGTGTATGAGTGAGTATGAGTGTGTTTGTGTGGTAAGTGAATGTGTTTGTGTGGTAAGTGGGTGTGTGAGTGAGTGAGTGAGTGTGTTTATGTGATAAGTGGGTGTGTGATAAGTAGGTGTGTTTGTGTGGTAAGTGGGTGTGTGAGTGAGTGTGTTTGTGTGGTAAGTGGGTGTGTGATAAGTGAGTGTGTTTATGTGGTAAGTGGGTGCGTGAGTGAGTGTGAGTGGGTTTGTGTGGTACGTGGGTGTGTGATAAGTGAGTGTGTTTGTGTGGTAAGTGGGTGTGTGAGTGAGGGTGAGTGTGTTTGTGTGATAAGTGGGTGTGTGATAAGTAAGTGTGTTCATGGGATAAGTGTGTGTGTGAGAGAGTGTGTTCATGTGATAAGTGTGTGTGAGTGAGTGAGTGAGTGTGTGTGTTTGTTTGATAAGTGTGTGTGTGTGAGTGAGTGTTTTTGTCTGGTAAGTGGGTGTGTGAGTGAGTGTGAGTGTGTGAGTGAATGGGTGAGTGTGTTTGTGTGGTTTGTGGGTGTGTGAATGAGTGTGTTTGTGTGATAAGTGGGTGTGTGATTGTGTTTGTGCGATAAGTGTGTGTGTGTGAGTGAGTGTGTTTGTGTGGTAAGTGGGTGTGTGTGTGTGAGTGAGTGTGTTTGTGTGGTAAGTGGGTGCGTGATAAGTAAGTGTGTATGTGTGGTAAGTGGGTGTGTGAGTGAGTGTGAGTGTGTTTGTGTGATAAGTGGGTGTGTGATAAGTGAGTGTGTTTGTGTGGTAAGTGGGTGTGTATGAGTGAATGTGTTTGCGTGGTAAGTAGGTGTGTGAGTGAGTGTGTTTGTGTGGTAAGTGGGTGTGTGTGTGTGTGTGAGTGAGTGTGTTTGTGTGGTAAGTGGGTGTATGTGTGACTGAGTGTGTGTGTATGTGGTAAGTGTGTGTGTGTGTGTGAGTGAGTGTGTTCACGTGATAAGGTGGTGTGTGAATGAGTGTGGTTGTTTGTGTTATACGTGGGTGTGTGTGAGTGAGTGTGTTTGTGTTATAAGTGGGTGTGTGAGTGAGTGGGTGTGTGAGTGAGTGTGTTTGCATTATAAGTGTGTGTGAGTGAGTGAGTGTGTTTGGGTGATAAGTGGGTGTGTGTGAGTGAGTGTGATAGCGTGATAAGTGGGTGTGTGTGAGTGAGTGTGTTAGCGTGATAAGTGGGTGTGAGTGAGTGAGTGTGTTAGCGTGATAAGTGTGTGTGTGTGAGTGAGTGTGTTAGTGTGATAAGTGGGTGTGTGTGAGTCAGTAAGTGTGTTCATGTGATAATTGGGTGTGTGTGACTGAGTGTGTTAGCGTGATAAGTGGGTGTGTGTGAGTGAGTGTATTAGCATGATAAGTGGGTGTGTGTGAGTGAGTGTGTTAGTGTGATATGTGGGTGTGTGTGAGTGAGTGTGTTAGCATGATAAGTGGGTGTGTGTGAGTCAGTAAGTGTGTTCATGGGATAAGTGGGTGTGTGTGAGTGTGTTTTAGCGTGATAAGTGGGTGTGTGTGAGTGAGTGTGTTTGCGTGATAAGTGTGTGTATGTGAGTGAGTGTGTTAGTGTGATAAGTGTGTGTGTGTGAGTCAGTAAGTGCGTTCATGTGATAAGTGGGTGTGTGAGTGAGTGTGTTTGTCTGGTAAGTGAGTGCGTGAGAGAGTGAGTGTGTTTGTGTGTTAAGTGTGTGTGTGTGAGTGAGTGTGTTTGTGTTATAAGTGGGTGTGTCTGAGTGCGTGTGTTTGTGTGGTAAGTGGATGTGTGTGAGTGCGTGTGTTTGTGTGGTAAGTGGGTGTGTGAGAGTGCGTGTGTTTGTGTGGTAAGTGGGTCTGTGAGTCAGTGAGTGGGTATGTTTATGTGAAAAGTGTGTGTGTGTGAGTGAGTGTGTTTGTGTTATAAGTGTGTGTGTGTGAGTGGAGATGTTTGTGTGGTAAGTGGGTGTGTGAGTGAGTGAGTGAGTGTGTGAGTGAATGAGTGAGTGTGTTTGTGTGGTAAGTGGGTGTATGAGTGAGTGTGAGTGTGTTTGTGTGATAAGTGGGTGTGTGAGTGAGTGAGTGAGTGTGTGAGTGAATGAGTGAGTGGGTTAGCGTGATAAGTGGGTGTGTGTGAGTGAGTGTGTTAGTGTGATAAGTTGGAGTGTGTGAGTCAGTAAGTGTGTTCATGTGATAAGTGGGTGTGTGTGAGTGAATGAGTATGTGTGTTTGTGTGATAAGTGGGTGTGTGATATGTGAGTGTGTTTGTGTGGTAAATGGGTCTGTGAGTGAGTGTGTTAGCGTGATAAGTGGGTGTGTGATAAGTAGGTGTGTTTGTGTGGTTAGTGGGTGTGTGAGTGAGTGTGTTTGTGTGGTAAGCGGGTGTGTGTGAGTCAGTAAGTGTGTTCATGTGATTAGTGGGTGTGTGTGAGTGAGTGTGTTAGCATGATAAGTGGGTGTGTGTGAGTGAGTGTGTTAGCGTGATAGGTGTGTGTGTGTGAGTGAGTGTGTTAGTGTGATATCTGGGTGTGTGTGAGTGAGTGTGTTAGTGTGATAAGTGTGTGGGTGTGAGTCAGTAAGTGTGTTCCTGTGATAAGTGGGTGTGTGAGTGAGTGTGTTTGTATGGTAAGTGGGTGTGTGAGTGAGTGTGAGTGTGTTTGTGTTATGAGTGTGTATGTGTGAGTGAGTGTGTTTGTGTTATAAGTGTGTGTGTGAGTGAGTATGTTTGTGTGGTAAGTGGGTGTGTGATAAGTGAGTGTGTTTGTGTGGTAAATGGGTGTGTGAGTGAGTGTGTTTGTGTTGTAAGTGGGTGTGTGATAAGTGAGTGTGTTTGTGTGGTAAATGGGTGTGTGAGTGAGTATGTTTGTGTGGTAAGTGGGTGTGTGAGTGAGTGTGAGTGTGTTTGTGTGGTAAGTGGGTGTGTGATAAGTGAGTGTGTTTGTGTGGTAATTGGGTGTGTGAGTGAGTGTGAGTGTGTTTGTGTGATAAGTGGGTGTGTGATAAGTAAGTGTGTTCATGGGATAAGTGTGTGTGTGAGAGAGTGTGTTCATGTGATTAGTGTGTGTGAGTGTGTGAATGTGTGTGTTTCTGTGATAAGTGTGTGTGTGTGTGTGTGTGTGAGTGTGTTTGTCTGGTAGGTGGGTGTGTGAGTGAGTGTGAGTGTGTGAGTGAATGGGTGAGTGTGTTTGTGTGGCAAGTGGGTGTGTGAGTGAGTGTATTTGTGTGATAAGTGGGTGTGTGATTGTGTTTGCCTGATATGTGGGTGTGTGAGTGTGTTTGTGCGATAAGTGGATGTGTGTGAGTGAGTGTGTTTGTGTGGTAAGTGGGTGTGTGTGTGTGTGTGCGTGAGTGTGTTTGTGTGGTAAATGGGTGTGTGATACGTGAGTGTGTTTGTGTGGTAAGTGGATGTGTGAGTGAGTGTGAGTGTGTTTGTGTGATAAGTGGGTATGTGTGTGTAAGTGAGTGTGTTTGTGTGGTAAGTGGGTGTGTATGAGTGAGTGTGTTTGTGTGGTAAGTGGGTATGTGTGAGTGTGTTTGTGTGGTAAGTGGGTGTGTGTGTGACTGAGTGTGTGTGTATGTGGTAAGTGTGTGTGTGTGAGTGAGTGTGTTAGTGTGATAAGTGTGTGTGTGTGTGAGTGAGTGTGTTCATATGATAAGTTGGTGTGTGAGAGAGTATGTGAGTGAGTGTGTTTGTGTGGTAAGTGGGTGCATGTGAGTGAGTGAGTGTGCTTGTGTGATAAGTGGGAGTGTGTGAGTCAGTATTTGTGTTCGTGTGAGAAGTGGGTGTGTGAGTGAATGTGTTTGTATGGTAAGTGGGTGCGTGAGTGAGTGAGTGTGTTCATGTGATAAGTTGGTGTGTGTGAGTGAGTGTGTTTGTGTGGTAAGTGTGTGTGTGTGTGTGAGTGAATGTGTTTGTGTGGCAAGTGGGTGTGAGAGTGAGTGTGAGTGTGTTTGTGTGATAAGTGGTTGTGTGTGAGTGAGTGTGTTTGTGTGGTAAGTGTGTGTGTTTGTGTGAGTGAGTATGTTAGCATGATAAGTGGGTGTGTGAGTGAGTGTGAGTGTGTTCATGTGATAAGTGGGTGTGTGTGAGTGCGTGTGTTTGTGTGGTAAGTGAGTCTGTGAGTGAGTGAGTGGGTATGTTTATGTGATAAGTGTGTGTGTGTGAGTGAGTGTGTTTGTGTTATAGGTGCGTGTGTGTGAGTCAGTGTGTTGGTGTAATGTGTGTGTGTGAGTGAAGATGTTTGTGTGGTAAGTGGGTGTGTGAGTGAGTGAGTGAGTGTGTTTGTGTTATATGTGCGCGAGTGTGAGTGAGTGTGTTTGTGTTATAAGTGTGTATGTGTGAGTGAAGATGTTAGTGTGGTAAGTGGGTGTGTGAGTGAGTGAGTGAGTGTGAGTGAATGAGTGAGTGTGTTTGTGTGGTAAGTGGGTGTATGAGTGAGTGTGTTTGTGTGATAAGTGGGTGTGTGATAAGTGAGTGTGTTTGTGTGGCAAGTGGGTGTGTGAGTGAGTGTGGGTGTGTTTGTGTGGTAAGTGGGTGTATGAGTGAGTGTGAGTGTGAGTGTGTTTTAGCGTGATAAGTGGGTGTGTGTGAGTGAGTGTGTTTGCGTGATAAGTGTGTGTATGTGAGTGAGTGTGTTAGTGTGATAAGTGTGTGTGTGTGAGTCAGTAAGTGCGTTCATGTGATAAGTGGGTGTGTGAGTGAGTGTGTTAGCATGATAAGTGGGTGTGTGTGAGTCAGTAAGTGTGTTGATGTGATAAGTGGGTGTGTGTGAGTGAGTGTGTTAGTGTGATAAGTGGGGGTGTGTGAGTGAGTGTGTTAGCATGATAAGTGGGTGTGAGTGAGTGAGTGTGTTAGCGTGATAAGTGTGTGTGTGTGAATGAGTGTGTTGGTGTGATAAGTGGGGGTGTGTGAGTCAGTAAGTGTGTTCATGTCATAAGTGGGTGTGTGTGAGTGAGTGAGTGTGTGTGTGATAAGTGGGGGTGTGTGAGTGAGTGTGTTCGCGTGATAAGTGGGTGTGTGTGAGTCAGTAAGTGTGTTCATGTGATAAGTGGGTGTGTGTGAGTGAGTTAGTATGTGTGTTTGTGTGATAAGTGGGTGTGTGATAAGTGAGTGTGTTTGTGTGGTAAGTGGGTGTGTGATAAGTAGGGGTGTATGTGTGGTAAGTGGGTGTGTGAGTGAGTGTGAGTGTGTTCATGTGATAAGTGTGTGTGTGTGAGAGAGTGTGTTCATGTGATAAGTGTGTGTGTGTGTGTGTGTGTTTGTGTGAATGAGTGTGTGTGTGTGTGGTAAGTAGGTGTGTGAGTGAGTGTGTTTGTGTGGTAAGTGGGTGTGTGTGTGAGTGAGTGTGTTTGTGTGGTAAGTGGGTGTGTGAGTGAGTGTGAGTGAGTGTGAGTGTGTTCATGAGATAAGTGGGTGTTTGAGTGAGTGTGTTTGTGTTATAAGTGTGTGTGTGTGAGTGCGTATGTTTGAGTGGTAAGTGGGTGTGTGTGAGTGTGTGTGTTTGTGTGGTAAGTGGGTCTGTGAGTGAGTGAGTGGGTATGTTTATGTGATATGTGTGTGTGTGTGAGTGAGTGTGTTGTGTTATAAGTGTGTGTGTGAGTGATTGTGTTTGTGTTATAAGTGTGTGTGTGTGAGTAAAGATGTTTGTGTGGTAAGTGGGTGTGTTAGTGAGTGAGTGTGTTTGTGTGGTACGTGGGTGTGTGAGTGAGTGAGTGTGTGAGTAAATGAGTGAGTGTGTTTGTGTGGTAAGTGGGTGTATGAGTGAGTGTGAGTGTGTTTGTGTGATACGTGGGTGTGTGATAAGTGAGTGTGTTTGTGTGGTAAGTGGGTGTGTGAGTGAGTGTGAGTGTGTTTGTGTGGTATGTGGGTGTGTGAGTGAGTGTGAGTGTGTTTGTGTGATGAGTGGGTGTGTGATAAGTGAGTGTGTTTGTGTGGTAAGTGGGTGTGTGAGTGAGTGAGTGTGTTTGTGTGGTAAGTGGATGTGTGATGTGAGTGTGTTTGTGTGGTAAATGTGTGTGTGAGTGAGTGTGTTAGCATGATAAGTGGGTGTGTGTGAGTGAGTGTGTTAGCTTGATAACTGGGTGTGAGTGAGTGTGTTAGCGTGATAAGTGGGTGTGTGTGAGTTAGTTAGTGTGTTCATGTGATTAGTGGGTATGTGTGAGTGAGTGTGTTAGCATGATAAGTGGGTGTGTGTGAGTCAGTAAGTGTGTTCATGTGATATGTGGGTGTGTGTGAGTGAGTGCGTTAGCGTGATAAGAGGGTGTGTGTGAGTAAGTGTGTTCATGTGATTAGTGAGTGTGTGTGAGTGAGTGTGTTAGCATGATAAGTGGGTGTGTGTGAGTCAGTAAGTGTGTTCATGTAATAGGTGGGTGTGTGTGAGTGAGTGTGTTAGCGTGATAAATGTGTGTGTGTGTGTGTGTGAGTGAGTGTGTTAGTGTGATAAGTGGGTGTGTGTGAGTCAGTAAGTGTGTTCATGTGATAGGTGGGTGTGTGTGAGTGAGTGTGTTAGCGTGATAAGTGTGTGTGTGTGTGTGTGTGAGTGAGTGTGTTAGTGTGATATGTGGGTGTGTGTGAGTGAGTGTGTTAGCGTGATAAGTGGGTGTGTGTGAGTGAGTGTGTTGGTGTGATAAGTGGGGGGTGTGTGAGTCAGTAAGTATTTTCATGTGATAAGTGGGTTTGTGTGAGTGAGTGAGTGTGTTTGTGTGATAAGTGGGTGTGTGTGAGTCAGTAACTGTGTTCATGTGATAAGTGGGTGTGTGTGAGTGAGTGTGTTAGTGTGATAAGTGGGGGTGTGTGAGTCAGTAAGAGTGTTCATGTGATAAGTGGGTGTGTGTGAGTGAGTGAGTATGTGTGTTTGTGTATGTGAGAGAGTGTTTTCGTGAGAGAGTGGGCTGGATTTTACGGGCTCCTCCCAAAGCAAGCTTGGAGGCGGGGTGCGCATATAATTGTGACAGGTAGCGGGGCGGGTTGGGGCGGGGGATGAAACGGAGGGCCCGTCGCTGCCCTGTTGCCAAATGATTTTCCTGGGGGCGGGATAGGCCAATGTCAGCCTTCCTGCCTACACACAGAGGGAGAAAGCCTTGTAAAACGAGGTGCCCTCCCTGTGGGTTTGGGGTGGTGGGGGGGTCCCTCCTCTGTGGGCAAGCTATGGCCAATGGAAGGCCCTGGCCAGGAAACAATGCTCCTCCCAGAACCCCCATCCCCCTGGACTTTATGACCAACCCCCCAAGCCCCCTAGCGAGGACCTTCCGACCTGGCCCCAGTGACCCCATCTCACCTACCTGAGGTCTGGGGTTTCCTTCACTGGGGCTATCTCAGAGGCCTCTGCAGTTCCGGCAATAGAACAAAGAACAAAGAAAATTACAGCACAGGAACAGGCCCTTCGGCCCTCCAAGCCTGCGCCGATCCAGATCCTCTATCTAAACCTGTCGCCTATTTTCTAAGGGTCTGTATCTCTTTGCTTCCTGCCCATTCATGTATCTGTCTAGATACATCTTAAAAAACGCTATCGTGCCCACGTCTACCACCTCCGCTGGCAACGCATTCCAGGCACCCACCACCCTCTGCGTAAAGAACTTTCCACGCATATCCCCCCTAAACTTTTCCCCTCTCACTTTGAACTCGTGACCCCTAGTAATTGAATCCCCCACTCTGGGAAAAAGCTTCTTGCTATCCACCCTGTCTATACCTCTCATGATTTTGTACACCTCAATCAGGTCCCCCCTCAACCTTCGTCTTTCTAATGAAAATAATCCTAATCTACTCAACCTCTCTTCATAGCTAGCGCCCTCCATACCTGGGAACATCCTGGTGAACCTCCTCTGCACCCTCTCCAAAGCATCTACATCCTTTTGGTAATGTGGCGACCAGAACTGCACGCAGTATTCCAAATGTGGCCGAACCAAAGTCTTATATAACTGTAATATGACCTGCCAACCCTTGTACTCAATACCCCGTCCGATGAAGGAAAGCATGCCGTATGCCTTCTTGACCACTCTATTGACCTGCGTTGCTACCTTCAGGGAACAATGGACCTGAATACTCAAATCTCTCTGTACATCAATTTTCCCCAGGACTTTTCCATTTACTGTATAGTTCACTCTTGAATTGGATCTTCCAAAATGCATCACCTCGCATTTGCCCTGATTGAACTCCATCTGCCATTTCTCTGCCCAACTCTCCAATCTATCTATATTCTGCTGTATTCTCTGACAGTCCCCTTCACTATCTGCTACTCCACCAATCTTAGTGTCGTCTGCAAACTTGCTAATCAGACCACCTATACTTTCCTCCAAATCATTTATGTATATCACAAACAACAGTGGTCCCAGCACGGATCCGTGTGGAACACCACTGGTCACACGTCTCCATTTTGAGAAACTCCCTTCCACTGCTACTCTCTGTCTCCTGTTGCCCAGCCAGTTCTTTATCCATCTACCTAGTACACCCTGGACCCCATGCGACTTCACTTTCTCCATCAGCCTACCATGGGGAACCTTATCAAACGCCTTACTGAAGTCCATGTATATGACATCTACAGCCCTTCCCTCATCAATCAACTTTGTCACTTCCTCAAAGAATTCTATTAAGTTGGTAAGACATGACCATCCTTGCACAAAACCATGTTGCCTATCACTCCCGGTGGGGCTGCTGATACTGCTGAGCAGACGGCCCTGTGATTGGCCAGCAGCTCTTGGTGGCAGGATCCCCATCTTTAAAGGGGCAGAGATCCTGGCACCAGAAACGTCGCCTCCGGAATAACGGAGGATCACGCCGGAGGGCCGCATCAAGGCCGAGGCAGGGTTCCCCCAGTCTTTTCTGCCAGTGCCAGGAGCCCCACCTCCTGCATAAAATCCAGCCCAGTGTGTGTGTGTGTTTCTGTGATGAGTGTGTTTGTGTAATGAATGTGTGTGTGCGGTGAATGTGTGTGGTCAATGTCTGTGTTTGTGTGATGAATGTTGTCACTGCTTGTATGTATTGTGTGTGTGTGTGTGTGGTGTGTGCATCTGGGTGTTGAGTGTGTATGGTGAATGTGCATGGTGAGTGTGTGTATGTCTGTTTGTGTGGTGAGTGTATGTGCGGTGAGTGTGTGTGTTGAGTACTTGTGGTGAGTGTGTCTGCGTGGTGAGTGTGTGTGTGTGTGAGAGTGAGTGTGTGTGTGTTTGTGAAGTGAGTTTATGGCCGGAATTTTAGCCACCCCAGCGGGTCGGATGGTGGCGTGGGGGCGGTGTAAAATTGAGTGGCAGGCTCCGGGAGGCCTAACCGCCCCGATTCTGCCTCCGACCAAGTTTACAGAGTTCCGGCCAGGGGGGCTGGTGAGAAGCGGCCCGCCCGTCCACCCGAGGCCAATCAAGATCCTTAACTGGCCACTTAATGGCCACATAAGGGCCCTCGCCCGCCTCCACGGGTATTTTACCCATGACAAGCGGGTGTGCCAGGGACATGAAAGGCCACCCAGCTATAGCTGCCGGCCTTTCCGCACCCCGGGGTTGGGGGGGGCGGCCAGGCAATCGGGCACAGGGTGCCCAATTGAGGGTCGCCCCCGCCTCCCAACCCAGCCCCGGGATCCAAGATGTCCCCCCCTCCCCCCAAACGACCACCCTAGCCTCACCAGGGCATGACCGATTCTCCTGGTGAGGCTGCCCGAGCTTACCTTCTGTCCCGGTTCCATTGCGTCCTCCTCTGTTGGCTGGGGTGCAGTTTCAGCAGTGGCCACCGCTCCCGGTGGTGCTGCTGAGACTAAGAGCTGCCGGCTGCTGATTGGCCGGCAACTCACTGAAGCGAGACCTCCTACCTCAAGTGGGTGGAGGTCCTGCCTCGGGCCAATTAAAGCCTGGGGATCCGTAAAATATGGAATGGTGAGCTGGGCGGGAGCGGGATCAGCACCGACATTTACGTCTGAGTCTGGCTCCCGTCCGCCCAGCGTAAAATTCCGGCCTATGTGTGTGAGTGAGTTTCATACACCCAATATTATTTTTCTACCACGGGAAGAAGAGCATTGGGATGCGATTGAGGAGGGTTGTTGCTGCTCAGGAATTGGCGGAGCAACACGCCTCCTCTGATGAGAATGATTTGGGTCAGCTTGAGGAGGAGGCTGTTAATGTGAATGAGCCTTTAATGATGCCAGGGCCATGGAGAGACATGCATGGGATACCAGGGACAACCTTATATTTGGATGTTTCAGCCAAGAGTGAGGCATCTACATGATTATAGTTTCAACACCAGAACTCCACTGCCTTCCTGGGATGTTGACCTACCCCTGTCAGCCTAATCATTGTTCCAATCTAAAAGCAGGCGTCCTCTGCCATCTACAATTGCACAGGGAGTGGAGATGTGCTGAACGCACTGGCTGTTGAATCTAGAATAATAAAAAACCTGTGGTACATTTGAACATATGTCTATCATCCAGACATGAGCACTCAATCAGAACCAGCTACACCATAACATCACATTGAGCGCACCTGCACTATTTAACATCTCCAAGTTTTGATTGAACTCGGACAAATTCCTTTACAAGGGATAGAAGGGATGGCCTGCTGAGCCTACATATGAGGGCATGTCGCAACGACTGATTATTACAAAACTGCAACTTGCAATCAGTGAAGACTCAAAAATGAAACAAGAATGGCCATGTCCGTCACTCCTTTGTAAGCATCAAAGTGAGCCAGCCATCAGGTGTGCCATTACATTTAGCTTCTTAACTCGACAATTTTCAATGAATGACAAGAATGTATCACATAATAAAGCAACTAAATGTACTGATAAGTATTTACAATGCATTAAAATGTTAATTTGAACACCCATGCCACCTTTGTGCTCATAATTCTTTAATTTTTTTCATTCTACCACTATGTCTAGGTGCTACCCTGACACTAGCCGCTGAGGTGGAGGCAGTCTGCTCAGTGCGCTGCCCCATTGCCCTAGATGATCATGGCAGGCGTCCTCTGGAGGTATGGGGCCTTGAGAACTCCATCCTACTGGGGGTTGCCAACACTGGTGCAGGGGCATCCCCCTGTGCTTGCCTGCTGGAGGTAAGGGGTGGTCAATGTTGAGGCAAAAGAGGGAACGCCACTTATCATGGGGTGTCTTGAGAGGAAGACCCCAAGGCAGCTGGCATGTGCTCCTCCTCCATCTGGGTGCATAATGGCACCTGCCTGTCTCCCTGAGGGGAAGGAGCATCTGAAGGGAGGCCCAGGTGCCTCGTCCCCCTCTCGCTTAGCCATTGCTGCACAGAGCCCAAGGCTACAATGATGGAATGCAGGTCAGATCGCATATGGATCGAGTGCTCAACCTGGCCCTCCAAGGCAGTTGCCACCCTCTCCGTGGAGGAAGCCATATGCTCACATGCCTGGGCCATGGCAGATGTCATGGTTTGCATGGACTCCTCCATTGCCCACGCAAAGCTGCGCATGACCTCAGGCATCTCTGACATATGTTCCCCAAATGTTCGCTGCATGTCCAGTTGACTTCTTCATCAGTGAGGGGCTCAGCAGGGGCCTGGTCCCCAGCAGACCCCCCAATTGTCAGGAGACCTGGTTGTAACGCATTCACCCGCCTGGCCTGGATGACCACTGACAGGCATAAAGCTTTACAGATCCCACATCGCAATTGTGTCCAGAGATACTAGCGTTTGGATGCAGCGTGTGATTGACAGGCCAGAGTGAGTGATGGGGTTGCATGTAGACAAGGAGTGTTATTTATCGCTTGTCATGTCGTAACTCAGCATTTTCTTGTGCAGGACAAGCAGACCCACAAGCAGCGTGAGCACAACAGGACAGGGGGAGGTGTGCCTGACCTGAGACTGACCCCAGCAGAGGAGGAGGTGGTCCAGATCGCCAGAGAGGAGGGAGGATGAGCCATTGCAGACGGCGAGGCTGGATCATCTAGGCATAAGGATGAAGTGGCAACTTTACTGTTGATGCCATATGGGCACACAGGAGGACTGTGCGAAAACGTGATGCACTCGTGCTGTGATAATCCTTAATGTGCTTCTTTTCATTCTCCACTTCAGGTGCCCGCAATCGCTCAACGACAGGCCATCAAAATATTGACTCCGCCTCTGGGGACCATGATAACAATGCCCAAGAGGAAGCACCATCACCTGCTTCTACTGCAATCTCCGGCAGTGCAGTTACATCCACATGGTCCGCGGTTGCACATAGAATCAGGGTCACAATCTAATGGGCACGGCACAGACACGTCCCAGCAGCTGAGAGAGAACGCATTCACCCGCCTGGCATGGATGCCCACCGATAGGCATAAAGTTTTACAAATCCCAGAGATACCATCTGTAAAGCTTCGGACATATCACTTATCCTCGCTGATCTGAGCAGGTGATTTCCTACACATTCCCTACGCTGCATCCAGGTTCTTTGTGTTTGATACCTCCTCTGCCACCTTCGTCCAGGCCGCCTTGGTCAGGCGGGAGGGTCTTCTGCAGCCATCTGCAGGGAAGAGGACCTCCCGCCTTTCCCTGAGAGCCTGGAGGAGCATCTGCAGGGACGCATCACTGAACCGTCAGGTTGGTCTCTGCCTATTGGCTGCCATTTTGGCATTGGTGGTGTTGGAAAGATGAGGACAAAAGCAAAGGGAGGTGGTGATGGTGTGGGGCAGGTGAAAAGATGAGTGAGGATGGGTAAGAAATGAGAGCATTTTAACTGGAAGAACCTAGAAATCTCTGCCTCCTGAAGACCAATGACATTGCTGATGATCCTCAATGATTGCAATGAAGACTGATTTCTTGCCCTGACGGAAATGGTGCTAAGCAGAATGATGGCGGGATCCACCAATGAAAAGCGTTCCCCACTGCATGATTGTATGTCTCTCCTGTGCCTGCCACCAAACTTTAATTTTACATAATAATCATGTGGAAACCAGTAAAAAGGGAGGAACACAAGTGCCACCAACCTGTGGTTCCGCTGTTGGAAAAGCCACGAGTTGGATAAAATCTCACCCAGCGTATGTGTGTATTTGTGTGGTTCATTTGAGAGAGAGTGTGTGTGTGTGTGTGTGTGTGTGTGTGTGTGTGTGTGTGTGTGTGTGTGTGTGTGTGTGTGTGTGTGTGTGTGTGTGTGTGTGTGTGTGTGTGTGTGATGTGTGAACAGTACGTTTACGTGTGAAATGCTTCTGCATGTGGTATGCATGTGGTTTGTGTGAGCGTGTGTGTGTGGGGTGAGTGGATGTGTGTGTAGGTCTGTGTGTGTAATGTCTGGTGAGTGTGTGTTTGCTGTGGTATTTATGTGTGTGGTGTCTGTGTGGTGTGGTTGTGTATATAGTGAGTGTGTTTGGGTGATGTGAATGTATGTGCTGTGCTTGTGTACATGCTGAGTATGTGTTTGTGTGTGAGGTGAGTTTCTGCCTGGTGTGTTTGCGTGTGTCGTGTTTGTGGGTCATGATTGTGTATGTGTGGAGAGTTGAAGCGATTTATGACTTTAACCCCTTATAGGGACTAAACCAAATCAGGAGTACATCCCTATGAATCTCCTTTAATTAAGTTCAAACCAGACAAATTCTTATAGACATTTATTTGGGTCCAAAGAATTGAACTAATTTTCCCTCAAAGAAAGAAAACTCGGAGAATATTACCATCTTTCGGATAGCCTAATGGCTAAGTCATAAATATCCCAGATATTATAAGGGTCTGGGAAACTCTCTTCAATTCGTATCTCTCCACTTAAAGAGACACAGAGAGGGGGTTCTTGTAGTTGTATACAGAATATTACATGCGACGATTTACTAACTTTTCTATATTTATTAAAGAATTGAACATGCAATGCGTTTTTAAGTGGATATGTATATCACAATATCAAATATTACTAAGAGATGTAACACATAATCTTATTTTTAAAATAGAATCCAAAAGTTTAACCTTGTTAATGTTACAGCAAAATATCCTAGAATATCCATCAAAATTTAAAGTAAACTTTTATCTTAAATTTGCTGAGTAAGCCATAGGGTGAGAAGTATTGATGAGGAATTCAACATTTCTAATTTTTGCTTCAGAAACCCTTATAATTGTGTTTATTTAACATTCTTGTAAGTACTATTCCATTTATTATTTTATTATATATGATTATGTTTTTTATGGTACCTTGTAACAACCTTTTGAATGATCTGTCTACATTTTACCAACACTATCAATTAAGTTTATTGCTACCTGTTACTGATGTCACACAGGATGTTTCAATGTATGTTTATCCTCCAAGTCTCTGGCAACAGAAATGCTGAAATGGATTTCCCAACTTAAAAGGTGTTTCTGGTCCACATTCTATTGTAACAGGGGCCTTACAAGCCTTGAAATTTCTAACTCTACCTTCTTAAAGGCGAATTTCAGTGAGTCTTGAAAATTGACCATTTATTCAATCTTTAATTCTAAAAGATATAATATATTAGCTATATCTAAATTCTACCTAATTAAACTTATTATATCTATGTTTCACCACAGAGTCTGTGTGTGTTGGTTTGCGTATGTGAGTCTGTGTTTGAGAGAGAATATGCAAATAACAGTACTGTGCAATGGCTCCATCGCAGACCCCTTACCTGTCAAAACAGGCATCAAACAGTGGTGTGTCATTGCACCAACACAATTCTCAATCTGTCTTGCAGCAATGCTGTAGCTTACTACTGACAGGCTCCACCCAGGTGTGGTCATAACTTATCACTGATGGTAAACTCACAACCTCAACCAGCTGAAGGCCAAAACCAAGACAACAACCACTTCTGTAATAGAACGACAGTATGCTGCTTATGCACAAGTTAGTGTTCACTCTGAAGAACTACAACAGATAGTTTTATATTCATCTAAGCCTATGAGAGCATGGGATTTTTCCTGAACACCAGGAAAACCAATGTCCTCTAACAACCCAACACCTTGAATTGAGATTCATGGCGAAGTGTTGGAAAATGTCCCTCACTTCCCATAATGGAAGCTATCTGTCACAAAAGCTGACATTGATGAAGAGGTACACCATTGAATTAAATGTGCGAGCTCAACTCACGGTAAATTACATACTCGAGTTTTTGAGAATCGTGATATCGACCCAACACTAACACAAAGCCTATCGGGCAGTGATTCTCCCTAAGGCTCCTCTACAATGCTGACGCTTGGGCAACTAATAGACACCCTATAAAGGCCCAAGAACAACACCATCAATTCTGTCTTAGAAGGATCTCGCAAATCAAGCGGGAGGACAAAAGAACAAACACGACTGTCCTCCAAGACACAGATATGCCAAGTATAGAGGCCATGATAATCGTACATCAGCTGAGATGATCAGGACATGTCATCAGAATGTCTGACTCAAGACTGGCCAAACAGGTGCTCTACTCAGAGCTACACCAGGGAACCCGTTCACATGGGGGTCAAAGGAAACATTTCAAAAACAATCTCAAAGCCTCCATGAAGATCTGCTCTATTAACATCAACACATGGGAAGCAGATACCCAGTCACTACCAAAATGGCAATTCATCATCAAAAATGGTGTCAAGACCTTCCAATCAACATGAGCAGATGTTGAGAGAGAACAGTGAGAGAACCGGAACAAGAGGGCATCTGCTCGAGCCAACAATCCGCCAACACCCAAAGTCCTCACTGTGGGAGAGCCTGCAAGGCTGATAGGGTCATAAAGCATCTATGAATCCAAAGCCAACACTGACATCTCACTTCCACCCAGCCATCTGCAAGAAAGAATAATCCTCGACGCGAGGGACTGCCGATGATGATGAGAGAGTGTGCATAGTGAGTGCGTGTGTGTGGTGAGTGAGTGTGTGTGTGCACTGAGTGTGTGTGATGAATGTATGAGTGTGTTTGTGTTTGTATTCGTGTGTGTGTGTGTGTGTGTGTGTGTGTGACAGTGTGTGTTTGAGAGAGTGTGTTTGGTGAATCTGTGGGCTGGATTTAATGGGCCCCCTGGAAACAGCTAGGAGGCAGGGAGCCCCATAGAATTGTGACAGGAAGGGGGCGGGGAGCAGAGGGTCTGTCAAGGAAAGCCCAAAGATGTTTTATCAGTACATTAAGAGCAAGAGGATAACTAAAGAAAGGGTAGGGCCTATCAGAGATGTACAAGGGAATTTATACATGGATGCAGAAGATGTGGGCAGGGTTCTTAATGAGTTTTTTGTCTCTGTCTTCAAAAAGGAGAGGGTTGATGTAGACATTGTAGTTAAAGAGGAGGAGTGTGAAATATTAGATACGATAAGCATAATGAGAAAGGAAGTACTAGAGGGTCTGAAATCCTTGAAAGTGGATAAATCGCCAGGGCCGGATGGACTGCATCCCAGGTTGTTAAAGGAAGCCAGGGAGGAAATAACGGATGCGCTGAGGATCATCTTCAAATCCCCACTAGATACAGGAGAGGTACCAGACAATTGGAGGTCTGTGAACGTTGTACCATTGTTTAAAAAGGGTGCGAAGGATAGGCCAAATAATTATAGGCCGGTCAGTCTGACCTCTTTGGTGGGCAAATTGTTAGAATCAATTCTGAGGGACAAGATAAACTGCCACTTAGAAAAGCACAGATTAATCAGGGATAGTCAGCATGGATTTGTTAGGGGAAAGTCATGTCTTGCTAACTTAATTAAGTTTTTTAAGGAAGTAATAAGGAGGATTGATGAGGGTAGTGCAGAGGATGTGGGCTACATGGACTTTAGTAAGGCATTTGACAAGGTCCTGCATGGCAGACTGGTCAGTAAAATGAAAGCCCATGGGATACAGGGGAATGTGGCAGGTTGGATCCATAATTGGCCCAGGGCCAGGAAACAAAATGTAGTAGTCGACGGATGTTTTTGTGAATGGAAAGCTGTTTCCAGTAGCATTCCAGAGCTCAGTATTGGGTCCCTTGCTGGTTTGTGGTATATATTAATGATTTGGATTTAAGCGTGGGAGGCATGATTGGGAAATTTGCTGATGACACAAAAATTGGCCGTGTAGTTGATAGTGAAGAGGATAGCCGTAGGCTCCAGAAAGATATCAATGGTTTGGTTGAGTGGGTGGAAAAGTGGCAAATGGAATTCATTCCAGAAAAGTGTGAGGTAATGCATTTGGGGAGGACAAATAAAGTGAGGGAATACACAATAAACGGGAGGATATTAGTTTAGTTTAGTTTAGTTTAGAGATACAGCACTGAAACAGGCCCTTCGGCCCACCGAGTCTGTGCCGACCATCAACCACCCATTTATACTAATCCTACACTAATCCCATATTCCTACCACATCCCCACCTGTCCCTATATATTTCCCTACCACCTACCAACACTAGGGGCAATTTATAATGGCCAATTTACCTACCAACCTGTAAGTCTTTTGGCTGTGGGAGGAAACCGGAGCACCCAGAGAAAACCCATGCAGATACAGGGAGAACTTGCAAACTCCACACAGGCAGTACCCAGAATTGAACCCGGGTTACTGGAGCTGTGAGGCTGCGGTGCTAACCACTGCGCCACTGTGCCGCCCCTATTGAGAGAGATAGAAGAAGTGAGAGACCTTGGAGTGCATTTCCACAGGTCCCTGAGATGGCAGGAAAGGTAGATAGAGTGGTGAAGAAGGCGGATGGAATGCTTCCCTTATTGGCCAAGGTATAGAATACAAAAGCAGGGATGTAATGCTGGAACTGTATAAAACGCTGGCTAAACCACAGTTGGAGTATTGCGTACAGTTCTGGTCACCACATTACAGAAGGGACATAGTTGCTCTGGAGAGAGTACAGAGGAGATTTACAAGAATGTTGCCAGGGCTTGAAATTGGTATGAGGAAAGATTGGATTGGCTAGGGTTGTTTTCCTTAGAACAGAGGAGGCTGAGGGGTGACTTAATTGAGGTGTACAAAATTATGAGTGGCCGAGATAGAGGAGACAGGAAGGACCTGTTTCCCCTAATGGAGAGGCCAATTACCAGGGGGCACAGATTTAAGGTGATTGGTAGAAGGATTAGAGGGGACATGAGGAGAAACCTTTTCACACAGAGGGTGGTGGGTATCTGGAATTCATCGCCAGGAATGGTGGTGGAGGCAGAAACCCTCAGTTCTTTTAAAAGGTACCTGGACATGCACCTGAAGTGCTGTAACCGGCAAGGCTATTGACCAGGTGCTGGAAAGTGGAATTTTCCCAGACAGGAAAGTGAAGGCATGCGAGTGCCGGCCACCGTTCAAAGGTTCGCGGCCCGAACGTAAGACTGCAGCTGCCCACACTGGAGTCTTAGAATGCCATGTGGCCCAAGAATCCTCCTCTGGGGAGGAAGAGAAACCAATGCCCTAGAGGGTGCACTGTCACCTGCCTCTTCTTCCGCCTCCGCCAACACAAACCACACAGTCCGCTGGGGGTTTAAGATTAGAATCTGGATCACAAGCTGGTGTGCATGACACAAATATGTCCCAGCAGCTGAGGGAGCATGTGCCAGCTGGGTCCCCTGACAATCAGAGGACTGCTGGGGACCAGGCCCCTGTTCAGCCCCACATTCATGATGATCCTCTGTTTGTTGCTACGAGAAATCTGCTGGATGTGCAGCAAAGACATGTGGAAAATGTCAGAGGTGCCTCAGGTCATGCGTGACTTTGTGTGTGCCATGGAGGAGTCCATGCAAGCTATGACATCTGCAATGTCCCAGACGTATTAGCGTAAGGCTTCCTCAGTCAAGAGTCCTCCCCACAACGTTGATCCCTTACCTCCAGCAGGCGAGCACATGGGGAATACTAAAGCGCCAGTGCTTCATATCCCCAGTAGGATGGAGCCATCAAGGCCCCGTTCCTCTGGAGAACGCCCGGCCACGGTCATCCACAGCAACTGGGCAGTGCACTGAGCAGACTGCCTCCACCTCAGCTACTAATGTCGGGGTAGCACCTAGACATAGTGGCAGGAAAAGAAAATTGAAACAGTTTTGAGTACGAAGGTGGCACAGGTTCTGTACAAATTGTCACGATTGCAAAGACGTATTAAAACATTTTTATTTCATGCAAAATTTGATCCACTCTCAGTAATGTTTTGTTTGATTGCAGATGTATGAGAAGAAGTTTTTTGGTGACCTATGACAGGAATGCAATGATGTGTCTACATCTCATTGGAATTTGAGCCTTCACTCTTCAATGATGGCTGTTTTCCAATTGATGATTGATAACTTTTTCCAATCCTGTCATGCCTTACTTTTGTTTTCTATGGTAATAACTTAATGCTGCTTGCGGTGGTGTGTAGTCACATTCATCATAGCCCATAGATGATTTTAAATGCCAATCACATGAAAGTGCAGCAACGCTTTGTTCATATTTCAGAGATGAATAAGACCTCATGCAAAAGGGAATGTCTCCATGGCCCTCGTATCGATGACGGCATCGTTATCATTGTTGTCCTCCTCACAGTGTTCATAGTCTCATCTGAGGAGGACTGCTCTTCCTCCTCTTCCTCCTCTTCCTCCGCCTGTAGAATGTTGCAGCATCTAATTGCAAGATTGTACAAGGCACAGCAGACGATGATTATTCATGACACCCTCTGTGGTGGGTACTGAAGAGCCCCTCCAGATCCAAGGCAACAAAATCGCATTTTCAGCATGCCAATGGTGTGTTCAATGATGGCTCTGGTGGATACATGAGCAGCATTGTACCTCTGTTCAGTAGCGCTTTGGAGATGCCGTACTGGTGTCATCAACCATGTACAAAGTGGGTAACCCTTGTCACCCAGGATTCATCCGTCCACTTTGGCTGGTTCGTCAAAAACTGCTGGCAGCTGGGAATTCCTAAAATGTATCGGTTGTGACAGCTCCCTGGGAAATGTGCACAAACATGCATGATTCTTCTCCTGTGGTCACAAACCAGTTGTACATTCAAAGATTGGAAACCTTTGCAATTAACCAAGACAGCAGGCTGGTCCCACAGAGCTCTAATGGCCATATGAATACAGTTGATCAACCCTTGCACCTTAGGGAAGCCAGCAATGGGACTGAAGGCCGCAGACCTTGCTGCCTGGCTGTCCTCATCTACAGGTAAGTAGATGAAATCATTGGCACGTCAAGAAAGGGCATTGGTCACCTCTTTGATGTACCTGTGGGTCGCAAACTATGAGATGCCACATATGTCACCCCTGGAAGGAACTGCTGCAGAATAAATTGACTGCAGCAGTCACCTTGAGGGCAACTGGCATGGGATTCCCACCATAGCCGAGCAGCTGCAGGTCATGCTGCTGCTGTGCCTAATACGCACTTACTCTTAAAGAATCCGCGGAATCTGATTGGTGAAAGGTATATCAATATTGTATTCACACACTAAATCATCAAGTACAAGCTCTCACTATTTGTACAGTATCGAAACTCATCAAAGTACAAGCTCTCACTACTTGTACAGTATCGAAACTCATCAAAGTACAAGCTCTCACTACTTGTACAGTATACTACCCGTCAAGACACGAGGTGATCAGTCTCGGACTTGCGGCTCTCTTTTCTTGGCTCGGGGTACCTTCTCAAGTGTTCTTCCCCGGGTATCTCGTACCTTCCTCAGTTTCAGTCAGGGCTTAAATCTTGTTTCCAAGACCCTCCCCTCTTATTAACTCATAGGGGTCTGGTATAATGAAATAATGATAATTCCTTATTTGGCTCAGTGAGAACCTGTTCAAAACTTCACAGTTTCCCATTGTCTATTATGAGTTTAATCAAATCTGGTGTCCATGTCGACTCCCTTTATCTGCTATGTGCAAGGACTGTGTCTGGGATCCTCCGCAATATATTTTCTATAGTATCTACAATTCCTCGGCCATCTGTGTGCTGTGGCTCCTTTATACCCATCCTCCCTATGCTTTAACACACTGTTCATTGTTGTGTGACTAGCCCCTTTGTTTTAACTAAGTTCTTATGTGTTTTTGCTATATGTGTTTTTACTATATGTGTTTTTAGTGGGTCTACACTGCCGTTTCCTACAAATTTCTGTGACCATTTCACATGACACCCTAAGGTGTGACTGGCATTGCCTCTCTGATATTTGACGGTAATTTATCCTTGTTCTGAGGATGTGATGAAGTCCCAGAACCCGTCTTCCATAAGGCCATTCCTGCATGTTATCATTTGGAGCATCCTCACCACCCTGAACTGCCTGTTGCTGGCGTTCAGCATCATGAATTGAGGGAAAAGAGCCCTCCTTAGTCTCTCTCTCTCTGTCCTTCCCGTGGTACTAGACAAATTGGGTGTTTGAGACTCATGTCGCTGTGGCTTTTCTGAACATTAAATAAGCAAAGCGTCAGCCCTCTGTTGCTAGTGAGCTGAAACATCGAGGCAATGATCAGCTCCCTTATATCTGCCTTCAAATTGCAGCCAGGTAGAAAACACACCCACTGTCATTTGCCTCCTCCCACTCTCCTTGCAATCCTTGAGTGTCCACGTAATTTCAATTATCTTTGGAGAAAACGGTGCACGTGGAATTCAGGGCAAGTTTTCCCACCTTCCAACCTCCTCCTTCCACCTTCCAGCTTGAACTCTTCACCCTGACCCATCCAATTTTACCGTCACCCTTCCCTCCGTTACCATTGAGCCTCCTCCCATTACTATGCATAGTGTAATCACCAATGTATTCATGCCATCCCTCCCCCCGTTCCTACTCCTGTTACTATTGACATGCCGATTCTTACCTTTGACCTTCCTCACATCGAACTGGCCATTGTTGCCAAGTCCCATTCCCCTCTGTTTGAAGCTGTTGAATATCCATTCATTAGTCTTGCCTTCCCCCCTCCAGAATCCATTTTCCCCATTGACTGTGATCATTCCCTCTGCTAGCCTCAATTTGCCCCACAGCTCCCCGACATCAACAACATTCATCCCTCCCTTTAGACCCTTGCCAAATATCTTCACACAGTACTGATCTAATAAACCCACCACCCCCGCAGCCGATAAAATGCAGCTTCACCATCAACAACAACATTAAACCTGGACTCTCCATTCCACCCTCCAATGCTCTTCAATGCACTTGATCGCTCCACCCTTCCCTCCCCGACTATCCTCCCCAGCTCTTCATCCCTTCATCGCTATTCCCTGAGATGATTCACCCTTGCTGGTGCTGAGCCCAGAG
Organism: Heterodontus francisci; assembly: GCF_036365525.1. Taxonomy (NCBI): domain Eukaryota; kingdom Metazoa; phylum Chordata; class Chondrichthyes; order Heterodontiformes; family Heterodontidae; genus Heterodontus; species Heterodontus francisci. The sequence goes on from NC_090381.1 coordinate 20,042,038, forward strand.
GCAAGCATCCATTCCAAGGCTGGGGTTAGTTTAGCGGCTGAGTTAAAGAGAGAAGAGCACAGTGCTGAGACTCAACTGCACAAATCTGACTGTTGCACGCCACATTGAAACATTCGTGACCCAGGTGGCACAGGAATATTGCTCTCCGTTCACTTTATCTGACAGGTAGGACTAAATCGTAACTATGTGTAGGGTAATGAGTATCCCTCGCTGGGGAGCCCCGAAGACCACAAACCCGCCACCAACTTAATTCCTCTAAAATGTCCCGGCAAAAAACACCTCCTGCCAATTATATCACCCCACACACCACACACCACCATATCCGCTGCAGCATAAATTCCCCCCAAAGAGTCTGCAATGAGATATGGATAGGTTAAGTGAGTGGGCAAAAATTTGGCAGATGGAGTTTTATGTGGGAAAATGTGAGGATGTCCACTTTGTCAGGAAGGACAGAAAAACAGAATATTATTTAAGTGGAGGGAGACTGCAGAATGCTGCAGGACGGAGGGATTTGGGTATTCTCGTATATGAATCACAAAAGGTTAGCATGCAGGTACAGCAAGTAATTAGGAAAGCAAATGAAATGTTGCACGGAGAATGGAGTATAGAAGTAGGGATGTCTTGCTACAACTGTACAGGACATTGGTGAGACTGCACCTAGAGTACTGTGTACAGTTTTGGTCACCTTACTTAAGGAGGGATATAATTGCATTGGAAGCAGTTCAGAGAAGGTTCACTAGGCTGATTCCTGTAATGAGGGGTTTGTCTTATAAGGAAAGGTTGAGCAGGTTGGCCTATACTCATTGGAGTTTAGAAGATTGAGAGGTGATCTTATTGAAACATCAGATTCTGAGGGGGGTTTGACAGGGTAGATGCTGAGAGGATGTTTCCCCTTCGTGGGGGAATCTAGAACTAGGAGGTACAGTTTAAAAATAAGAGATCTTCCATTCAAGACAGAGATGAGGAGGAATTTCTTCTCTCAGAGAGTTGTTAATCTTTGGAATTCTCTTCCCCAGAGAGCAGTGGAGGCTGGGACATTGAATATATTCAAGGCTGAGTTAGACAGAGATTTGATCCACAAGGGAGTCAAGGGTTATGGCGGGGGGGGGGGGGGGGGGGGGGTGGGGGGGGGCAGGCAGGAAAGTGGAGTTAAGACCACAATCAGATCATGAATGATCTTACTGAATGGCAGAGCAGGCTCAAGGGGGTGAATGGCCTACTCCTGCTCCTATTTCTTATGATCTTATGTGTGACTGTGTGGTATGTTTGTATGGGGTAAATGTGTGAGTGTGTGTTTATGTGTGTGGTGAGTATGTGTGTGTGGAAAGTGTGTGTTTGTGTTTCATGTGAGTTTGTGCATAGTGTGTTTGTGTGTGTCATGAGAGTGTGTATGTGTGTGCATGCACATGGTGAGTGTTTTTGAGTGTGTAGTGTATTTGTGTATGTGATCACTATGCTTGTGTGTGAGTGCATTTGTGCATGGTATGTTTGTGTGTGAATGTGTGTGTGGGTGTGTAGTGAATGTGTGTGGTGGGTGTGTGGTGCATTTGTGTGTGGTAAGTGTGTGTGATTGTATGTGAAGAGAATATGTATGTGGTGAGGGTATGTTTGTGTGTGCTGTGTTTGTTTATATGGTAAGTGTGCATGTTTGAGTGTGAGGACAGTTTGTGTGTGGTGCGCTTGTATGTGAGGTGAATTTATGTGTGGTGTGTTTATGTGTATGGACAGTGTGTGAGTGAGTGTGTATGTGGAGAGTGTCTGTGCGAGTGCGTGTGTGGACTCTGTGTGTGTGTGTGTGTGTGTGTGTGTGTGTGTGTGTGCGTGTGCACGCGTGAGTTGTATTTGTGTGTGGTGTGTGTGGATAGTGGGTATGTTTGGTCAGTGGGTGTGTGCGTGGATGTGTTAACTGTGTGTGGTGTGTGTGGTGAGTTTGTGTGTTAGAATGAGTGTGAGTGTGTGTGGTGAGTGTGGGTGTGGTAAGTATGTGTGCGCAGTGTGAGTTTCTATGTGACAGTGAGCATGTGGGTGGTGAGTGTGGTGTTTGTGCTGTGTATATGATGACTGTGTATTTGTGTGTGTCTGTCTGAAGTGTGTGTGTCTGGAAAGTATGCATGTGAGTGTGTGTGTGAGCATGTGTGTGTGTTTGACAGAGTGTGTATGTGATGTGTTGTGCATGGTCTGTGTGTGAGGTAACTTTGTGCATAGTGTGTGTTTGTATGTTGTGAGTGTGTGTGAGTGGGAAAGTCTGTTTGTGTGTGAGATGAGAGTGTGTATTTGTATGTGAGAGTGTGTGTTTGAGATAGAGTGTGTGGTGAGTCTGTGTGCATGTGTGAGTGTGAGTGATAAGTGTGTGAGTGTATTTGTGGTGAATGTATTTGTTGAGTGTGCGGAAGTGTGTGTGGTGAGTGTGAGAGTGAGTGTGTGCTGAGTGTGTGTGTGTGATGAATGTGTATGTGAGAGTGTGTGTTTGAGAGAGTGCGTGAGGTAAGTCTGTGTTTGCATGTGTGTGTGCTGAGTGTGTGTAAGTGGTGAGTGTGTGTATGTGAGAGTGTGTTTGAGAGAGTGTGTGTTGAGAGTCCATGTATCGTGTGTGTGTGTGTGTGCCTGTGTGGTGTGTTTATGTATGTGGTGAGTGCATGTGGAGAGTGTTTTTGTGATGAGTGTGTGTGTGTGTGTGTGTGTGTGTGTGTGTGTGCCTGTGTGGTGTGTTTATGTATGTGGTGAGTGCATGTGGAGAGTGTTTTTGTGATGAGTGTGTGTGTGTGTGTGTGTGTGTGTGTGTGTGTGTGTGTGTGTGTGTGTGTGTGTGTGTGTGTGTGTGGTTTGTTTGTGTGGGGTAAGTGTGTGAGTGAGTGTTTGTCTGCGTAGTGTGTGTATGTGGAGAGTGTGTGTGTTTGTGTATGTGGAGAGCGTGTTTGTGTTTGATGTGAGTTTCTGCATGATGTGTTGGTGTGTGTGGTATGTGTGTGGAGAGTGTGTGGTGACTGTCTGGTGCATCTGTGAGTGGTGTGTGCATGATGTGAGTGTGTGTTTGTGTGTGAGGTGAGTTTGTATGTGGGAAGCACTACTAGACCTGGTTCTTGGGAACAAGGTGGGCCAAGTGGATCAAAAGTATCAGTAGGAGAACATTTAGGGGACAGTGATCATTGTATCATAAGGTTTAGGTTGTCTATGAAAAGGACAAAGAACAATCCAGGGTAAGACTAATTAATTGGGGGGAAAGCCAACTTCAATGGAGTAAGAATTGAGCTGTGCCAAATAAATTGGATTCAAAAGCTGGCTGGAAAAGCAGTGCCTGAACAATGGGCTACCTTCAAAGAAGAGATAGTTCGGGCACAGTCAAGGTATTTATTTTTTTCTAATTGTATTTATTTATAGATACAGCACTGAAACAGGCCCTTCAGCCCACCGAGTCTGTGCTGACCAACAACCACCCATTTATACTAATCCTACATTAATCCATATTCCCTACCACATCCCCACCATTCTCCTACTCCTACGTACACTAGGGGCAATTTACAATGGCCGATTTACCTATTAACCTGCAGGTCTTTGGCTGTGGGAGGAAACCAGAACATCCAGCGGAAACCCACGTGGTCACAGGGAAAACTTGCAAACTCCACACAGGCAGTACCCAGAACTAAACCCGGGTTGCTGGAACTGTGAGGCTGCGGTGCTAACCACTGCGCCACTGTGCCGCCCCATGAAGGAGAAAGGTAGGGCAAATAAATCCAGAGCTCCCTGGATGACAAGAGAGATCAAGATTAAGATAAAGAAGGAAGTGCTTATGACAGATGTCAGGTGAATATTACAACTGAGAACCAGGCTGAATATAGAAGGTTCAGAGGGGAAGTGAAAAAGCAAATAAGAGAAGCAAAGAAAGAGTATGAAAAGATATTGGCAGCTAATATAAAAGGGAATCCCAAAGTCTTCCATAAGCACATTAACAGTAAAAGGGTGTGAAAGAAGGAGAGGGGCTGATTAGGGACCAGAAAGGGGATTTATGCCTGGAGGCAGAAGGCATTGCTGTGGTAGTAAATGAATACTTTGCATCTGTCTTTATCAAGGAAGAAGATGCAACTCAAGTCACGGTGAAAGAGGAGCTAATTAATACACTGGAAAGATTTAAAATTGATGAGGAGATGGTATTAGATTGACTGTCTGTACTTACAGTGGATAAGACACCAGGACCAGATGAGATGCATCCAAGGATACTAAGGGAAGTGAGAGTAGAAATAGCAGAGATGCTGGCCATAATTTTCCAGTCTTCCTTAGACTCAGGGGTGGTGCCAGAGGACTGGAGAATTGCAAATGTTACACCATTGTTCAAAAAAGGGTGTAAAGATAAGCCTATAAACTACAGGCCAGTCAGTTTAACTTTGGTGGTGGGGAAACTTCTAGAAACACTAATTTGGGACAAAATTATTAGTCACTTGGACAAATGCAAATTAATTCAGGAAAGCTAGCATAGACTTGTTAAGGAAAAATTGTGTTTAATTAATTTTCTGGAGTTTTTTGAAGAGGTAACAGAGAGAGTTGATGAGGGCAATGCTGTTGATGGACTTTCAAAAGGCATTTGATACAGTGCCACACAACAGACTTGTGAGCAAGTTATAGCTCACAGAATAAAAGCGACAGTAACAACATTGATATGAAATTAGCTGAGTGACAGGAAAAAAAGAGTAGTGGTTAATGGATGTTTTTCGGGCTGGAGGAAGGTTTGCAGTGGAGTTCCCCAGGGGTCAGTATTGGTATCCTTGCTTTTCCTGATATATACCAATGATCTAGATATTGGTGTACAGGGCATAATTTCAAAGTTTGCAGATGATATCAAACTTTTTCACGCAGTGAGTGGTTAGGATCTGGAATGCACTGCCTGAGAGTGTGGTGCAGGCAGGTTCAATCGAGGTATTCAAAAGGGAATTAGATAGTTATCTGAAAAGGAAGAATGTGCAGGGTTACGGGGAGAAGGCAGGGGAATGGAACTGAAGGAGTTGCTCTTTCAGAGAGCCAGTGTAGACAAGATAGGCCAAATGGCCACCTTGTGTGCTATAACAATTCTGTGATTCCGTGAAATACTCAGCAGGTCTGGCAGCATATGTGGAAAGAGAAACAGAGTTAACATGTCAGGTTGATGACCTTTCATCAGAACTGGCAAAGGTTAGAAATGTAATAGGTTTTGAGCAAGTGAAAGGGGGGACGAGGGGGAAAGAAGAATAGAAGGGAAGGTCTGTGATAGGGTGGAGGGCAGGAGAGATTAAATGACAAAGATGTCATGGAATAAAAGGTAAAGGGAGTGGTAATAGTCATAGTAAAAGACAAAGCATTTGTCCAGAGAGAGTGTTGATGCCAGAATAACAAACAGCTCTGTCCGAAAGCAAAAACCTGAAAAACAAGTTTAACATAGACACATGGTAAAAAAAATCAAAATGAGGGTCATGATCTGAAATTGTTGAACTCATTGTTGAGTCCAGAGGGCTGTAGAGTGCATAATTGGTAAATGAAGTGTTGTCCTCGAGTTTGCATTGAGTGAGCTTCACTGGAACACTGCAGCAGGCGAAGGACAGACATGTGGGCCTGAGAGCAGGGTGTGGGGCGAATTGAAATGGCAAGCAACCGGAAGCTTGGGACTATACTTGCAGACTAAGTGGAGGTGTTCCACAAAGCAGTCACCCAATCTACGTTTGGTCTCCCCAATGTAGAGGAGACCGCATAGTGAGCAGTGAATACAATATACTAAATTGAAATAAGTACAAGTAAATTGCTGCTTCACCTGGAAGAAGTGTTTGGGGCCTTGGATAGTGAGGAGAGAGGAGATAAAAGTGCAGCTATTACACCTCCTGTGATTGCAGAGGAAGATGCTGTGGGAAGGGGATGAGGTGTTGGGGGTAATGGAGGAGTGGACCAGGGTGTCACAAAGGGAAGGGTCCCTTTGGAATGCTGACAGGGGAGGGGAGGGGAAAATGTGTTTGGTAGTGGCATCACGCTGGATGCGCCAGAAATGGTGGGAGATGATCCTTTGGATGTGGAGGCTGGTGTGGTGGAAAGTGAGGACAAGGGAAACCCTGTCACGGTTCTGGGAGGGAGGGGAAGGGATGAGGGCAGAAGTGCAGGAAATGGATTGGACACAGTGGAGGGCCCAGGGGGGAATCTTCAGTTGAGGAAAAAGGAAGACATATCAGAGTGTGTGGTGAGTCTGCATTTAAGAGAATGAGGTGAGTCTGTGTTAAAGAGAATGAGGTGAGTCTGTGTTTAAGAGTGTGTGGTGAGTCTGCGTTTAAGAGAATGAGGTGAGTCTGTGTTTAAGAGAATGAGGTGAGTCTGTGTTTAAGAGTGTCTGGTGAGTCTGCGTTTAAGAGAATGAGGTGAGTCTGTGTTTAAGAGAATGAGGTGAGTCTGTGTTTAAGAGTGTGTGGTGAGTCTGCGTTTAAGAGAATGAGGTGAGTCTGTGTTTAAGAGAATGAGGTGAGTCTGTGTTTAAGAGTGTGTGGTGAGTCTGCGTTTAAGAGAATGAGGTGAGTCTGTGTTTAAGAGAATGAGGTGAGTCTGTGTTTAAGAGTGTGTGGTGAGTCTGCATTTAAGAGAATGAGGTGAGTCTGTGTTTAAGAGAATGAGGTGAGTCTGTGTTTAAGAGTGTGTGGTGAGTCTGCGTTTAAGAGAATGAGGTGAGTCTGTGTTTAAGAGAATGAGGTGAGGCTGTGTTTAAGAGTGTGTGGTGAGTCTGTGTTTAAGAGAATGGGTGAGTCTGTTTTTAAGACTGCAGTGAGTCTGTGTTTAAGAGAATGTGGTGAGTCTGTGTTTAAAAGTACGTGGTGAGTCAATGTTTAAGAGAGTGCGGTAAGTCTGTGTTTAAGAGTATGTGATGAGTCTGTGTTTAAGAGTGTGTGTGCTGAGTTTGTGTTTAAGAGTGTGTGATGAGTCTGTGTTTAAGAGTGTGTGATGAGTCTGTGTTTAAGAGAATGTGGTGACTCTGTGTGTAAGAGTGTGTGGTGAGTCTGTGTTTAAGAGTGTGCGTGATGAGACTGTGTTTAAGAGTGTGTGGTGAGTCTGTGTTTAAGAGTGTGTGATGAGTCTGTGTTTAAGTGAGTGTGTGGTGAGTCTGTGTTAAAGAGAGTGTGTGGTGAGTCTGTGTTTACAAGAGTGTGTGGTGAGTCTGTGTTTAAGAGAATGTGGTGAGTCTGTGTTTAAGAGAATGGGTTGAGTCTGTTTTTAAGAATGCAGTGAGTCTGTGTCGAAGAGAATGTGGTGAGTCTGTGCTTAAGAGTGTGTGTGCTGAGTTTGTGTATAAGAGTTTGTGGTGAGTCTGTGTTTAAGAGAGTATGTGATGAGTCTGTGTTTAAGAGTGTGTGGTGAGTCTGTGTTTAAGAGTGTGTGATGAGTCTGTGTTTAAGAGTGTGTGGTGAGTCTGTGGTTAAGAGAATGTGGTAAGTCTGTGTTTAAGAGTGTGTGATGAGTCTGTGTGTAAGAGTGTGTGATGAGTCTGTGTTTAAGTGAGTGTGTGGTGAGTCTGTGTTTAAGACAGTGTGTGGTCAGTCTGTGTTTAAGAGAGTGTGCGATGAGTCTGTGTTTAAGAGTATGTGATGAGTCTGTGTTTAGAGTGAGTGCTGAGTCTGTGTTTAAGAGTGTGTGATGAGTCTGCGTTTAAGAGTGTGTGAGGAGTCTGTGTGTAACAGTTTGTGGTGAGTCTGTGTTTAAGAGGGTGTGTGATGAGTCTGTGTTTAAGAGTGTGTGGTGAGTCTGTGTTTAAGAGTGTGTGATGAGTCTGTGTTTACGAGAGTGTGTGGTGAGTCTGTGTTTAAGAGAATGTGGTGAGTCTGTGTTTAAGAGAATGGGGTGAGTCTGTGTTTAAGAGTATGTGATGAGTCTGTGTTTAAGAGAATGTGGTGAGTCTGTGTTTAAGAGACTGCGTGATGAGTCTGTGTTTAAGAGTGTGTGGTGAGTCTGTGTTTAAGAGAATGTGGTGAGTCCGTGTTTAAGAGTGTGTGGTGAGTCTGTGTTTAAGAGAATGTGGTGAGTCTGTGTTTTAGAGAATGAGGTGAGTCTGTGTTTAAGATAATGTGGTGAGTCTGTGTTTAAGAGTGTGTGGTGAGTCTGTGTTTAAAAGTATGTGGTGAATCTGTGTTTAAGAGTGTGTCGTGAGTCTGTGTTTAAAAGTATGTGGTGAGTCAATGTTTAAGAGAGTGCGGTAAGTCTGTGTTTAAGAGTATGTGATGAGTCTGTGTTTAAGAGTGTGTGTGCTGAGTATGTGTTTAAGAGTGTGTGATGAGTCTGTGTTTCAGAGTGTGTGATGAGTCTGTGTTTAAGAGAATGTGGTGAGTCTGTGTTTAAGAGAGTGCGTGATGAGACTGTGTTTAAGAGTGTGTGGTGAGTCTGTGTTTAAGACTGTGTGATGAGTCTGTGTTGAAGTGAGTGTGTGGTGAGTCTGTGTTAAAGAGAGTGTGTGGTGAGTCTGTGTTTACAAGAGTGTGTGGTGAGTCTGTGTTTAAGAGAATGCAGTGAGTCTGTGTCGAAGAGAATGTGGTGAGTCTGTGTTTAAGATAGTGTGGTGAGTCTGTGTTTAAAAGTATGTGGTGAGTCTGTGTTTAAGAGTATGTGATGAGTCTGTGTTTAAGAGTGTGTGGTGAGTCTGTGTTTAAGAGAGTGTGTGATGAGTCTGTGTTTAAGAGTGTGTGGTGAGTCTGTGTTTAAGAGTGTGTGATGAGTCTGTGTTTAAGAGTGTGTGGTGAGTCTGTGGTTAAGAGAATGTGGTAAGTCTGTGTTTAAGAGTGTGTGGTGAGTCTGTGTTTAAGAGAATGTGGTAAGTCTGTGTTTAAGAGTGTGTGATGAGTCTGTGTTTAAGTGAGTGTGTGGTGAGTCTGTGTTTAAGACAGCGTGTGTTGAGTCTGTGTTTAAGAGAGTGTGTGGTGAGTCTGTGTTTAAGAGAGTGCGTGGTGAGTTCGTGTTTAAGAGTGTGTGTGGTGAGTCTGTGTTTAAGAGAATGTGCTGAGTCTGTGTTTAAGAGAATGGGGTGAGTCTGTTTTTAAGAGTGCAGTGAGTCTGTGTTTAAGAGTGTGTGGTGAGTCTGTGTTTAAGAGAATGTGGTAAGTCTGTGTTTAAGAGTGTGTGGTGAGTCTGTGTTTAAGAGTGTGTGATGAGTCTGCGTTTAACTGAGTGTGTGGTGAATCTGTGTTTAGGAGAGTGTGTGGTGAGTCTGTGTTTAAGTGAGAGTGTGGTGAGTCTGTGTTTAAGAGAATGTGGTGAGTCTGTGTTTAAGAGTGTGTAGTGAGTCTGTGTTTAAGAGAATGAGGTCAGTCTGTGTTTAAGAGTGTGTGGTGAGTCTGTGTTTAAGAGAGTGCACTAAGTCTGTGTTTAAGAGTGTGTGATGAGTCTGTGTTTAAGAGTGTGTGCACTGAGTCTGTGTTTAAGTGAGTGTGTGGTGAGTCTGTGTTAAAGAGAGTGTGTGGTGAGTCTGTGTTTACAAGAGTGTGTGGTGAGTCTGTGTTTAAGAGAATGTGGTGAGTCTGAGTTTAAGAGAATGGGTTGAGTCTGTTTTTAAGAATGCAGTGAGTCTGTGTCGAAGAGAATGTGGAAAGTCTGTGTTTAGGATAGTGTGGTGAGTCTGTGTGTAAGAGTGTGTGGTGAGTCTGTGTTTAAGAGTATGTGATGAGTCTGTGTTTAAGAGTGTGTGGTGTGTCTGTGTTTAAGAGAGTGTGTGATGAGTCTGTGTTTAAGAGTGTGTGGTGAGTCTGTGGTTAAGAGAATGTGGTAAGTCTGTGTTTAAGAGTGTGTGATGAGTCTGTGTGTACGAGTGTGTGATGAGTCTGTGTTTAAGTGAGTGTGTGGTGAGACTGTGTTTAAGACAGTGTGTGGTCAGTCTGTGTTTAAGAGAGTGTGTGATGAGTCTGTGTTTAAGCATGTGTGGTGAGTCTGTGTTTAAGAGTGTGTGCTGAGTCTGTGTTTAAGAGAATGTGTTAAGTCTGTGTTTCAGAGTGTGTGATGAGTCTGTGTTTAAGTGAGTGTGTGGTGAGTCTGTGTTTAAGACAGTGTGTGGTCAGTCTGTGTTTAAGAGAGTGTGTGATGAGTCTGTGTTTAAGAGTGTGTGGTGAGTCTGTGTTTAAGAGTGTGTGATGAGTCTGTGTTTAAGAGTGTGTGGTGAGTCTGTGTTTAAGAGAATGTGGTAATTCTGTGTTTAAGAGTGTGTGATGAGTCTGTGTTTAAGTGAGTGTGTGGTGAGTCTGTGTTTAAGACAGTGTGTGTTGAGTCTGTGTTTAAGAGAGTGTGTGGTGAGTCTGTGTTTAAGAGAGTGCGTGGTGAGTCTGTGTTTAAGAGTGTGTGTGGTGAGTCTGTGTTTAAGAGAATGTGGTGAGTCTGTGTTTAAGAAAATGGGGTGAGTCTGTTTTTAAGAGTGTGTGGTGAGTCTGTGTTTAAGAGTGTGTGATGAGTCTGCGTTTATGTGAGTGTGTGGTGAGTCTGTGTTTAAGAGAATGTGGTGAGTCTGTGTTTAAGAGTGTGTAGTGAGTCTGTGTTTAAGAATGTGTGATGAGTCTGTGTTTAAGAGTGTGTGCACTGAGTCTGTGTTTCAGAGTGTGTGGTGAGTCTGTGTTTAAGAGAATGTGGTGAGTCTGTGTTTAAGAGTGTGTGATGAGTCTGTGTGTAAGAGTGTGTGGTGAGTCTGTGTTTAAGAGTGTGTGATGCATCTGTGTTTAAGAGAATGTGGTGAGTCTGTGTGTAAGAGTGTGTGGTGAGTCTGTGTTTAATAGTGAGTGATGAGGCTGTGGTTAAGAGTGTGTGATGAGACTGTGTTTAAGACAGTGTGTGGTGAGTCTGTGTTTAAGAGTGTGTGATGAGTCTGTGTTTAAGTGAGTGTGTGGTGAGTCTGTGTTTAAGAGAGTGTGTGGTGAGTCTGTGTTTAAGTGAGAGTATGGTGAGTCTGTGTTTAAGAATGTGTGATGAGTCTGTGTTTAAGAGTGTGTGATGAGTCTGTGTTTAAGAGTGTGTTTTGAGCCTGTGTTTAAGTGAGTGTGTGGTGAGTCTGTGTTTAAGAGAGTGTGTGGTGAGTCAGTGTTTAAGAGAGTGTGTGGTGAGTCTGTGTTTAAGAGAATGTGGTGAGTCCATGTTTCAGAGTGTGTGGTGAGTCTGTGTTTAAGTGAGTGTGTGGGGATTCTGTCTTTAAGTGAGTGTGTGGGGAGTCTGTGTTTAACAGAGTGTGTGGTGAGTCTGTGTTTCAGAGTGTGTGGTGAGTCTGTGTTTAAGAGAATGTGGTGAGTCCGTGTTTAAGAGTGTGTGGTGAGTCTGTGTTTAAGTGAGTGTGTGGGGAGTCTGTGTTTAAGAGAATGTGTGGTAAGTCTGTGTTTGAGCGAATGTGGTGAGTCTGTGTTTAAGATAATGTGGTGAGTCCGTGTTTAAGTGTGTGTGATGAGTCTGCGTTTAGGTGAGTGTGTGGGGAGTCTGTGTTTAAGAGAGTGTGTGGTGAGTCTGTGTTTAAGTGAGAGTGTGGTGAATCTGTGTTTAAGAGAGTGTGGTGAGTCTGTGTTTAAGAGAATGTGGTGAATCTGTGTTTAAGAGAGTATGATGAGTCATTGTTTAAGAGAGTGTGGTGAGTCTGTGTTTAAGAGTGTGTGGTGAGTCTGTGTTCAAGAGAGTGTGGTGAGTCTGTGTTTAAAAGAGTGTGGTGAGTCTGTGTTTAAGAGTGTGTGGTGAGTCTGTGTTTAAGAGTGTTTGTGGTGCATCAGTGTTTAAGAGAATGTGGTGAGTCAGTGTTTAAGAGATTGTGGTGAGTCTGTGTTTAAGAGAGTGTGTGTTGAGTCTGTGTTTAAGAGAGTGTGGTGAGTCTGTGTTTAAGAGAGTGTGGTGAGTCTGTGTTTCAGACAGTGTAGTAAGTCATTGTTTAAGAGTATGTGTTGAGTCTGTTTTTAAGAGTGTGTGTGCTGAGTTTGTGTTTAAGAGTGTGTGATGAGTCTGTGTTTAATAGTGTGTGGTGAGTCTGTGTTTAAATGTATGTGGTGAATCTGCGTTTAAGAGTGTGTGATGAGTCTGTGTTTAAGAGTGTGTGGTGAGTCTGTGTTTAAGAGTGTGTGATGAGTCTGCGTTTATGTGAGTGTGTGGTGAGTCTGTGTTTAAGAGAATGTGGTGAGTCTGTGTTTAAGAGTGTGTAGTGAGTCTGTGTTTAAGAATGTGTGATGAGTCTGTGTTTAAGAGTGTGTGCACTGAGTCTGTGTTTCAGAGTGTGTGGTGAGTCTGTGTTTAAGAGAATGTGGTGAGTCTGTGTTTAAGAGTGTGTGATGAGTCTGTGTGTAAGAGTGTGTGGTGAGTCTGTGTTTAATAGTGAGTGATGAGGCTGTGGTTAAGAGTGTGTGATGAGACTGTGTTTAAGACAGTGTGTGGTGAGTCTGTGTTTAAGAGTGTGTGATGAGTCTGTGTTTAAGTGAGTGTGTGGTGAGTCTGTGTTTAAGAGAGTGTGTGGTGAGTCTGTGTTTAAGTGAGAGTATGGTGAGTCTGTGTTTAAGAATGTGTGATGAGTCTGTGTTTAAGAGTGTGTGATGAGTCTGTGTTTAAGAGTGTGTTTTGAGCCTGTGTTTAAGAGAGTGTGTGGTGAGTCAGTGTTTAAGAGAGTGTGTGGTGAGTCTGTGTTTAAGAGAATGTGGTGAGTCCGTGTTTCAGAGTGTGTGGTGAGTCTGTGTTTAAGTGAGTGTGTGGGGATTCTGTCTTTAAGTGAGTGTGTGGGGTGTCTGTGTTTAACAGAGTGTGTGGTGAGTCTGTGTTTCAGAGTGTGTGGTGAGTCTGTGTTTAAGTGAGTGTGTGGGGAGTCTGTGTTTAAGAGAATGTGTGGTAAGTCTGTGTTTGAGCGAATGTGGTGAGTCTGTGTTTAAGAGAATGTGGTGAGTCCGTGTTTAAGTGTGTGTGATGAGTCTGCGTTTAGGTGAGTGTGTGGGGAGTCTGTGTTTAAGAGAGTGTGTGGTGAGTCTGTGTTTAAGTGAGAGTGTGGTGAATCTGTGTTTAAGAGAGTGTGGTGAGTCTGTGTTTAAGAGAATGTGGTGAATCTGTGTTTAAGAGAGTATGATGAGTAATTGTTTAAGAGAGTGTGGTGAGTCTGTGTTTAAGAGTGTGTGGTGAGTCTGTGTTCAAGAGAGTGTGGTGAGTCTGTGTTTAAAAGAGTGTGGTGAGTCTGTGTTTAAGAGTGTGTGGTGAGTCTGTGTTTAAGAGTGTTTGTGGTGCATCAGTGTTTAAGAGAATGTGGTGAGTCAGTGTTTAAGAGATTGTGGTGAGTCTGTGTTTAAGAGAGTGTGTGTTGAGTCTGTGTTTAAGAGAGTGTGGTGAGTCTGTGTTTAAGAGAGTGTGGTGAGTCTGTGTTTCAGACAGTGTAGTAAGTCATTGTTTAAGAGTATGTGTTGAGTCTGTTTTTAAGAGTGTGTGTGCTGAGTTTGTGTTTAAGAGTGTGTGATGAGTCTGTGTTTAATAGTGTGTGGTGAGTCTGTGTTTAAATGTATGTGGTGAATCTGTGTTTAAGAGTGTGTGGTGAGTCTGTGTTTAAGAGTGTGTGATAAGTCTGTGTTTAAGAGTGTGTGCACTGAGTCTGTGTTTAAGAGAGACTGCTGAGTCTGTGTTTAAGAGTGTGGTGAGTCTGTGATTAAGAGAATGTGGTGAGTCTGTGTTTAAGAGAATGTTGTGAGTCTGTGTTTAAGAGAATGTGGTGAGTCTGTGTTTAAGAGAATATGGTGAGTCTGTGTTTAAGAGAGGGTGGTGAGTCTGTGTTTAAGCGAGTGTTGTGAGTCTGTGTTTAAGAGTGTGTGGTTAGTCTGTGTTTCAGAGAGTGTGGTGAGTCTTTGTTTAAGAGTGTGTGGTGAGTCTGTGTTTAAGAGAGTGATGAATCTGTGTTTAAGAGTGTGTGGTGGGTCTATGTTTAAGAGAGTGTGGTGAGTCTGTGTTTAAGAATGTGTGATGAGTCTGTGTTTAAGAGTGTGTGCACTGAGTCTGTGTTTCAGAGTGTGTGGTGAGTCTGTGTTTAAGAGAATGTGGTGAGTCTGTGTTTAAGAGTGTGTGATGAGTCTGTGTGTAAGAGTGTGTGGTGAGTCTGTGTTTAATAGTGAGTGATGAGGCTGTGGTTAAGAGTGTGTGATGAGACTGTGTTTAAGACAGTGTGTGGTGAGTCTGTGTTTAAGAGTGTGTGATGAGTCTGTGTTTAAGTGAGTGTGTGGTGAGTCTGTGTTTAAGAGAGTGTGTGGTGAGTCTGTGTTTAAGTGAGAGTATGGTGAGTCTGTGTTTAAGAATGTGTGATGAGTCTGTGTTTAAGAGTGTGTGATGAGTCTGTGTTTAAGAGTGTGTTTTGAGCCTGTGTTTAAGTGAGTGTGTGGTGAGTCTGTGTTTAAGAGAGTGTGTGGTGAGTCAGTGTTTAAGAGAGTGTGTGGTGAGTCTGTGTTTAAGAGAATGTGGTGAGTCCGTGTTTCAGAGTGTGTGGTGAGTCTGTGTTTAAGTGAGTGTGTGGGGATTCTGTCTTTAAGTGAGTGTGTGGGGTGTCTGTGTTTAACAGAGTGTGTGGTGAGTCTGTGTTTCAGAGTGTGTGGTGAGTCTGTGTTTAAGTGAGTGTGTGGGGAGTCTGTGTTTAAGAGAATGTGTGGTAAGTCTGTGTTTGAGCGAATGTGGTGAGTCTGTGTTTAAGAGAATGTGGTGAGTCCGTGTTTAAGTGTGTGTGATGAGTCTGCGTTTAGGTGAGTGTGTGGGGAGTCTGTGTTTAAGAGAGTGTGTGGTGAGTCTGTGTTTAAGTGAGAGTGTGGTGAATCTGTGTTTAAGAGAGTGTGGTGAGTCTGTGTTTAAGAGAATGTGGTGAATCTGTGTTTAAGAGAGTATGATGAGTAATTGTTTAAGAGAGTGTGGTGAGTCTGTGTTTAAGAGTGTGTGGTGAGTCTGTGTTCAAGAGAGTGTGGTGAGTCTGTGTTTAAAAGAGTGTGGTGAGTCTGTGTTTAAGAGTGTGTGGTGAGTCTGTGTTTAAGAGTGTTTGTGGTGCATCAGTGTTTAAGAGAATGTGGTGAGTCAGTGTTTAAGAGATTGTGGTGAGTCTGTGTTTAAGAGAGTGTGTGTTGAGTCTGTGTTTAAGAGAGTGTGGTGAGTCTGTGTTTAAGAGAGTGTGGTGAGTCTGTGTTTCAGACAGTGTAGTAAGTCATTGTTTAAGAGTATGTGTTGAGTCTGTTTTTAAGAGTGTGTGTGCTGAGTTTGTGTTTAAGAGTGTGTGATGAGTCTGTGTTTAATAGTGTGTGGTGAGTCTGTGTTTAAATGTATGTGGTGAATCTGTGTTTAAGAGTGTGTGGTGAGTCTGTGTTTAAGAGTGTGTGATAAGTCTGTGTTTAAGAGTGTGTGAACTGAGTCTGTGTTTAAGAGAGACTGCTGAGTCTGTGTTTAAGAGTGTGGTGAGTCTGTGATTAAGAGAATGTGGTGAGTCTGTGTTTAAGAGAATGTTGTGAGTCTGTGTTTAAGAGAATGTGGTGAGTCTGTGTTTAAGAGAATATGGTGAGTCTGTGTTTAAGAGAGGGTGGTGAGTCTGTGTTTAAGCGAGTGTTGTGAGTCTGTGTTTAAGAGTGTGTGGTTAGTCTGTGTTTCAGAGAGTGTGGTGAGTTTGTGTTTAAGAGAGTATGGTGAGTCTGTGTTTAAGAGAATGTGGTGAATCTGGGTTTTTGGGAGTGTGTGGTAAGTCTGTGTTTAAGAGAGTGTGGTGAGTATGTGTTTAAGAGAGTGTGGTGAGTTTGTGTTTAAGAGAGTATGGTGAGTCTGTGTTTAAGAGAATGTGGTGAATCTGTGTTTAAGGGAGTGTGGTGAGTCTGTGTTTAAGAGAGTGTGGTGAGTCTGTGTTTCAGACAGTTTGGTGAGTCTGTGTTTTGAGCGTGTGTGGTGTGTCTGTGTTTAAGAGAGTGTGCTGAGTGTGTGTTTAAGAGAGTTTGTGGTGCGTCAGTGTTTAAGAGAATGTGGTGAGTCTGTGTTTAAGAGAGTGTGGTGATTCTGTGTTTAAGAGCGTGTGGTGAGCCTGTGTTTGACAGAATGTGGTGATTCTGTGTTCAAGAGAATGTAGTGAGTCTGTGTTTAAGAGAGAGTGTGGTGAGTCTGTGTTTAAGAGAGTGTGGCGATTCTGTCTTTAAGAGAGTGTGGTGAGTCTGTGTTTCAGACAGTGTGGTGAGTCTGTGTTTTGAGCGTGTGTGGTGTGTCTGTGTTTAAGAGAGTGTGGTGAGTGTGTGTTTAAGAGTGTTTGTGGTGCATCAGTGTTTAAGAGAATGTGGTGAGTCTGTGTTTAAGAGAGAGTGGTGAGTCTGAGTTTAAGAGTGTGTGATGAGTCCGTGTGTAAGAGAATGTGGTGAGTCTGTGTGTAAGAGTGTGTGGTGAGTCTGTGTTTAAGAGTGTGTGATGAGTCTGTGTTTAAGTGAGTGTGTGGTGAGTCTGTGTTTACGAGAGTGTGTGGTGAGTCTGTGTTTAAGAGTGTGTGATGAGTCTGTGTTTAAGAGAGTGTCGTGAGTCTGTGTTTAAGAGAATGAGGTGAGTCTGTGTTTAAGAGTGTGTGGTGAGCCTGTGTTTAAGAGAGTGTGTGGTGAGTCCATGTTTAAGAGAGTTTGGTGAGTCTGTGTTTAAGAGAGTATGGTGAGTCTGTGTTTAAGAGAATGTGGTGAGTCTGTGTTTAAGAGAGTGTAGTGAGTCTGTGTTTAAGAGAGTGTGTGGTGAGTCTGTGTTTAAGAGAGTGTGGTGAGTCTGTGTTTAAGAGAATGTGGTGAGTCTTTGTTTAAGAAAGTGTGGTGAGTCTGTGTTTAAGAGTGTGTGGTGAGTCTGTGTTTAAAATTATGTGGTGAATCTGTGTTTAAGAGTGTATGGTGAGTCTTTGTTTAAGAGTGTGTGATGAGTCTGTGTTTAATAGTGTGTGATGAGTCTGTGTTTAAAAGTATGTGGTGAATCTGTGTTTAAGAGTGTGTGGTGAGTCTGTGTTTAAGAGTGTGTGATGAGTCTGTGTTTAAGAGTGTGTGCACTGAGTCTGTGTTTAAGAGAGACTGCTGAGTCTGTGTTTAAGAGTGTGGTGAGTCTGTGATTAAGAGAATGTGGTGAGTCTGTGTTTAAGAGAATGTTGTGAGTCTGTGTTTAAGAGAATGTGGTCAGTCTGTGTTTAAGAGAATATGGTGAGTCTGTGTTTAAGAGAGGGTGGTGAGTCTGTGTTTAAGTGAGTGTGGTGAGTCTGTGTTTAAGAGTGTGTGGTTAGTCTGTGTTTCAGAGAGTGTGGTGAGTCTTTGTTTAAGAGTGTGTGGTGAGTCTGTGTTTAAGAGAGTGATGAATCTGTGTTTAAGAGTGTGTGGTGGGTCTATGTTTAAGAGAGTGTGGTGAGTCTGTGTTTAAGAGAGTGTGGTGAGTCTGTGTTTAAGAGTGTGTGGTGAGTTTGTGTTTAAGAGAGTATGGTGACTCTGTGTTTAAGAGAATGTGGTGAATCTGTGTTTAGGAGTGTGTGGTAAGACTGTGTTTAAGAGAGTGTGGTGAGTCTGTGTTTAAGAGAGTGTGGTGAGTTTGTGTTTAAGAGAGTATGGTGAGTCTGTGTTTAAGAGAATGTGGTGAATCTGTGTTTAAGGGAGTGTGGTGAGTTGTGTTTAAGAGAGTGTGGTGAGTCTGTGTTTCAGACAGTTTGGTGAGTCTGTGGTTTGAGCGTGTGTGGTGTGTCTGTGTTTAAGAGAGTGTGCTGAGTGTGTGTTTAAGAGAGTTTGTGGTGCGTCAGTGTTTAACAGAATGTGGTGAGTCTGTGTTTAAGAGAGTGTAGTGATTCTGTGTTTAAGAGCGTGTGGTGAGCCTGTGTTTGACAGAATGTGGTGATTCTGTGTTCAAGAGAATGTAGTGAGTCTGTGTTCAAGAGAGAGTGTGGTGAGTCTGTGTTTAAGAGAGTGTGGCGATTCTGTGTTTAAGAGAGTGTGGTGAGTCTGTGTTTCAGACAGTGTGGTGAGTCTGTGTTTTGAGCGTGTGTGGTGTGTCTGTGTTTAAGAGAGTGTGGTGAGTGTGTGTTTAAGAGTGTTTGTGGTGCATCAGTGTTTAAGAGAATGTGGTGAGTCTGTGTTTAAGAGAGAGTGGTGAGTCTGAGTTTAAGAGTGTGTGATGAGTCCGTGTGTAAGAGAATGTGGTGAGTCTGTGTGTAAGAGTGTGTGGTGAGTCTGTGTTTAAGAGTGTGTGATGAGTCTGTGTTTAAGTGAGTGTGTGGTGAGTCTGTGTTTACGAGAGTGTGTGGTGAGTCTGTGTTTAAGAGTGTGTGATGAGTCTGTCTTTAAGAGAGTGTCGTGAGTCTGTGTTTAAGAGAATGAGGTGAGTCTGTGTTTAAGAGTGTGTGGTGAGTCTGTGTTTAAGAGAACGTGGTGAGTCTGTGTTTAAGAGTGTGTGGTGAGTCTAAATTTAAGAGAACGTGATGAGTCTGTGTTTAAGAGTGTGTGGTGAGTCTGTGTTTAAGAGTGTGTGATGAGTCTGTGTTTAAGTGAGTGTGTGGTGAGTCTGTGTTTAAGAATGTGTGTGGTGAGTCTGTGTTTAAGTGAGAGTGTGGTGAGTCTGTGTTTAAGAGAGTGTGTGGTGAGTCTGTGTTTACGAGAGTGTGTGGTGATTCTGTGTTTAAGGGAATGTGGTGAGTTCGTGTTTAAGAGTGTGTGGTGAGTCTGTGTTTAAGAGAATGAGGTGAGTCTGTTTGTCAGAGTGTGTGGTGAGTTTGTGGTTAAGGGAATGTGGTGAGTCTGTTTTTAAGAGTGCAGTGAGTCTGTGTTGAAGAGAATGAGGTGAGTCAGTGTTTAAGAGTGTGTGGTGAGTCTGTGTTTAAAACAGTGTGTGGTGAGTCTGTGTTTAAGTCAGTGTGTGGTGAGTCTGTGTTTAAGAGAGTGCGTGATGAGTCTGTGTTTAAGATTCTGTGGTGAGTCTGTGTTTAAGAGTGTGTGATGAGTCTGTGTTTAAGTGAGTGTGTGGGGAGTCTGTGTTTAAGAGAGTGTGTGGTGAGTCTGTGTTTGAGTGAGAGTGTGGTGAGTGTGTGTTTAAGAGTGTGTGGTGAGTCTGTGTTTAAGAGAATGTGGTGAGTCCATGTTTAAGAGTGTGTGGTGAGTCTGTGTTTAAGAGAATGAGGTGAGTCTGTGCTTTAGAGAATGAGGTGGTGAGTCTGTGTTTAAGAGAATGAGGTGAGTCTGTGTTTTAGAGAATGAGGTGAGTCTGTGTTTAAGATAATGTGGTGAGTCTGTGTTTAAGAGTGTGTGGTGAGTCTGTGTTTAAAAGTATGTGGTGAATCTGTGGTTAAGAATGTGTGGTGACTATGTGTTTAAGAGTGTGTGATGAGTCTGTGTTTAAGAGTGTGTGCACTGAGTCTGTGTTTAAGAGAGACTGGTGAGTCTGTGTTTAC
Source organism: Heterodontus francisci (assembly GCF_036365525.1). Lineage (NCBI taxonomy): Eukaryota > Metazoa > Chordata > Chondrichthyes > Heterodontiformes > Heterodontidae > Heterodontus > Heterodontus francisci. Next base: position 20,061,386 of record NC_090381.1, read on the forward strand.
GAGTGGGTGGTGAATCTGTGTTTCAGAGAATGTGGTGAGTCTGTGTTTAAGAGAGTGTGGTGAGTCTGTGTTTAAGAGAATGTGGTGAGTATGTGTTTAAGAGAATGTGGTGAGTCTGTGTTTAAGAGTGTGTGGTTAGTCTGTGTTTCAGAGAGTGTGGTGAGTCTTTGTTTAAGAGTGTGTGGTGAGTCTGTGTTTAAGAGAGTGATGAATCTGTGTTTAAGAGTGTGTGGTGGGTCTATGTTTAAGAGAGTGTGGTGAGTCTGTGTTTAAGAGAGTGTGGTGAGTCTGTGTTTAAGAGTGTGTGGTGAGTTTGTGTTTAAGAGAGTATGGTGAGTCTGTGTTTAAGAGAATGTGGTGAATCTGTGTTTAGGAGTGTGTGGTAAGTCTGTGTTTAAGAGAGTGTGGTGAGTTTGTGTTTAAGAGAGTATGGTGAGTCTGTGTTTAAGAGAATGTGGTGAATCTGTGTTTAAGGGAGTGTGGTGAGTTGTGTTTAAGAGAGTGTGGTGAGTCTGTGTTTCAGACACTTTGGTGAGTCTGTGTTTTGAGCGTGTGTGGTGTGTCTGTGTTTAAGAGAGTGTGCTGAGTGTCTGTTTAAGAGAGTTTGTGGTGCGTCAGTGTTTAACAGAATGTGGTGAGTCTGTGTTTAAGAGAGTGTGGTGATTCTGTGTTTAAGAGCGTGTGGTGAGCCTGTGTTTGACAGAATGTGGTGATTCTGTGTTCAAGAGAATGTAGTGAGTCTGTGTTTAAGAGAGAGTGTGGTGAGTCTGTGTTTACGAGAGTGTGTGGTGATTCTGTGTTTAAGAGAATGTGGTGAGTTCGTGTTTAAGAGTGTGTGGTGAGTCTGTGTTTAAGAGAATGAGGTGAGTCTGTTTGTCAGAGTGTGTGGTGAGTTTGTGGTTAAGGGAATGTGGTGAGTCTGTTTTTAAGAGTGCAGTGAGTCTGTGTTGAAGAGAATGAGGTGAGTCAGTGTTTAAGAGTGTGTGGTGAGTCTGTGTTTAAGACAGTGTGTGGTGAGTCTGTGTTTAAGTCAGTGTGTGGTGAGTCTGTGTTTAAGAGAGTGCGTGATGAGTCTGTGTTTAAGATTCTGTGGTGAGTCTGTGTTTAAGAGTGTGTGATGAGTCTGTGTTTAAGTGAGTGTGTGGGGAGTCTGTGTTTAAGAGAGTGTGTGATGAGTCTGTGTTTGAGTGAGAGTGTGGTGAGTGTGTGTTTAAGAGAGTGATGAATCTGTGTTTAAGAGTGTGTGGTGGGTCTATGTTTAAGAGAGTGTGGTGAGTCTGTGTTTAAGAGAGTGTGGTGAGTCTGTGTTTAAGAGTGTGTGGTGAGTTTGTGTTTAAGAGAGTATGGTGAGTCTGTGTTTAAGAGAATGTGGTGAATCTGTGTTTAGGAGTGTGTGGTAAGTCTGTGTTTAAGAGAGTGTGGTGAGTTTGTGTTTAAGAGAGTATGGTGAGTCTGTGTTTAAGAGAATGTGGTGAATCTGTGTTTAAGGGAGTGTGGTGAGTTGTGTTTAAGAGAGTGTGGTGAGTCTGTGTTTCAGACACTTTGGTGAGTCTGTGTTTTGAGCGTGTGTGGTGTGTCTGTGTTTAAGAGAGTGTGGTGAGTCTGTGTTTAAGAGAGTGTGGTGATTCTGTGTTTAAGAGCGTGTGGTGAGCCTGTGTTTGACAGAATGTGGTGATTCTGTGTTCAAGAGAATGTAGTGAGTCTGTGTTTAAGAGAGAGTGTGGTGAGTCTGTGTTTACGAGAGTGTGTGGTGATTCTGTGTTTAAGAGAATGTGGTGAGTTCGTGTTTAAGAGTGTGTGGTGAGTCTGTGTTTAAGAGAATGAGGTGAGTCTGTTTGTCAGAGTGTGTGGTGAGTTTGTGGTTAAGGGAATGTGGTGAGTCTGTTTTTAAGAGTGCAGTGAGTCTGTGTTGAAGAGAATGAGGTGAGTCAGTGTTTAAGAGTGTGTGGTGAGTCTGTGTTTAAGACAGTGTGTGGTGAGTCTGTGTTTAAGTCAGTGTGTGGTGAGTCTGTGTTTAAGAGAGTGCGTGATGAGTCTGTGTTTAAGATTCTGTGGTGAGTCTGTGTTTAAGAGTGTGTGATGAGTCTGTGTTTAAGTGAGTGTGTGGGGAGTCTGTGTTTAAGAGAGTGTGTGGTGAGTCTGTGTTTGAGTGAGAGTGTGGTGAGTGTGTGTTTAAGAGTGTGTGGTGAGTCTGTGTTTAAGAGAATGTGGTGAGTCCATGTTTAAGAGTGTGTGGTGAGTCTGTGTTTAAGAGAATGAGGTGAGTCTGTGCTTTAGAGAATGAGGTGGTGAGTCTGTGTTTAAGAGAATGAGGTGAGTCTGTGTTTTAGAGAATGAGGTGAGTCTGTGTTTAAGATAATGTGGTGAGTCTGTGTTTAAGAGTGTGTGGTGAGTCTGTGTTTAAAAGTATGTGGTGAATCTGTGTTTAAGAATGTGTGGTGACTATGTGTTTAAGAGTGTGTGATGAGTCTGTGTTTAAGAGTGTGTGCACTGAGTCTGTGTTTAAGAGAGACTGGTGAGTCTGTGTTTACGAGTGGGTGGTGAATCTGTGTTTCAGAGAATGTGGTGAGTCTGTGTTTAAGAGAGTGTGGTGAGTCTGTGTTTAAGAGAATGTGGTGAGTATGTGTTTAAGAGAATGTGGTGAGTCTGTGTTTAAGAGTGTGTGGTTAGTCTGTGTTTCAGAGAGTGTGGTGAGTCTTTGTTTAAGAGTGTGTGGTGAGTCTGTGTTTAAGAGAGTGATGAATCTGTGTTTAAGAGTGTGTGGTGGGTCTATGTTTAAGAGAGTGTGGTGAGTCTGTGTTTAAGAGAGTGTGGTGAGTCTGTGTTTAAGAGTGTGTGGTGAGTTTGTGTTTAAGAGAGTATGGTGAGTCTGTGTTTAAGAGAATGTGGTGAATCTGTGTTTAGGAGTGTGTGGTAAGTCTGTGTTTAAGAGAGTATGGTGAGTCTGTGTTTAAGAGAATGCGGTGAATCTGTGTTTAAGGGAGTGTGGTGAGTTGTGTTTAAGAGAGTGTGGTGAGTCTGTGTTTCAGACACTTTGGTGAGTCTGTGTTTTGAGCGTGTGTGGTGTGTCTGTGTTTAAGAGAGTGTGCTGAGTGTCTGTTTAAGAGAGTTTGTGGTGCGTCAGTGTTTAACAGAATGTGGTGAGTCTGTGTTTAAGAGAGTGTGGTGATTCTGTGTTCAAGAGCGTGTGGTGAGCCTGTGTTTGACAGAATGTGGTGATTCTGTGTTCAAGAGAATGTAGTGAGTCTGTGTTCAAGAGAGAGTGTGGTGAGTCTGTGTTTAAGAGAGTGTGGCGATTCTGTGTTTAAGAGAGTGTGGTGAGTCTGTGTTTCAGACAGTGTGGTGAGTCTGTGTTTTGAGCGTGTGTGGTGTGTCTGTGTTTAAGAGAGTGTGGTGAGTGTGTGTTTAAGAGTGTTTGTGGTGCATCAGTGTTTAAGAGAATGTGGTGAGTCTGTGTTTAAGAGAGAGTGGTGAGTCTGAGTTTAAGAGTGTGTGATGAGTCCGTGTGTAAGAGAATGTGGTGAGTCTGTGTGTAAGAGTGTGTGGTGAGTCTGTGTTTAAGAGTGTGTGGTGAGTCTGTGTTTAAGAGAATGTGGTGAGTCCATGTTTAAGAGTGTGTTGTGAGTCTGTGTTTAAGAGAATGAGGTGAGTCTGTGCTTTCGAGAATGAGGTGGTGAGTCTGTGTTTAAGAGAATGAGGTGAGTCTGTGTTTTAGAGAATGAGGTGAGTCTGTGTTTAAGATAATGTGGTGAGTCTGTGTTTAAGAGTGTGTGGTGAGTCTGTGTTTAAAAGTATGTGGTGAATCTGTGTTTAAGAATGTGTGGTGACTCTGTGTTTAAGAGTGTGTGATGAGTCTGTGTTTAAGAGTGTGTGCACTGAGTCTGTGTTTAAGAGAGACTGCTGAGTCTGTGTTTAAGAGTGGGTGGTGAATCTGTGTTTCAGAGAATGTGGTGAGTCTGTGTTTAAGAGAGTGTGGTGAGTCTGTGTTTAAGAGAATGTGGTGAGTATGTGTTTAAGAGAATGTGGTGAGTCTGTGTTTAAGTGAGTGTGGTGAGTCTGTGTTTAAGAGAATGTGGTGAGACTGTGTTTTAGAGAGTGTGGTGAGTCTGTGTTTAAGAGAGTGTGGTGAGTCTGTGTTGAAGAGTGTGTGGTGAGTCTGTGTTTAAGAGAGTGATGAATCTGTGTTTAAGAGTGTGTGGTGAGTCTGTGTTTAAGAGAGTGTGGTGAGTCTGTGTTTAAGAGAATGTGGTGTCTGTGTTTAAGAGTGTGTGGTGAGTCTGTGTTTAAGAGAATGTGGTGAGTATGTGTTTAAGAGAATGTGGTGAGTCTGTGTTTAAGTGAGTGTGGTGAGTCTGTGTTTAAGAGAATGTGGTGAGACTGTGTTTTAGAGAGTGTGGTGAGTCTGTGTTTATGACAGTGTGTGGTGAATCTGTGTTTACGAGAGTGTGTCGAGTCTGTGTTTAAGAGAGTGCGTGATCAGTCTATGTTTAAGAGAGTGTGGTGAGTCTGTGTTTAAGAGAGTGTGGTGAGTCTGTGTTTAAGAGAATGTGGTGAGTCTGTGTTTAAGAGAGTTTGTGGTGAGTCTGTGATTAAGAGAATGTGGCGAGTCTGTGTTTAAGAGAATGTGGTGAGTCAGTGTTTCAGAGAGTGTGGTGAGTCTGTGTTTAAGAGAGTGTGGTGCGTCTGTGTTTAAGAGAGTGTAGTAAGTCATTGTTTAAGAGTATGTGATGAGTCTGTCTTTAAGAGTGTGTGTGCCCAGTTTGTGTTTAAGAGTGTGTGATGAGTCTGTGTTTAAGAGTGTGTGGTGAGTCTGTGTTTAAAAGTATGTGGTGAATCTGGGTTTAAGAGTGTGTGGTGAGTCTGTGTTTGAGAGTGTGTGATGAGTCTGTGTTTAAGAGTGTGTGCACTGAGTCTGTGTTTAAGAGAGACTGCTGAGTCTGTGTTTAAGAGTGTGTGGTGAGTCTGTGTTTAAGAGAATGTGGTGAGTCTGTGTTTAAGAGAGTGTGATGAGTCTGTGATTAAGAGAATGTGGTGAGTCTATGTTTAAGAGAGTGTGGTGAGTCTGTGTTTAAGAGAGTATGGTGAGTCTGTGTTTAAGAGAATGTGGTGAGTCAGTGTTTAAGAGATTGTGGTGAGTCTGTGTTTAAGAGCGTGTGTGGTGAGTCTGTGTTTAAGAGAATGTGGTGAGTCTTTGTTTAAGAAAGTGTGGTGAGTCTGTGTTTAAGAGAGTGTGGTGAGTCTGTGTTTAAGAGAGTGTAGTAAGTCATTGTTTAAGAGTATGTGTTGAGTCTGTTTTTAAGAGTGTGTCTGCTGAGTTTGTGTTTAAGAGTGTGTGATGAGTCTGTGTTTTCGTGTGTGGTGAGTCTGTGTTTAAATGTATGTGGTGAATCTGTGTTTAAGAGTGTGTGGTGAGTCTGTGTTTAAGAGTGTGTGCACTGAGTCTGTGTTTAAGAGAGACTGCTGAGTCTGTGTTTAAGAGTGTGTGGTGAGTCTGTGTTTAAGACAGTGTGGTGAGTCTGTGATTAAGAGAATGTGGTGAGTCTGTGTTTAAGAGAATGTGGTGAGTCTGTGTTTAAGAGAATGTGGTGAATCTGTGTTTAAGAGAGTGTGGTGAGTCTGTGTTTAAGTGAGTGTGGTGAGTCTGTGTTAAAGAGTGTGTGGTGAGTCTGTGTTTAAGAGTGTGGTTAGTCTGTGTTTCAGAGAGTGTGGTGAGTCTGTGTTTAAGAGTGTGTGGTGAGTCTGTGTTTAAGAGAGTGATGAATCTGTGTTTAAGAGTGTGTGATGAGTCTGTGTTTAAGTGAGTGTGTGGGGTATCTGTGTTTAAGAGAGTGTGTGGTGAGTCTGTGTTTAAGTGAGAGTGTGGTGAGTGTGTGTTTAAGAGTGTGTGGTGAGTCTGTGTTTAAGAGAATGTGGTGAGTCCATGTTTAAGAGTGTGTGGTGAGTCTGTGTTTAAGAGAATGAGGTGAGTCTGTGCTTTAGAGAATGAGGTGGTGAGTCTGTGTTTAAGAGAATGAGGTGAGTCTGTGTTTTAGAGAATGAGGTGAGTCTGTGTTTAAGATAATGTGGTGAGTCTGTGTTTAAGAGTGTGTGGTGAGTCTGTGTTTAAAAGTATGTGGTGAATCTGTGTTTAAGAATGTGTGGTGACTCTGTGTTTAAGAGTGTGTGATGAGTCTGTGTTTAAGAGTGTGTGCACTGAGTCTGTGTTTAAGAGAGACTGGTGAGTCTGTGTTTAAGAGTGGGTGGTGAATCTGTGTTTCAGAGAATGTGGTGAGTCTGTGTTTAAGAGAGTGTGGTGAGTCTGTGTTTAAGAGAATGTGGTGAGTATGTGTTTAAGAGAATGTGGTGAGACTGTGTTTAAGTGAGTGTGGTGAGTCTGTGTTTAAGAGAATGTGGTGAGACTGTGTTTTAGAGAGTGTGCTAAGTCTGTGTTTCAGAGAGTGTGGTGAGTCTGTGTTTAAGAGTGTGTGGTGAGTCTGCGTTTAAGAGAGTGATGAATCTGTGTTTAAGAGTGTGTGGTGAGTCTGTGTTTAAGAGAGTGTGGTGAGTCTGTGTTTAAGAGAATGTGGTCAGTCTGTGTTTAAGAGTGTGTGGTGAGTCTGTGTTTAAGAGAATGTGGTGAGTCTGTGTTTAAGAGTGTGTGATGAGTCTGTGTTTAAGAGTGTGTGATGAGTCTGTGTTTAAGAGAGTGTGGTGAATCTGTGTGTAAGAGTGTGTTTTGTGTCTGTGTTTAAGTGAGTTTGCAGTGAGTCTGTGTTTATGACAGTGTGTGGTGAATCTGTGTTTACGAGAGTGTGTCGTGAGTCTGTGTTTAAGAGAGTGCGTGATCAGTCTATGTTTAAGAGAGTGTGGTGAGTCTGTGTTTAAGAGAGTGTGGTGAGTCTGTGTTTAAGAGAATGTGGTGAGTCTGTGTTTAAGAGAGTGTGGTGAGTCTGTGTTTAAGAGAATGTGGTGAGTCTTTGTTTAAGAAAGTGTGGTGAGTCTGTGTTTAAGAGAGTGTGGTGCATCTGTGTTTAAGAGAGTTTGTGGTGAGTCTGTGATTAAGAGAATGTAGCGAGTCTGTGTTTAAGAGAATGTGGTGAGTCAGTGTTTAAGAGATTGTGGTGAGTCTGTGTTTAAGAGAGTGTGGTGAGTCTGTGTTTAAGAGAATGTGGTGAGTCTTTGTTTAAGAAAGTGTGGTGAGTCTGTGTTTAAGAGAGTGTGGTGCATCTGTGTTTAAGAGAGTGTAGTAAGTCATTGTTTAAGAGTATGTGATGAGTCTGTCTTTCAGAGTGTGTATGCTCAGTTTGTGTTTAAGAGTGTGTGATGAGTCTGTGTTTTAGAGTGTGTGGTGAGTCTGTGTTTAAAAGTATGTGGTGAATCTGGGTTTAAGAGTGTGTGGTGAGTCTGTGTTTAAGAGAGTGTGATGAGTCTGTGTTTAAGAGTGTGTGCACTGAGTCTGTGTTTAAGAGAGACTGCTGAGTCTGTGTTTAAGAGTGTGTGGTGAGTCTGTGTTTAAGAGAATGTGGTGAGTCTGTGTTTAAGAGAGTGTGATGAGTCTGTGATTAAGAGAATGTGGTGAGTCTATGTTTAAGAGAGTGTGGTGAGTCTGTGTTTAAGAGAGTATGGTGAGTCTGTGTTTAAGAGAATGTGGTGAGTCAGTGTTTAAGAGATTGTGGTGAGTCTGTGTTTAAGAGAGTGTGTGTTGAGTCTGTGTTTAAGAGAGTGTGGTGAGTCTGTGTTTAAGTGAGTGTGGTGAGTCTGTGTTAAAGAGTGTGTGGTGAGTCTGTGTTTAAGAGAGTGATGAATCTGTGTTTAAGAGAGTGTGTGGTGAGTCTGTGTTTAAGTGAGAGTGTGGTGAGTGTGTGTTTAAGAGTGTGTGGTGAGTCTGTGTTTAAGAGAATGAGGTGAGTCTGTGCTTTAGAGAATGAGGTGGTGAGTCTGTGTTTAAGAGAATGAGGTGAGTCTGTGTTTTAGAGAATGAGGTGAGTCTGTGTTTAAGATAATGTGGTGAGTCTGTGTTTAAGAGTGTGTGGTGAGTCTGTGTTTAAAAGTATGTGGTGAATCTGTGTTTAAGAATGTGTGGTGACTCTGTGTTTAAGAGTGTGTGATGTGTCTGTGTTTAAGAGTGTGTGCACTGAGTCTGTGTTTAAGAGAGACTGGTGAGTCTGTGTTTAAGAGTGGGTGGTGAATCTGTGTTTCAGTGAATGTGGTGAGTCTGTGTTTAAGAGAGTGTGGTGAGTCTGTGTTTAAGAGAATGTGGTGAGTATGTGTTTAAGAGAATGTGGTGAGTCTGTGTTTAAGTGAGTGTGGTGAGTCTGTGTTTAAGAGAATGTGGTGAGACTGTGTTTTAGAGAGTGTGGTGAGTCTGTGTTTAAGAGAGTGTGGTGAGTCTGTGTTTAAGAGTGTGTGGTGAGTCTGTGTTTAAGAGAGTGATGAATCTGTGTTTAAGAGTGTGTGGTGAGTCTGTGTTTAAGAGAGTGTGGTGAGTCTGTGTTTAAGAGAATGTGGTGAGTCTGTGTTTAAGAGTGTGTGGTGAGTCTGTGTTTAAGAGTGTGTGATGAGTCTGTGTTTAAGAGTGTGTGATGAGTCTGTGTTTAAGAGAATGTGGTGAATCTGTGTGTAAGAGTGTGTTTTGTGTCTGTGTTTAAGTGAGTTTGCGGTGAGTCTGTGTTTATGACAGTGTGTGGTGAATCTGTGTTTACGAGAGTGTGTCGTGAGTCTGTGTTTAAGAGAGTGCGTGATCAGTCTATGTTTAAGAGAGTGTGGTGAGTCTGTGTTTAAGAGAATGTGGTGAGTCTGTGTTTAAGATAGTTTGTGGTGAGTCTGTGATTAAGAGAATGTGGCGAGTCTGTGTTTAAGAGAATGTGGTGAGTCAGTGTTTCAGAGAGTGTGGTGAGTCTGTGTTTAAGAGAGTGTGGTGAGTCTGTGTTTAAGAGAGTGTGTGGTGAGTCTTTGTTTAAGAGAATGTGGTGAGTCTTTGTTTAAGAAAGTGTAGTAAGTCATTGTTTAAGAGTATGCGATGAGTCTGTCTTTAAGAGTGTGTGTGCCCAGTTTGTGTTTAAGAGTGTGTGATGAGTCTGTGTTTAAGAAAGTGTGGTGAGTCTGTGTTTAAGAGAGTGTGGTGCGTCTGTGTTTAAGAGAGTGTAGTAAGTCATTGTTTAAGAGTATGTGATGAGTCTGTCTTTAAGAGTGTGTGTGCCCAGTTTGTGTTTAAGAGTGTGTGATGAGTCTGTGTTTAAGAGTGTGTGGTGAGTCTGTGTTTAAAAGTATGTGGTGAATCTGGGTTTAAGTGTGTGCACTGAGTCTGTGTTTGAGAGTGTGTGATGAGTCTGTGTTTAAGAGTGTGTGGTGAGTCTGTGTTTAAGAGAATGTGGTGAGTCTGTGTTTAAGAGAGTGTGATGAGTCTGTGATTAAGAGAATGTGGTGAGTCTATGTTTAAGAGAGTGTGGTGAGTCTGTGTTTAAGAGAGTATGGTGAGTCTGTGTTTAAGAGAATGTGGTGAGTCAGTGTTTAAGAGATTGTGGTGAGTCTGTATTTAAGAGAGTGTGTGGTGAGTCTGTGTTTAAGAGAATGTGGTGAGTCTTTGTTTAAGAAAGTGTGGTGAGTCTGTGTTTAAGAGAGTGTGGTGAGTCTGTGTTTAAGAGAGTGTAGTAAGTCATTGTTTAAGAGTATGTGTTGAGTCTGTTTTTAAGAGTGTGTCTGCTGAGTTTGTGTTTAAGAGTGTGTGATGAGTCTGTGTTTTCGTGTGTGGTGAGTCTGTGTTTAAATGTATGTGGTGAATCTGTGTTTAAGAGTGTGTGGTGAGTCTGTGTTTAAGAGTGTGTGCACTGAGTCTGTGTTTAAGAGAGACTGCTGAGTCAGTGTTTAAGAGTGTGTGGTGAGTCTGTGTTTAAGACAGTGTGGTGAGTCTGTGATTAAGAGAATGTGGTGAGTCTGTGTTTAAGAGAATGTGGTGAGTCTGTGTTTAAGAGAATGTGGTGAATCTGTGTTTAAGAGAGTGTGGTGAGTCTGTGTTTAAGTGAGTGTGGTGAGTCTGTGTTAAAGAGTGTGTGGTGAGTCTGTGTTTAAGAGTGTGGTTAGTCTGTGTTTCAGAGAGTGTGGTGAGTCTGTGTTTAAGAGTGTGTGGTGAGTCTGTGTTTAAGAGAGTGATGAATCTGTGTTTAAGAGTGTGTGATGAGTCTGTGTTTAAGTGAGTGTGTGGGGAATCTGTGTTTAAGAGAGTGTGTGGTGAGTCTGTGTTTAAGTGAGAGTGTGGTGAGTGTGTGTTTAAGAGTGTGTGGTGAGTCTGTGTTTAAGAGAATGTGGTGAGTCCATGTTTAAGAGTGTGTGGTGAGTCTGTGTTTAAGAGAATGAGGTGAGTCTGTGCTTTAGAGAATGAGGTGGTGAGTCTGTGTTTAAGAGAATGAGGTGAGTCTGTGTTTAAGAGAATGTGGTGAGACTGTGTTTAAGTGAGTGTGGTGAGTCTGTGTTTAAGAGAATGTGGTGAGTATGTGTTTAAGAGAATGTGGTGAGACTGTGTTTAAGTGAGTGTGGTGAGTCTGTGTTTAAGAGAATGTGGTGAGACTGTGTTTTAGAGAGTGTGCTAAGTCTGTGTTTCAGAGAGTGTGGTGAGTCTGTGTTTAAGAGTGTGTGGTGAGTCTGTGTTTAAGAGAGTGATGAATCTGTGTTTAAGAGTGTGTGGTGAGTCTGTGTTTAAGAGAGTGTGGTGAGTCTGTGTTTAAGAGAATGTGTTGAGTCTGTGTTTAAGAGTGTGTGGTGAGTCTGTGTTTAAGAGTGTGTGATGAGTCTGTGTTTAAGAGTGTGTGATGAGTCTGTGTTTAAGAGAGTGTGGTGAATCTGTGTGTAAGAGTGTGTTTTGTGTCTGTGTTTAAGTGAGTTTGCAGTGAGTCTGTGTTTATGACAGTGTGTGGTGAATCTGTGTTTACGAGAGTGTGTCGTGAGTCTGTGTTTAAGAGAGTGCGTGATCAGTCTATGTTTAAGAGAGTGTGGTGAGTCTGTGTTTAAGAGAGTGTGGTGAGTCTGTGTTTAAGAGAATGTGGTGAGTCTGTGTTTAAGAGAGTTTGTGGTGAGTCTGTGATTAAGAGAATGTAGCGAGTCTGTGTTTAAGAGAATGTGGTGAGTCAGTGTTTAAGAGATTGTGGTGAGTCTGTGTTTAAGAGAGTGTGGTGAGTCTGTGTTTAAGAGAATGTGGTGAGTCTTTGTTTAAGAAAGTGTGGTGAGTCTGTGTTTAAGAGAGTGTGGTGCATCTGTGTTTAAGAGAGTGTAGTAAGTCATTGTTTAAGAGTATGTGATGAGTCTGTCTTTCAGAGTGTGTGTGCTCAGTTTGTGTTTAAGAGTGTGTGATGAGTCTGTGTTTTAGAGTGTGTGGTGAGTCTGTGTTTAAAAGTATGTGGTGAATCTGGGTTTAAGAGTGTGTGGTGAGTCTGTGTTTAAGAGTGTGTGATGAGTCTGTGATTAAGAGAATGTGGTGAGTCAATGTTTAAGAGAGTGTGGTGAGTCTGTGTTTAAGAGAGTATGGTGAGTCTGTGTTTAAGAGTGTGTGGTGAGTCTGTGTTTAAGAGAATGTGGTGAGTCTGTGTTTAAGAGAGTGTGATGAGTCTGTGATTAAGAGAATGTGGTGAGTCAATGTTTAAGAGAGTGTGGTGAGTCTGTGTTTAAGAGAGTATGGTGAGTCTGTGTTTAAGAGAATGTGGTGAGTCAGTGTTTAAGAGATTGTGGTGAGTCTGTGTTTAAGAGAGTGTGTGTTGAGTCTGTGTTTAAGAGAGTGTGGTGAGTCTGTGTTTAAGTGAGTGTGGTGAGTCTGTGTTAAAGAGTGTGTGGTGAGTCTGTGTTTAAGAGAGTGATGAATCTGTGTTTAAGAGAGTGTGTGGTGAGTCTGTGTTTAAGTGAGAGTGTGGTGAGTGTGTGTTTAAGAGTGTGTGGTGAGTCTGTGTTTAAGAGAATGTGGTGAGTCCATGTTTAAGAGTGTGTGGTGAGTCTGTGTTTAAGAGAATGAGGTGAGTCTGTGCTTTAGAGAATGAGGTGGTGAGTCTGTGTTTAAGAGAATGAGGTGAGTCTGTGTTTTAGAGAATGAGGTGAGTCTGTGTTTAAGATAATGTGGTGAGTCTGTGTTTAAAAGTATGTGGTGAATCTGTGTTTAAGAATGTGTGGTGACTCTGTGTTTAAGAGTGTGTGATGAGTCTGTGATTAAGAGTGTGTGCACTGAGTCTGTGTTTAAGAGAGTGTGGTGAGTCTGTGTTTAAGAGTGTGTGATGAGTCTGTGTTTCAGAGTGTGTGCACTGAGTCTGTGTTTAAGAGAGACTGCTGAGTCTGTGTTTAAGAGTGTGTGGTGAGTCTGTGTTTAAGAGAGTGTGATGAGTCTGTGATTAAGAGAATGTGGTGAGTCTATGTTTAAGAGAGTGTGGTGAGTCAGTGTTAAAGAGATTGTGGTGAGTCTGTGTTTAAGAGAGTGTGTGTTGAGTCTGTGTTTAAGAGAGTGTGGTGAGTCTGTGTTTACGAAAATGTGGTGAGTATGTGTTTAAGAGAATGTGGTGAGTCTGTGTTTAAGTGAGTGTGGTGAGTCTGTGTTTAAGAGAATGTGGTGAGACTGTGTTTTAGAGAGTGTGGTGAGTCTGTGTTTAAGAGAGTGTGGTGAGTCTGTGTTTAAGAGAGTGTGGTGAGTCTGTGTTGAAGAGAGTGATGAATCTGTGTTTAAGACTGTGTGGTGAGTCTGTGTTTAAGAGAGTGTGGTGAGTCTGTGTTTAAGAGAATGTGGTGAGTCTGTGTTTAAGAGTGTGTGGTGAGTCTGTGTTTAAGAGTGTGTGATGAGTCTGTGTTTAAGAGTGTGTGATGAGTCTGTGTTTAAGAGAATGTGGTGAATCTGTGTGGAAGAGTGTGTTTTGTGTCTGTGTTTAAGTGAGTTTGTGGTGAGTCTGTGTTGATGACAGTGTGTGGTGAATCTGTGTTTACGAGAGTGTGTCGTGAGTCTGTGTTTAAGAGAGTGCGTGATCAGTCTATGTTTAAGAGAGTGTGGTGAGTCTGTGTTTAAGAGAGTGTGGTGAGTCTGTGTTTAAGAGAATGTGGTGAGTCTGTGTTTAAGAGAGTTTGTGGTGAGTCTGTGATTAAGAGAATGTGGCGAGTCTGTGTTTAAGAGAATGTGGTGAGTCAGTGTTCAAGAGAGTGTGGTGAGTCTGTGTTTAAGAGTGTGTGGTGAGTCTGTGTTGAAGAGAATGTGGTGAGTCTTTGTTTAAGAAAGTGTGGTGAGTCTGTGTTTAAGAGAGTGTGGTGCGTCTGTGTTTAAGAGAGTGTAGTAAGTCATTGTTTAAGAGTATGTGATGAGTCTGTCTTTAAGAGTGTGTGTGCTCAGTTTGTGTTTAAGAGTGTGTGATGAGTCTGTGTTTAAGAGTGTGTGGTGAGTCTGTGTTTAAAAGTATGTGGTGAATCTGGGTTTAAGAGTGTGTGGTGAGTCTGTGTTTAAGAGTGTGTGATGAGTCTGTGTTTAAGAGTGTGTGCACTGAGTCTGTGTTTAAGAGAGACTGCTGAGTCTGTGTTTAAGAGTGTGTGGTGAGTCTGTGTTTAAGAGAGTGTGATGAGTCTGTGATTAAGAGAATGTGGTGAGTCTATGTTTAAGAGAGTGTGGTGAGTCTGTGTTTAAGAGAATGTGGAGAGTCACTGTTAAAGAGATTGTGGTGAGTCTGTGTTTAAGAGAGTGTGTGTTGAGTCTGTGTTTAAGAGAGTGTGGTGAGTCTGTGTTTACGAGAATGTGGTGAGTATGTGTTTAAGAGTGTGTGCACTGAGTCTGTGTTTAAGAGAGACTGCTGAGTCTGTGTTTAAGATTGTGTGGTGAGTCTGTATTTAAGACAGTGTGGTGAGTCTGTGATTAAGAGAATGTGGTGAGTCTGTGTTTAAGAGAATGTGGTGAGTCTGTGTGTAAGAGTGTGTTTTGTGTCTGTGTTTAAGTGAGTTTGCGGTGAGTCTGTGTTTATGACAGTGTGTGGTGAATCTGTGTTTACGAGAGTGTGTCGTGAGTCTGTGTTTAAGAGAGTGCGTGATCAGTCTATGTTTAAGACAGTGTGGTGAGTCTGTGTTTAAGAGAATGTGGTGAGTCTGTGTTTAAGAGAGTTGGTGGTGAGTCTGTGATTAAGAGAATGTGGTGAGTCAGTGTTTAAGAGAGTGTGGTGAGTCTGTGTTTAAGAGAGTGTGGTGAGTCTTTGTTTAAGAGAATGTGGTGAGTCTTTGTTTAAGAGAGTGTAGTAAGTCATTGTTTAAGAGTATGTGATGAGTCTGTCTTTAAGAGTGTGTGTGCTCAGTTTGTGTTTAAGAGTGTGTGATGAGTCTGTGTTTAAGAGTGTGTGGTGAGTCTGTGTTTAAAAGTATGTGGTGAATCTGGGTTTAAGAGTGTGTGGTGAGTCTGTGTTTGAGAGTGTGTGATGAGTCTGTGTTTAAGAGTGTGTGCACTGAGTCTGTGTTTAAGAGAGACTGCTGAGTCTGTGTTTAAGAGTGTGTGGTGAGTCTGTGTTTAAGAGAATGTGGTGAGTCTGTGTTTAAGAGAGTGTGATGAGTCTGTGATTAAGAGAATGTGGTGAGTCTATGTTTAAGAGAGTGTGGTGAGTCTGTGTTTAAGAGAGTATGGTGAGTCTGTGTTTAAGAGAATGTGGTGAGTCAGTGTTTAAGAGATTGTGGTGAGTCTGTGTTTAAGAGAATGTGGTGAGTCTTTGTTTAAGAAAGGGTGGTGAGTCTGTGTTTAAGAGAGTGTGGTGAGTCTGTGTTTAAGAGAGTGTAGTAAGTCATTGTTTAAGAGTATGTGTTGAGTCTGTTTTTAAGAGTGTGTCTGCTGAGTTTGTGTTTAAGAGTGTGTGATGAGTCTGTGTTTTCGTGTGTGGTGAGTCTGTGTTTAAATGTATGTGGTGAATCTGTGTTTAAGAGTGTGTGGTGAGTCTGTGTTTAAGAGTGTGTGCACTGAGTCTGTGTTTAAGAGAGACTGCTGAGTCTGTGTTTAAGAGTGTGTGGTGAGTCTGTGTTTAAGACAGTGTGGTGAGTCTGTGATTAAGAGAATGTGGTGAGTCTGTGTTTAAGAGAATGTGGTGAGTCTGTGTTTAAGAGAATGTGGTGAATCTGTGTTTAAGAGAGTGTGGTGAGTCTGTGTTTAAGTGAGTGTGGTGAGTCTGTGTTAAAGAGTGTGTGGTGAGTCTGTGTTTAAGAGTGTGGTTAGTCTGTGTTTCAGAGAGTGTGGTGAGTCTGTGTTTAAGAGTGTGTGGTGAGTCTGTGTTTAAGAGAGTGATGAATCTGTGTTTAAGAGTGTGTGATGAGTCTGTGTTTAAGTGAGTGTGTGGGGAATCTGTGTTTAAGAGAGAGTGTGGTGAGTCTGTGTTTAAGTGAGAGTGTGGTGAGTGTGTGTTTAAGAGTGTGTGGTGAGTCTGTGTTTAAGAGAATGTGGTGAGTCCATGTTTAAGAGTGTGTGGTGAGTCTGTGTTTAAGAGAATGAGGTGAGTCTGTGCTTTAGAGAATGAGGTGGTGAGTCTGTGTTTAAGAGAATGAGGTGAGTCTGTGTTTTAGAGAATGAGGTGAGTCTGTGTTTAAGATAATGTGGTGAGTCTGTGTTTAAGAGTGTGTGGTGAGTCTGTGTTTAAAAGTATGTGGTGAATCTGTGTTTAAGAATGTGTGGTGACTCTGTGTTTAAGAGTGTGTGATGAGTCTGTGTTTAAGAGTGTGTGCACTGAGTCTGTGTTTAAGAGAGACTGGTGAGTCTGTGTTTACGAGTGGGTGGTGAATCTGTGTTTCAGAGAATGTGGTGAGTCTGTGTTTAAGAGAGTGTGGTGAGTCTGTGTTTAAGAGAATGTGGTGAGTATGTGTTTAAGAGAATGTGGTGAGACTGTGTTTAAGTGAGTGTGGTGAGTCTGTGTTTAAGAGAATGTGGTGAGACTGTGTTTTAGAGAGTGTGCTAAGTCTGTGTTTCAGAGAGTGTGGTGAGTCTGTGTTTAAGAGTGTGTGGTGAGTCTGTGTTTAAGAGAGTGATGAATCTGTGTTTAAGAGTGTGTGGTGAGTCTGTGTTTAAGAGAGTGTGGTGAGTCTGTGTTTAAGAGAATGTGGTGAGTCTGTGTTTAAGAGTGTGTGGTGAGTCTGTGTTTAAGAGTGTGTGATGAGTCTGTGTTTAAGAGTGTGTGATGAGTCTGTGTTTAAGAGAGTGTGGTGAATCTGTGTGTAAGAGTGTGTTTTGTGTCTGTGTTTAAGTGAGTTTGCAGTGAGTCTGTGTTTATGACAGTGTGTGGTGAATCTGTGTTTACGAGAGTGTGTCGTGAGTCTGTGTTTAAGAGAGTGCGTGATCAGTCTATGTTTAAGAGAGTGTGGTGAGTCTGTGTTTAAGAGAGTGTGGTGAGTCTGTGTTTAAGAGAATGTGGTGAGTCTGTGTTTAAGAGAGTTTGTGGTGAGTCTGTGATTAAGAGAATGTAGCGAGTCTGTGTTTAAGAGAATGTGGTGAGTCAGTGTTTAAGAGATTGTGGTGAGTCTGTGTTTAAGAGAGTGTGGTGAGTCTGTGTTTAAGAGAATGTGGTGAGTCTTTGTTTAAGAAAGTGTGGTGAGTCTGTGTTTAAGAGAGTGTGGTGCATCTGTGTTTAAGAGAGTGTAGTAAGTCATTGTTTAAGAGTATGTGATGAGTCTGTCTTTCAGAGTGTGTGTGCTCAGTTTGTGTTTAAGAGTGTGTGATGAGTCTGTGTTTTAGAGTGTGTGGTGAGTCTGTGTTTAAAAGTATGTGGTGAATCTGGGTTTAAGAGTGTGTGGTGAGTCTGTGTTTAAGAGTGTGTGATGAGTCTGTGTTTAAGAGTGTTTGCACTGAGTCTGTGTTTAAGAGAGACTGCTGAGTCTGTGTTTAAGAGTGTGTGGTGAGTCTGTGTTTAAGAGAATGTGGTGAGTCTGTGTTTAAGAGAGTGTGATGAGTCTGTGATTAAGAGAATGTGGTGAGTCTATGTTTAAGAGAGTGTGGTGAGTCTGTGTTTAAGAGAGTATGGTGAGTCTGTGTTTAAGAGAATGTGGTGAGTCAGTGTTTAAGAGATTGTGGTGAGTCTGTGTTTAAGAGAGTGTGTGTTGAGTCTGTGTTTAAGAGAGTGTGGTAAGTCTGTGTTCAAGTGAGTGTGGTGAGTCTGTGTTAAAGAGTGTGTGGTGAGTCTGTGTTTAAGAGAGTGATGAATCTGTGTTTAAGAGAGTGTGTGGTGAGTCTGTGTTTAAGTGAGAGTGTGGTGAGTGTGTGTTTAAGAGTGTGTGGTGAGTCTGTGTTTAAGAGAATGTGGTGAGTCTGTGCTTTAGAGAATGAGGTGGTGAGTCTGTGTTTAAGAGAATGAGGTGAGTCTGTGTTTTAGAGAATGAGGTGAGTCTGTGTTTAAGATAATGTGGTGAGTCTGTGTTTAAAAGTATGTGGTGAATCTGTGTTTAAGAATGTGTGGTGACTCTGTGTTTAAGAGTGTGTGATGAGTCTGTGTTTAAGAGTGTGTGCACTGAGTCTGTGTTTAAGAGAGTGTGGTGAGTCTGTGTTTAAGAGAGTGTGGTGAGTCTGTGTTTAAGAGAATGTGGTGAGTCTATGTTTAAGCAAGTGTGGTGAGTCTGTGTTTAAGAGAGTGTGGTGAGTCTGTGTTTAAGAGAGTGTAGTAAGTCATTGTTTAAGAGTATGTGATGAGTCTGTCTTTAAGAGTGTGTGTGCTCAGTTTGTGTTTAAGAGTGTGTGATGAGTCTGTGTTTAAGAGAATGAGGTGAGTCTGTGCTTTAGAGAATGAGGTGGTGAGTCTGTGTTTAAGAGAATGAGGTGAGTCTGTGTTTTAGAGAATGAGGTGAGTCTGTGTTTAAGATAATGTGGTGAGTCTGTGTTTAAAAGTATGTGGTGAATCTGTGTTTAAGAATGTGTGGTGACTCTGTGTTTAAGAGTGTGTGATGAGTCTGTGTTTCAGAGTGTGTGCACTGAGTCTGTGTTTAAGAGAGTGTGGTGAGTCTGTGTTTAAGAGAGTGTGGTGAGTCTGTGTTTAAGAGAATGTGGTGAGTCTATGTTTAAGCAAGTGTGGTGAGTCTGTGTTTAAGAGAGTGTGGTGCGTCTGTGTTTAAGAGAGTGTAGTAAGTCATTGTTTAAGAGTATGTGATGAGTCTGTCTTTAAGAGTGTGTGTGCTCAGTTTGTGTTTAAGAGTGTGTGATGAGTCTGTGTTTAAGAGTGTGTGGTGAGTCTGTGTTTAAAAGTATGTGGTGAATCTGGGTTTAAGAGTGTGTGGTGAGTCTGTGTTTATGAGTGTGTGATGAGTCTGTGTTTCAGAGTGTGTGCACTGAGTCTGTGTTTAAGAGAGACTGCTGAGTCTGTGTTTAAGAGTGTGTGGTGAGTCTGTGTTTAAGAGAGTGTGATGAGTCTGTGATTAAGAGAATGTGGTGAGTCTATGTTTAAGAGAGTGTGGTGAGTCTGTGTTTAAGAGAATGTGGAGAGTCAGTGTGAAAGAGATTGTGGTGAGTCTGTGTTTAAGAGAGTGTGTGTTGAGTCTGTGTTTACGAGAGTGTGTCGTGAGTCTGTGTTTAAGAGAGTGCGTGATCAGTCTATGTTTAAGAGAGTGTGGTGAATCTGTGTTTAAGAAAGTGTGGTGAGTCTGTGTTTAAGAGAATGTGGTGAGTCTGTGTTTAAGTGAGTGTGGTGAGTCTGTGTTTAAGAGAATGTGGTGAGACTGTGTTTTAGAGAGTGTGGTGAGTCTGTGTTTAAGAGAGTGTGGTGAGTCTGTGTTTAAGAGTGTGTGGTGAGTCTGTGTTGAAGAGAGTGATGAATCTGTGTTTAAGACTGTGTGGTGAGTCTGTGTTTAAGAGAGTGTGGTGAGTCTGTGTTTAAGAGAATGTGGTGAGTCTGTGTTTAAGAGTGTGTGGTGAGTCTGTGTTTAAGAGTGTGTGATGAGTCTGTGTTTAAGAGTGTGTGATGAGTCTGTGTTTAAGAGAATGTGGTGAATCTGTGTGTAAGAGTGTGTTTTGTGTCTGTGTTTAAGTGAGTTTGCGGTGAGTCTGTGTTTATGACAGTGTGTGGTGAATCTGTGTTTACGAGAGTGTGTCGTGAGTCTGTGTTTAAGAGAGTGCGTGATCAGTCTATGTTTAAGAGAGTGTGGTGAATCTGTGTTTAAGAAAGTGTGGTGAGTCTGTGTTTAAGAGAATGTGGTGAGTCTGTGTTTAAGAGAGTTTGTGGTGAGTCTGTCATTAAGAGAATGTGGCGAGTCTGTGTTTAAGAGAATGTGGTGAGTCAGTGTTCAAGAGAGTGTGGTGAGTCTGTGTTTAAGAGAGTGTGGTGAGTCTGTGTTTAAGAGAATGTGGTGTGTCTGTGTTTAAGAGAGTTTGTGGTGAGTCTGTGATTAAGAGAATGTGGCGAGTCTGTGTTTAAGAGAATGTGGTGAGTCAATGTTCAAGAGAGTGTGGTGAGTCTGTGTTTAAGAGAGTGTGGTGAGTCTGTGTTTAAGAGAGTGTGGTGCGTCTGTGTTTAAGAGAGTGTAGTAAGTCATTGTTTAAGAGTATGTGATGAGTCTGTCTTTAAGAGTGTGCCTGCTCAGTTTGTGTTTAAGTGTGTGTGATGAGTCTGTGTTTAAGAGTGTGTGGTGAGTCTGTGTTTAAAAGTATGTGGTGAATCTGGGTTTAAGAGTGTGTGGTGAGTCTGTGTTTAAGAGTGTGTGATGAGTCTGTGTTTAAGAGTGTGTGCACTGAGTCTGTGTTTAAGAGAGACTGCTGAGTCTGTGTTTAAGAGTGTGTGGTGAGTCTGTGTTTAAGAGAGTGTGATGAGTCTGTGATTAAGAGAATGTGGTGAGTCTATGTTTAAGAGAGTGTGGTGAGTCTGTGTTTAAGAGAATGTGGAGAGTCAGTGTTAAAGAGATTGTGGTGAGTCTGTGTTTAAGAGAGTGTGTGTTGAGTCTGTGTTTAAGAGAGTGTGGTGAGTCTGTGTTTACGAGAATGTGGTGAGTATGTGTTTAAGAGTGTGTGCACTGAGTCTGTGTTTAAGAGAGACTGCTGAGTCTGTGTTTAAGATTGTGTGGTGAGTCTGTATTTAAGACAGTGTGGTGAGTCTGTGATTAAGAGAATGTGGTGAGTCTGTGTTTAAGAGAATGTGGTGAGTCTGTGTTTCAGAGAATGTGGTGAATCTGTGTTTAAGAGAGTGTGGTGAGTCGGTGTTTAAGTGAGTGTGGTGAGTCTGTGTTAAAGAGTGTGTGGTGAGTCTGTGTTTAAGAGTGTGTGGTTAGTCTGTGTTTCAGAGAGTGTGGTGAGTCTGTGTTTAAGAGTGTGTGGTGAGTCTGTGTTTAAGAGAGTGATGAATCTGTGTTTACGAGTGTGTGATGAGTCTGTGTTTAAGTGAGTGTGTGGGGAATATGTGTTTAAGAGAGTGTGTGGTGAGTCTGTGTTTAAGTGAGAGTGTGGTGAGTGTGTGTTTAAGAGTGTGTGGTGAGTCTGTGTTTAAGAGAATGTGGTGAGTCCATGTTTAAGAGTGTGTGGTGAGTCTGTGTTTAAGAGAATGAGGTGAGTCTGTGCTTTAGAGAATGAAGTGGTGAGTCTGTGTTTAAGAGAATGAGGTGAGTCTGTGTTTTAGAGAATGAGGTGAGTCTGTGTTTAAGATAATGTGGTGAGTCTGTGTTTAAGAGTGTGTGGTGAGTCTGTGTTTAAAAGTATGTGGTGAATCTGTGTTTAAGAATGTGTGCTGACTCTGTGTTTAAGAGTGTGTGATGAGTCTGTGTTTAAGAGTGTGTGCACTGAGTCTGTGTTTAAGAGAGACTGGTGAGTCTGTGTTTAAGAGTGGGTGGTGAATCTGTGTTTCAGAGAATGTGGTGAGTCTGTGTTTAAGAGAGTGTGGTGAGTCTGTGTTCAAGAGAATGTGGTGAGTATGTGTTTAAGAGAATGTGGTGAGACTGTGTTTTAGAGAGTGTGCTAAGTCTGTGTTTCAGAGAGTGTGGTGAGTCTATGTTTAAGAGTGTGTGGTGAGTCTGTGTTTAAGAGAGTGATGAATCTGTGTTTAAGAGAGTGTGGTGAGTCTGTGTTTAAGTGAGTGTGGTGAGTCTGTGTTAAAGAGTGTGTGGTGAGTCTGTGTTTAAGAGTGTGTGGTTAGTCTGTGTTTCAGAGAGTGTGGTGAGTCTGTGTTTAAGAGTGTGTGGTGAGTCTGTGTTTAAGAGAGTGATGAATCTGTGTTTAAGAGTGTGTGATGAGTCTGTGTTTAAGTGAGTGTGTGGGGAATATGTGTTTAAGAGAGTGTGTGGTGAGTCTGTGTTTAAGTGAGAGTGTGGTGAGTGTGTGTTTAAGAGTGTGTGGTGAGTCTGTGTTTAAGAGAATGTGGTGAGTCCATGTTTAAGAGTGTGTGGTGAGTCTGTGTTTAAGAGAATGAGGTGAGTCTGTGCTTTAGAGAATGAAGTGGTGAGTCTGTGTTTAAGAGAATGAGGTGAGTCTGTGTTTTAGAGAATGAGGTGAGTCTGTGTTTAAGATAATGTGGTGAGTCTGTGTTTAAGAGTGTGTGGTGAGTCTGTGTTTAAAAGTATGTGGTGAATCTGTGTTTAAGAATGTGTGCTGACTCTGTGTTTAAGAGTGTGTGATGAGTCTGTGTTTAAGAGTGTGTGCACTGAGTCTGTGTTTAAGAGAGACTGGTGAGTCTGTGTTTAAGAGTGGGTGGTGAATCTGTGTTTCAGAGAATGTGGTGAGTCTGTGTTTAAGAGAGTGTGGTGAGTCTGTGTTCAAGAGAATGTGGTGAGTATGTGTTTAAGAGAATGTGGTGAGACTGTGTTTTAGAGAGTGTGCTAAGTCTGTGTTTCAGAGAGTGTGGTGAGTCTATGTTTAAGAGTGTGTGGTGAGTCTGTGTTTAAGAGAGTGATGAATCTGTGTTTAAGAGTGTGTGGTGAGTCTGTGTTTAAGAGAGTGTGGTGAGTCTGTGTTTAAGAGTGTGTGGTGAGTCTGTGTTTAAGAGTGTGTGCTAAGTCTGTGTTTCAGAGAGTGTGGTGAGTCTGTGTTTAAGAGTGTGTGGTGAGTCTGTGTTTAAGAGAGTGATGAATCTGTGTTTAAGAGTGTGTGGTGAGTCTGTGTTTAAGAGAATGTGCTGAGTCTGTGTTTAAGAGTGTGTGGTGAGTCTGTGTTTAAGAGTGTGTGGTGAGTCTGTGTTGAAGAGAGTGATGAATCTGTGTTTAAGACTGTGTGGTGAGTCTGTGTTTAAGAGAGTGTGGTGAGTCTGTGTTTAAGAGAATGTGGTGAGTCTGTGTTTAAGAGTGTGTGGTGAGTCTGTGTTTAAGAGTGTGTGATGAGTCTGTGTTTAAGAGTGTGTGATGAGTCTGTGTTTAAGAGAGTGTGGTGAATCTGTGTGTAAGAGTGTGTTTTGTGTCTGTGTTTAAGTGAGTTTGCAGTGAGTCTGTGTTTATGACAGTGTGTGGTGAATCTGTGTTTACGAGAGTGTGTCGTGAGTCTGTGTTTAAGAGAGTGCGTGATCAGTCTATGTTTAAGAGAGTGTGGTGAGTCTGTGTTTAAGAGAGTGTGGTGAGTCTGTGTTTAAGAGAATGTGGTGAGTCTGTGTTTAAGAGCGTTTGTGGTGAGTCTGTGATTAAGAGAATGTGGCGAGTCTGTGTTTAAGAGAATGTGGTGAGTCAGTGTTTAAGAGATTGTGGTGAGTCTGTGTTTAAGAGAGTGTGGTGAGTCTGTGTTTAAGAGAATGTGGTGAGTCTTTGTTTAAGAAAGTGTGGTGAGTCTGTGTTTAAGAGAGTGTGGTGCATCTGTGTTTAAGAGAGTGTAGTAAGTCATTGTTTAAGAGTATGTGATGAGTCTGTCTTTCAGAGTGTGTGTGCTCAGTTTGTGTTTAAGAGTGTGTGATGAGTCTGTGTTTTAGAGTGTGTGGTGAGTCTGTGTTTAAGAGTGTGTGCACTGAGTCTGTGTTTAAGAGAGACTGCTGAGTCTGTGTTTAAGAGTGTGTGGTGAGTCTGTGTTTAAGAGAATGTGGTGAGTCTGTGTTTAAGAGAGTGTGATGAGTCTGTGATTAAGAGAATGTGGTGAGTCTATGTTTAAGAGAGTGTGGTGAGTCTGTGTTTAAGAGAGTATGGTGAGTCTGTGTTTAAGAAAATGTGGTGAGTCAGTGTTTAAGAGATTGTGGTGAGTCTGTGTTTAAGAGAGTGTGTGTTGAGTCTGTGTTTAAGAGAGTGTGGTAAGTCTGTGTTCAAGTGAGTGTGGTGAGTCTGTGTTAAAGAGTGTGTGGTGAGTCTGTGTTTAAGAGAGTGATGAATCTGTGTTTAAGAGAGTGTGTGGTGAGTCTGTGTTTAAGTGAGAGTGTGGTGAGTGTGTGTTTAAGAATGTGTGGTGAGTCTGTGTTTAAGAGAATGTGGTGAGTCTGTGCTTTAGAGAATGAGGTGGTGAGTCTGTGTTTAAGAGAATGAGGTGAGTCTGTGTTTTAGAGAATGAGGTGAGTCTGTGTTTAAGATAATGTGGTGAGTCTGTGTTTAAAAGTATGTGGTGAATCTGTGTTTAAGAATGTGTGGTGACGCTGTGTTTAAGAGTGTGTGATGAGTCTGTGTTTAAGAGTGTGTGCACTGAGTCTGTGTTTAAGAGAGTGTGGTGAGTCTGTGTTTAAGAGAGTGTGGTGAGTCTGAAGTTTAAGAGAATGTGGTGAGTCTATGTTTAAGCAAGTGTGGTGAGTCTGTGTTTATTAGAGTGTGGTGCGTCTGTGTTTAAGAGAGTGTAGTAAGTCATTGTTTAAGAGTATGTGATGCGTCTGTCTTTAAGAGTGTGTGTGCTCAGTTTGTGTTTAAGAGTGTGTGATGAGTCTGTGTTTAAGAGAATGAGGTGAGTCTGTGCTTTAGAGAATGAGGTGGTGAGTCTGTGTTTAAGAGAATGAGGTGAGTCTGTGTTTTAGAGAATGAGGTGAGTCTGTGTTTAAGATAATGTGGTGAGTCTGTGTTTAAAAGTATGTGGTGAATCTGTGTTTAAGAATGTGTGGTGACTCTGTGTTTAAGAGAGTGTGGTGAGTCTGTGTTTAAGAGAGTGTGGTGAGTCTGTGTTTAAGAGAATGTGGTGAGTCTATGTTTAAGCAAGTGTGGTGAGTCTGTGTTTAAGAGAGTGTGGTGCGTCTGTGTTTAAGAGAGTGTAGTAAGTCATTGTTTAAGAGTATGTGATGAGTCTGTCTTTAAGAGTGTGTGTGCTCAGTTTGTGTTTAAGAGTGTGTGATGAGTCTGTGTTTAAGAGTGTGTGGTGAGTCTGTGTTTAAAAGTATGTGGTGAATCTGGGTTTAAGAGTGTGTGGTG
Source organism: Heterodontus francisci (assembly GCF_036365525.1). Lineage (NCBI taxonomy): Eukaryota > Metazoa > Chordata > Chondrichthyes > Heterodontiformes > Heterodontidae > Heterodontus > Heterodontus francisci. The sequence goes on from NC_090381.1 coordinate 20,085,584, forward strand.
AGTCTGTGTTTATGAGTGTGTGATGAGTCTGTGTTTCAGAGTGTGTGCACTGAGTCTGTGTTTAAGAGAGACTGCTGAGTCTGTGTTTAAGAGTGTGTGGTGAGTCTGTGTTTAAGAGAGTGTGATGAGTCTGTGATTAAGAGAATGTGGTGAGTCTATGTTTAAGAGAGTGTGGTGAGTCTGTGTTTAAGAGAATGTGGAGAGTCAGTGTGAAAGAGATTGTGGTGAGTCTGTGTTTAAGAGAGTGTGTGTTGAGTCTGTGTTTAAGAGAGTGTGGTGAGTCTGTGTTTACGAAAATGTGGTGAGTATGTGTTTAAGAGAATGTGGTGAGTCTGTGTTTAAGTGAGTGTGGTGAGTCTGTGTTTAAGAGAATGTGGTGAGACTGTGTTTTAGAGAGTGTGGTGAGTCTGTGTTTAAGAGAGTGCGGTGAGTCTGTGTTTAAGAGTGTGTGGTGAGTCTGTGTTGAAGAGAGTGATGAATCTGTGTTTAAGACTGTGTGGTGAGTCTGTGTTTAAGAGAGTGTGGTGAGTCTGTGTTTAAGAGAATGTGGTGAGTCTGTGTTTAAGAGTGTGTGGTGAGTCTGTGTTTAAGAGTGTGTGATGAGTCTGTGTTTAAGAGAGTGCGTGATCAGTCTATGTTTAAGAGAGTGTGGTGAGTCTGTGTTTAAGAAAGTGTGGTGAGTCTGTGTTTAAGAGAATGTGGTGAGTCTGTGTTTAAGAGAGTTAGTGGTGAGTCTGTCATTAAGAGAATGTGGCGAGTCTGTGTTTAAGAGAATGTGGTGAGTCAGTGTTCAAGAGAGTGTGGTGAGTCTGTGTTTAAGAGAGTGTGGTGAGTCTGTGTTTAAGAGAATGTGGTGAGTCTGTGTTGAAGAGAGTTTGTGGTGAGTCTGTGATTAAGAGAATGTGGCGAGTCTGTGTTTAAGAGAATGTGGTGAGTCAGTGTTCAAGAGAGTGTGGTGAGTCTGTGTTTAAGAGAGTGTGGTGAGTCTGTGTTTAAGAGAGTGTGGTGCGTCTGTGTTTAAGAGAGTGTAGTAAGTCATTGTTTAAGAGTATGTGATGAGTCTGTCTTTAAGAGTGTGCGTGCTCAGTTTGTGTTTAAGAGTGTGTGATGAGTCTGTGTTTAAGAGTGTGTGGTGAGTCTGTGTTTAAAAGTATGTGGTGAATCTGGGTTTAAGAGTGTGTGGTGAGTCTGTGTTTAAGAGTGTGTGGTGAGTCTGTGTTTAAGAGAGACTGCTGAGTCTGTGTTTAAGAGTGTGTGGTGAGTCTGTGTTTAAGAGAGTGTGATGAGTCTGTGATCAAGAGAATGTGGTGAGTCTATGTTTAAGAGAGTGTGGTGAGTCTGTGTTTAAGAGAATGTGGAGAGTCAGTGTTAAAGAGATTGTGGTGAGTCTGTGTTTAAGAGAGTGTGTGTTGAGTCTGTGTTTAAGAGAGTGTGGTGAGTCTGTGTTTACGAGAATGTGGTGAGTATGTGTTTAAGAGTGTGTGCACTGAGTCTGTGTATAAGAGAGACTGCTGAGTCTGTGTTTAAGATTGTGTGGTGAGTCTGTATTTAAGACAGTGTGGTGAGTCTGTGATTAAGAGAATGTGGTGAGTCTGTGTTTAAGAGAATGTGGTGAGTCTGTGTTTCAGAGAATGTGGTGAATCTGTGTTTAAGAGAGTGTGGTGAGTCTGTGTTTAAGTGAGTGTGGTGAGTCTGTGTTAAAGAGTGTGTGGTGAGTCTGTGTTTAAGAGTGTGTGGTTAGTCTGTGTTTCAGAGAGTGTGGTGAGTCTGTGTTTAAGAGTGTGTGGTGAGTCTGTGTTTAAGAGAGTGATGAATCTGTGTTTAAGAGTGTGTGATGAGTCTGTGTTTAAGTGAGTGTGTGGGGAATATGTGTTTAAGAGAGTGTGTGGTGAGTCTGTGTTTAAGTGAGAGTGTGGTGAGTGTGTGTTTAAGAGTGTGTGGTGAGTCTGTGTTTAAGAGAATGTGGTGAGTCCATGTTTAAGAGTGTGAGGTGATTCTGTGTTTAAGAGAATGAGGTGAGTCTGTGCTTTAGAGAATGAGGTGGTGAGTCTGTGTTTAAGAGAATGAGGTGAGTCTGTGTTTTAGAGAATGAGGTGAGTCTGTGTTTAAGATAATGTGGTGAGTCTGTGTTTAAGAGTGTGTGGTGAGTCTGTGTTTAAAAGTATGTGGTGAATCTGTGTTTAAGAATGTGTGCTGACTCTGTGTTTAAGAGTGTGTGATGAGTCTGTGTTTAAGAGTGTGTGCACTGAGTCTGTGTTTAAGAGAGACTGGTGAGTCTGTGTTTAAGAGTGGGTGGTGAATCTGTGTTTCAGAGAATGTGGTGAGTCTGTGTTTAAGAGAGTGTGGTAAGTCTGTGTTCAAGTGAGTGTGGTGAGTCTGTGTTAAAGAGTGTGTGGTGAGTCTGTGTTTAAGAGAGTGATGAATCTGTGTTTAAGAGAGTGTGTGGTGAGTCTGTGTTTAAGTGAGAGTGTGGTGAGTGTGTGTTTAAGAATGTGTGGTGAGTCTGTGTTTAAGAGAATGTGGTGAGTCTGTGCTTTAGAGAATGAGGTGGTGAGTCTGTGTTTAAGAGAATGAGGTGAGTCTGTGTTTTAGAGAATGAGGTGAGTCTGTGTTTAAGATAATGTGGTGAGTCTGTGTTTAAAAGTATGTGGTGAATCTGTGTTTAAGAATGTGTGGTGACGCTGTGTTTAAGAGTGTGTGATGAGTCTGTGTTTAAGAGTGTGTGCACTGAGTCTGTGTTTAAGAGAGTGTGGTGAGTCTGTGTTTAAGAGAGTGTGGTGAGTCTGAAGTTTAAGAGAATGTGGTGAGTCTATGTTTAAGCAAGTGTGGTGAGTCTGTGTTTATTAGAGTGTGGTGCGTCTGTGTTTAAGAGAGTGTAGTAAGTCATTGTTTAAGAGTATGTGATGAGTCTGTCTTTAAGAGTGTGTGTGCTCAGTTTGTGTTTAAGAGTGTGTGATGAGTCTGTGTTTAAGAGAATGAGGTGAGTCTGTGCTTTAGAGAATGAGGTGGTGAGTCTGTGTTTAAGAGAATGAGGTGAGTCTGTGTTTTAGAGAATGAGGTGAGTCTGTGTTTAAGATAATGTGGTGAGTCTGTGTTTAAAAGTATGTGGTGAATCTGTGTTTAAGAATGTGTGGTGACTCTGTGTTTAAGAGTGTGTGATGAGTCTGTGTTTCAGAGTGTGTGCACTGAGTCTGTGTTTAAGAGAGTGTGGTGAGTCTGTGTTTAAGAGAGTGTGGTGAGTCTGTGTTTAAGAGAATGTGGTGAGTCTATGTTTAAGCAAGTGTGGTGAGTCTGTGTTTAAGAGAGTGTGGTGCGTCTGTGTTTAAGAGAGTGTAGTAAGTCATTGTTTAAGAGTATGTGATGAGTCTGTCTTTAAGAGTGTGTGTGCTCAGTTTGTGTTTAAGAGTGTGTGATGAGTCTGTGTTTAAGAGTGTGTGGTGAGTCTGTGTTTAAAAGTATGTGGTGAATCTGGGTTTAAGAGTGTGTGGTGAGTCTGTGTTTATGAGTGTGTGATGAGTCTGTGTTTCAGAGTGTGTGCACTGAGTCTGTGTTTAAGAGAGACTGCTGAGTCTGTGTTTAAGAGTGTGTGGTGAGTCTGTGTTTAAGAGAGTGTGATGAGTCTGTGATTAAGAGAATGTGGTGAGTCTATGTTTAAGAGAGTGTGGTGAGTCTGTGTTTAAGAGAATGTGGAGAGTCAGTGTGAAAGAGATTGTGGTGAGTCTGTGTTTAAGAGAGTGTGTGTTGAGTCTGTGTTTAAGAGAGTGTGGTGAGTCTGTGTTTACGAAAATGTGGTGAGTATGTGTTTAAGAGAATGTGGTGAGTCTGTGTTTAAGTGAGTGTGGTGAGTCTGTGTTTAAGAGAATGTGGTGAGACTGTGTTTTAGAGAGTGTGGTGAGTCTGTGTTTAAGAGAGTGCGGTGAGTCTGTGTTTAAGAGTGTGTGGTGAGTCTGTGTTGAAGAGAGTGATGAATCTGTGTTTAAGACTGTGTGGTGAGTCTGTGTTTAAGAGAGTGTGGTGAGTCTGTGTTTAAGAGAATGTGGTGAGTCTGTGTTTAAGAGTGTGTGGTGAGTCTGTGTTTAAGAGTGTGTGATGAGTCTGTGTTTAAGAGAGTGCGTGATCAGTCTATGTTTAAGAGAGTGTGGTGAGTCTGTGTTTAAGAAAGTGTGGTGAGTCTGTGTTTAAGAGAATGTGGTGAGTCTGTGTTTAAGAGAGTTTGTGGTGAGTCTGTCATTAAGAGAATGTGGCGAGTCTGTGTTTAAGAGAATGTGGTGAGTCAGTGTTCAAGAGAGTGTGGTGAGTCTGTGTTTAAGAGAGTGTGGTGAGTCTGTGTTTAAGAGAATGTGGTGAGTCTGTGTTGAAGAGAGTTTGTGGTGAGTCTGTGATTAAGAGAATGTGGCGAGTCTGTGTTTAAGAGAATGTGGTGAGTCAGTGTTCAAGAGAGTGTGGTGAGTCTGTGTTTAAGAGAGTGTGGTGAGTCTGTGTTTAAGAGAGTGTGGTGCGTCTGTGTTTAAGAGAGTGTAGTAAGTCATTGTTTAAGAGTATGTGATGAGTCTGTCTTTAAGAGTGTGCGTGCTCAGTTTGTGTTTAAGAGTGTGTGATGAGTCTGTGTTTAAGAGTGTGTGGTGAGTCTGTGTTTAAAAGTATGTGGTGAATCTGGGTTTAAGAGTGTGTGGTGAGTCTGTGTTTAAGAGTGTGTGGTGAGTCTGTGTTTAAGAGAGACTGCTGAGTCTGTGTTTAAGAGTGTGTGGTGAGTCTGTGTTTAAGAGAGTGTGATGAGTCTGTGATCAAGAGAATGTGGTGAGTCTATGTTTAAGAGAGTGTGGTGAGTCTGTGTTTAAGAGAATGTGGAGAGTCAGTGTTAAAGAGATTGTGGTGAGTCTGTGTTTAAGAGAGTGTGTGTTGAGTCTGTGTTTAAGAGAGTGTGGTGAGTCTGTGTTTACGAGAATGTGGTGAGTATGTGTTTAAGAGTGTGTGCACTGAGTCTGTGTTTAAGAGAGACTGCTGAGTCTGTGTTTAAGATTGTGTGGTGAGTCTGTATTTAAGACAGTGTGGTGAGTCTGTGATTAAGAGAATGTGGTGAGTCTGTGTTTAAGAGAATGTGGTGAGTCTGTGTTTCAGAGAATGTGGTGAATCTGTGTTTAAGAGAGTGTGGTGAGTCTGTGTTTAAGTGAGTGTGGTGAGTCTGTGTTAAAGAGTGTGTGGTGAGTCTGTGTTTAAGAGTGTGTGGTGAGTCTGTGTTTAAGAGAGTGATGAATCTGTGTTTAAGAGTGTGTGATGAGTCTGTGTTTAAGTGAGTGTGTGGGGAATATGTGTTTAAGAGAGTGTGTGGTGAGTCTGTGTTTAAGTGAGAGTGTGGTGAGTGTGTGTTTAAGAGTGTGTGGTGAGTCTGTGTTTAAGAGAATGTGGTGAGTCCATGTTTAAGAGTGTGTGGTGAGTCTGTGTTTAAGAGAATGAGGTGAGTCTGTGCTTTAGAGAATGAGGTGGTGAGTCTGTGTTTAAGAGAATGAGGTGAGTCTGTGTTTTAGAGAATGAGGTGAGTCTGTGTTTAAGATAATGTGGTGAGTCTGTGTTTAAGAGTGTGTGGTGAGTCTGTGTTTAAAAGTATGTGGTGAATCTGTGTTTAAGAATGTGTGCTGACTCTGTGTTTAAGAGTGTGTGATGAGTCTGTGTTTAAGAGTGTGTGCACTGAGTCTGTGTTTAAGAGAGACTGGTGAGTCTGTGTTTAAGAGTGGGTGGTGAATCTGTGTTTCAGAGAATGTGGTGAGTCTGTGTTTAAGAGAGTGTGGTGAGTCTGTGTTCAAGAGAATGTGGTGAGTATGTGTTTAAGAGAGTGATGAATCTGTGTTTAAGAGTGTGTGGTGAGTCTGTGTTTAAGAGAGTGTGGTGAGTCTGTGTTTAAGAGTGTGTGGTGAGTCTGTGTTTAAGAGTGTGTGCTAAGTCTGTGTTTCAGAGAGTGTGGTGAGTCTGTGTTTAAGAGTGTGTGGTGAGTCTGTGTTTAAGAGAGTGATGAATCTGTGTTTAAGAGTGTGTGGTGAGTCTGTGTTTAAGAGTGTGTGCTAAGTCTGTGTTTCAGAGAGTGTGGTGAGTCTGTGTTTAAGAGTGTGTGGTGAGTCTGTGTTTAAGAGAGTGATGAATCTGTGTTTAAGAGTGTGTGGTGAGTCTGTGTTTAAGAGAATGTGGTGAGTCTGTGTTTAAGAGTGTGTGGTGAGTCTGTGTTTAAGAGTGTGTGGTGAGTCTGTGTTGAAGAGAGTGATGAATCTGTGTTTAAGACTGTGTGGTGAGTCTGTGTTTAAGAGAGTGTGGTGAGTCTGTGTTTAAGAGAATGTGGTGAGTCTGTGTTTAAGAGTGTGTGGTGAGTCTGTGTTTAAGAGTGTGTGATGAGTCTGTGTTTAAGAGTGTGTGATGAGTCTGTGTTTAAGAGAGTGTGGTGAATCTGTGTGTAAGAGTGTGTTTTGTGTCTGTGTTTAAGTGAGTTTGCAGTGAGTCTGTGTTTATGACAGTGTGTGGTGAATCTGTGTTTACGAGAGTGTGTCGTGAGTCTGTGTTTAAGAGAGTGCGTGATCAGTCTATGTTTAAGAGAGTGTGGTGAGTCTGTGTTTAAGAGAGTGTGGTGAGTCTGTGTTTAAGAGAATGTGGTGAGTCTGTGTTTAAGAGCGTTTGTGGTGAGTCTGTGATTAAGAGAATGTGGCGAGTCTGTGTTTAAGAGAATGTGGTGAGTCAGTGTTTAAGAGATTGTGGTGAGTCTGTGTTTAAGAGAGTGTGGTGAGTCTGTGTTTAAGAGAATGTGGTGAGTCTTTGTTTAAGAAAGTGTGGTGAGTCTGTGTTTAAGAGAGTGTGGTGCATCTGTGTTTAAGAGAGTGTAGTAAGTCATTGTTTAAGAGTATGTGATGAGTCTGTCTTTCAGAGTGTGTGTGCTCAGTTTGTGTTTAAGAGTGTGTGATGAGTCTGTGTTTAAGAGTGTGTGGTGAGTCTGTTTTTAAAAGTATGTGGTGAATCTGGGTTTAAGAGTGTGTGGTGAGTCTGTGTTTAAGAGTGTGTGATGAGTCTGTGTTTAAGAGTGTGTGCACTGAGTCTGTGTTTAAGAGAGACTGCTGAGTCTGTGTTTAAGAGTGTGTGGTGAGTCTGTGTTTAAGAGAATGTGGTGAGTCTGTGTTTAAGAGAGTGTGATGAGTCTGTGATTAAGAGAATGTGGTGAGTCTATGTTTAAGAGAGTGTGGTGAGTCTGTGTTTAAGAGAGTATGGTGAGTCTGTGTTTAAGAGAATGTGGTGAGACAGTGTTTAAGAGATTGTGGTGATTCTGTGTTTAAGAGAGTGTGTTTTGAGTCTGTGTTTAAGAGAGTGTGGTGAGTCTGTGTTTAAGTGAGTGTGGTGAGTCTGTGTTAAAGAGTGTGTGGTGAGTCTTTGTTTAAGAGTGTGTGGTTAGACTGTGTTTCAGAGAGTGTGGGGAGTCTGTGTTTAAGAGTGTGTGGTGAGTCTGTGTTTAAGAGAGTGATGAATCTGTGTTTAAGAGAGTGTGTGGTGAGTCTGTGTTTAAGTGAGAGTGTGGTGAGTGTGTGTTTAAGAGTGTGTGGTGAGTCTGTGTTTAAGAGAATGTGGTGAGTCCATGTTTAAGAGTGTGTGGTGAGTCTGTGTTTAAGAGAATGAGGTGAGTCTGTGCTTTAGAGAATGAGGTGGTGAGTCTGTGTTTAAGAGAATGAGGTGAGTCTGTGTTTTAGAGAATGAGGTGAGTCTGTGTTTAAGATAATGTGGTGAGTCTGTGTTTAAAATTATGTGGTGAATCTGTGTTTAAGAATGTGTGGTGACTCTGTGTTTAAGAGTGTGTGATGAGTCTGTGTTTAAGAGTGTGTGCACTGAGTCTGTGTTTAAGAGAGTGTGGTGAGTCTGTGTTTAAGAGAATGTGGTGAGTCTATGTTTAAGAAAGTGTGGTGAGTCTGTGTTTAAGAGAGTGTGGTGCGTCTGTGTTTAAGAGAGTGTAGTAAGTCATTGTTTAAGAGTATGTGATGAGTCTGTCTTTAAGAGTGTGTGTGCTCAGTTTGTGTTTAAGAGTGTGTGATGAGTCTGTGTTTAAGAGTGTGTGGTGAGTCTGTGTTTAAAAGTATGTGGTGAATCTGGGTTTAAGAGTGTGTGGTGAGTCTGTGTTTAAGAGTGTGTGATGAGTCTGTGTTTAAGAGTGTGTGCACTGAGTCTGTGTTTAAGAGAGACTGCTGAGTCTGTGTTTAAGAGTGTGTGGTGAGTCTGTGTTTAAGAGAGTGTGATGAGTCTGTGATTAAGAGAATGTGGTGAGTCTATGTTTAAGAGAGTGTGGTGAGTCTGTGTTTAAGAGAATGTGGAGAGTCAGTGTTAAAGAGATTGTGGTGAGTCTGTGTTTAAGAGAGTGTGTGTTGAGTCTGTGTTTAAGAGAGTGTGGTGAGTCTGTGTTTACGAAAATGTGGTGAGTATGTGTTTAAGAGAATGTGGTGAGTCTGTGTTTAAGTGAGTGTGGTGAGTCTGTGTTTAAGAGAATGTGGTGAGACTGTGTTTTAGAGAGTGTGGTGAGTCTGTGTTTAAGAGAGTGTGGTGAGTCTGTGTTTAAGAGTGTGTGGTGAATCTGTGTTGAAGAGAGTGATGAATCTGTGTTTAAGACTGTGTGGTGAGTCTGTGTTTAAGAGAGTGTGGTGAGTCTGTGTTTAAGAGAATGTGGTGAGTCTGTGTTTAAGAGTGTGTGCTAAGTCTGTGTTTCAGAGAGTGTGGTGAGTCTGTGTTTAAGAGTGTGTGGTGAGTCTGTGTTTAAGAGAGTGATGAATCTGTGTTTAAGAGTGTGTGGTGAGTCTGTGTTTAAGAGAATGTGGTGAGTCTGTGTTTAAGAGTGTGTGGTGAGTCTGTGTTTAAGAGTGTGTGGTGAGTCTGTGTTGAAGAGAGTGATGAATCTGTGTTTAAGACTGTGTGGTGAGTCTGTGTTTAAGAGAGTGTGGTGAGTCTGTGTTTAAGAGAATGTGGTGAGTCTGTGTTTAAGAGTGTGTGGTGAGTCTGTGTTTAAGAGTGTGTGATGAGTCTGTGTTTAAGAGTGTGTGATGAGTCTGTGTTTAAGAGAGTGTGGTGAATCTGTGTGTAAGAGTGTGTTTTGTGTCTGTGTTTAAGTGAGTTTGCAGTGAGTCTGTGTTTATGACAGTGTGTGGTGAATCTGTGTTTACGAGAGTGTGTCGTGAGTCTGTGTTTAAGAGAGTGCGTGATCAGTCTATGTTTAAGAGAGTGTGGTGAGTCTGTGTTTAAGAGAGTGTGGTGAGTCTGTGTTTAAGAGAATGTGGTGAGTCTGTGTTTAAGAGCGTTTGTGGTGAGTCTGTGATTAAGAGAATGTGGCGAGTCTGTGTTTAAGAGAATGTGGTGAGTCAGTGTTTAAGAGATTGTGGTGAGTCTGTGTTTAAGAGAGTGTGGTGAGTCTGTGTTTAAGAGAATGTGGTGAGTCTTTGTTTAAGAAAGTGTGGTGAGTCTGTGTTTAAGAGAGTGTGGTGCATCTGTGTTTAAGAGAGTGTAGTAAGTCATTGTTTAAGAGTATGTGATGAGTCTGTCTTTCAGAGTGTGTGTGCTCAGTTTGTGTTTAAGAGTGTGTGATGAGTCTGTGTTTAAGAGTGTGTGGTGAGTCTGTTTTTAAAAGTATGTGGTGAATCTGGGTTTAAGAGTGTGTGGTGAGTCTGTGTTTAAGAGTGTGTGATGAGTCTGTGTTTAAGAGTGTGTGCACTGAGTCTGTGTTTAAGAGAGACTGCTGAGTCTGTGTTTAAGAGTGTGTGGTGAGTCTGTGTTTAAGAGAATGTGGTGAGTCTGTGTTTAAGAGAGTGTGATGAGTCTGTGATTAAGAGAATGTGGTGAGTCTATGTTTAAGAGAGTGTGGTGAGTCTGTGTTTAAGAGAGTATGGTGAGTCTGTGTTTAAGAGAATGTGGTGAGACAGTGTTTAAGAGATTGTGGTGATTCTGTGTTTAAGAGAGTGTGTTTTGAGTCTGTGTTTAAGAGAGTGTGGTGAGTCTGTGTTTAAGTGAGTGTGGTGAGTCTGTGTTAAAGAGTGTGTGGTGAGTCTTTGTTTAAGAGTGTGTGGTTAGACTGTGTTTCAGAGAGTGTGGGGAGTCTGTGTTTAAGAGTGTGTGGTGAGTCTGTGTTTAAGAGAGTGATGAATCTGTGTTTAAGAGAGTGTGTGGTGAGTCTGTGTTTAAGTGAGAGTGTGGTGAGTGTGTGTTTAAGAGTGTGTGGTGAGTCTGTGTTTAAGAGAATGTGGTGAGTCCATGTTTAAGAGTGTGTGGTGAGTCTGTGTTTAAGAGAATGAGGTGAGTCTGTGCTTTAGAGAATGAGGTGGTGAGTCTGTGTTTAAGAGAATGAGGTGAGTCTGTGTTTTAGAGAATGAGGTGAGTCTGTGTTTAAGATAATGTGGTGAGTCTGTGTTTAAAATTATGTGGTGAATCTGTGTTTAAGAATGTGTGGTGACTCTGTGTTTAAGAGTGTGTGATGAGTCTGTGTTTAAGAGTGTGTGCACTGAGTCTGTGTTTAAGAGAGTGTGGTGAGTCTGTGTTTAAGAGAATGTGGTGAGTCTATGTTTAAGAAAGTGTGGTGAGTCTGTGTTTAAGAGAGTGTGGTGCGTCTGTGTTTAAGAGAGTGTAGTAAGTCATTGTTTAAGAGTATGTGATGAGTCTGTCTTTAAGAGTGTGTGTGCTCAGTTTGTGTTTAAGAGTGTGTGATGAGTCTGTGTTTAAGAGTGTGTGGTGAGTCTGTGTTTAAAAGTATGTGGTGAATCTGGGTTTAAGAGTGTGTGGTGAGTCTGTGTTTAAGAGTGTGTGATGAGTCTGTGTTTAAGAGTGTGTGCACTGAGTCTGTGTTTAAGAGAGACTGCTGAGTCTGTGTTTAAGAGTGTGTGGTGAGTCTGTGTTTAAGAGAGTGTGATGAGTCTGTGATTAAGAGAATGTGGTGAGTCTATGTTTAAGAGAGTGTGGTGAGTCTGTGTTTAAGAGAATGTGGAGAGTCAGTGTTAAAGAGATTGTGGTGAGTCTGTGTTTAAGAGAGTGTGTGTTGAGTCTGTGTTTAAGAGAGTGTGGTGAGTCTGTGTTTACGAAAATGTGGTGAGTATGTGTTTAAGAGAATGTGGTGAGTCTGTGTTTAAGTGAGTGTGGTGAGTCTGTGTTTAAGAGAATGTGGTGAGACTGTGTTTTAGAGAGTGTGGTGAGTCTGTGTTTAAGAGAGTGTGGTGAGTCTGTGTTTAAGAGTGTGTGGTGAATCTGTGTTGAAGAGAGTGATGAATCTGTGTTTAAGACTGTGTGGTGAGTCTGTGTTTAAGAGAGTGTGGTGAGTCTGTGTTTAAGAGAATGTGGTGAGTCTGTGTTTAAGAGTGTGTGGTGAGTCTGTGTTTAAGAGTGTGTGATGAGTCTGTGTTTAAGAGTGTGTGATGAGTCTGTGTTTAAGAGAAGGTGGTGAATCTGTGTGTAAGAGTGTGTTTTGTGTCTGTGTTTAAGTGAGTTTGCGGTGAGTCTGTGTTTAAGAGCGTTTGTGGTGAGTCTGTGATTAAGAGAATGTGGCGAGTCTGTGTTTAAGAGAATGTGGTGAGTCAGTGTTTAAGAGATTGTGGTGAGTCTGTGTTTAAGAGAGTGTGGTGAGTCTGTGTTTAAGAGAATGTGGTGAGTCTTTGTTTAAGAAAGTGTGGTGAGTCTGTGTTTAAGAGAGTGTGGTGCATCTGTGTTTAAGAGAGTGTAGTAAGTCATTGTTTAAGAGTATGTGATGAGTCTGTCTTTCAGAGTGTGTGTGCTCAGTTTGTGTTTAAGAGTGTGTGATGAGTCTGTGTTTAAGAGTGTGTGGTGAGTCTGTTTTTAAAAGTATGTGGTGAATCTGGGTTTAAGAGTGTGTGGTGAGTCTGTGTTTAAGAGTGTGTGATGAGTCTGTGTTTAAGAGTGTGTGCACTGAGTCTGTGTTTAAGAGAGACTGCTGAGTCTGTGTTTAAGAGTGTGTGGTGAGTCTGTGTTTAAGAGAATGTGGTGAGTCTGTGTTTAAGAGAGTGTGATGAGTCTGTGATTAAGAGAATGTGGTGAGTCTATGTTTAAGAGAGTGTGGTGAGTCTGTGTTTAAGAGAGTATGGTGAGTCTGTGTTTAAGAGAATGTGGTGAGACAGTGTTTAAGAGATTGTGGTGATTCTGTGTTTAAGAGAGTGTGTTTTGAGTCTGTGTTTAAGAGAGTGTGGTGAGTCTGTGTTTAAGTGAGTGTGGTGAGTCTGTGTTAAAGAGTGTGTGGTGAGTCTTTGTTTAAGAGTGTGTGGTTAGACTGTGTTTCAGAGAGTGTGGGGAGTCTGTGTTTAAGAGTGTGTGGTGAGTCTGTGTTTAAGTGAGAGTGTGGTGAGTGTGTGTTTAAGAGTGTGTGGTGAGTCTGTGTTTAAGAGAATGTGGTGAGTCCATGTTTAAGAGTGTGTGGTGAGTCTGTGTTTAAGAGAATGAGGTGAGTCTGTGCTTTAGAGAATGAGGTGGTGAGTCTGTGTTTAAGAGAATGAGGTGAGTCTGTGTTTTAGAGAATGAGGTGAGTCTGTGTTTAAGATAATGTGGTGAGTCTGTGTTTAAAATTATGTGGTGAATCTGTGTTTAAGAATGTGTGGTGACTCTGTGTTTAAGAGTGTGTGATGAGTCTGTGTTTAAGAGTGTGTGCACTGAGTCTGTGTTTAAGAGAGTGTGGTGAGTCTGTGTTTAAGAGAGTGTGGTGAGTCTGTGTTTAAGAGAATGTGGTGAGTCTATGTTTAAGAAAGTGTGGTGAGTCTGTGTTTAAGAGAGTGTGGTGCGTCTGTGTTTAAGAGAGTGTGGTGAGTCTGTGTTTTAGAGAATGAGGTGAGTCTGTGTTTAAGATAATGTGGTGAGTCTGTGTTTAAAATTATGTGGTGAATCTGTGTTTAAGAATGTGTGGTGACTCTGTGTTTAAGAGTGTGTGATGAGTCTGTGTTTAAGAGTGTGTGCACTGAGTCTGTGTTTAAGAGAGTGTGATGAGTCTGTCTTTAAGAGTGTGTGTGCTCAGTTTGTGTTTAAGAGTGTGTGATGAGTCTGTGTTTAAGAGTGTGTGGTGAGTCTGTGTTTAAAAGTATGTGGTGAATCTGGGTTTAAGAGTGTGTGGTGAGTCTGTGTTTAAGAGTGTGTGATGAGTCTGTGTTTAAGAGTGTGTGCACTGAGTCTGTGTTTAAGAGAGACTGCTGAGTCTGTGTTTAAGAGTGTGTAGTGAGTCTGTGTTTAAGAGAGTGTGATGAGTCTGTGATTAAGAGAATGTGGTGAGTCTATGTTTAAGAGAGTGTGGTGAGTCTGTGTTTAAGAGAATGTGGAGAGTCAGTGTTAAAGAGATTGTGGTGAGTCTGTGTTTAAGAGAGTGTGTGTTGAGTCTGTGTTTAAGAGAGTGTGGTGAGTCTGTGTTTAAGTGAGTGTGGTGAGTCTGTGTTTAAGAGAATGTGGTGAGACTGTGTTTTAGAGAGTGTGGTGAGTCTGTGTTTAAGAGAGTGTGGTGAGTCTGTGTTTAAGAGTGTGTGGTGAGTCTGTGTTGAAGAGAGTGATGAATCTGTGTTTAAGACTGTGTGGTGAGTCTGTGTTTAAGAGAGTGTGGTGAGTCTGTGTTTAAGAGAATGTGGTGAGTCTGTGTTTAAGTGAGTGTGGTGAGTCTGTGTTTAAGAGAATGTGGTGAGACTGTGTTTTAGAGAGTGTGGTGAGTCTGTGTTTAAGAGAGTGTGGTGAGTCTGTGTTTAAGAGTGTGTGGTGAGTCTGTGTTTAAGAGTGTGTGATGAGTCTGTGTTTAAGAGTGTGTGATGAGTCTGTGTTTAAGAGAATGTGGTGAATCTGTGTGTAAGAGTGTGTTTTGTGTCTGTGTTTAAGTGAGTTTGCGGTGAGTCTGTGTTTATGACAGTGTGTGGTGAATCTGTGTTTACGAGAGTGTGTCGTGAGTCTGTGTTTAAGAGAGTGCGTGATCAGTCTATGTTTAAGAGAGTGTGGTGAGTCTGTGTTTAAGAGAGTGTGGTGAGTCTGTGTTTAAGAGAATGTGGTGAGTCTGTGTTTAAGAGAGTTTGTGGTGAGTCTGTGATTAAGAGAATGTGGCGAGTCTGTGTTTAAGAGAATGTGGTGAGTCAGTGTTCAAGAGAGTGTGGTGAGTCTGTGTTTAAGAGAGTGTGGTGAGTCTGTGTTTAAGAGAATGTGATGAGTCTTTGTTTAAGAAAGTGTGGTGAGTCTGTGTTTAAGAGAGTGTGGTGCGTCTGTGTTTAAGAGAGTGTAGTAAGTCATTGTTTAAGAGTATGTGATGAGTCTGTCTTTAAGAGTGTGTGTGCTCAGTTTGTGTTTAAGAGTGTGTGATGAGTCTGTGTTTAAGAGTCTGTGGTGAGTCTGTGTTTAAAAGTATGTGGTGAATCTGGGTTTAAGAGTGTGTGGTGAGTCTGTGTTTAAGAGTGTGTGATGATTCTGTGTTTAAGAGTGTGTGCACTGAGTCTGTGTTTAAGAGAGACTGCTGAGTCTGTGTTTAAGAGTGTGTGGTGAGTCTGTGTTTAAGAGAGTGTGATGAGTCTGTGATTAAGAGAATGTGGTGAGTCTATGTTTAAGAGAGTGTGGTGAGTCTGTGTTTAAGAGAATGTGGAGAGTCAGTGTTAAAGAGATTGTGGTGAGTCTGTGTTTAAGAGAGTGTGTGTTGAGTCTGTGTTTAAGAGAGTGTGGTGAGTCTGTGTTTACGAGAATGTGGTGAGTATGTGTTTAAGAGAATGTGGTGAGTCTGTGTTTAAGTGAGTGTGGTGAGTCTGTGTTTAAGAGAATGTGGTGAGACTGTGCTTTAGAGAGTGTGGTGAGTCTGTGTTTAAGAGAGTGTGGTGAGTCTGTGTTTAAGAGAGTGTGGTGAGTCTGTGTTTACGAGAATGTGGTGAGTATGTGTTTAAGAGAATGTGGTGAGTCTGTGTTTAAGTGAGTGTGGTGAGTCTGTGTTTAAAAGTATGTAGTGAATCTGGGTTTAAGAGTGTGTGGTGAGTCTGTGTTTAAGAGTGTGTGATGAGTATGTGTTTAAGAGTGTGTGCACTGAGTCTGTGTTTAAGAGAGACTGCTGAGTCTGTGTTTAAGAGTGTGTGGTGAGTCTGTGTTTAAGAGAGTGTGATGAGTCTGTGATTAAGAGAGTGTGGTGCGTCTGTGTTTCTGAGAGTGTAGTAAGTCATTGTTTAAGAGTATGTGATGAGTCTGTCTTTAGAGGGTGTGTGCTCAGTCTGTGTTTAAGAGAGTGTGTGTTGAGTCTGTGTTTAAGAGAGTGTGGTGAGTCTGTGTTTACGAGAATGTGGTGAGTATGTGTTTAAGAGAATGTGTTGAGTCTGTGTTTAAGTGAGTGTGGTGAGTCTGTGTTTTAGAGAGTGTGGTGAGTCTGTGTTTAAGAGAGTGTGGTGAGTCTGTGTTTAAGAGAATGTGGTGAGTCTGTGTTTAAGTGAGTGTGGTGAGTCTGTGTTTAAGAGAATGTGGTGAGACTGTGTTTAAGAGAGTGTGGTGAGTCTGTGTTTAAGAGAGTGTGGTGAGTCTGTGTTTAAGAGTGTGTGGTGAGTCTGTGTTTAAGAGAGTGATGAATCTGTGTTTAAGAGTGTGTGGTGAGTCTGTGTTTAAGAGAGTGTGGTGAGTCTGTGTTTAAGAGAATGTGGTGAGTCTGTGTTTAAGAGTGTGTGGTGAGTCTGTGTTTAAGAGTGTGTGATGAGTCTGTGTTTAAGAGTGTGTGATGAGTCTGTGTTTAAGAGAATGTGGTGAATCTGTGTGTAAGAGTGTGTTTTGTGTCTGTGTTTAAGTGAGTTTGCGGTGAGTCTGTGTTTATGACAGTGTGTGGTGAATCTGTGTTTACGAGAGTGTGTCGTGAGTCTGTGTTTAAGAGAGTGCGTGATCAGTCTATGTTTAAGAGAGTGTGGTGAGTCTGTGTTTAAGAGAGTGTGGTGAGTCTGTGTTTAAGAGAATGTGGTGAGTCTGTGTTTAAGAGAGTTTGTGGTGAGTCTGTGATTAAGAGAATGTGGCGAGTCTGTGTTTCAGAGAATGTGGTGAGTCAGTGTTTAAGAGAGTGTGGTGAGTCTGTGTTTAAGAGAGTGTGGTGAGTCTGTGTTTAAGAGAATGTGGTTAGTCTTTGTTTAAGAAAGTGTGCTGAGTCTGTGTTTAAGAGAGTGTGGTGCATCTGTGTTTAAGAGAGTGTAGTAAGTCATTGTTTAAGAGTATGTGATGAGTCTGTCTTTAAGAGTGTGTGTGCTCAGTTTGTGTTTAAGAGTGTGTGATGAGTCTGTGTTTAAGAGTGTGTGGTGAGTCTGTGTTTAAGAGAATGTGGTGAGTCAGTGTTTAAGAGATTGTGTTGAGTCTGTGTTTAAGAGAGTGTGTGTTGAGTCTGTGTTTAAGAGAGTGTGTTGAGTCTGTGTTTAAGTTAGTGTGGTGAGTCTGTGTTAAAGAGTGTGTGGTGAGTCTGTGTTTAAGAGTGTGTGGTTAGTCTGTGTTTCAGAGAGTGTGGTGAGTCTGTGTTAAAGAGTGTGTGGTGAGTCTGTGTTTAAGAGAGTGATGAATCTGTGTTTAAGAGTGTGTGATGAGTCTGTGTTTAAGTGAGTGTGTTGGGAGTCTGTGTTTAAGAGAGTGTGTGGTGAGTCTGTGTTTAAGTGAGAGTGTGGGGAGTCTGTGTTTAAGAGAGTGTGTGGTGAGTCTGTGTTTAAGTGAGAGTGTGGTGAGTCTATGTTTAAGAGAGTGTGGTGAGTCTGTGTTTAAGAGAATGAGGTGAGTCTGTGCTTTAGAGAATGAGGTGGTGAGTCTGTGTTTAAGAGAATGAGGTGAGTCTGTGTTTTAGAGAATGAGGTGAGTCTGTGTTTAAGATAATGTGGTGAGTCTGTGTTTAAGAGTGTGTGGTGAGTCTGTGTTTAAAAGTATGTGGTGAATCTGTGTTTAAGAATGTGTGGTGACTCTGTGTTTAAGAGTGTGTGACTGAGTCTGTGTTTAAGAGAGACTGGTGAGTCTGTGTTTAAGAGTGGGTGGTGAATCTGTGTTTCAGAGAATGTGGTGAGTCTGTGTTTAAGAGAGTGTGGTGAGTCTGTGTTTAAGAGTGTGTGATGAGTCTGTGTTTAAGAGTGTGTGATGAGTCTGTGTTTAAGAGAATGTGGTGAATCTGTGTGTAAGAGTGTGTTTTGTGCCTGTGTTTAAGTGAGTTTCCGGTGAGTCTGTGTTTATGACAGTGTGTGGTGAATCTGTGTTTACGAGAATGTGTCGCGAGTCTGTGTTTAAGAGAGTGCGTGATCAGTCTATGTTTAAGAGAGTGTGGTGAGTCTGTGTTTAAGAGAGTGTGGTGAGTCTGTGTTTAAGAGAATGTGGTGAGTCTGTGTTTAAGAGAGTTTGTGGTGAGTCTGTGATTAAGAGAATGTGGCGAGTCTGTGTTTAAGAGAATGTGGTGAGTCAGTGTTTAAGAGAGTGTGGTGAGTCTGTGTTTAAGAGAGTGTGGTGAGTCTGTGTTTAAGAGAATGTGGTGAGTCTTTGTTTAAGAAAGTGTGGTGAGTCTGTGTTTAAGAGAGTGTGGTGCGTCTGTGTTTCAGAGAGTGTAGTAAGTCATTGTTTAAGAGTGTTTGATGAGTCTGTGTTTAAGAGTGTGTGGTGAGTCTGTGTTTAAAAGTATGTGGTGAATCTGGGTTTAAGATTGTGTGGTGAGTCTGTGTTTAAGAGTGTGTGATGAGTCTGTGTTTAAGAGTGTGTGCACTGAGTCTGTGTTTAAGAGAGACTGCTGAGTCTGTGTTTAAGAGTGTGTGGTGAGTCTCTGTTTAAGACAATGTGGTGAGTCTGTGTTTAAGAGAGTGTGATGAGTCTGTGATTAAGAGAATGTGGTGAGTCTATGTTTAAGAGAGTGTGGTGAGTCTGTGTTTAAGAGAGTATGGTGAGTCTGTGTTTAAGAGAATGTGGTGAGTCAGTGTTTAAGAGATTGTGGTGAGTCTGTGTTTAAGAGAGTGTGTGTTGAGTCTGTGTTTAAGAGAGTGTTGTGAGTCTGTGTTTAAGAGAATGTGGTGAGTCTTTGTTTCAGAAAGTGTGGTGAGTCTGTGTTTAAGAGAGTGTGGTGAGTCTGTGTTTAAGAGAGTGTAGTAAGTCATTGTTTAAGAGTATGTGTTGAGTCTGTGTTTAAGAGAATGTGGTGAGTCTGTGTTTAAGTGAATGTGGTGAGTCTGTGTTTAAGTGAGTGTGGTGAGTCTGTGTTAAAGAGTGTGTGATGAGTCTGTGTTTAAGAGTGTGTGGTTAGTCTGTGTTTCAGAGAGTGTGCTGAGTCTGTGTTTAAGAGTGTGTGGTGAGTCTGTGTTTCAGAGAGTGATGAATCTGTGTTAAGAGTGTGTGATGAGTCTGTGTTTAAGTGAGTGTGTGTGGAGTCTGTGTTTAAGAGAGTGTGTGGTGAGTCTGTGCTTAAGTGAGAGTGTGGTGAGTGTGTGTTTAAGAGTGTGTGGTGAGTCTGTGTTTAAGAGAATGTGGTGAGTCCATGTTTAAGAGTGTGTGGTGAGTCTGTGTTTAAGAGAATGAGGTGAGTCTGTGCTTTAGAGAATGAGGTGGTGAGTCTGTGTTTAAGAGAATGAGGTGAGTCTGTGTTTTAGAGAATGAGGTGAGTCTGTGTTTAAGATAATGTGGTGAGTCTGTGTTTAAGAGTGTGTGGTGAGTCTGTGTTTAAAAGTATGTGGTGAATCTGTGTTTAAGAATGTGTGGTGACTCTGTGTTTAAGAGTGTGTGATGAGTCTGTGTTTAAGAGTGTGTGCACTGAGTCTGTGTTTAAGAGAGACTGGTGAGTCTGTGTTTAAGAGTGGGTGGTGAATCTGTGTTTCAGAGAATGTGGTGAGTCTTTGTTTAAGAGAGTGTGGTGAGTCTGTGTTTAAGAGAATGTGGTGAGTATGTGTTTAAGAGAATGTGGTGAGTCTGTGTTTAAGTGAGTGTGGTGAGTCTGTGTTTAAGAGAATGTGGTGAGACTGTGTTTTAGAGAGTGTGGTGAGTCTGTGTTTAAGAGAGTGTGGTGAGTCTGTGTTTAAGAGTGCGTGGTGAGTCTGTGTTGAAGAGAGTGATGAATCTGTGTTTAAGAGTGTGTGGTGAGTCTGTGTTTAAGAGAGTGTGGTGAGTCTGTGTTTAAGAGAATGTGGTGAGTCTGTGTTTAAGAGTGTGTGGTGAGTCTGTGTTTAAGAGTGTGTGATGAGTCTGTGTTTAAGAGTGTGTGATGAGTCTGTGTTTAAGAGAATGTGGTGAATCTGTGTGTAAGAGTGTGTTTTGTGTCTGTGTTTAAGTGAGTTTGCGGTGAGTCTGTGTTTATGACAGTGTGTGGTGAATCTGTGTTTACGAGAGTGTGTCGTGAGTCTGTGTTTAAGAGAGTGCATGATCAGTCTATGTTTAAGAGAGTGTGGTGAGTCTGTGTTTAAGAGAGTGTGGTGAGTCTGTGTTTAAGAGAATGTGGTGAGTCTGTGTTTAAGAGCGTTTGTGGTGAGTCTGTGATTAAGAGAATGTGGCGAGTCTGTGTTTAAGAGAATGTGGTGAGTCAGTGTTTAAGAGAGTGTGGTGAGTCTGTGTTTAAGAGAGTGTGGTGAGTCTGTGTTTAAGAGAATGTGGTGAGTCTTTGTTTAAGAAAGTGTGGTGAGTCTGTGTTTAAGAGAGTGTGGTGCGTCTGTGTTTAAGAGAGTGTAGTAAGTCATTGTTTAAGAGTATGTGATGAGTCTGTCTTTAAGAGTGTGTGTGCTCAGTTTGTGTTTAAGAGTTTGTGATGAGTCTGTGTTTCAGAGTGTGTGGTGAGTCTGTGTTTAAAAGTATGTGGTGAATCTGGGTTTAAGAGTGTGTGGTGAGTCTGTGTTTAAGAGTGTGTGATGAGTCTGTGTTTAAGAGTGTGTGCACTGAGTCTGTTTAAGAGAGACTGCTGAGTCTGTGTTTCAGAGTGTGTGGTGAGTCTGTGTTTAAGAGAGTGTGATGAGTCTGTGATTAAGAGAATGTGGTGAGTCTATGTTTAGGAGAGTGTGGTGAGTCGGTGTTTAAGAGAATGTGGAGAGTCAGTGTTAAAGAGATTGTGGTGAGTCTGTGTTTAAGAGATGGTGTGTTGAGTCTGTGTTTCAGAGAGTGTGGTGAGTCTGTGTTTAAGTGAGTGTGGTGAGTCTGTGTTAAAGAGTGTGTGGTGAGTCTGTGTTTAAGAGTGTGTGGTTGGTCTGTGTTTCAGAGAGTGTGGTGAGTCTGTGTTTAAGAGTGTGTGGTGAGTCTGTGTTTAAGAGAGTGATGAATCTGTGTTTAAGAGTGTGTGATGAGTCTGTGTTTAAGTGAGTGTGTGGGGAGTCTGTGTTTAAGAGAGTGTGTGGTGAGTCTGTGTTTAAGTGAGAGTGTGGTGAGTGTGTGTTTAAGAGTGTGTGGTGAGTCTGTGTTTAAGAGAATGTGGTGAGTCCATGTTTAAGAGTGTGTGGTGAGTCTGTGTTTAAGAGAATGAGGTGAGTCTGTGCTTTAGAGAATGAGGTGGTGAGTCTGTGTTTAAGAGAATGAGGTGAGTCTGTGTTTTAGAGAATGAGGTGAGTCTGTGTTTAAGATAATGTGGTGAGTCTGTGTTTAAGAGTGTGTGGTGAGTCTGTGTTTAAAAGTATGTGGTGAATCTGTGTTTAAGAATGTGTGGTGACTCTGTGTTTAAGAGTGTGTGATGAGTCTGTGTTTAAGAGTGTGTGCACTGAGTCTGTGTTTAAGAGAGACTGGTGAGTCTGTGTTTAAGAGTGGGTGGTCAATCTGTGTTTCAGAGAATGTGGTGAGTCTGTGTTTAAGAGAGTGTGGTGAGTCTGTGTTTACGAGAATGTGGTGAGTATGTGTTTAAGAGAATGTGGTGAGACTGTGTTTTAGAGAGTGTGGTGAGTCTGTGTTTAAGAGTGTGTGGTGAGTCTGTGTTTAAAACTATGTGGTGAATCTGGGTTTAAGAGTGTGTGGTGAGTCTGTGTTTAAGAGTGTGTGATGAGTCTGTGTTTAAGAGTGTGTGCACTGAGTCTGTGTTTAAGAGAGACTGCTGAGTCTGTGTTTAAGAGTGTGTGTCTTGAGTCTGTGTTTAAGAGAATGTGGTGAGTCTGTGTTTAAGAGAGTGTGATGAGTCTGTGATTAAGAGAATGTGCTGAGTCTATGTTTAAGAGAGTGTGGTGGGTCTGTGTTTAAGAGAGTATGGTGAGTCTGTGTTTAAGAGAATGTGGTGAGTCAGTGTTTAAGAGTGTGTGTTGAGTCTGTGTTTAAGAGAGTGTGGTGAGTCTGTGTTTAAGAGAATGTGGTGAGTCTTTGTTTAAGAAAGTGTGGTGAGTCTGTGTTTAAGAGAGTGTGGTGAGTCTGTGTTTAAGAGAGTGTAGTAATTCATTGTTTAAGAGTATGTGTTGAGTCTGTTTTTAAGAGTGTGTGTGCTGAGTTTGTGTTCAAGAGTGTGTGATGAGTCTGTGTTTAATAGTGTGTGGTGAGTCTGTGTTTAAATGTATGTGATGAATCTGTGTTTAAGAGTGTGTGGTGAGTCTGTGTTTAAGAGTGTGTGATAAGTCTGTGTGTAAGAGTGTGTGCACTGAGTCTGTGTTTAAGAGAGACTGCTGAGTCTGTGTTTAAGTGTGTGTGATGAGTCTGTGTTTAAGGGAATGTGGTGAATCTGTGTGTAAGAGTGTGTTTTGTGTCTGTGTTTAAGTGAGTTTGCGGTGAGTCTGTGTTTATGACAGTGTGTGGTGAATCTGTGTTTACGAGAGTGTGTCGTGCGTCTGTGTTTAAGAGAGTGCGTGATCAGTCTATGTTTAAGAGAGTGTGGTGAGCCTGTGTTTAAGAGAGTGTGGTGAGACTGTGTTTAAGAGAAAGTGGTGAGTCTGTGTTTAAGAGAGTTTGTGGTGAGTCTGTGATTAAGAGAATGTGGCGAGTCTGTGTTTAAGAGAATGTGGTGAGTCAGTGTTTAAGAGAGTGTGGTGAGTCTGTGTTTAAGGGAGTGTGGTGAGTCTGTGTTTAAGAGAATGTGGTGAGTCTTTGTTTAAGAAAGTGTGGTGAGTCTGTGTTTAAGAGAGTGTGGTACGTCTGTGTTTAAGAGAGTGTAGTAAGTCATTGTTTAAGAGTATGTGATGAGTCTGTCTTTAAGAGTGTGTATGCTCAGTTTGTGTTTAAGAGTGTGTGATGCGTCTGTGTTTAAGAGTGTGTGGTGAGTCTGTGTTTAAAAGTATGTGGTGAATCTGGGTTTAAGAGTGTGTGGTGAGTCTGTGTTTAAGAGTGTGTGATGAGTCTGTGTTTAAGAGTGTGTGCACTGAGTCTGTGTTTAAGAGAGACTGCTGAGTCTGTGTTTAAGAGTGTGTGTCGTGAGTCTGTGTTTAAGAGAATGTGGTGAGTCAGTGTTTAAGAGATTGTGGTGAGTCTGTGTTTAAGAGAGTGTGTGTTGAGTCTGTGTTTAAGAGAGTGTGGTGAGTCTGTGTTTAAGAGAATGTGGTGAGTCTTTGTTTAAGAAAGTGTGGTGAGTCTGTGTTTAAGAGAGTGTGGTGAGTCTGTGTTTAAGAGAGTGTAGTAAGTCATTGTTTAAGAGTATGTGATGAGTCTGTTTTTAAGAGTGTGTGTGCTGAGTTTGTGTTTAAGAGTGTGTGATGAGTCTGTGTTTAATAGTGTGTGGTGAGTCTGTGTTTAAATGTATGTGGTGAATCTGTGTTTAAGAGTGTGTGGTGAGTCTGTGTTTAAGAGTGTGTGATAAGTCTGTGTTTAAGAGTGTGTGCACTGAGTCTGTGTTTAAGAGAGACTGCTGAGTCTGTGTTTAAGAGTGTGTGGTGAGTCTGTGTTTAAGAGAATGTGGTGAGGCTGTGTTTAAGACAGTGTGGTGAGTCTGTGATTAAGAGAATGTGGTGAGTCTGTGTTTAAGAGAATGTGGTGAGTCTGTGTTTAAGAGAATGTGGTGAATCTGTGTTTAAGAGAGTGTGGTGAGTCTGTGTTTAAGTGAGTGTGGTGAGTCTGTGTTAAAGAGTGTGGTGAGTCTGTGTTTAAGAGTGTGTGGTTAGTCTGTGTTTCAGAGAGTGTGGTGAGTCTGTGATTAAGAGAATGTGGTGAGTCTCTGTTTAAGAGAATGTGGTGAGTCTGTGTTTAAGATAATGTGGTGAATCTGTGTTTAAGAGTGTGTGGTGAGTCTGTGTTTAAGAGTGTGTGGTTAGTCTGTGTTTCAGAGAGTGTGGTGAGTCTGTGTTTAAGAGAGTGTGGTGAGTCTGTGTTAAAGAGTGTGTGGTGAGTCTGTGTTTAAGAGTGTGTGGTTAGTCTGTGTTTCAGAGAGTGTGGTGAGTCTGTGTTGAAGAGTGTGTGGTGAGTCTATGTTTAAGAGAGTGTGGTGAGTCTGTGTTTAAGAGAGTGTGGTGAGTCTGTGTTTAAGAGTGTGTGGTGAGTCTATGTTTAAGAGAGTGTGGTGAGTTTGTGTTTAAGAGAGTATGGTGAGTTTGTGTTTAAGAGAATGTGGTGAATCAGTGTTTAAGAGAGTATGGTGAGTCTGTGTTTAAGAGAATGTGGTGAGTCTGTGTTTAAGAGAATGTGGTGAGTCTGTGTTTAAGAGAATGTGGTGAGTCTGTGTTTAAGAGAGTGTGGTGAGTCTGTGTTTAAGAGAGTATGGTGAGTCTGTGTTTAAGAGAATGTGGTGAGTCTGTGTTTAAGAGAATTTGGTGAGTCTGTGTTTAAGAGAGTATGATGAGTCATTGTTTAA
Source organism: Heterodontus francisci (assembly GCF_036365525.1). Taxonomy (NCBI): domain Eukaryota; kingdom Metazoa; phylum Chordata; class Chondrichthyes; order Heterodontiformes; family Heterodontidae; genus Heterodontus; species Heterodontus francisci. Next base: position 20,109,216 of record NC_090381.1, read on the forward strand.
GAGAGTGTGGTGAGTCTGTGTTTAAGAGTGTGTGGTGAGTCTGTGTTCAAGAGAGTGTGGTGAGTCTGTCTTTAAGAGTTTGTGGTGAGTCTCTGTTTAAGAGAGTATGATGAGTCATTGTTTAAGAGAGTGTGGTGAGTCTGTGTTTAAGAGTGTGTGTTCAGTCTGTCTTTCAGAGAGTATGGTGAGTCTGTGTTTAAGAGAATGTGGCGAGTCTGTGTTTCAGAGAGTGTGGTGAGTCTGTGTTTAAGAGAGTGTGGTGAGTCTGTGTTTCAGACAGTTTGGTGAGTCTGTGTTTTGAGCGTGTGTGGTGTGTCTGTGTTTAAGAGAGTGTGGTGAGTGTGTGTTTAAGAGAGTTTGGGGTGCGTCAGTGTTAAAGAGTGTGTGGTGAGTCTGTGTTTAAGAGTGTGTGGTTAGTTTGCGTTTCAGAGAGTGTGGTGAGTCTGTGTTTAAGAGTGTGTGGTGAGTCTGTGTTTAAGAGAGTGATGAATCTGTGTTTAAGAGTGTGTGGTGAGTCTATGTTTAAGAGAGTGTGGTGAGTCTGTGTTTAAGAGAGTGTGGTGAGTCTGTGTTTCAGAGTGTGTGGTGAGTCTATGTTTCAGAGAGTGTGGTGAGTTTGTGTTTAAGAGAGTATGGTGAGTTTGTGTTTAAGAGAATGTGGTGAATCTGTGTTTAAGAGAGTGTGGTGAGTCTGTGTTTAAGAGAGTATGGTGAGTCTGTGTTTAAGAGAGTATGATGAGTCATTGTTTAAGAGAGTGTGGTGAGTCTGTGTTTAAGAGTGTGTGCTGAGTCTGTGTTCAAGAGAGTGTGGTGAGTCTGTGTTTAAGAGAGTGTGGTGAGTCTGTGTTTAAGAGTGTGTGGTGAGTCTGTGTTCAAGAGAATGCGGTGAGTCTGTGTTTAAGAAAGAGTGTGGTGAGTCTGTATTTAAGAGAGTGTGGCGATTCTGTGTTTAAGAGAGTGTGATGAGTCTGTGTTTCAGACAGTGTGGTGAGTCTGTGTTTTGAGCGTGTGTGGTGTGTCTGTGTTTAAGAGAGTGTGTGGTGAGTCCATGTTTAAGAGCGTTTGGTGAGTATGTGTTTAAGAGAGTATGCTGAGTCTGTGTTTAAGAGAATGTGGTGAGTCTGTGTTTAAGAGAGTGTGTGGTGAGTCTGTGTTTAAGAGTGTGTGGTGAGCCTGTGTTTAAAAGTATGTGGTGAATCTGTGTTTAAGAGTGTGTGGTGAGTCTGTGTTTAAGAGTGTGTGATGAGTCTGTGTTTAAGAGTGTGTGCACTGAGTCTGTGTTTAAGAGAGACTGCTGAGTCTGTGTTTAAGAGTGTGGTGAGTCTGTGATTAAGAGAATGTGGTGAGTCTTTGTTTAAGAAAGTGTGGTGAGTCTGTGTTTAAGAGTGTGTGGTGAGCCTGTGTTTAAAAGTATGTGGTGAATCTGTGTTTAAGAGTGTGTGGTGAGTCTGTGTTTAAGAGTGTGTGATGAGTCTGTGTTTAAGAGTGTGTGCACTGAGTCTGTGTTTAAGAGAGACTGCTGAGTCTGTGTTTAAGAGAATGTGGTGAGTCTGTGTTTAAGAGAATATGGTGTGTCTGTGTTTAAGAGAGGGTGGTGAGTCTGTGTTTAAGCGAGTGTGGTGAGTCTGTGTTTAAGAGTGTGTGGTGAGTCTGTGTTTAAGAGCGTGTGGTTAGTCTGTGTTTCAGAGAGTGTGGTGAGTCTTTGTTTAAGAGTGTGTGGTGAGTCTGTGTTTAAGAGAGTGATGAATCTGTGTTTAAGAGTGTGTGGTGGGTCTATGTTTAAGAGAGTGTGGTGAGTCTGTGTTCAAGAGAGTGTGGTGAGTCTGTGTTTAAGAGTGTGTGGTGAGTTTGTGTTTAAGAGAGTATGGTGAGTCTGTGTTTAAGAGATTGTGGTGAATCTGTGTTTAGGAGTGTGTGGTAAGTCTGTGTTTAAGAGAGTGTGGTGAGTCTGTGTTTAAGAGAGTGTGGTGAGTTTGTATTTAAGAGAATGTGTGGTGAGTTTGTGTTTAAGAGAATGTGGTGAATCTGTGTTTAAGAGAGTGTGGTGAGTCTGTGTTTAAGAGAGTGTGGTGAGTCTGTGTTTAAGAGAGTGTGGTGAGTCTATGTTTAAGAGAATGTGGTGATTCTGTGTTTAAGAGAATGTGGTGAGTCTGTGTTTAAGAGAGTGTGGTGAGTCTGTGTTTAAGAGAGTGTGGTGAGTCTGTGTTTAAGAGAATGTGGTGAGTCTGTGTTTAAGAGATTGTGGTGAGTCTATGTTTAAGAGTGTGTGGTGAGTCTGTGTTTAAGAGTGTGTGGTGAGCCTGTGTTTAAAAGTATGTGGTGAATCTGTGTTTAAGAGTGTGTGGTGAGTCTGTGTTTAAGAGTGTGTGATGAGTCTGTGTTTAAGAGTGTGTGCACTGAGTCTGTGTTTAAGAGAGACTGCTGAGTCTGTGTTTAAGAGTGTGGTGAGTCTGTGATTAAGAGAATGCGGTGAGTCTTTGTTTAAGAAAGTGTGGTGAGTCTGTTTTTAAGAGTGTGTGGTGAGCCTGTGTTTAAAAGTATGTGGTGAATCTGTGTTTAAGAGTGTGTGGTGAGTCTGTGTTTAAGAGTGTGTGATGAGTCTGTGTTTAAGAGTGTATGCACTGAGTCTGTGTTTAAGAGAGACTGCTGAGTCTGTGTTTAAGAGTGTGTGGTGAGTCTGTGTTCAAGAGAGTGTGGTGAGTCTGTGTTTAAGAGAGTGTGGTGAGTCTGTGTTTAAGAGTGTGTGGTGAGTCTGTGTTTAAGAGTGTGTGGTGAGTCTGTGTTCAAGAGAATGCGGTGAGTCTGTGTTTAAGAAAAAGTGTGGTGAGTCTGTATTTAAGAGAGTGTGGCGATTCTGTGTTTAAGAGAGTGTGGTGAGTCTGTGTTTCAGACAGTGTGGTGAGTCTGTGTTTTGAGCGTGTGTGGTGTGTCTGTGTTTAAGAGTGTGTGGTGAGTCTGTGTTTAAGAGTGTGTGATGAGTCTGTGTTTAAGAGTGTGTGCACTGAGTCTGTGTTTAAGAGAGACTGCTGAGTCTGTGTTTAAGAGTGTGGTGAGTCTGTGATTAAGAGAATGTGGTGAGTCAGTGTTTAAGAGAATGTTGTGAGTCTGTGTTTAAGAGAATGTGGTGAGTCTGTGTTTAAGAGAATATGGTGAGTCTCTGTTTAAGAGTGGGTGGTGAGTCTGTGTTTAAGCGAGTGTGGTGAGTCTGTGTTTAAGAGTGTGTGGTGAGTCTGTGTTTAAGAGCGTGTGGTTAGTCTGTGTTTCAGAGAGTGTGGTAAGTCTTTGTTTAAGAGTGTGTGGTGAGTCTGTGTTTAAGAGAGTGATGAATCTGTGTTTAAGAGTGTGTGGTGGGTCTATGTTTAAGAGAGTGTGGTGAGTCTGTGTTCAAGAGAGTGTGGTGAGTCTGTGTTTAAGAGTGTGTGGTGAGTTTGTGTTTAAGAGAGTATGGTGAGTCTGTGTTTAAGAGAATGTGGTGAATCTGTGTTTAGGAGTGTGTGGTAAGTCTGTGTTTAAGAGAGTGTGGTGAGCCTGTGTTTAAGAGAGTGTCATGAGTCTGTGTTTAAGAGAGTGTGGTGAGTCTGTGTTTCAGACAGTTTGGTGAGTCTGTGTTTTGTGCGTGTGTGGTGTATCTGTGTTTAAGAGAGTGTGCTGAGTGTGTGTTTAAGAGAGTTTGTGGTGAGTCTGTGTTTAAGAGAGTGTGGTGATTCTGTGTTTAAGAGCGTGTGGTGAGCCTGTGTTTGACAGAATGTGGTGAGTCTGTGTTCAAGAGAATGTAGTGAGTCTGTGTTTAAGAGAGAGTGTGGTGAGTCTGTGTTTAAGAGAGTGTGGCGATTCTGTGTTTAAGAGAGAGTGGTGAGTCTGTGTTTAAGAAAGAGTGTGGTGAGTCTGTGTGTTTAGCGTGTGTGGTGTGTCTGTGTTTAAGAGAGTGTGCTGAGTGTGTGTTTAAGAGAGTTTGTAGTGCATCAGTGTTTAAGAGAATGTGGTGAGTCTGTGTTTAAGAGAGTGTGGTGTGTCTGTGTTTAAGAGTGTGTGATGAGTCTGTGTGTAAGAGAATGTGGTGAGTCTGTGTTTAAGAGAATGTGGTGAGTCTGTGTTTAAGAGAGTGTGGTGAGTCTGTGTTTAAGAGAGTATGGTGAGTCTGTGTTTAAGAGAATGTGGTGAGTCTGTGTTTAAGAGAATGTGGTGAGTCTGTGTTTAAGAGAGTGTGTTGAGTCTGTGTTTAAGAGAGTGTGGTGAGTCTGTGTTTAAGAGTTTGTGGTGAGTCTCTGTTTAAGAGAGTATGATGAGTCATTGTTTAAGAGAGTGTGGTGAGTCTGTGTTTAAGAGTGTGTGTTCAGTCTGTGTTTCAGAGAGTATGGTGAGTCTGTGTTTAAGAGAATGTGGCGAGTCTGTGTTTCAGAGAGTGTGGTGAGTCTGTGTTTAAGAGAGTGTGGTGAGTCTGTGTTTCAGACAGTTTGGTGAGTCTGTGGTTTGAGTGTGTGTGGTGTGTCTGTGTTTAAGAGAGTGTGCTGAGTGTGTGTTTAAGAGAGTTTGGGGTGCGTCTGTGTTAAAGAGTGTGTGGTGAGTCTGTGTTTAAGAGTGTGTGGTTAGTCTGCGTTTCAGAGAGTGTGGTGAGTCTGTGTTTAAGAGTGTGTGGTGAGTCTGTGTTTAAGAGAGTGATGAATCTGTGTTTAAGAGTGTGTGGTGAGTCTATGTTTAAGAGAGTGTGGTGAGTCTGTGTTTAAGAGAGTGTGGTGAGTCTGTGTTTCAGAGTGTGTGGTGAGTCTATGTTTAAGAGAGTGTGGTGAGTTTGTGTTGAAGAGAGTATGGTGAGTTTGTGTTTAAGAGAATGTGGTGAATCTGTGTTTAAGAGAGTGTGGTGAGTCTGTGTTTAAGAGAGTATGGTGAGTCTGTGTTTAAGAGAATGTGGTGAGTCTGTGTTTAAGAGAATGTGGTGAGTCTGTGTTTAAGAGAATGTGGTGAGTCTGTGTTTAAGAGAGTGTGGTGAGTCTGTTTTTAAGAGTGTGTGGTGAGTCTCTGTTTAAGAGAGTATGATGAGTCATTGTTTATGAGAGTGTGGTGAGTCTGTGTTTAAGAGTGTGTGGTGAGTCTGTGTTCAAGAGAGTGTGGTGAGTCTGTGTTTAAGAGAGTGTGGTGAGTCTGTGTTTAAGAGTGTGTGGTGAGTCTGTGTTTAAGAGTGTGTGGTGAGTCTGTGTTCAAGAGAATGCGGTGAGTCTGTGTTTAAGAAAGAGTGTGGTGAGTCTGTATTTAAGAGAGTGTGGCGATTCTGTGTTTAAGAGAGTGTGGTGAGTCTGTGTTTCAGACAGTGTGGTGAGTCTGTGTTTTGAGCGTGTGTGGTGTGTCTGTGTTTAAGAGAGTGTGGTGAGTGTGTGTTTAAGAGAGTTTGTATTGCATCAGTGTTTAAGAGAATGTGGTGAGTCTGTGTTTAAGAGTGTGTGGTGAGTCTGTGTTCAAGAGAGTGTGGTGAGTCTGTGTTTAAGAGTGTGTGGTGAGTCTGTGTTTAAGAGTGTGTGGTGAGTCTGTGTTTAAGAGTGTGTGGTGAGTCTGTGTTCAAGAGAATGCGGTGAGTCTGTGTTTAAGAAAGAGTGTGGTGAGTCTGTATTTAAGAGAGTGTGGCGATTCTGTGTTTAAGAGAGTGTGGTGAGTCTGTGTTTCAGACAGTGTGGTGAGTCTGTGTTTTGAGCGTGTGTGGTGTGTCTGTGTTTAAGAGAGTGTGGTGAGTGTGTGTTTCAGAGAGTTTGTATTGCATCAGTGTTTAAGAGAATGTGGTGAGTCTGTGTTTAAGAGTGTGTGGTGAGTCTGTGTTCAAGAGAGTGTGGTGAGTCTGTGTTTAAGAGTGTGTGGTGAGTCTGTGTTTAAGAGTGTGTGGTGAGTCTGTGTTTAAGAGTGTGTGGTGAGTCTGTGTTCAAGAGAATGCGGTGAGTCTGTGTTTAAGAAAGAGTGTGGTGAGTCTGTATTTAAGAGAGTGTGGCGATTCTGTGTTTAAGAGAGTGTGGTGAGTCTGTGTTTCAGACAGTGTGGTGAGTCTGTGTTTTGAGCGTGTGTGGTGTGTCTGTGTTTAAGAGAGTGTGGTGAGTGTGTGTTTCAGAGAGTTTGTATTGCATCAGTGTTTAAGAGAATGTGGTGAGTCTGTGTTTAAGAGAGGGTGGTGATTCTGTGGTTAAGAGCGTGTGGTGAGCCTCTGTTTGACAGAATGTGGTGAGTCTGTGTTGAAGAGAATGTGGTGAGTCTGTGTTTAAGAGAGTGTGTGGTGAGTCCATGTTTAAGAGAGTTTGGTGAGTCTGTGTTTAAGAGAGTATGCTGAGTCTGTGTTTAAGAGAATGTGGTGAGTCTGTGTTTAAGAGAGTGTGTGGTGAGTCTGTGTTTAAGAGTGTGTGGTGAGCCTGTGTTTAAAAGTATGTGGTGATTCTGTGTTTAAGAGTGTGTGGTGAGTCTGTGTTTAAGAGTGTGTGATGAGTCTGTGTTTAAGAGTGTGTGCACTGAGTCTGTGTTTAAGAGAGACTGCTGAGTCTGTGTTTAAGAGTGTGGTGAGTCTGTGATTAAGAGAATGTGGTGAGTCTTTGTTTAAGAAAGTGTGGTGAGTCTGTGTTTAAGAGTGTGTGGTGAGCCTGTGTTTAAGAGTGTGTGCACTGAGTCTGTGTTTAAGAGAGACTGCTGAGTCTGTGTTTAAGAGTGTGGTGAGTCTGTGATTAAGAGAATGTGGTGAGTCAGTGTTTAAGAGAATGTTGTGAGTCTGTGTTTAAGAGAATGTGGTGAGTCTGTGTTTAAGAGAATATGGTGAGTCTCTGTTTAAGAGAGGGTGGTGAGTCTGTGTTTAAGCGAGTGTGGTGAGTCTGTGTTTAAGAGTGTGTGGTGAGTCTGTGTTTAAGAGCGTGTGGTTAGTCTGTGTTTCAGAGAGTGTGGTGAGTCTTTGTTTAAGAGTGTGTGGTGAGTCTGTGTTTAAGAGAGTGATGAATCTGTGTTTAAGAGTGTGTGGTGGGTCTATGTTTAAGAGAGTGTGGTGAGTCTGTGTTCAAGAGAGTGTGGTGAGTCTGTTATGAAGAGTGTGTGGTGAGTTTGTGTTTAAGAGAGTATGGTGAGTCTGTGTTTAAGAGAATGTGGTGAATCTGTGTTTAGGAGTGTGTGGTAAGTCTGTGTTTAAGAGAGTGTGGTGAGTCTGTGTTTAAGAGAGTGTGGTGAGTTTGTGTTTTAGAGAGTATGGTGAGTTTGTGTTTAAGAGAATGTGGTGAATCTGTGTTTAAGAGAGTGTGGTGAGTCTGTGTTTAAGAGAGTGTGGTGAGTCTGTGTTTCAGACAGTTTGGTGAGTCTGTGTTTTGTGCGTGTGTGGTGTGTCTGTGTTTAAGAGAGTGTGCTGAGTGTGTGTTTAAGAGAGTTTGTGGTGTGTCAGTGTTTAAGAGAATGTGGTGAGTCTGTGTTTAAGAGAGTGTGGTGAGTCTGTGTTTAAGAGCGTGTGGTGAGCCTGTGTTTGACAGAATGTGGTGAGTCTGTGTTCAAGAGAACGTAGTGAGTCTGTGTTTAAGAGAGAGTGTGGTGAGTCTGTGTTTAAGAGAGTGTGGCGATTCTGTGTTTAAGAGAGAGTGGTGAGTCTGTGTTTCAGACAGTGTGGTGAGTCTGTGTGTTGAGCGTGTGTGGTGTGTCTGTGTTTAAGAGAGTGTGCTGAGCGTGTGTTTAAGAGAGTTTGTAGTGCATCAGTGTTTAAGAGAATGTGGTGAGTCTGTGTTTAAGAGAGTGTGGTGAGTCTGTGTTTAAGAGCGTGTGATGAATCTGTGTGTAAGAGAATGTGGTGAGTCTGTGTGTAAGAGTGTGTGGTGAGTCTGTGTTTAAGAGTGTGTGATGAGTCTGTGTTTAAGTGAGTGTGTGGTGAGTCTGTGTTTACGAGAGTGTGTGGTGAGTCTGTGTTTAAGAGTGTGTGATGAGTCTGTGTTTAAGAGAGTGTCGTGATTCTGTGTTTAAGAGAATGAGGTGAGTCTGTGTTTAAGAGTGTGTGGTGAGTCTGTGTTTAAGAGAACATGGTGAGTCTGTGTTTAAGAGTGTGTGGTGAGTCTAAATTTAAGAGAACGTGGTGAGTCTGTGTTTAAGAGAGTGTGTGGTGAGTCTGTGTTTAAGAGAGTGCGTGATGAGTCTGTGTTTAAGAGTGTGTGGTGAGTCTGTGTTTAAGAGTGTGTGATGAGTCTGTGTTTAAGTGAGTGTGTGGTGAGTCTGTGTTTAAGAGTGTGTGTGGTGAGTCTGTGTTTAAGTGAGAGTGTGGTGAGTCTGTGTTTAAGAGAGTGTGTGGTGAGTCTGTGTTTACGAGACTGTGTGGTGAGTCTGTGTTTAAGAGAATGTGGTGAGTCCGTGTTTAAGAGTGTGTGGTGAGTCTGTGTTTAAGAGAATGAGGTGAGTCTGTGTGTAAGAGTGCGTGGTGAGTTTGTGGTTAAGGGAATGGGGTGAGTCTGTTTTTAAGAGTGCAGTGAGTCTGTGTTTAAGAGAATGAGGTGAGTCTGTTTTGAAGAGTGTGTGATGAGTCTGTGTTTAAGAGTGTGTGCCCTGAGTCTGTGTTTAAGAGAGACTGGTGAGTCTGTGTTTAAGAGTGTGTGGTGAGTCTGTGTTTAAGAGAATGTGGTGAGTCTGTGTTTAAGAGAGTGTGGTGAGTCTGTGTTTAAGAGAATGTGGTGAGTCTGTGTTTAAGAGCGTGTGGTGAGCCTGTGTTTAAGAGAGTGCAGTGAGTCTGTGTTTAAGAGAATGCGGTGAGTCTGTGTTTAAGACAGTGTGGTGAGTCTGTGTTTAAGAGTGTGTGGTGAGTCTGTGTTTAAGAGTGTGTGGTGAGTCTGTGTTCATGAGAATGCAGTGAGTCTGTGTTTAAGAAAGAGTGTGGTGAGTCTGTGTTTAAGAGAGTGTGGTGAGTCTGTGTTTCAGACAGTGTGGTGAGTCTGTGTTTTGAGCGTGTGTAGTGTGTCTGTGTTTAAGAGAGTGTGGTGAGTGTGTGTTTAAGAGAGTTTGTATTGCATTAGTGTTTAAGAGAATGTGGTGAGTCTGTGTTTAAGAGAGTGTTGTGATTCTGTGGTTAAGAGCGTGTGGTGAGATTGTGTTTGACAGAATGTGGTGAGTCTGTGTTTAAGAGAATGTGGTGAGCCTGTGTTTGACAGAATGTGGTGAGTCTGTGTTCAAGAGAATGTAGTGAGTCTGTGTTTAAGAGAGAGTGTGGTGAGTCTGTGTTTAAGAGAGTGTGGCGATTCTGTGTTTAAGAGAGAGTGGTGAGTCTGTGTTTCAGACAGTGTGGTGAGTCTGTGTGTTGAGCGTGTGTGGTGTGTCTGTGTTTAAGAGAGTGTGCTGAGCGTGTGTTTAAGAGAGTTTGTAGTGCATCAGTGTTTAAGAGAATGTGGTGAGTCTGTGTTTAAGAGAGTGTGGTGAGTCTGTGTTTAAGAGCGTGTGATGAATCTGTGTGTAAGAGAATGTGGTGAGTCTGTGTGTAAGAGTGTGTGTTGAGTCTGTGTTTAAGAGTGTGTGATGAGTCTGTGTTTAAGTGAGTGTGTGGTGAGTCTGTGTTTACGAGAGTGTGTGGTGAGTCTGTGTTTAAGAGTGTGTGATGAGTCTGTGTTTAAGAGAGTGTCGTGATTCTGTGTTTAAGAGAATGAGGTGAGTCTGTGTTTAAGAGTGTGTGGTGAGTCTGTGTTTAAGAGAACATGGTGAGTCTGTGTTTCAGAGTGTGTGGCGAGTCTAAATTTAAGAGAACGTGGTGAGTCTGTGTTTAAGAGAGTGTGTGGTGAGTCTGTGTTTAAGAGAGTGCGTGATGAGTCTGTGTTTAAGAGTGTGTGGTGAGTCTGTGTTTAAGAGTGTGTGTGGTGAGTCTGTGTTTAAGTGAGAGTGTGGTGAGTCTGTGTTTAAGAGAGTGTGTGGTGAGTCTGTGTTTACGAGACTGTGTGGTGAGTCTGTGTTTAAGAGAATGTGGTGAGTCCGTGTTTAAGAGTGTGTGGTGAGTCTGTGTTTAAGAGAATGAGGTGAGTCTGTGTGTAAGAGTGCGTGGTGAGTTTGTGGTTAAGGGAATGGGGTGAGTCTGTTTTTAAGAGTGCAGTGAGTCTGTGTTTAAGAGAATGAGGTGAGTCTGTTTTGAAGAGTGTGTGATGAGTCTGTGTTTAAGAGTGTGTGCACTGAGTCTGTGTTTAAGAGAGACTGGTGAGTCTGTGTTTAAGAGTGTGTGGTGAGTCTGTGTTTAAGAGAGTGTGGTGAGTCTGTGTTTAAGAGAGTGTGGTGAGTCTGTGTTTAAGAGAATGTGGTGAGTCTGTGTTTAAGAGCGTGTGGTGAGCCTGTGTTTAAGAGAGTGCAGTGAGTCTGTGTTTAAGAGAATGCGGTGAGTCTGTGTTTAAGAGAGTGTGGTGAGTCTGTGTTTAAGAGTGTGTGGTGAGTCTGTGTTTAAGAGTGTGTGGTGAGTCTGTGTTCAAGAGAATGCAGTGAGTCTGTGTTTAAGAAAGAGTGTGGTGAGTCTGTGTTTAAGAGAGTGTGGTGAGTCTGTGTTTCAGACAGTGTGGTGAGTCTGTGTTTTGAGCGTGTGTAGTGTGTCTGTGTTTAAGAGAGTGTGGTGAGTGTGTGTTTAAGAGAGTTTGTATTGCATCAGTGTTTAAGAGAATGTGGTGAGTCTGTGTTTAAGAGAGTGTTGTGATTCTGTGGTTAAGAGCGTGTGGTGAGATTGTGTTTGACAGAATGTGGTGAGTCTGTGTTTAAGAGAATGTGGTGAGTCTGTGTTTAAGAGAGTGTGTGGTGAGTCCATGTTTAAGAGAGTTTGGTGAGTCTGTGTTTAAGAGAGTATGGTGAGTCTGTGTTCAAGAGAATGTGGTGAGTCTGTGTTTCAGAGAGTGTGGTGAGTCTGTGTTTAAGAGAGTGTGTGGTGAGTCTATGTTTAAGAGAGTGTGGTGAGTCTGTGTTTAAGAGAATGTGGTGAGTCTGTGTTTAAGAGAGTGTGGTGAGTCTGTGTTTAAGAGAATGTGGTGAGTCTTTGTTTCGGAAAGTGTGGTGAGTCTGTGTTTAAGAGTGTGTGATGAGTCTGTGTTTAAGAGTGTGTGGTGAGTCTGTGTTTAAAAGTATGTGGTGAATCTGTCTTTAAGAGTGTGTGGTGAGTCTGTGTTTAAGAGTGTGTGATGAGTCTGTGTTTAAGAGAGTGTGGTGAGTCTGTGTTTAAGAGAATGAGGTGAGTCTGTGTTTAAGAGTGTGTGGTGAGTCTGTGTTTAAGAGAACGTGGTGAGTCTGTGTTTAAGAGTGTGTGGTGAGTCTATGTTTAAGAGAGTGTGGTGAGTCTGTGTTTAAGAGAGTGTGTGGTGAGTCTGTGTTTAAGAGAGAGTGTGGTGAGTCTGTGTTTAAGAGAATGTGGTGAGTCTTTGTTTAGGAAAGTGTGGTGAGTCTGTGTTTAAGAGAGTGTGGTGAGTCTGTGTTTAAGAGAATGTGGTGAATCTTTGTTTCGGAAAGTGTGGTGAGTCTGTGTTTAAGAGTGTGTGGTGAGTCTGTGTTTAAAAGTATGTGGTGAATCTGTGTTTAAGTGGGTATGGTGAGTCTGTGTTTAAGAGTGTGTGATGAGTCTGTGTTTAAGAGTGTGTGGTGAGTCTGTGTTTAAAAGTATGTGGTGAATCTGTGTTTAAGAGTGTGTGGTGAGTCTGTGTTTAAGAGTGTGTGATGAGTCTGTGTTTAAGAGTGTGCGCACTGAGTCTGTGTTTAAGAGAGACTGCTGAGTCTGTGTTTAAGAGTGTGTGGTGAGTCTGTGATTAAGAGAATGTGGTGAGTCTGTGTTTAAGAGAATGTTGTGAGTCTGTGTTTAAGAGAATGTGGAGACTCTGTGTTTAAGAGAATATGGTGAGTCTGTGTTTAAGAGAGGGTTGTGAGTCTGTGTTTAAGCGAGTGTGGTGAGTCTGTGTTTAAGAGTGTGTGGTGAGTCTGTGTTTAAGAGTGTGTGGTTAGTCTGTGTTTCAGAGACTGTGGTGAGTCTTTGTTTAAGAGTGTGTGGTGAGTCTGTGTTTAAGAGAGTGATGAATCTGTGTTTAAGAGTGTGTGGTGGGTCTATGTTTAAGAGAGTGTGGTGAGTCTGTGTTTAAGAGAGTGTGGTGAGTCTTTGTTTCGGAGTGTGTGGTGAGTTTGTGTTTAAGAGAGTATGGTGAGTCTGTGTTTAAGAGAATGTGGTGAATCTGTGTTTAGGAGTGTGTGGTGAGTCTGTGTTTAAGAGAGTGTGGTGGGTCTGTGTTTAAGAGAGTGTGGTGAGTTTGTGTTTAAGAGAGTATGGTGAGTCTGTGTTTAAGAGAATGTGGTGTATCTGTGTTTAAGAGAGTGTGGTGAGTCTGTGTTTAACAGAGTGTGGTGAGTCTGTGTTTCAGACAGTTTGGTGAGTCTGTGTTTTGAGCGTGTGTGGTGCGTCAGTTTTTAAGAGAATGTGGTGAGTCTGTGTTTAAAAGAGTGTGGTGATTCTGTGTTTAAGAGCGTGTGGTGAGCCTGTGTTTGACAGAATGTGGTGAGTCTGTGTTCAAGAGAATGTAGTGAGTCTGTGTTTAAGAGAGAGTGTGGTGAGTCTGTGTTTAAGAGTGTGTGGCGATTCTGTGGTTAAGAGAGTGTGGTGAGTCTGTGTTTCAGACAGTGTGGTGAGTCTGTGTTTTGAGCGTGTGTGGTGTGTCTGTGTTTAAGAGAGTGTGGCGAGTGTGTGTTTAAGAGAGTTTGTAGTACATCAGTGTTTAAGAGAATGTGGTGAGTCTGTGTTTAAGAGAGTGTGGTGATTCTGTGGTTAAGAGCGTGTGGTGATCCTGTGTTTTACAGAATGTGGTGAGTCTGTGTTTAAGAGAATGTGGTGAGTCTGTGTTTAAGAGAGTGTGTGGTGAGTCTGTGTTTAAGACAGTGTGTGGTGAATCTGTGTTTACGAGAGTGTGTGGTGAGTCTTTGTTTAAGAGAGTGCGTGATCAGTCTGTGTTTAAGAGTGTGTGGTGAGTCTGTGTTTAAGAGTGTGTGATGAGTCTCTGTTTAAGAGAGTGTGGTGAGTCTGTGTTTAAGAGAATGAGGTGAGTCTGTGTTTAAGAGTGTGTGGTGAGTCTGTGTTTAAGAGAACGTGGTGAGTCTGTGTTTAAGAGTGTGTGGTGAGTCTATGTTTAAGAGAGTGTGGTGAGTCTGTGTTTAAGAGAGTGTGTGGTGAGTCTGTGTTTAAGAGAGTGCATGATGAGTCTGTGTTTAAGAGTGTGTGGTGAGTCTGTGTTTAAGAGTGTGTGATGAGTCTGTGTTTAAGTGAGTGTGTGGTGAGTCTGTGTTTAAGAGTGTGTGTGGTGAGTCTGTGTTTAAGTGAGAGTGTGGTGAGTCTGTGTTTAAGAGAGTGTGTGGTGAGTCTGTGTTTACGAGATTGTGTGGTGAGTCTGTGTTTAAGAGAATGTGGTGAGTCCGTGTTTAAGAGTGTGTGTTGAGTCTGTGTTTAAGAGAATGAGGTGAGTCTGTGTGTAAGAGTGCGTGGTGAGTTTGTGGTTAAGGGAATGGGGTGAGTCTGTTTTTAAGAGTGCAGTGAGTCTGTGTTTAAGAGAATGAGGTGAGTCTGTGTTTAAGAGTGTGTGGTGACTCTGTGTTTAAGACAGTGTGCGGTGAGTCTGTGTTTAAGTGAGTGCGTGATGAGTCTGTGTTTAAGAGTGTGTGGTGAGTCTGTGTTTAAGTGTGTGTGATGAGTCTGTGTTTAAGTGAGAGTGTGGTGAGTCTGTGTTTGAGAGAGTGTGTGGTGAGTCTGTGTTTACGAGAGTTTGTGGTGAGTCTGTGTTTAAGAGTGCGTGATGAGTCTGTGTTTAAGACAGTGTGTGGTGAGTCTGTGTTTAAGAGAATGTGTGGTGAGTCTGTGTTTAAGAGAGTGCGTGATGAGTCTGTGTTTAAGAGTGTGTGGTGAGTCTGTGTTTAAGAGTGTGTGATGAGTCTGTGTTTAAGTGAGTGTGTGGGGAGTCTGTGTTTAAGAGAGTGTGTGGTGAGTCTGTGTTTAAGTGAGAGTGTGGTGAGTCTGTGTTTGAGAGTGTGTGGTGAGTCTGTGTTTAAGAGAATGTGGTGAGTCCGTGTTTAAGAGTGTGTGGTGAGTCTGTGTTTGACAGAATGTGGTGAGTCTGTGTTTAAGAGAATGTGGTGAGTCTGTGTTTAAGAGAGTGTGTGGTGAGTCTGTGTTTAAGACAGTGTGTGGTGAATCTGTGTTTACGAGAGTGTGTGGTGAGTCTTTGTTTAAGAGAGTGCGTGATCAGTCTGTGTTTAAGAGTGTGTGGTGAGTCTGTGTTTAAGAGTGTGTGATGAGTCTGTGTTTAAGAGAGTGTGGTCAGTCTGTGTTTAAGAGAATGAGGTGAGTCTGTGTTTAAGAGTGTGTGGTGAGTCTGTGTTTAAAAGAACGTGGTGAGTCTGTGTTTAAGAGAGTGTGGTGAGTCTGTGTTTAAGCGTGTGTGGTGAGTCTGTGTTTAAGAGTGTGTGATGAGTCTGTGTTTAAGTGAGTGTGTGGTGAGTCTGTGTTTAAGAGTGTGTGTGGTGAGTCTGTGTTTACGAGAGTGTGTGGTGAGTCTGTGTTTAAGAGAATGTGGTGAGTCCGTGTTTAAGAGTGTGTGTTGAGTCTGTGTTTCAGAGAATGAGGTGAGTCTGTGTGTAAGAGTCCGTGGTGAGTTTGTGGTTAAGGGAATGGGGTGAGTCTGTTTTTAAGAGTGCAGTGAGTCTGTGTTCAAGAGAGTGCGTGATGAGTCTGTGTTTAAGAGTGTGTGGTGAGTCTGTGTTTAAGTGTGTGTGATGAGTCTGTGTTTAAGTGAGTGTGTGGGGAGTCTGTGTTTAAGAGAGTGGGTGGTGAGTCTGTGTTTAAGTGAGAGTGTGGTGAGTCTGTGTTTGAGAGAGTGTGTGGTGAGTCTGTGTTTACGAGAGTTTGTGGTGAGTCTGTGTTTAAGAGTGCGTGATGAGTCTGTGTTTAAGAGTGTGTGATGAGTCTGTGTTTCAGAGTGTGTGCTGAGTCTGTGTTTAAGAGAATGTGTGGTGAGTCTGTGTTTAAGAGAGTGCGTGATGAGTCTGTGTTTAGGAGTGTGTGGTGAGTCTGTGTTTAAGAGTGTTTGATGAGTCTGTGTTTAAGTGACTGTGTGGGGAGTCTGTGTTTGAGAGAGTGTGTGGTGAGTCTGCGTTTAAGTGAGAGTGTGGTGAGTCTGTGATTAAGAGTGTGTGGTGAGTCTGTGTTTAAGAGAATGTGGTGAGTCCGTGTTTAAGAGTGTGTGGTGAGTCTGTGTTTAAGAGAATGAGGTGAGTCTGTGTTTTTGAGAATGAGGTGAGTCTCTGTTTAAGATAATGTGGTGAGTCTGTGTTAAAGAGTGTGTGGTGAGTCTGTGTTTAAAAGTATGTGGTGAATCTGTGTTTAAGAGTGTGTGGTGAGTCTGTGTTTCAGAGTGTGTGATCAGTCTGTGTTTCAGAGTGCGTGGTGAGTCTGTGTTTAAGAGTGTGTGATGAGTCTGTGTTTAAGTGAGTGTGTGGTGAGTCTGTGTTAAAGAGTGTGTGGTGAGTCTGTGTTTAAAAGTATGTGGTGAATCTGTGTTTAAGAGTGTGTGGTGGGTCTGTGTTTAAGAGTGTGTGATGAGTCTGTGTTTAAGTGAGAGTGTGGTGAGTCTGTGTTTGAGAGAGTGTGTGGTGAGTCTGTGTTTACGAGAGTTTGTGGTGAGTCTGTGTTTAAGAGTGCGTGATGAGTCTGTGTTTAAGACAGTGTGTGGTGAGTCTGTGTTTAAGAGAATGTGTGGTGAGTCTGTGTTTAAGAGAGTGCGTGATGAGTCTGTGTTTAAGAGTGTGTGGTGAGTCTGTGTTTAAGAGTGTGTGATGAGTCTGTGTTTAAGTGAGTGTGTGGGGAGTCTGTGTTTAAGAGAGTGTGTGGTGAGTCTGTGTTTAAGTGAGAGTGTGGTGAGTCTGTGTTTGAGAGTGTGTGGTGAGTCTGTGTTTAAGAGAATGTGGTGAGTCCGTGTTTAAGAGTGTGTGGTGAGTCTGTGTTTGACAGAATGTGGTGAGTCTGTGTTTAAGAGAATGTGGTGAGTCTGTGTTTAAGAGAGTGTGTGGTGAGTCTGTGTTTAAGACAGTGTGTGGTGAATCTGTGTTTACGAGAGTGTGTGGTGAGTCTTTGTTTAAGAGAGTGCGTGATCAGTCTGTGTTTAAGAGTGTGTGGTGAGTCTTTGTTTAAGAGTGTGTGATGAGTCTGTGTTTAAGAGAGTGTGGTCAGTCTGTGTTTAAGAGAATGAGGTGAGTCTGTGTTTAAGAGTGTGTGGTGAGTCTGTGTTTAAAAGAACGTGGTGAGTCTGTGTTTAAGAGAGTGTGGTGAGTCTGTGTTTAAGCGTGTGTGGTGAGTCTGTGTTTAAGAGTGTGTGATGAGTCTGTGTTTAAGTGAGTGTGTGGTGAGTCTGTGTTTAAGAGTGTGTGTGGTGAGTCTGTGTTTACGAGAGTGTGTGGTGAGTCTGTGTTTAAGAGAATGTGGTGAGTCCGTGTTTAAGAGTGTGTGTTGAGTCTGTGTTTCAGAGAATGAGGTGAGTCTGTGTGTAAGAGTCCGTGGTGAGTTTGTGGTTAAGGGAATGGGGTGAGTCTGTTTTTAAGAGTGCAGTGAGTCTGTGTTCAAGAGAGTGCGTGATGAGTCTGTGTTTAAGAGTGTGTGGTGAGTCTGTGTTTAAGTGTGTGTGATGAGTCTGTGTTTAAGTGAGTGTGTGGGGAGTCTGTGTTTAAGAGAGTGGGTGGTGAGTCTGTGTTTAAGTGAGAGTGTGGTGAGTCTGTGTTTGAGAGAGTGTGTGGTGAGTCTGTGTTTACGAGAGTTTGTGGTGAGTCTGTGTTTAAGAGTGCGTGATGAGTCTGTGTTTAAGAGTGTGTGATGAGTCTGTGTTTCAGAGTGTGTGGTGAGTCTGTGTTTAAGAGAATGTGTGGTGAGTCTGTGTTTAAGAGAGTGCGTGATGAGTCTGTGTTTAGGAGTGTGTGGTGAGTCTGTGTTTAAGAGTGTTTGATGAGTCTGTGTTTAAGTGACTGTGTGGGGAGTCTGTGTTTGAGAGAGTGTGTGGTGAGTCTGCGTTTAAGTGAGAGTGTGGTGAGTCTGTGATTAAGAGTGTGTGGTGAGTCTGTGTTTAAGAGAATGTGGTGAGTCCGTGTTTAAGAGTGTGTGGTGAGTCTGTGTTTAAGAGAATGAGGTGAGTCTGTGTTTTTGAGAATGAGGTGAGTCTCTGTTTAAGATAATGTGGTGAGTCTGTGTTAAAGAGTGTGTGGTGAGTCTGTGTTTAAAAGTATGTGGTGAATCTGTGTTTAAGAGTGTGTGGTGAGTCTGTGTTTCAGAGTGTGTGATCAGTCTGTGTTTCAGAGTGCGTGGTGAGTCTGTGTTTAAGAGTGTGTGATGAGTCTGTGTTTAAGTGAGTGTGTGGTGAGTCTGTGTTAAAGAGTGTGTGGTGAGTCTGTGTTTAAAAGTATGTGGTGAATCTGTGTTTAAGAGTGTGTGGTGGGTCTGTGTTTAAGAGTGTGTGATGAGTCTGTGTTTAAGAGTGTGTGCACTGAGTCTGTGTTTCAGAGAGACTGCTGAGTCTGTGTTTAAGAGTGTGTGGTGAGACTGTGATTAAGAGAATGTGGTGAGTCTGTGTTTAAGAGAATGTTGTGAGTCTGTGTTTAAGAGAATGTGGTGAGTCTGTGTTTAAGAGAATATGGTGAGTCTGTGTTTAAGAGAGGGTGGTGAGTCTGTGTTTAAGCGAGTGTGGTGAGTCTGTGTTTAAGAGTGTGTGGTTAGTCTGTGTTTCAGAGAGTGTGGTGAGTCTTTGTTTAAGAGTGTGTGGTGAGTCTGTGTTTAAGAGAGTGATGAATCTGTGTTTAAGAGTGTGTGGTGGGTCTATGTTTAAGAGAGTGTGGTGAGTCTGTGTTTAAGAGTGTGTGATGAGTCTGTGTTTAAGAGTGTGTGCACTGAGTCTGTGTTTCAGAGAGACTGCTGAGTCTGTGTTTAAGAGTGTGTGGTGAGTCTGTGATTAAGAGAATGTGGTGAGTCTGTGTTTAAGAGAATGTTGTGAGTCTGTGTTTAAGAGTGTGTGGTGAGTTTGTGTTTAAGAGAGTATGGTGAGTCTGTGTTTAAGAGAATGTGGTGAATCTGTGTTTAGGAGTGTGTGGTGAGTCTGTGTTTAAGAGAGTGTGGTGAGTCTGTGTTTAAGAGAGTGTGGTGAGTTTGTGTTTAAGAGATTATGGTGAGTCTGTGTTTAAGAGAATGTGGTGAATCTGTGTTTAAGAGAGTGTGGTGAGTCTGTGTTTAAGAGAGTGTGGTGAGTCTGTGTTTCAGACAGTTTGGTGAGTCTGTGTTTTGAGCGTGTGTGGTGCGTCAGTGTTTAAGAGAATGTGGTGAGTCTGTGTTTAACAGAGTGTGGTGATTCTGTGTTTAAGAGCGTGTGGTGAGCCTGTGTTTGACAGAATGTGGTGAGTCTGTGTTCGAGAGAATGTAGTGAGTCTGTGTTTAAGAGAGAGTGTGGTGAGTCTGTGTTTAAGAGAGTGTGGCGATTCTGTGTTTAAGAGAGTGTGGTGAGTCTGTGTTTCAGACAGTGTGGTGAGTCTGTGTTTTGAGCGTGTGTGGTGTGTCTGTGTTTAAGAGAGTGTGGTGAGTGTGTGTTTAAGAGAGTTTGTAGTGCATCAGTGTTTAACAGAATGTGGTGAGTCTGTGTTTAAGAGAGTGTGGTGATTCTGTGGTTAAGAGCGTGTGGTGAGCCTGTGTTTGACAGAATGTGGTGAGTCTGTGTTTAAGAGAATGTGATGAGTCTGTGTTTAAGAGAGTGTGTGATGAGTCTGTGTTTAAGACAGTGTGTGGTGAATCTGTGTTTACGAGAGTGTGTGGTGAGTCTTTGTTTAAGAGAGTGCGTGATCAGTCTGTGTTTAAGAGTGTGTGGTGAGTCTGTGTTTAAGAGTGTGTGATGAGTCTGTGTTTAAGAGAGTGTGGTGAGTCTGTGTTTAAGAGAGTGTGGTGAGTTTGTGTTTAAGAGAGTACGGTGAGTCTGTGTTTATGAGAATGTGGTGAATCTGTGTTGAAGAGAGTGTGGTGAGTCTGTGTTTAAGAGAGTGTGGTGAGTCTGTGTTTCAGACAGTTTGGTGAGTCTGTGTTTTGAGCGTGTGTGGTGCGTCAGTGTTTAAGAGAATGTGGTGAGTCTGTGTGTAACAGCGTGTGGTGATTCTGTGTTTAACAGCGTGTGGTGAGCCTGTGTTTGACAGAATGTGGTGAGTCTGTGTTCAAGAGAATGTAGTGAGTCTGTGTTTAAGAGAGAGTGTGGTGAGTCTGTGTTTAAGAGAGTGTGGCGATTCTGTGTTTAAGAGAGTGTGGTGAGTCCATGTTTCAGACAGTGTGGTGAGTCTGTGTTTTGAGCGTGTGTGGTGTGTCTGTGTTTAAGAGAGTGTGCTGAGTGTGTGTTTAAGAGAGTTTGTAGTGCATCACTGTTTAACAGAATGTGGTGAGTCTGTGTTTAAGAGAGTGTGGTGATTCTGTGGTTAAGAGCGTGTGGTGAGCCTGTGTTTGACAGAATGTGGTGAGTCTGTGTTTAAGACAGTGTGTGGTGAGTCTGTGTTTAAGAGAGTGTGTGGTGAATCTGTGTTTACGAGAGTGTGTGGTGAGTCTTTGTTTAAGAGAGTGCTTGATCAGTCTGTGTTTAAGAGTGTGTGATGAGTCTGTGTTTACGTGAGTGTGTGGTGAGTCTGTGTTTAAGAGTTTGTGTGGTGAGTCTGTGTTTAAGTGAGAGTGTGGTGAGTCTGTGTTTAATAGATTGTGTGGTGAGTCTGTGTTTACGAGAGTGTGTGGTGAGTCTGTGTTTAAGAGAATGTGGTGAGTCCGTGTTTAAGAGTGTGTGGTGAGTCTGTGTTTAAGAGAATGAGGTGAGTCTGTGTGTAAGAGTGCGTGGTGAGTTTGTGGTTAAGGGAATGGGGTGAGTCTGTTTTTAAGAGTGCAGTGAGTCTGTGTTTAAGAGAATGAGGTGAGTCTGTGTTTAAGAGTGTGTGGTGAGTCTGTGTTTAAGACAGTGTGCGGTGAGTCTGTGTTTAAATGAGTGTGTGGTGAGTCTGTGTTTAAGAGAGTGCGTGATGAGTCTGTGTGTAAGATTGTGTGGTGAGTCTGTGTTTAAGTGTGTGTGATGAGTCTGTGTTTAAGTGAGTGTGTGGGGAGTCTGTGTTTAAGAGAGTGGGTGGTGAGTCTGTGTTGAAGTGAGAGCGTGGTGAGTCTGTGTTTAAGAGAGTGTGTGGTGAGTCTGTGTTTCCGAGAGTTTGTGGTGAGTCTGTGTTTAAGAGTGCGTGATGAGTCTGTGTTTAAGAGTGTGTGATGAGTCTGTGTTTAAGACAGTGTGTGGTGAGTCTGTGTTTAAGAGAATGTGTGGTGAGTCTGTGTTTAAGAGAGTGCGTGATGAACATAGAACATAGAACATAGAACATAGAACATAGAACATACAGCACAGAACAGGCCCTTCGGCCCACAATGTTGTGCCGATCCTTTGTCCTCTGTCAAGGACAATTTAATCTATACCCCATCATTCTCCTTTATCCATATACCTATCCAAAAGCCTTTTGAAAGTCCCTAAAGTTTCTGACTCAACAACTTCCCCGGGCAAGGCATTCCATGCCTCGACCACTCTCTGGGTAAAGAACCTTCCCCTGACATCCCCCTTATATCTCCCACCCTTCACCTTAAATTTATGACCCCTTGTAACGCTTTGCTCCACCCGGGGAAAAAGTTTCTGACTGTCTACCCTATCTATTCCCCTGATCATCTTATAAACCTCTATCATGTCACCCCTCATCCTTCTCCTTTCTAATGAGAAGAGGCCTGTGTTTAAGAGTGTGTGGTGAGTCTGTGTTTAAGAGTGTGTGATGAGTCTGTGTTTAAGTGAGTGTGTGGGGAGTCTGTGTTTAAGAGAGTGTGTGGTGAGTCTGTGTTTACGTGAGAGTGTGGTGAGTCTGTGTTTAAGAGTGTGTGGTGAGTCTGTGTTTAAGAGAATGTGGTGAGTCCGTGTTTAAGAGTGTGTGGTGAGAATGAGGTGAGTCTGTGTTTAAAAGTATGTGGTGAATCTGTGTTTAAGAGTGTGTGGTGAGTCTGTGTTTAAGAGTGTGTGATGAGTCTGTGTTTAAGAGAGTGTGTGGTGAGTCTGTGTTTAAGACAGTGTGTGGTGAATCTGTGTTTACGAGAGTGTGTGGTGAGTCTTTGTTTAAGAGAGTGCGTGATCAGTCTGTGTTTAAGAGTGTGTGGTGAGTCTGTGTTTAAGAGAGTGTGGTGAGTCTGTGTTTAAGAGAGTGTGGTGAGTTTGTGTTTAAGAGAGTATGGTGAGTCTGTGTTTAAGAGAATGTGGTGAATCTGTGTTGAAGAGAGTGTGGTGAGTCTGTGTTTAAGAGAGTGTGGTGAGTCTGTGTTTCAGACAGTTTGGTGAGTCTGTGTTTTGAGCGTGTGTGGTGCGTCAGTGTTTAAGAGAATGTGGTGAGTCTGTGTGTAACAGCGTGTGGTGATTCTGTGTTTAAGAGCGTGTGGTGAGCCTGTGTTTGACAGAATGTGGTGAGTCTGTGTTCAAGAGAATGTAGTGAGTCTGTGTTTAAGAGAGAGTGTGGTGAGTCTGTGTTTAAGAGAGTGTGGCGATTCTGTGTTTAAGAGAGTGTGGTGAGTCTATGTTTCAGACAGTGTGGTGAGTCTGTGTTTTGAGCGTGTGTGGTGTGTCTGTGTTTAAGAGAGTGTGCTGAGTGTGTGTTTAAGAGAGTTTGTAGTGCATCACTGTTTAACAGAATGTGGTGAGTCTGTGTTTAAGAGAGTGTGGTGATTCTGTGGTTAAGAGCGTGTGGTGAGCCTGTGTTTGACAGAATGTGGTGAGTCTGTGTTTAAGAGAATGTGGTGAGTCTGTGTTTAAGAGAGTGTGTGGTGAGTCTGTGTTTAAGACAGTGTGTGGTGAATCTGTGTTTACGAGAGTGTGTGGTGAGTCTTTGTTTAAGAGAGTGCTTGATCAGTCTGTGTTTAAGAGTGTGTGATGAGTCTGTGTTTACGTGAGTGTGTGGTGAGTCTGTGTTTAAGAGTTTGTGTGGTGAGTCTGTGTTTAAGTGAGAGTGTGGTGAGTCTGTGTTTAATAGATTGTGTGGTGAGACTGTGTTTACGAGAGTGTGTGGTGAGTCTGTGTTTAAGAGAATGTGGTGAGTCCGTGTTTAAGAGTGTGTGGTGAGTCTGTGTTTAAGAGAATGAGGTGAGTCTGTGTGCAAGAGTGCGTGGTGAGTTTGTGGTTGAGGGAATGGGGTGAGTCTGTTTTTAAGAGTGCAGTGAGTCTGTGTTTAAGAGAATGAGGTGAGTCTGTGTTTAAGAGTGTGTGGTGAGTCTGTGTTTAAGACAGTGTGCGGTGAGTCTGTGTTTAAATGAGTGTGTGGTGAGTCTGTGTTTAAGAGAGTGCGTGATGAGTCTGTGTTTAAGATTGTGTGGTGAGTCTGTGTTTAAGTGTGTGTGATGAGTCTGTGTTTACGTGAGTGTGTGGGGAGTCTGTGTTTAAGAGAGTGGGTGGTGAGTCTGTGTTTAAGTGAGAGCGTGGTGAGTCTGTGTTTAAGAGAGTGTGTGGTGAGTCTGTGTTTCCGAGAGTTTGTGGTGAGTCTGTGTTTAAGAGTGCGTGATGAGTCTGTGTTTAAGAGTGTGTGATGAGTCTGTGTTTAAGACAGTGTGTGGTGAGTCTGTGTTTAAGAGAATGTGTGGTGAGTCTGTGTTTAAGAGAGTGCGTGATGAGTCTGTGTTTAAGAGTGTGTGGTGAGTCTGTGTTTAAGAGTGTGTGGTGAGTCTGTGTTTAAGTGAGAGTGTGGTGAGTCTGTGTTTAAGAGTGTGTGGTGAGTCTGTGTTTAAGAGAATGTGGTGAGTCCGTGTTTAAGAGTGTGTGGTGAGAATGAGGTGAGTCTGTGTTTTTGAGAATGAGGTGAGTCTCTGTTTAAGATAATGTGGTGAGTCTGTGTTAAAGAGTGTGTGGTGAGTCTGTGTTTAAAAGTATGTGGTGAATCTGTGTTTAAGAGTGTGTGGTGAGTCTGTGTTTAAGAGTGTGTGATGAGTCTGTGTTTAAGAGTGTGTGGTGAGTCTGTGTTTAAGAGTGTGTGATGAGTCTGTGTTTAAGTGAGTGTGTGGTGAGTCTGTGTTTAAGAGTGTGTGTGGTGAGTCTGTGTTTAAGTGAGAGTGTGGTGAGTCTGTGTTTAAGAGAGTGTGTGGTGAGTCTATTTCAACGCCAGGAGCATCCGGAATAAGGTGGGTGAGCTTGCAGCATGGGTTGGTACCTGGGATCTCGATGTAGTGGCCATTTCGGAGACATGGGTAGAGCAGGGGCAGGAATGGATGTTGCAGATTCCGGGATTTAGATGTTTCAGTAAGAACAGAGAAGATGGTAAAAGAAGGGGGGGTGTGGCATTGCTAATCAAGGAGAGTATTACAGCGACAGAAAGGACGTTTGAGGACTCGTCTACTGAGGTAGTATGGGCTGAGGTTAGAAACAGGAGAGGTGAGGTTACCCTGTTGGGAGTCTTTTATAGACCTCCGAATAGTTCCAGAGATGTAGAGGAAAGGATAGCGAAGATGATTCTCGACAGGGGCGAGAGTAACAGGGTAGTTGTTATGGGGGACTTTAACTTACCAAATATCGACTGGAAATACTATAGTTCGAGTACTTTAGATGGGTCAGTTTTTGTCCAGTGTGTGCAGGAGGGTTTTCTGACACAGTATGTAGACAGGCCAACCAGGGGCGATGCCACATTGGATTTGGTACTGGGAAATGAACCCGGCCAGGTGTTAGATTTAGATGTAGGTGAGCACTTTGGTGATAGTGATCACAATTCGGTTAGGTTTACCTTAGCGATGGGCAGGGACAGGTATATACCGCAGGGCAAGAATTATAACTGGGGGAAAGGAAATTATGATGCGATTAGGCAAGATTTAGGATGCGTAGGATGGGGAAGGAAACTGCAGGGGATGGGAACAATCGAAATGTGGAGCTTATTCAAGGAGCAGCTACTGCGTGTCCTTGATAAGTATGTACCTGTGAGGCAGGGAGGAAGTTGTAGTGCGAGGGAGCCGTGGTTTACTAAAGAAGTTTGTCAAGAGGAAGAAGGCGGCTTATGTTAGGATGAGACGTGAAGGCTCAGTTAGGGCGCTTGAGAGCTACAAGCTAGCCAGGAAGGATCTAAAGGGAGAGCTAAGAAGAGCAAGGAGAGGACACAAGAAGTCATTGGTGGATCAGATCAGGGAAAACCCTAAGGCTTTCTATAGGTATATCAGGAATAAAAGAATGACTAGAGTTAGATTAGGGTCAATCAAGGATAGTAGTGGGAAGTTGTGTGTGGAATCAGAGGAGATAGGGGAAGTGTTAAATGATTATTTTGCGTCAGTATTTACAGTAGAGAAAGAAAATGTTGTTGAGAATACTGAGATTCAGGCTACGAGGCTAGATGGGATTGAGGTTCACAAGGAGGAGGTGTTAGCAATTTTGGAAGGTGTGAAAATAGATAAGTCCCCTGGGCCAGATGGGATTTATCCTAGGATTCTCTGGGAAGCTAGGGAGGAGATTGCAGAGCCTTTGTCCTTGATCTTTGTGTCGTCATTGTCGACAGGAATAGTGCCGGAAGACTGGAGGATTGCAAATGTTGTCCCCTTGTTCAAGAAGGGGAGTAGAGACAGCCCTGGTAATTATAGACCTGTGAGCCTTACTTCGGTTGTGGGTAAAATGTTGGAAAAGGTTATAAGAGACAGGATTTATAATCATCTTGAAAAGAATAAGTACATTAGAGATAGTCAGCACGGTTTTGTGACGGGTAGGTCGTGCCTCACAAACCTTATTGAGTTTTTCGAGAAGGTGACCAAACAGGTGCATGAGGGTAAAGCAGTGGATGTGGTGTATATGGATTTCAGTAAGGCGTTTGATAAGGTTCCCCACGGTAGGCTATTGCAGAAAATACGGAAGTATGGGGTTGAAGGCGATTTAGAGCTTTGGATCAGAAATTGGCTAGCTGAAAGAAGACAGAGGGTGGTGGTTGATGGCAAATGTTCATCCTGGAGTTTAGTTACTAGTGGTGTACCGCAAGGATCTGTTTTGGGGCCACTGCTGTTTGTCATTTTTATAAATGACCTGGAAGAGTGTGCAGAAGGGTGGGTTAGTAAATTTGCAGATGACACTAAGGTCGGTGGAGTTGTGGATAGTGCCGAAGGATGTTGTAGGGTACAGGGGGACATAGATAGGCTGCAGAGCTGGGCTGAGAGATGGCAAATGGAGTTTAATGCGGAAAAGTGTGAGGTGATTCACTTTGGAAGGAGTAACAGGAATGCAGAGTACTGGGCTAATGGGAAGATTCTTGGTAGTGTAGATGAACAGAGAGATCTTGGTGTCCAGGTGCATAAATCCCTGAAGGTTGCTAACCAGGTTAATAGGGCTGTTAAGAAGGCATATGGTGTGTTAGCTTTTATTAGTAGGGGGGTCGAGTTTCGGAGCCACGAGGTCATGCTGCAGCTGTACAAAACTCTGGTGAGACCGCACCTGGAGTATTGCGTGCAGTTCTGGTCACCGCATTATAGGAAGGATGTGGAAGCTATGGAAAGGGTGCAGAGGAGATTTACTAGGATGTTGCCTGGTATGGAGGGAAGGTCTTACGAGGAAAGGCTGAGGGACTTGAGGTTGTTTTCGTTGGAGAGAAGGAGGAGGAGAGGTGACTTAATAGAGACATATAAGATAATCAGAGGGTTAGATAGGGTGGATAGTGAGCGTCTTTTTCCTCGGATGGTGATGGCAAACACGAGGGGACATAGCTTCAAGTTGAGGGGTGATAGATATAGGACAGATGTGAGAGGTAGTTTCTTTACTCAGAGAGTAGTAAGGGCGTGGAACGCCCTGCCTGCAGCAGTAGTAGATTCGACAACTTTAAGGGCATTTAAGTGGACATTGGATAGACACATGGATGAAAATGTAATAGTGTAAGTCAGATGGTTTCACAGGTCGGCGCAACATCGAGGGCCGAAGGGCCTGTACTGCGCTGTAAAGTTCTAATTCTAATTTAAGAGTGTGTGCACTGAGTCTGTGTTTAAGAAAGACTGGTGAGTCTGTGTTTAAGAGAATGCGGTGAGTCTGTGTTTAAGAGAATGTGGTGAGTCTGTGTTTAAGAGAATGTGGTGAGTCTGTGTTTAAGAGAGTGTGGTGAGTCTGTGTTTAAGAGAATGCGGTGAGTCTGTGTTTAAGAAAGAGTGTGGTGAGTCTGTGTTGAAGAGAGTGTGGCGATTCTGTGTTTAAGAGAGTGTGGTGAGTCTGTGTTTCAGACAGTGTGGTGAGTCTGTGTTTTGAGCGTGTGTGGTGTGTCTGTGTTTAGGAGAGTGTGGTGAGTGTGTGTTTAAGAGAGTTTGTAGTGCATCAGTGTTTAAGAGAATGTGGTGAGTCTGTGTTTAAGAGAGTGTGGTGATTCTGTGGTTAAGAGCGTGTGGTGAGCCTGTGTTTGACAGAATGTGGTGAGTCTATGTTTAAGAGAATGTGGTGAGTCTGTGTTTAAGAGAGTGTGTGGTGAGTCCATGTTTAAGAGAGTTTGGTGAGTCTGTGTTTAAGAGAGTATGGTGAGTCTGTGTTGAAGAGAATGTGGTGAGTCTGTATTTAAGAGAGTGTGGTGAGTCTGTGTTTAAGAGAGTGTGTGGTGAGTCTGTGTTTAAGAGAGTGTGGTGAGTCTGTGTTTAAGAGAATGTGGTGAGTCTTTGTTTAAGAAAGTGTGGTGAGTCTGTGTTTAAGAGAGTGTGGTGAGTCTGTGTTTAAGAGAATGTGGTGAGTCTTTGTTTAAGAAAGTGTGGTGAGTCTGTGTTTAAGAGTGTGTGGTGAGTCTGTGTTTAAAAGTATGTGGTGAATCTGTGTTTAAGAGTGTATGGTGAGTCTTTGTTTAAGAGTGTGTGATGAGTCTGTGTCTAAGAGTGTGTGGTGAGTCTGTGTTTAAAAGTATGTGGTGAATCTGTGTTTAAGAGTGTGTGGTGAGTCTGTGTTTAAGAGTGTGTGATGAGTCTGTGTTTAAGAGTGTGTGCATTGAGTCTGTGTTTAAGAGAGACTGCTGAGTCTGTGTTTAAGAGTGTGTGGTGAGTCTGTGATTAAGAGAATGTGGTGAGTCTGTGTTTAACAGAACGTGGTGAGTCTGTGTTTAAGAGAATGTGGTGAGTCTGTGTTTAAGAGAATATGGTGATTCAGTGTTTAAGAGAGGGTGGTGAGTCTGTGTTTAAGCGAGTGTGGTGAGTCTGTGTTTAAGAGTGTGTGGTGAGTCTGTGTTTAAGAGTGTGTGGTTAGTCTGTGTTTCAGAGAGTGTGGTGAGTCTTTGTTTAAGAGTGTGTGGTGAGTCTGTGTTTAAGAGAGTGATGACTCTGTGTTTAAGAGTGTGTGGAGGGTCTATGTTTAAGAGTGTGTTGTGAGTCTGTGTTTAAGAGAGTGTGGTGAGTCTGTGTTTAAGAGTGTGTGGTGAGTTTGTGTTTAAGAGAGTATGGTGAGTCTGTGTTTAAGAGAATGTGGTGAATCTGTGTTTAGGAGTGTGTGGTGAGTCTGTGTTTAAGAGAGTGTGGTGAGTCTGTGTTTAAGAGAGTGTGGTGAGTTTGTGTTTAAGAGAGAATGGTGAGTCTGTGTTTAAGAGAATGTGGTGAATCTGTGTTTAAGAGAGTGTGGTGAGTCTGTGTTTAAGAGAGTGTGGTGAGTCTGTGTTTCAGACAGTTTGGTGAGCCTGTGTTTTGAGCGTGTGTGGTGTGTCTGTGTTTAAGAGAGTATGCTGAGTGTGTGTTTAAGAGAGTTTGTGGTGCGTCAGTGTTTAAGAGAATGTGGTGAGTCTGTGTTTAAGAGAGTGTGGTGAGTCTGTGTTTAAGAGCGTGTGGTGAGCCTGTGTTTGACAGAATGTGGTGAGTCTGTGTTCAAGAGAATGTAGTGAGTCTGTGTTTAAGAGAGAGTGTGGTGAGTCTGTGTTTAAGAGAGTGTGGCGATTCTGTGTTTAAGAGAGTGTGGTGAGTCTGTGTTTCAGACAGTGTGGTGAGTCTGTGTTTTGAGCGTGTGTGGTGTGTCTGTGTTTAAGAGAGTGTGGTGAGTGTGTGTTTAAGAGAGTTTGTAGTGCATCAGTGTTTAAGAGAATGTGGTGAGTCTGTGTTCAAGAGAGTGTGGTGATTCTGTGGTTAAGAGCGTGTGGTGAGCCTGTGTTTGACAGAATGTGGTGAGTCTGTGTTTAAGAGAATGTGGTGAGTCTGTGTTTAAGAGAGTGTGTGGTGAGTCCATGTTTAAGAGAGTGTGGTGAGTCTGTGTTTAAGAGAGTATGGTGAGTCTGTGTTTAAGAGAATGTGGTGAGTCTGTGTTTAAGAGAGTGTGGTGAGTCTGTGTTTAAGAGAATGTGGTGAGTCTTTGTTTAAGAAAGTGTGGTGATTCTGTGATTAAGAGAGTGTGGTGAGTCTGTGTTTAAGAGAGTGTGGTGAGTCTGTGTTTAAGAGAATGTGGTGAGTCTTTGTTTAAGAAAGTGTGGTGAGTCTGTGATTAAGAGAGTGTGGTGAGTATGTGTTTAAGAGAGTGTGGTGAGTCTGTGTTTAAGCGAATGTGGTGAGTCTTTGTTTAAGAAAGTGTGGTGAGTCTGTGTTTAAAAGGATGTGGTGAATCTGTGTTTAAGAGTGTATGGTGAGTCTGTGTTTAAGAGTGTGTGGTGAGTCTGTGTTTAAAAGTATGTGGTGAATCTGTGTTTAAGAGTGTGTGGTGAGTCTGTGTTTAAGAGTGTGTGATGAGTCTGTGTTTAAGAGTGTGTGCACTGAGTCTGTGTTTAAGAGAGACTGCTGAGTCTGTGTTTAAGAGTGTGTGGTGAGTCTGTGATTAAGAGAATGTGGTGAGTCTGTGTTTAAGAGAGTGTGGTGAGTCTGTTTTTTGAGCGTGTGTGGTGAGTCTGTGTTTAAGAGAATGTGGTGAGTCTGTGTTTAAGAGTGTGTGCTGATTCTGTTTTTAAGAGAGTGTGGTGAGCCTGTGTTTGACAGAATGTGGTGAGTCTGTGTTTAAGAGAATGTGGTGAGTCCGTGTTTAAGAGAGTGTGTGCTGAGTCTATGTTTAAGAGAGTGTGGTGAGTCTGTGTTTATGAGAGTATGGTGAGTCTGTGTTTAAGAGAATGTGGTGAGTGTGTGTTTAAGAGAATGTGGTGAGTGTGTGTTTAAGAGAGTGTGATGAGTCTGTGTTTAAGAGAGTGTGGTGAGTCTATGTTTAAGAGAGTGTGGTGAGTCTGTGTTTAAGAGAATGTGGTGAGTCTGTGTTTAAGAGAGTGTGGTGAGTCTATGTTTAAGAGAATGTGGTGATTCTGTGTTGAAGAGAATGTGGTGAGTCTGTGTTTAAGAGAGTGTGGTGAGTCTGTGTTTAAGAGAGTGTGGTGAGTCTGTGTTTAAGAGAATGTGGTGAGTCTGTGTTTAAGAGAGTGTGGTGAGTCTATGTTTAAGAGAGTGTGGTGATTCTGTGTTTAAGAGAATGTGGTGAGTCTGTGTTTAAGAGAGTGTGGTGAGTCTGTTTTTTGAGCGTGTGTGGTGAGTCTGTGTTTAAGAGTGTGTGGTGATTCTGTTTTTAAGAGAGTGTGGTGAGCCTGTGTTTGACAGAATGTGGTGAGTCTGTGTTTCAGAGAATGTGGTGAGTCTATGTTAAGAGTCTGTGATGAGTCTGTGTTTAAGAGTGTGTGATGAGTCTGTGTTTAAAAGTATGTGGTGAATCTGTGTTTAAGAGTGTGTGGTGAGTCTGTGTTTATGAGTGTGTGATGAGTCTGTGTTTAAGAGTGTGTGCACTGAGTCTGTGTTTAAGAGAGACTGCTGAGTCTGTGTTTAAGAGTGTGTGGTGAGTCTGTGATTAAGAGAATGTGGTGAGTCTGTGTTTAAGAGAGTGTGGTGAGTCTGTTTTTTGAGCGTGTGTGGTGAGTGTGTGTTTAAGAGAGTGTGATGAGTCTGTGTTTAAGAGAGTGTGGTGAGTCTATGTTTAAGAGAGTGTGGTGAGTCTGTGTTTAAGAGAATGTGGTGAGTCTGTGCTTAAGAGAGTGTGGTGAGTCTATGTTTAAGAGAATGTGGTGATTCTGTGTTTAAGAGAATTTGGTGAGTCTGTGTTTAAGAGAGTGTGGTGAGTCTGTGTTTAAGAGAGTGTGGTGAGTCTGTGTTTAAGAGAATGTGGTGAGTCTGTGTTTAAGAGAGTGTGGTGAGTCTATGTTTAAGAGAGTGTGGTGATTCTGTGTTTAAGAGAATGTGGTGAGTCTGTGTTTAAGAGAGTGTGGTGAGTCTGTTTTTTGAGCGTGTGTGGTGAGTCTGTGTTTAAGAGAATGTGGTGAGTCTGTGTTTAAGAGTGTGTGGTGATTCTGTTTTTAAGAGAGTGTGGTGAGCCTGTGTTTGACAGAATGTGGTGAGTCTGTGTTTCAGAGAATGTGGTGAGTCCATGTTAAGAGTGTGTGATGAGTCTGTGTTTAAGAGTGTGTGGTGAGTCTGTGTTTAAAAGTATGTGGTGAATCTGGGTTTAAGAGTGTGTGGTGAGTCTGTGTTTATGAGTGTGTGATGAGTCTGTGTTTAAGAGTTTGTGCACTGAGTCTGTGTTTAAGAGAGACTGCTGAGTCTGTGTTTAAGAGTGTGTGGTGAGTCTGTGATTAAGAGAATGTGGTGAGTCTGTGTTTAAGAGAGTGTGGTGAGTCTGTTTTTTGAGCGTGTGTGGTGAGTCTGTGTTTAAGAGAATGTGGTGAGTCTGTGTTTAAGAGTGTGTGCTGATTCTGTTCTTAAGAGAGTGTGGTGAGCCTGTGTTTGACAGAATGTGGTGAGTCTGTGTTTAAGAGAATGTGGTGAGTCCGTGATTAAGAGAGTGTGGTGAGTCCGTGTTTAAGAGAGTGTGTGCTGAGTCTATGTTTAAGAGAGTGTGGTGAGTCTGTGTTTATGAGAGTATGGTGAGTCTGTGTTTAAGAGAATGTGGTGAGTCTGTGTTTAAGAGAATGTGGTGAGTGTGTGTTTAAGAGAGTGTGATGAGTCTGTGTTTAAGAGAGTGTGGTGAGTCTATGTTTAAGAGAGTGTGGTGAGTCTGTGTTTAAGAGAATGTGGTGAGTCTGTGTTTAAGAGAGTGTGGTGAGTCTATGTTTAAGAGAATGTGGTGATTCTGTGTTTAAGAGAATGTGGTGAGTCTGTGTTTAAGAGAGTGTGGTGAGTCTGTGTTTAAGAGAGTGTGGTGAGTCTGTGTTTAAGAGAGTGTGGTGAGTCTATGTTTAAGAGAGTGTGGTGATTCTGTGTTTAAGAGAATGTGGTGAGTCTGTGTTTAAGAGAGTGTGGTGAGTCTGTTTTTTGAGCGTGTGTGGTGAGTCTGTGTTTAAGAGAATGTGGTGAGTCTGTGTTTAAGAGTGTGTGGTGATTCTGTTTTTAAGAGAGTGTGGTGAGCCTGTGTTTGACAGAATGTGGTGAGTCTGTGTTTCAGAGAATGTGGTGAGTCTATGTTAAGAGAGTGTGGTGATTCTGTGTTTAAGAGAATGTGGTGAGTCTATGTTTAAGAGAGTGTGGTGAGTCTATGTTTAAGAGAGTGTGGTGAGTCTGTGTTTCAGAGAATGTGGTGAGTCTGTGTTTAAGAGAGAGTGGTGAGTCTGTGTTTAAGAGAATGTGGTGAGTCTGTGTTTAAGAGAGTGTGGTGAGTCTGTGTTTAAGAGAGTGTGTGGTGAGTCTGCGTTTAAGAGAGTGTGGTGAGTCTCTGTTTAAGAGAGTGTGGTGAGTCTATGTTTCAGAGAGTGTGGTGATTCTGTGGGCTGAATTGTGTGTGATCATTCATGACGGGAACGGGGCCAAGAATGTCATAAAGTTGGGATCTGAGCAATCGGATAAGAAGTCTGACATTGTGACGCCCCATCGTTATTTTATCGATGGCAGCAAACATGGAAGGCGGAGAACAGATGTCGATGCAACGGCAGGTAATTGTGTATTTAAAAGGCCTATTGACAGCGATTTTATTCGTGGTTTTAAATTTTATTAACACGCATAAGATTCACAGGGCTTCAGAGCTTTGCCCCCAGGTGCTCATTGCTTGCTGCAGGGGGAGGCCATCAGGAGAGGCACCATCAACTGTCAGGCACAGTGGAGAAGGGAGGACATTTGGCATCACCTGAGGAGTGGGGCAAAGGTCCCAGAACTGCGGGAGTGCCATTCCAAGGGGGGCAACGGGCAAATGCCACCTCGTCAGAGGCATCAAGTTTGGGGAAGGAGGGGGGCTGCTGGCAGACAAGGACTTGTACTCAGGGTGAGGCCACCTAGGTGCAGCAGAGCCGGAGGGAGTTCCAGGTAGCAGCAGCAGCAGCGGCACCGCAATGGCCTGTGAGCCGACAGGACTCCAGACACTGCAGAAGGGCACAGAGGAGAGAGAGGGAGCTGCCCCATGCAGAAGAAGGTACCCATCAGAGAGGGTCTACATGTCAAGGCTCAACTACCTGCACATGTCCGAGAGGCATCTCCGGAGAGGTCATTACAGACCTGTTTGCTATGATGCAGGATCAGCTGTGCCCAGAGAACATGATGAAAATCCAATGCCGGTAGCACTGAAGGTCATCATGGCACTGACCCTCTATGATCATTCCAGTGATTCACTGGGAACATGAGTGGGATCTCACAGTCAATGGCCCATCAGGGCATTAAGGAGGTTAGCAATGTCCTGCTCAGGAAGTCAGGCGACTATGTGCGTTTCCACACAGATCCCAACTCTCAAGCCGAGAGGGCCATCACAGGATTCCCCCAGGTGCATCGATTGCACACATGCGACCATCAAGGCTCCTCTACACCAGCTAGCTGCCTTCAGGAAGGGCTTCCCATCCCTCAACGTACAACAGGTCTGCAACCACCGTAAGTGGATCCTGCAGCTCTGTGCATGCTTCCCAGGAAGATGTCACGATGCTTACATCTTGAGGCAGTCCCAGGTGGCGGAAGTTTTCCAGCCTCCTTCATGTCTTCAGGGATGGATCCTTGGAGACAAGGGATACCCACTGAGGACATGGATACTGACACCTGTGAGGAAATCATACACAGATTCAGAGGAGAGGTACAACGCCTGCCATGTGGTTGACCATAGAGCAGGCCATTGATCTGCTGAAGATGAGATTCAGATGCCTAGATCGGTGCAGTCAATCAGAGCCCTTCAGTATGCTCCGACGAGGGTCTCATGTATCCTGGTGGTCTGCTGTGCACTGCACAAACTGGTGCTACAGAGGGGGGAGGCCTTGAACAATGAGGAATGCGAGGAGTGTGCTGCCTCCTCGGATGATGAGGATGCGGAGGAGGAAACTGACCAAGCATCGCCAGATGAAGGACCCGAGGGACAACAGGAGAGACACCATGAGATACGTGTAAGGAAGGCTCGTGATGCCCTTATACATTCACACATCATTTGGTCCTTACTGCCAGTTGTACATTGACCAATCAAGACTTACCTTTATGTAGACCTGTTGTCACTTTCTTTCCTTCAGGAATCATTCACTCTTTGATCAGTTGTGCAGTTGTGCTAAGCTGACCAGACTCCAGACTGGACCCCTCAGAGCATGGTGCCTTGCCTCGAGCCTCTTCACAGAGGCTGGGTTTATACAAAGGGCCAAAGGCCTTATGGAAGAGGGAAGGGTTTTAAAAAAAACTTTACAGACCATGATAACAGACGCAACCCTTTCCATCTACAATACACATTCACCCGTGAAAACCCAAGCTTCTAAGTGTTCTTCTTCATTCTTTTGCTTACACTCATCTGAGGTTCTCCCCCTGTGCTGTCAGCTGAAGTGGAGGCAGGCTGCTGACCTTGCTGCCCCTTGTCTAAGGATGACCATGGTGGTTGTCCTCTGGTTGCCTTAGGCCCGGTGGGCCATGGCATGTTGGGATCCTCCTGTGCAGAAGCAGTAACACCCTCTGTCGTCAGGGATGATGGAGGACCTGGCATCACTGGCAGAGGGGCAGAGAAACTGCTGCCCGCACCAGGAGCACCCTGAGAGAAGCCCCCAGCAGCAGTGTGCAGCCATTCCTCCTCCCTAGCAAGGCAAACTTGTGCCTCCCTGCTGACCTGAGAGTGTAGAGGACCCGGTGGTGACTCCAGGTCCTCTGTTCCCCTCTCGTCTTGCCACTGCTGCCTTGAGCTCATGGTCAAGATGAAGGTTTGGAGGTCTGCATGAATGTCCTGCAGACACTGAGTGCTCTTATAGATGTGGCTCTCCATCAGGGCCACCAATCTCTCGATGGAGGACGCCACTCGTGCACCAGTCAGCTGAGTCCAAGGCCTGGATGGGTTCCTCCATCATCCATGCTTGAATACACAAAGCCTCTGGCATCTCTGCCAGATGTTGCCTGACCTCTCACTGCAGTTTCAGCATTTCCCATGATGCTTTCAGCACCAGAGGCACGTCATGAGCTGGGGCTCAGCATGGGCCTGGCCTCTCATAGTCCACCGACTGCCAGAGGCCTGGGCTGTCACAGCCTCCGTCGGCTGCTCAGGTGCATGTGTGCTCTGCTCACCAGTTTGAATGCATACATCTAAACACAAGCGCAAACCCACCAAGGTGCATGTATCTGCGCTGGTGGAGGGTGCAGGAGTATGATGGGTCAATAGACCCTCTGAGGCTCCTTCCTCCCCCTCAGAGGTGGCAGGTTCTGCCGCAGATTCAGGGGCTTGCGGATTTGGCACAGCTTGAACTGCATGAGAGAGCAGAGACATGTAAGGGTCAAGGTTCTACCCTCCCCCTACTGCACACACCCCTACGTTGCAGACCCTGTGGGCACCAGATGCCTGATGAGCAGCATGGCTCCATCGCTGCAGATGTAACCATGTGCCCCAGGGCGATTTTGCTGTCTTGGGAAGGTGCCCCTGCCTGTCTGTCTATGACACTCCATCTCTCCTGTGGTCCAGCCAGCACCCTGGCATCCTCCTCCATCAGGCTCAGGACATGGAGAACTGGCAGCCCACTGTTGGTCTTGGCCCGCTCTCTGTGATTGTTTGCAATCTTCTCCTGCAGACAGAGAGATGGACACTGTTGGTCCCCCAGTGAGAACAATCCCAAGACACATGCTGGTGTTTGTCGATCGGTAATGAATGGAGGTACACAGGTACCTCCAACATGCGGCCCCTTGCCAGGGACCTCAAGAGGGTCTCCAACAACACACGGCCTCCTTTCAGGGTCATTTCATCCTGGCTCTCACAGTTTGTCTACATCCCCTGACCCTTTGCCCATGTCGGGGTGGGCACCCACTCTCCACCCAACACAGCCTCCTGCTTTGCCACATGCAAGGCCCAAGAGCTGAAGGTTTTGAGAGGTACTCACTGTTGTTGCTTGGATGAGGTCATTGAGCCACTTGCAGCACTGTATCCATGTCCTTGGTGTGACCCCCACAGCTGGTGACCTCCTCCGCAATCTGCAGCTAGGCTTGTTTGGTCAGGCTCCCAGCGCTGCTTCTCCCATCCCTTGGGAAGAGAATCTCCCGATGGTGGGACCAACATCCATAAATTTTGTTCTCCCCCAGCCGTCAGGTTCCCTGGGAGGGTGGGGGGCGGGCGGTGCCTGAAGATGCCTCCAGGAGAGGGCTGCCACACACCCCAATGCTGGGAGGGCCTGGCCCGATATTACCGGTCGCGGTGAGGCCTCGGAGCGACCCCACCCCCCCTGCCACTCAGCGACGGGACCTCCATTTGAAAATGTAATAAATTAACATGAATTAATTAATGATGCTCACGTCGCCGCCTGATGTCCCGCTGTGATCTTCACCCCAGCAGTCGGCACTCCCATGCCTTTGGAACCCCGTCCAGGGAAACAAGGTGATCTCCTTTCTGGCTTGAGAGAGAGCACTTCTTTGTGGGCAATCTGTGGCCCACAGAGGGCACCCCCCCATCGGTGGGGCCTGCCAGACAGGCCCCGGAGAGTCCACTTCACTTCCCTCTGGTTCAGGTCTCCAGCACTGGGCCTGGAACCAAAGCCTCGTGCAGTGGCCAACATTCCCAATGGTGCGCTAACACTGCTGAGCCGCTGGTCCTTTGATTGGCCAGCAGATGTGGGAGGCATGATCCGCCTCCTTAATTACCTGGGCGCAATTAAGTAGAACCAGCGGCGGGTGGTTGGGGGGAGGGGGTGGGTGGTTGGGGGGTGGGTGGTGCGGGAGAGGCAGGATTCTCATCAACTTATTGGCCGGGCACAGATAGGCGCAAGTAAATTCAGCCTAGAGTCTGTGTGTTTGTGTATGCGCAGTGAATGTGTGTGTTTGTGTCTGTGCAGTGACTGTGTGTGTTTGTGTGATGAGTGTGTGTGTTTGTGTATGTGCAGTGAGTGTGTGTGTTTGTGTATGTGCAGTGAGTGTCTGTGTTTGTGTGATGAGTGTGTGTGTTTGTGTATGTGCAGTGAGTGTGTGTGTTTGTGTGATGAGTGTGTGTGTTTGTGTGATGAGTGTGTGTGTTTGTGTATGTGTATGTGCAGTGAGTGTCTGTGTTTGTGTGATGAGTGTGTGTGTTTGTGCATGTGCAGTGAGTGTGTGTGTTTGTGTGATGAGTGTGTGTGTTTGTGTGATGAGTGTGTGTGTTTGTGTATGTGCAGTGAGTGTGTGTGTTTGTGTGATGAGTGTGTGTGTTTGTGTATGTGCAGTGAGTGTGTGTGTTTGTGTGATGAGTGTGTGTGTTTGTGTGTGTGCAGTGAGTGTGTGTGTTTGTGTGATGAGTGTGTGTGTTTGTGTATGTGCAGTGAGTGTGTGTGTTTGTGTGATGAGTGTGTGTGTTTGTGTATGTGCAGTGAGTGTCTGTGTTTGTGTGATGAGTGTGTGTGTTTGTGTATGTGCAGTGAGTGTGTGTGTTTGTGTGATGAGTGTGTGTGTTTGTGTATGTGCAGTGAGTGTGTGTGTTTGTGTGATGAGTGTGTGTGTTTGTGTATGTGCAGTGAGTGTCTGTGTTTGTGTGATGAGTGTGTGTATTTGTGTATGTGCAGTGAGTGTGTGTGTTTGTGTGATGAGTGTGTGTGTTTGTGTTTGTGTGATGAGTGTGTGTGTTTGTGTATATGCAGTGAGTGTGTGTGTTTGTGTATGTGCAGTGAGTTTGTGTGATGAGTGTATGTGTTTGTGTGATGAGTGTGTGTGTTTGTGTATGTGCAGTGAGTGTGTGTGTTTGTGTATGTGCAGTGAGTGTTTGTGTTTGTGTGATGAGTGTGTGTGTTTGTGTATGTGCAGTGAGTGTGTGTGTTTGTGTATGTGCAGTGAGTGTGTGTGTTTGAGTGATGAGTGTGTATGTGCAGTGAGTGTGTGTGTTTGTGTGATGAGTGTGTGTGTTTGTGTGATGAGTGTGTGTGTTTGTGTATGTGCAGTGAGTGTGTGTGTTTGTGCATGTGCAGTGAGTGTGTGTGTTTGAGTTTGTGTACGTGCAGTGAGTGTTTGTGTTTGTGTGATGAGTGTGTGTGTTTGTGTATGTGCAGTGAGTGTGTGTGTTTGTGTATGTGCAGTGAGTGTGTGTGTTTGTGTGATGAGTGTGTGTGTTTGTGTATGTGCAGTGAGTGTGTGTGTTTGTGCATGTGCAGTGAGTGTGTGTGTTTGAGTTTGTGTATGTGCAGTGAGTGTGTGTGTTTGTGTGATGAGTGTGTGTGCTTGTGTATGTGCAGTGAGAGTGTGTTTGTGTATGTGCAGTGAGTGTGTGTGTTTGTGTATGTGCAGTGAGAGTGTGTGTTTGTGTATGTGCAGTGAGTGTGTGTGTTTGTGCATGTGCAGTGAGTGTGTGTGTTTGTGTTTGTGTATGTGCAGTGAGTGTTTGTGTTTGTGTGATGAGTGTGTGTGTTTGTGTATGTGCAGTGAGTGTCTGTTTGTGTATGTGCAGTGAGAGTGTGTGATTGTGTATGTGCAGTGAGTGTGTGTGTTTGTGCATGTGCAGTGAGTGTGTGTGTTTGTGTTTGTGTTTGTGTATGTGCAGTGACTGTGTTTGTGTATGTGCAGTGAGTGTGT
This sequence comes from Heterodontus francisci, assembly GCF_036365525.1. Classification (NCBI taxonomy): domain Eukaryota; kingdom Metazoa; phylum Chordata; class Chondrichthyes; order Heterodontiformes; family Heterodontidae; genus Heterodontus; species Heterodontus francisci. The sequence goes on from NC_090381.1 coordinate 20,147,074, forward strand.
TTGTTTGTGTATGTGCAGTGAGTGTGTGTGTTTGTGTATGTGCAGTGAGTGTGTTTGTTTGTGTATGTGCAGTGAGAGTGTGTGTTTGTGTATGTGCAGTGAGTGTGTGTGTTTGTGCATGTGCAGTGAGTGTGTGTGTTTGTGTATGTGCAGTGAATGTTTGTGTTTGTCGATGTGCAGTGAGTGTTTGTGTTTGTCTATGTGCAGTGAGTGTGTGTGTTTGTGTATGTGCAGTGAGTGAGTGTGTCTGTGTGATGAGGGTGTATGTTTGCGTATGTGCAGTGAGTGTGTGTATTTGTGTATGTGCAGTGAATGTGTGTATTTGTGTGATGAGTGTGTTGTGTGTGAAAGTGAGTGCACCTGTGTGAGGGTGAGTGTGTGTATCTGCGATTGGTGATGAGTGGGAGTGTGTATGGTGTTTTTGTGCGAATTGTGCGTTATTATATGTGATGAGTGTTTGGTGAGGTGAGTGTGTGTGCATTGTGTTTGTGTGTAGTGAGTGCGTGTGTGAGTATATGTGTGTGAATGTGTGTGCAGTCAAGGTGTGTTGCACGTGTTTGAGAGCATGTACAATAAACTCACATCTGGTACAATATAAATAAACTCACACCTGGACCAATAATAAACTCACACCTGATCCAATATAAATAAACTCACACCTGGACCAATAATAAACTCACACCTGATCCAATATAAATAAACTCACACCTGGTCCAATAATAAACTCACACCTGATCCATTATAAATAAACTCACACCTGGACCAATAATAAACTCACACCTGATCCAATATAAATAAACTCACACCTGGACCAATAATAAACTCACACCTGATCCAACATAAATAAACTCACACCTGGACCAATAATAAACTCACACCTGATCCAATATAAATAAACTCACACCTGGACCAATAATAAACTCACACCAGATCCAATATAAATAAAATCACACCTGATCCAATAAAAATAAGCTCACACCTGAACTAATACCAATAAACTCACACCTGATCCAATATAAATAAACTCACACCTGGACCAATAATAAACTCACACCTGATCCAATATAAATAAACTCGCACCTGGTCCAATAATAAACTCACACCTGATCCAATATAAATAAACTCACACCTGGACCAATAATAAACTCACACCTGATCCAATACCAATAAACTCACACCTGATCCAATATAAATAAACTCACACCTGGACCAATAATAAACTCACACCTGATCCAATATAAATAAACTCACACCTGGTCCAATAATAAACTCACACCTGATCCAATATAAATAAACTCACACCTGGTCCAATAATAAACTCACACCTGATCCAATATAAATAAACTCACACCTGGTCCAATAATAAACTCACACCTGATCCAATATAAATAAACTCACACCTGGACCAATAATAAACTCACACCTGATCCATTATAAATAAACTCACACCTGGACCAATAATAAACTCACACCTGATCCATTATAAATAAACTCACACCTGGACCAATAATAAACTCACACCTGATCCATTATAAATAAACTCACACCTGGACCAATAATAAACTCACACCTGATCCATTATAAATAAACTCACACCTGGACCAATAATAAACTGACACCTGATCCATTATAAATAAACTCACACCTGGACCAATAATAAACTCACACCTGATCCAATATAAATAAACTCACACCTGGACCAATAATAAACTCACACCTGATCCATTATAAATAAACTCACACCTGGACCAATAATAAACTCACACCTGATCCAATATAAATAAACTCACACCTGGACCAATAATAAACTCACACCTGAACTAATACCAATAAACTCACACCTGATCCAATATAAATAAACTCACACCTGGACCAATAATAAACTCACACCTGATCCAATATAAATAAACTCACACCTGGACCAATAATAAACTCACATCTGAACTAATACCAATAAACTCACACCTGATCCAATATAAATAAACTCACACCTGGACCAATAATAAACTCACACCTGAACTAATACCAATAAACTCACACCTGATCCAATATAAATAAACTCACACCTGGACCAATAATAAACTCACACCTGGACCAATAATAAACTCACACCTGATCCAATATAAATAAACTTACACCTGGACCTATAATAAACTCACACCTGATCCAATATAAATAAACTCACACCTGGACCAATAATAAACTCACACCTGATCCAATATAAATAAACTCACACCTGGACCAATAATAAACTCACACCTGAACTAATACCAATAAACTCACACCTGATCCAATATAAATAAACTCACACCTGATCCAATATAAATAAACTCACACCTGGACCAATAATAAACTCACACCTGATCCATTATAAATAAACTCACACCTGGACCAATAATAAACTCACACCTGATCCATTATAAATAAACTCACACCTGGACCAATAATAAACTCACACCTGATCCATTATAAATAAACTCACACCTGGACCAATAATAAACTCACACCTGATCCATTATAAATAAACTCACACCTGGACCAATAATAAACTCACACCTGATCCATTATAAATAAACTCACACCTGGACCAATAATAAACTCACACCTGATCCATTATAAATAAACTCACACCTGGACCAATAATAAACTCACACCTGATCCATTATAAATAAACTCACACCTGGACCAATAATAAACTCACACCTGATCCATTATAAATAAACTCACACCTGGACCAATAATAAACTCACACCTGATCCAATATAAATAAACTCACACCTGGACCAATAATAAACTCACACCTGAACTAATACCAATAAACTCACACCTGATCCAATATAAATAAACTCACACCTGGACCAATAATGAACTCACACCTGATCCAATATAAATAGACTCAGACCTGGACCAATAATAAACTCACACCTGGACCAATAATAAACTCACACCTGATCCAATTTAAATAAACTTACACCTGGACCTATAATAAACTCACACCTGATCCAATATAAATAAACTCACACCTGGACCAATAATGAACTCACACCTGATCCAATATAAATAAACTCACACCTGGACCAATAATAAACTCACACCTGATCCAATATAAATAAACTCACACCTGGACCAATAATAAACTCACACCTGAACTAATACCAATAAACTCACACCTGATCCAATATAAATAAACTCACACCTGGACCAATAATAAACTCACACCTGATCCAATATAAATAAACTCACACCTGGACCTATAATAAACTCACACCTGATCCAATATAAATAAACTCACACCTGGACCAATAATGAACTCACACCTGATCCAATATAAATAGACTCAGACCTGGACCAATAATAAACTCACACCTGGACCAATAATAAACGCACACCTGATCCAATACCAATAAACTCACACCTGATCCAATATAAATAAACTCACACCTGGACCTATAATAAACTCACACCTGATCCAATATAAATAAACTCACACCTGGACCAATAATGAACTCACACCTGATCCAATATAAATAAACTCACACCTGGACCAATAATAAACTCACACCTGATCCAATATAAATAAACTCACACCTGGACCAATAATAAACTCACACCTGAACTAATACCAATAAACTCACACCTGATCCAATATAAATAAACTCACACCTGGACCAATAATAAACTCACACCTGATCCAATATAAATAAACTCACACCTGGACCTATAATAAACTCACACCTGATCCAATATAAATAAACTCACACCTGGACCAATAATGAACTCACACCTGATCCAATATAAATAGACTCAGACCTGGACCAATAATAAACTCACACCTGGACCAATAATAAACGCACACCTGATCCAATACCAATAAACTCACACCTGATCCAATATAAATAAACTCACACCTGGACCCATAATAAACTCACACCTGATCCAATATAAATAGACTCAGACCTGGACCAATAATGAACTCACACCTGATCCAATATAAATAGACTCAGACCTGGACCAATAATAAACGCACACCTGATCCAATACCAATAAACTCACACCTGATCCAATATAAATAAACTCACACCTGGACCAATAATAAACTCACACCTGATCCAATATGAATAAACTCAAACCTGTTCCAATATTAATAAACTCACAACTGATCCAATAATTATCTCACACTTGGTCCAAAACTAATAATCTCACACCAGTTCCAATACAAATACTTTCACACCTGATCCAATATTAATAAACTCACAACTGATCCAATATTAATAAACTCACACCTGGTCCAATACTAATAAACTCACACCTGGTCCAATATTAATAAACACAAACGTGGTCCAATATTAATAATCTCACACCTGCTCCAATATTAATAAACACACACCTGGTCCAATACTAATAATCTCACTCCTGATTCAATATTAATAATTTCACACCTGATCAAATATTAATAAACACACACCTGGTCCAATACTAATAATCACACAACTGGTCCAATATTAATAAACTCACACCTGGTCCAATATTAATAAACACACACATGGTCCAATATAAATAAACTCACACCTGGTACAATACTAATATACCAACACCTGCCACAAAAAATAAACTCACACATGGTCCAATTCTACAAAACGCATACCTGGACCAATAATAAACTCACACCTGATCCAATATAAACAAACTCACACCTGGTCCAATAATGAACTCACACCTGATCCAATATAAATAAACTCACACCTGGTCCAATAATAAACTCACACCTGATCCAAAAAAATAAACTCACACCTGGACCAATAATAAACTCACACCTGATCCATTATAAATAAACTCACACCTGGACAATAATAAACTCACACCTGATCCAATATAAATAAACTCACACCTGGACAATAATAAACTCACACCTGATCCAATATAAATAAACTCACACCTGGTCCAATAATAAACTCACACCTGATCCAATATAAATAAACTCACACCTGGTCCAATAATAAACTCACACCTGATCCAATATAAATAAACTCACACCTGGTCCAATAATAAACTCACACCTGATCCAATATAAATAAACTCACACCTGGACCAATAATAAACTCACACCTGATCCATTATAAATAAACTCACACCTAGACCAATAATAAACTCACACCTGATCCATTATAAATAAACTCACACCTGGACCAATAATAAACTCACACCTGATCCATTATAAATAAACTCACACCTGGACCAATAATAAACTCACACCTGATCCAATATAAATAAACTCACACCTGGACCAATAATAAACTCACACCTGAACTAATACCAATAAACTCACACCTGATCCAATATAAATAAACTCACACCTGGACCAATAATAAACTCACACCTGATCCAATATAAATAAACTCACACCTGGACCAATAATAAACTCACACCTGAACTAATACCAATAAACTCACACCTGATCCAATATAAATAAACTCACACCTGGACCAATAATAAACTCACACCTGATCCAATATAAATAAACTCACACCTGGACCAATAATAAACTCACACCTGATCCAATATAAATAAACTCACACCTGGACCAATAATAAACTCACACCTGATCCAATATAAATAAACTCACACCTGGACCAATAATAAACTCACACCTGAACTAATACCAATAAACTCACACCTGATCCAATATAAATAAACTCACACCTGGGCCAAAAATAAACTCACACCTGAACTAATACCAATAAACTCACACCTGATCCAATATAAATAAACTCACACCTGGACCAATAATAAACTCACACCTGATCCAATATAAATAAACTCACACCAGGACCAATAATAAACTCACACCTGAACTAATACCAATAAACTCACACCTGATCCAATATAAATAAACTCACACCTGGACCAATAATAAACTCACACCTGATCCAATATAAATAAACTCACACCTGGACCAATAATAAACTCACACCTGAACTAATACCAATAAACTCACACCTGATCCAATATAAATAAACTCACACCTGGACCAATAATAAACTCACACCTGATCCAATATAAATAAACTCACACCTGGACCTATAATAAACTCACACCTGATCCAATATAAATAAACTCACACATGAACTAATACCAATAAACTCACACCTGATCCAATATAAATAAACTCACACCTGGACCAATAATAAACTCACACCTGATTCAATATAAATAAACTCACACCTGGACCAATAATAAACTCACACCTGATCCATTATAAATAAACTCACACCTGATCCAATAATAAACTCACACCTGATCCATTATAAATAAACTCACACCTGGACCAATAATAAACTCACACCTGATCCATTATAAATAAACTCACACCTGGACCAATAATAAACTCACACCTGATCCATTATAAATAAACTCACACCTGGACCAATAATAAACTCACACCTGATCCAATATAAATAAACTCACACCTGGACTAATAATAAACTCACACCTGAACTAATACCAATAAACTCACACCTGATCCAATATAAATAAACTCACACCTGGACCAATAATAAACTCACACCTGATCCAATATAAATAAACTCACACCTGGACCAATAATAAACTCACACCTGAACTAATACCAATAAACTCACACCTGATCCAATATAAATAAACTCACACCTGGACCAATAATAAACTCACACCTGATCCAATATAAATAAACTCACAACTGGACCTATAATAAACTCACACCTGATCCAATATAAATAAACTCACACCTGGACCAATAATGAACTCACACCTGATCCAATATAAATAGACTCAGACCTGGACCAATAATGAACTCACACCTGATCCAATATAAATAGACTCAGACCTGGACCAATAATAAACTCACACCTGATCCATTATAAATAAACTCACACCTGGACCAATAATAAACTCACACCTGATCCATTATAAATAAACTCACACCTGGACCAATAATAAACTCACACCTGATCCATTATAAATAAACTCACACCTGGACCAATAATAAACTCACACCTGATCCAATATAAATAAACTCACACCTGGACTAATAATAAACTCACACCTGAACTAATACCAATAAACTCACACCTGATCCAATATAAATAAACTCACACCTGGACCAATAATAAACTCACACCTGATCCAATATAAATAAACTCACACCTGGACCAATAATAAACTCACACCTGAACTAATACCAATAAACTCACACCTGATCCAATATAAATAAACTCACACCTGGACCAATAATAAACTCACACCTGATCCAATATAAATAAACTCACAACTGGACCTATAATAAACTCACACCTGATCCAATATAAATAAACTCACACCTGGACCAATAATGAACTCACACCTGATCCAATATAAATAGACTCAGACCTGGACCAATAATGAACTCACACCTGATCCAATATAAATAGACTCAGACCTGGACCAATAATAAACTCACACCTGGACCAATAATAAACGCACACCTGATCCAATACCAATAAACTCACACCTGATCCAATATGAATAAACTCAAACCTGTTCCAATATTAATAAACTCACAACTGATCCAATAATTATCTCACACCTGGTCCAAAACTAATAATCTCACACCAGTTCCAATACAAATACTTTCACACCTGATCCAATATTAATAAACTCACAACTGATCCAATATTAATAAACTCACACCTGGTCCAATATTAATAAACTCACACCTGGTCCAATATTAATAAACACACACGTGGTCCAATATTAATAATCTCACACCTGGTCCAATATTAATAAACACACACCTGGTCCAATATTAATAAACACACACGTGGTCCAATACTAATAAACTCACTCCTGATTCAATATTAATAATTTCACACCTGATCAAATATTAATAAACACACACCTGGTCCAATATAAATAAACTCACACCTGGTACAATACTAATATACCAACACCTGCCACAAAAAATAAACTCACACATGGTCCAATTCTAGAAAACGCATACCTGGACCAATAATAAACTCACACCTGATCCAATATAAATAAACTCACACCTGGACCAATAATAAACTCACACCTGATCCAAAAAAATAAACTCACACCTGGACCAATAATAAACTCACACCTGATCCATTATAAATAAACTCACACCTGGTCCAATAATAAACTCACACCTGATCCAATATAAATAAACTCACACCTGATCCAATATAAATAAACTCACACCTGGTCCAATAATAAACTCACACCTGATCCAAAAAAATAAACTCACACCTGGACCAATAATAAACTCACACCTGATCCATTATAAATAAACTCACACCTGGTCCAATAATAAACTCACACCTGATCCAATATAAATAAACTCACACCTGCACCAATAATAAACTCACACCTGATCCAATATAAATAAACTCACACCTGGTCCAATAATAAACTCACACCTGATCCAATATAAATAAACTCACACCTGGTCCAATAATAAACTCACACCTGATCCAATATAAATAAACTCACACCTGGACCAATAATAAACTCACACCTGATCCAATATAAATAAACTCACACCTGATCCAATATAAATAAACTCACACCTGGACCAATAATAAACTCACACCTGATCCAATATAAATAAACTCACACCTGGACCAATAATAAACTCACACCTGATCCAATATAAATAAACTCACACCTGATCCAATATAAATAAACTCACACCTGGTCCAATAATAAACTCACACCTGATCCAAAAAAATAAACTCACACCTGGACCAATAATAAACTCACACCTGATCCATTATAAATAAACTCACACCTGGTCCAATAATAAACTCACACCTGATCCAATATAAATAAACTCACACCTGCACCAATAATAAACTCACACCTGATCCAATATAAATAAACTCACACCTGGTCCAATAATAAACTCACACCTGATCCAATATAAATAAACTCACACCTGGTCCAATAATAAACTCACACCTGATCCAATATAAATAAACTCACACCTGGTCCAATAATAAACTCACACCTGATCCAATATAAATAAACTCACATCTGGTCCAATAATAAACTCACACCTGATCCAATATAAATAAACTCACACCTGGACCAATAATAAACTCACACCTGATCCATTATAAATAAACTCACACCTGGACCAATAATAAACTCACACCTGATCCATTATAAATAAACTCACACCTGGACCAATAATAAACTCACACCTGATCCATTATAAATAAACTCACACCTGGTCCAATAATAAACTCACACCTGATCCATGAGAAATAAACTCACACCTGATCCAATAATAAACTCACACCTGATCCATTATAAATAAACTCACACCTGGACCAATAATAAACTCACACCTGATCCATTATAAATAAACTCACACCTGGACCAATAATAAACTCACACCTGATCCATTATAAATAAACTCACACCTGGACCAATAATAAACTCACACCTGATCCAATATAAATAAACTCACACCTGGACCAATAATAAACTCACACCTGATCCAATATAAATAAACTCACACCTGGACCAATAATAAACTCACACCTGAACTAATACCAATAAACTCACACCTGATCCAATATAAATAAACTCACACCTGGACCAATAATAAACTCACACCTGATCCAATACAAATAAACTCACACCTGGACCAATAATAAACTCACACCTGAACTAATACCAAAAAACTCACACCTGATCCAATATAAATAAACTCACACCTGGACCAATAATAAACTCACACCTGATCCAATATAAATAAACTCACACCTGGACCAATAATAAACTCACACCTGATCCAATATAAATAAACTCACACCTGGACCAATAATAAACTCACACCTGATCCAATATAAATAAACTCACACCTGGACCAATAATAAACTCACACCTGATCCAATATAAATAAACTCACACCTGGACCAATAATAAACTCACACCTGATCCAATATAAATAAACTCACACCTGGACCAATAATAAACTCACACCTGATCCAATATAAATAAACTCACACCTGGACCAATAATAAACTCACACCTGATCCAATATAAATAAACTCACACCTGGACCAATAATAAACTCACACCTGAACTAATACCAATAAATGCACACCTGATCCAATATAAATAAACTCACACCTGGACCAATAATAAACTCACACCTGATCCAATATAAATAAACTCACTCCTGGACCAATAATAAACTCACACCTGAACTAATACCAATAAACTCACACCTGATCCAATATAAATAAACTCACACCTGGACCAATAATAAACTCACACCTGATCCAATATAAATAAACTCACACCTGGACCAATAATAAACTCACACCTGATCCAATATAAATAAACTCACACCTGGACCAATAATAAACTCACACCTGATCCCATATAAATAAACTCACACCTGGACCAATAATAAACTCACACCTGAACTAATACCAATAAATGCACACCTGATCCAATATAAATAAACTCACACCTGGACCAATAATAAACTCACACCTGATCCAATATAAATAAACTCACTCCTGGACCAATAATAAACTCACACCTGAACTAATACCAATAAACTCACACCTGATCCAATATAAATAAACTCACACCTGGACCAATAATAAACTCACACCTGATCCAATATAAATAAACTCACACCTGGACCAATAATAAACTCACATCTGATCCAATATAAATAAACTCACACCTGGACCAATAATAAACTCACACCTGAACTAATACCAATAAACTCACACCTGATCCAATATAAATAAACTCACACCTGGACCAATAATAAACTCACACCTGATCCAATATAAATAAAATCACACCTGGACCAATAATAAACTCACACCTGAACTAATACCAATAAACTCACACCTGATCCAATATAAATAAACTCACACCTGGACCAATAATAAACTCACACCTGATCCAATATAAATAAACTCACACCTGGACCAATAATAAACTCACACCTGATCCAATATAAATAAACTCACACCTGATCCAATAATAAACTCACACCTGATCCAATATAAATAAACTCACACCTGGACCAATAATAAACTCACACCTGATCCATTATAAATAAACTCACACCTGGACCAATAATAAACTCACACCTGATCCATTATAAATAAACTCACACCTGGACCAATAATAAACTCACACCTGATCCATTATAAATAAACTCACACCTGGACCAATAATAAACTCACACCTGATCCATTATAAATAAACTCACACCTGGACCAATAATAAACTCACACCTGATCCATGAGAAATAAACTCACACCTGATCCAATAATAAACTCACACCTGATCCAATATAAATAAACTCACACCTGGACCAATAATAAACTCACACCTGATCCATTATAAATAAACTCACACCTGGACCAATAATAAACTCACACCTGATCCATTATAAATAAACTCACACCTGGACCAATAATAAACTCACACCTGATCCATGAGAAATAAACTCACACCTGATCCAATAATAAACTCACACCTGATCCATTATAAATAAACTCACACCTGGACCAATAATAAACTCACACCTGATCCAATATAAATAAACTCACACCTGGACCAATAATAAACTCACACCTGATCCAATATAAATAAACTCACACCTGGACCAATAATAAACTCACACCTGATCCAATATAAATAAACTCACACCTGGACCAATAATAAACTCACACCTGAACTAATACCAAAAAACTCACACCTGATCCAATATAAATAAACTCACACCTGGACCAATAATAAACTCACACCTGATCCAATATAAATAAACTCACACCTGGACCAATAATAAACTCACACCTGATCCAATATAAATAAACTCACACCTGGACTAATTCTAAACTCACACCTGATCCAATATAAATAAACTCACACCTGGACCAATAATAAACTCACACCTGATCCAATATAAATAAACTCACACCTGGACCAATAATAAACTCACACCTGATCCAATATAAATAAACTCACACCTGGACCAATAATAAACTCACACCTGATCCAATATAAATAAACTCACACCTGGACCAATAATAAACTCACACCTGATCCAATATAAATAAACTCACACCTGGACCAATAATAAACTCACACCTGAACTAATACCAATAAACGCACACCTGATCCAATATAAATAAACTCACACCTGGACCAATAATAAACTCACACCTGATCCAATATAAATAAACTCACACCTGGACCAATAATAAACTCACACCTGATCCAATATAAATAAACTCACACCTGGACCAATAATAAACTCACACCTGATCCAATATAAATAAACTCACACCTGAACCAATAATAAACTCACACCTGATCCAATATAAATAAACTCACACCTGGACCAATAATAAACTCACACCTGAACTAATACCAATAAACTCACACCTGATCCAATATAAATAAACTCACACCTGGACCAATAATAAACTCACACCTGAACTAATACCAATAAACTCACACCTGATCCAATATAAATAAACTCACACCTGGACCAATAATAAACTCACACCTGATCCAATATAAATAAACTCACACCTGGACCAATAATAAACTCACACCTGAACTAATACCAATAAACTCACACCTGATCCAATATAAATAAACTCACACCTGAACCAATAATAAACTCACACCTGATCCAATATAAATAAACTCACACCTGGACCAATAATAAACTCACACCTGAACTAATACCAATAAACTCACACCTGATCCAATATAAATAAACTCACACCTGGACCAATAATAAACTCACACCTGAACTAATACCAATAAACTCACACCTGATCCAATATAAATAAACTCACACCTGAACCAATAATAAACTCACACCTGATCCAATATAAATAAACTCACACCTGGACCAATAATAAACTCACACCTGAACTAATACCAATAAACTCACACCTGATCCAATATAAATAAACTCACACCTGGACCAATAATAAACTCACACCTGATCCAATATAAATAAACTCACACCTGGACCAATAATAAACTCACACCTGAACTAATACCAATAAACTCACACCTGATCCAATATAAATAAACTCACACCTGGACCAATAATAAACTCACACCTGATCCAATATAAATAAACTCACACCTGGACCAATAATAAACTCACACCTGATCCAATATAAATAAACTCACACCTGAACCAATAATAAACTCACACCTGATCCAATATAAATAAACTCGCACCTGGTCCAATAATAAACTCACACCTGATCCAATATAAATAAACTCACACCTGGACCAATAATAAACTCACACCTGAACTAATACCAATAAACTCACACCTGATCCAATATAAATAAACTCACACCTGGACCAATAATAAACTCACACCTGAACTAATACCAATAAACTCACACCTGATCCAATATAAATAAACTCACACCTGGACCAATAATAAACTCACACCTGAACTAATACCAATAAACTCACACCTGATCCAATATAAATAAACTCACACCTGGACCAATAATAAACTCACACCTGATCCAATATAAATAAACTCACACCTGGACCAATAATAAACTCACATCTGATCCAATATAAATAAACTCACACCTGGACCAATAATAAACTCACACCTGAACTAATACCAATAAACTCACACCTGATCCAATATAAATAAACTCACACCTGGACCAATAATAAACTCACACCTGATCCAATATAAATAAACTCACACCTGGATCAATAATAAACTCACACCTGAACTAATACCAATAAACTCACACCTGATCCAATATAAATAAACTCACACCTGGACCAATAATAAACTCACACCTGATCCAATATAAATAAACTCACACCTGGACCAATAATAAACTCACACCTGAACTAATACCAATAAACTCACACCTGATCCAATATAAATAAACTCACACCTGGACCAATAATAAACTCACACCTGATCCAATATAAATAAACTCACACCTGGACCAATAATAAACTCACACCTGATCCAATATAAATAAACTCACACCTGGACCAATAATAAACTCACACCTGATCCAATATAAATAAACTCACACCTGGACCAATAATAAACTCACACCTGAACTAATACCAATAAACTCACACCTGATCCAATATAAATAAACTCACACCTGGACCAATAATAAACTCACACCTGATCCAATATAAATAAACTCACACCTGGACCTATAATAAACTCACACCTGATCCAATATAAATAAACTCACACCTGAACTAATACCAATAAACTCACACCTGATCCAATATAAATAAACTCACACCTGGACCAATAAGAAACTCACACCTGATCCAATATAAATAAACTCACACCTGGACCAATAATAAACTCACACCTGATCCATTATAAATAAACTCACACCTGATCCAATAATAAACTCACACCTGATCCATTATAAATAAACTCACACCTGGACCAATAATAAACTCACACCTGATCCATTATAAATAAACTCACACCTGGACCAATAATAAACTCACACCTGATCCAATATAAATAAACTCACACCTGGACCAATAATAAACTCACACCTGATCCAATATAAATAAACTCACACCTGGACCAATAATAAACTCACACCTGAACTAATACCAATAAACGCACACCTGATCCAATATAAATAAACTCACACCTGGACCAATAATAAACTCACACCTGATCCAATATAAATAAACTCACACCTGGACCAATAATAAACTCACACCTGATCCAATATAAATAAACTCACACCTGGACCAATAATAAACTCACACCTGAACTAATACCAATAAGCTCACACCTGATCCAATATAAATAAACTCACACCTGGACCAATAATAAACTCACACCTGATCCAATATAAATAAACTCACACCTGGACCAATAATAAACTCACACCTGAACTAATACCAATAAACTCACACCTGATCCAATATAAATAAACTCACACCTGGACCAATAATAAACTCACACCTGATCCAATATAAATAAACTCACACCTGGACCAATAATAAACTCACACCTGATCCAATATAAATAAACTCACACCTGGACCAATAATAAACTCACACCTGATCCAATATAAATAAACTCACACCTGGACCAATAATAAACTCACACCTGAACTAATACCAATAAACTCACACCTGATCCAATATAAATAAACTCACACCTGGACCAATAATAAACTCACACCTGAACTAATACCAATAAACTCACACCTGATCCAATATAAATAAACTCACACCTGGACCAATAATAAACTCACACCTGATCCAATATAAATAAACTCACACCTGGACCAATAATAAACTCACACCTGAACTAATACCAATAAACTCACACCTGATCCAATATAAATAAACTCACACCTGGACCAATAATAAACTCACACCTGATCCAATATAAATAAACTCACACCTGGACCAATAATAAACTCACACCTGAACTAATACCAATAAACTCACACCTGATCCAATATAAATAAACTCACACCTGGACCAATAATAAACTCACACCTGATCCAATATAAATAAACTCACACCTGGATCTATAATAAACTCACACCTGATCCAATATAAATAAACTCACACCTGAACTAATACCAATAAACTCACACCTGATCCAATATAAATAAACTCACACCTGGACCAATAAGAAACTCACACCTGATCCAATATAAATAAACTCACACCTGGACCAAAAATAAACTCACACCTGATCCATTATAAATAAACTCACACCTGATCCAATAATAAACTCACACCTGATCCATTATAAATAAACTCACACCTGGACCAATAATAAACTCACACCTGATCCATTATAAATAAACTCACACCTGGACCAATAATAAACTCACACCTGATCCAATATAAATAAACTCACACCTGGACCAATAATAAACTCACACCTGATCCAATATAAATAAACTCACACCTGGACCAATAATAAACTCACACCTGAACTAATACCAATAAACGCACACCTGATCCAATATAAATAAACTCACACCTGGACCAATAATAAACTCACACCTGATCCAATATAAATAAACTCACACCTGGACCAATAATAAACTCACACCTGATCCAATATAAATAAACTCACACCTGGACCAATAATAAACTCACACCTGAACTAATACCAATAAACTCACACCTGATCCAATATAAATAAACTCACACCTGGACCAATAATAAACTCACACCTGATCCAATATAAATAAACTCACACCTGGACCAATAATAAACTCACACCTGATCCAATATAAATAAACTCACACCTGGAACAATAATAAACTCACACCTGATCCAATATAAATAAACTCACACCTGGACCAATAATAAACTCACACCTGAACTAATACCAATAAACTCACACCTGATCCAATATAAATAAACTCACACCTGGACCAATAATAAACTCACACCTGATCCAATATAAATAAACTCACACCTGGACCAATAATAAACTCACACCTGAACTAATACCAATAAACTCACACCTGATCCAATATAAATAAACTCACACCTGGACCAATAATAAACTCACACCTGATCCAATATAAATAAACTCACACCTGGACCTATAATAAACTCACACCTGATCCAATATAAATAAACTCACACCTGAACTAATACCAATAAACTCACACCTGATCCAATATAAATAAACTCACACCTGGACCAATAAGAAACTCACACCTGATCCAATATAAATAAACTCACACCTGGACCAATAATAAACTCACACCTGATCCATTATAAATAAACTCACACCTGATCCAATAATAAACTCACACCTGATCCATTATAAATAAACTCACACCTGGACCAATAATAAACTCACACCTGATCCATTATAAATAAACTCACACCTGGACCAATAATAAACTCACACCTGATCCAATATAAATAAACTCACACCTGGACCAATAATAAACTCACACCTGATCCAATATAAATAAACTCACACCTGGACCAATAATAAACTCACACCTGAACTAATACCAATAAACGCACACCTGATCCAATATAAATAAACTCACACCTGGACCAATAATAAACTCACACCTGAACTAATACCAATAAACTCACACCTGATCCAATATAAATAAACTCACACCTGGACCAATAATAAACTCACACCTGATCCAATATAAATAAACTCACACCTGGACCAATAATAAACTCACATCTGATCCAATATAAATAAACTCACACCTGGACCAATAATAAACTCACACCTGAACTAATACCAATAAACTCACACCTGATCCAATATAAATAAACTCACACCTGGACCAATAATAAACTCACACCTGATCCAATATAAATAAACTCACACCTGGACCAATAATAAACTCACACCTGAACTAATACCAATAAACTCACACCTGATCCAATATAAATAAACTCACACCTGGACCAATAATAAACTCACACCTGATCCAATATAAATAAACTCACACCTGGACCAATAATAAACTCACACCTGAACTAATACCAATAAACTCACACCTGATCCAATATAAATAAACTCACACCTGGACCAATAATAAACTCACACCTGATCCAATATAAATAAACTCACACCTGGACCAATAATAAACTCACACCTGATCCAATATAAATAAACTCACACCTGGACCAATAATAAACTCACACCTGATCCAATATAAATAAACTCACACCTGGACCAATAATAAACTCACACCTGAACTAATACCAATAAACTCACACCTGATCCAATATAAATAAACTCACACCTGGACCAATAATAAACTCACACCTGATCCAATATAAATAAACTCACACCTGGACCTATAATAAACTCACACCTGATCCAATATAAATAAACTCACACCTGAACTAATACCAATAAACTCACACCTGATCCAATATAAATAAACTCACACCTGGACCAATAAGAAACTCACACCTGATCCAATATAAATAAACTCACACCTGGACCAATAATAAACTCACACCTGATCCATTATAAATAAACTCACACCTGATCCAATAATAAACTCACACCTGATCCAATATAAATAAACTCACACCTGGACCAATAATAAACTCACACCTGATCCAATATAAATAAACTCACACCTGGACCAATAATAAACTCACACCTGAACTAATACCAATAAACGCACACCTGATCCAATATAAATAAACTCACACCTGGACCAATAATAAACTCACACCTGATCCAATATAAATAAACTCACACCTGGACCAATAATAAACTCACACCTGATCCAATATAAATAAACTCACACCTGGACCAATAATAAACTCACACCTGAACTAATCCCAATAAACTCACACCTGATCCAATATAAATAAACTCACACCTGGACCAATAATAAACTCACACCTGATCCAATATAAATAAACTCACACCTGGACCAATAATAAACTCACACCTGAACTAATACCAATAAACTCACACCTGATCCAATATAAATAAACTCACACCTGGACCAATAATAAACTCACACCTGATCCAATATAAATAAACTCACACCTGGACCAATAATAAACTCACACCTGATCCAATATAAATAAACTCACACCTGGACCAATAATAAACTCACACCTGATCCAATATAAATAAACTCACACCTGAACTAATACCAATAAACTCACACCTGATCCAATATAAATAAACTCACACCTGGACCAATAAGAAACTCACACCTGATCCAATATAGATAAACTCACACCTGGACCAATAATAAACTCACACCTGATCCATTATAAATAAACTCACACCTGATCCAATAATAAACTCACACCTGATCCATTATAAATAAACTCACACCTGGACCAATAATAAACTCACACCTGATCCATTATAAATAAACTCACACCTGGACCAATAATAAACTCACACCTGATCCAATATAAATAAACTCACACCTGGACTAATAATAAACTCACACCTGATCCAATATAAATAAACTCACACCTGGACCAATAATAAACTCACACCTGATCCAATATAAATAAACTCACACCTGGACTAATAATAAACTCACACCTGATCCAATATAAATAAACTCACACCTGGACTAATAATAAACTCACACCTGATCCAATATAAATAAACTCACACCTGGACCAATAATAAACTCACACCTGATCCAATATAAATAAACTCACACCTGGACCAATAATAAACTCACACCTGATCCAATATAAATAAACTCACACCTGGACCAATAATAAACTCACACCTGAACTAATACCAATAAACGCACACCTGATCCAATATAAATAAACTCACACCTGGACCAATAATAAACTCACACCTGATCCAATATAAATAAACTCACACCTGGACCAATAATAAACTCACACCTGATCCAATATAAATAAACTCACACCTGGACCAATAATAAACTCACACCTGAACTAATACCAATAAACTCACACCTGATCCAATATAAATAAACTCACACCTGGACCAATAATAAACTCACACCTGATCCAATATAAATAAACTCACACCTGGACCAATAATAAACTCACACCTGATCCAATATAAATAAACTCACACCTGGACCAATAATAAACTCACACCTGATCCAATATAAATAAACTCACACCTGGACCAATAATAAACTCACACCTGAACTAATACCAATAAACTCACACCTGATCCAATATAAATAAACTCACACCTGGACCAATAATAAACTCACACCTGAACTAATACCAATAAACTCACACCTGATCCAATATAAATAAACTCACACCTGGACCAATAATAAACTCACACCTGATCCAATATAAATAAACTCACACCTGGACCAATAATAAACTCACACCTGAACTAATACCAATAAACTCACACCTGATCCAATATAAATAAACTCACACCTGGACCAATAATAAACTCACACCTGAACTAATACCAATAAACTCACACCTGATCCAATATAAATAAACTCACACCTGGACCAATAATAAACTCACACCTGATCCAATATAAATAAACTCACACCTGGACCTATAATAAACTCACACCTGAACTAATACCAATAAACTCACACCTGATCCAATATAAATAAACTCACACCTGGACCAATAATAAACTCACACCTGATCCAATATAAATAAACTCACACCTGGACCTATAATAAACTCACACCTGATCCAATATAAATAAACTCACACCTGAACTAATACCAATAAACTCACACCTGATCCAATATAAATAAACTCACACCTGGACCAATAAGAAACTCACACCTGATCCAATATAAATAAACTCACACCTGGACCAATAATAAACTCACACCTGATCCATTATAAATAAACTCACACCTGATCCAATAATAAACTCACACCTGATCCATTATAAATAAACTCACACCTGGACCAATAATAAACTCACACCTGATCCATTATAAATAAACTCACACCTGGACCAATAATAAACTCACACCTGATCCAATATAAATAAACTCACACCTGGACCAATAATAAACTCACACCTGATCCAATATAAATAAACTCACACCTGGACCAATAATAAACTCACACCTGAACTAATACCAATAAACGCACACCTGATCCAATATAAATAAACTCACACCTGGACCAATAATAAACTCACACCTGAACTAATACCAATAAACTCACACCTGATCCAATATAAATAAACTCACACCTGGACCAATAATAAACTCACACCTGATCCAATATAAATAAACTCACACCTGGACCAATAATAAACTCACATTTGATCCAATATAAATAAACTCACACCTGGACCAATAATAAACTCACACCTGAACTAATACCAATAAACTCACACCTGATCCAATATAAATAAACTCACACCTGGACCAATAATAAACTCACACCTGATCCAATATAAATAAACTCACACCTGGACCAATAATAAACTCACACCTGAACTAATACCAATAAACTCACACCTGATCCAATATAAATAAACTCACACCTGGACCAATAATAAACTCACACCTGATCCAATATAAATAAACTCACACCTGGACCAATAATAAACTCACACCTGAACTAATACCAATAAACTCACACCTGATCCAATATAAATAAACTCACACCTGGACCAATAATAAACTCACACCTGATCCAATATAAATAAACTCACACCTGGACCAATAATAAACTCACACCTGATCCAATATAAATAAACTCACACCTGGACCAATAATAAACTCACACCTGATCCAATATAAATAAACTCACACCTGGACCAATAATAAACTCACACCTGAACTAATACCAATAAACTCACACCTGATCCAATATAAATAAACTCACACCTGGACCAATAATAAACTCACACCTGATCCAATATAAATAAACTCACACCTGGACCTATAATAAACTCACACCTGATCCAATATAAATAAACTCACACCTGAACTAATACCAATAAACTCACACCTGATCCAATATAAATAAACTCACACCTGGACCAATAAGAAACTCACACCTGATCCAATATAAATAAACTCACACCTGGACCAATAATAAACTCACACCTGATCCATTATAAATAAACTCACACCTGATCCAATAATAAACTCACACCTGATCCAATATAAATAAACTCACACCTGGACCAATAATAAACTCACACCTGATCCAATATAAATAAACTCACACCTGGACCAATAATAAACTCACACCTGAACTAATACCAATAAACGCACACCTGATCCAATATAAATAAACTCACACCTGGACCAATAATAAACTCACACCTGATCCAATATAAATAAACTCACACCTGGACCAATAATAAACTCACACCTGATCCAATATAAATAAACTCACACCTGGACCAATAATAAACTCACACCTGAACTAATCCCAATAAACTCACACCTGATCCAATATAAATAAACTCACACCTGGACCAATAATAAACTCACACCTGATCCAATATAAATAAACTCACACCTGGACCTATAATAAACTCACACCTGATCCAATATAAATAAACTCACACCTGAACTAATACCAATAAACTCACACCTGATCCAATATAAATAAACTCACACCTGGACCAATAAGAAACTCACACCTGATCCAATATAAATAAACTCACACCTGGACCAATAATAAACTCACACCTGATCCATTATAAATAAACTCACACCTGATCCAATAATAAACTCACACCTGATCCAATATAAATAAACTCACACCTGGACCAATAATAAACTCACACCTGATCCAATATAAATAAACTCACACCTGGACCAATAATAAACTCACACCTGAACTAATACCAATAAACGCACACCTGATCCAATATAAATAAACTCACACCTGGACCAATAATAAACTCACACCTGATCCAATATAAATAAACTCACACCTGGACCAATAATAAACTCACACCTGATCCAATATAAATAAACTCACACCTGGACCAATAATAAACTCACACCTGAACTAATCCCAATAAACTCACACCTGATCCAATATAAATAAACTCACACCTGGACCAATAATAAACTCACACCTGATCCAATATAAATAAACTCACACCTGGACCAATAATAAACTCACACCTGAACTAATACCAATAAACTCACACCTGATCCAATATAAATAAACTCACACCTGGACCAATAATAAACTCACACCTGAACTAATACCAATAAACTCACACCTGATCCAATATAAATAAACTCACACCTGGACCAATAATAAACTCACACCTGATCCAATATAAATAAACTCACACCTGGACCAATAATAAACTCACACCTGAACTAATACCAATAAACTCACACCTGATCCAATATAAATAAACTCACACCTGGACCAATAATAAACTCACACCTGATCCAATATAAATAAACTCACACCTGGACCAATAATAAACTCACACCTGCACTAATACCAATAAACTCACACCTGATCCAATATAAATAAACTCACACCTGGACCAATAATAAACTCACACCTGATCCAATATAAATAAACTCACACCTGAACTAATACCAATAAACTCACACCTGATCCAATATAAATAAACTCACACCTGGACCAATAAGAAACTCACACCTGATCCAATATAGATAAACTCACACCTGGACCAATAATAAACTCACACCTGATCCATTATAAATAAACTCACACCTGATCCAATAATAAACTCACACCTGATCCATTATAAATAAACTCACACCTGGACCAATAATAAACTCACACCTGATCCATTATAAATAAACTCACACCTGGACCAATAATAAACTCACACCTGATCCAATATAAATAAACTCACACCTGGACCAATAATAAACTCACACCTGATCCAATATAAATAAACTCACACCTGGACCAATAATAAACTCACACCTGAACTAATACCAATAAACGCACACCTGATCCAATATAAATAAACTCACACCTGGACCAATAATAAACTCACACCTGATCCAATATAAATAAACTCACACCTGGACCAATAATAAACTCACACCTGATCCAATATAAATAAACTCACACCTGGACCAATAATAAACTCACACCTGAACTAATACCAATAAACTCACACCTGATCCAATATAAATAAACTCACACCTGGACCAATAATAAACTCACACCTGATCCAATATAAATAAACTCACACCTGGACCAATAATAAACTCACACCTGATCCAATATAAATAAACTCACACCTGGACCAATAATAAACTCACACCTGATCCAATATAAATAAACTCACACCTGGACCAATAATAAACTCACACCTGAACTAATACCAATAAACTCACACCTGATCCAATATAAATAAACTCACACCTGGACCAATAATAAACTCACACCTGAACTAATACCAATAAACTCACACCTGATCCAATATAAATAAACTCACACCTGGACCAATAATAAACTCACACCTGATCCAATATAAATAAACTCACACCTGGACCAATAATAAACTCACACCTGAACTAATACCAATAACTCACACCTGATCCAATATAAATAAACTCACACCTGGACCAATAATAAACTCACACCTGATCCAATATAAATAAACTCACACCTGGACCAATAATAAACTCACACCTGAACTAATACCAATAAACTCACACCTGATCCAATATAAATAAACTCACACCTGGACCAATAATAAACTCACACCTGATCCAATATAAATAAACTCACACCTGGACCTATAATAAACTCACACCTGATCCAATATAAATAAACTCACACCTGAACTAATACCAATAAACTCACACCTGATCCAATATAAATAAACTCACACCTGGACCAATAAGAAACTCACACCTGATCCAATATAAATAAACTCACACCTGGACCAATAATAAACTCACACCTGATCCATTATAAATAAACTCACACCTGATCCAATAATAAACTCACACCTGATCCATTATAAATAAACTCACACCTGGACCAATAATAAACTCACACCTGATCCATTATAAATAAACTCACACCTGGACCAATAATAAACTCACACCTGATCCAATATAAATAAACTCACACCTGGACCAATAATAAACTCACACCTGATCCAATATAAATAAACTCACACCTGGACCAATAATAAACTCACACCTGAACTAATACCAATAAACGCACACCTGATCCAATATAAATAAACTCACACCTGGACCAATAATAAACTCACACCTGATCCAATATAAATAAACTCACACCTGGACCAATAATAAACTCACACCTGATCCAATATCAATAAACTCACACCTGGACCAATAATAAACTCACACCTGAACTAATACCAATAAACTCACACCTGATCCAATATAAATAAACTCACACCTGGACCAATAATAAACTCACACCTGATCCAATATAAATAAACTCACACCTGGACCAATAATAAACTCACACCTGATCCAATATAAATAAACTCACACCTGGACCAATAATAAACTCACACCTGATCCAATATAAATAAACTCACACCTGGACCAATAATAAACTCACACCTGATCCAATATAAATAAACTCACACCTGGACCAATAATAAACTCACACCTGATCCAATATAAATAAACTCACACCTGGACCAATAATAAACTCACACCTGATCCAATATAAATAAACTCACACCTGGACCAATAATAAACTCACACCTGATCCAATATAAATAAACTCACACCTGGACCTATAATAAACTCACACCTGATCCAATATAAATAAACTCACACCTGAACTAATACCAATAAACTCACACCTGATCCAATATAAATAAACTCACACCTGGACCAATAAGAAACTCACACCTGATCCAATATAAATAAACTCACACCTGGACCAATAATAAACTCACACCTGATCCATTATAAATAAACTCACACCTGATCCAATAATAAACTCACACCTGATCCAATATAAATAAACTCACACCTGGACCAATAATAAACTCACACCTGATCCAATATAAATAAACTCACACCTGGACCAATAATAAACTCACACCTGAACTAATACCAATAAACGCACACCTGATCCAATATAAATAAACTCACACCTGGACCAATAATAAACTCACACCTGATCCAATATAAATAAACTCACACCTGGACCAATAATAAACTCACACCTGATCCAATATAAATAAACTCACACCTGGACCAATAATAAACTCACACCTGAACTAATCCCAATAAACTCACACCTGATCCAATATAAATAAACTCACACCTGGACCAATAATAAACTCACACCTGATCCAATATAAATAAACTCACACCTGGACCAATAATAAACTCACACCTGAACTAATACCAATAAACTCACACCTGATCCAATATAAATAAACTCACACCTGGACCAATAATAAACTCACACCTGATCCAATATAAATAAACTCACACCTGGACCAATAATAAACTCACACCTGATCCAATATAAATAAACTCACACCTGGACCAATAATAAACTCACACCTGATCCAATATAAATAAACTCACACCTGGACCAATAATAAACTCACACCTGAACTAATACCAATAAACTCACACCTGATCCAATATAAATAAACTCACACCTGGACCAATAATAAACTCACACCTGAACTAATACCAATAAACTCACACCTGATCCAATATAAATAAACTCACACCTGGACCAATAATAAACTCACACCTGATCCAATATAAATAAACTCACACCTGGACCAATAATAAACTCACACCTGAACTAATACCAATAAACTCACACCTGATCCAATATAAATAAACTCACACCTGGACCAATAATAAACTCACACCTGATCCAATATAAATAAACTCACACCTGGACCAATAATAAACTCACACCTGCACTAATACCAATAAACTCACACCTGATCCAATATAAATAAACTCACACCTGGACCAATAATAAACTCACACCTGATCCAATATAAATAAACTCACACCTGGACCAATAATAAACTCACACCTGCACTAATACCAATAAACTCACACCTGATCCAATATAAATAAACTCACACCTGGACCAATAATAAACTCACACCTGATCCAATATAAATAAACTCACACCTGGACCAATAATAAACTCACACCTGCACTAATACCAATAAACTCACACCTGATCCAATATAAATAAACTCACACCTGGACCAATAATAAACTCACACCTGATCCATTATAAATAAACTCACACCTGCACTAATACCAATAAACTCACACCTGATCCAATATAAATAAACTCACACCTGGACCAATAATAAACTCACACCTGATCCAATATAAATAAACTCACACCTGGACCAATAATAAACTCACACCTGCACTAATACCAATAAACTCACACCTGATCCAATATAAATAAACTCACACCTGGACCAATAATAAACTCACACCTGATCCAATATAAATAAACTCACACCTGAACTAATACCAATAAACTCACACCTGATCCAATATAAATAAACTCACACCTGGACCAATAAGAAACTCACACCTGATCCAATATAGATAAACTCACACCTGGACCAATAATAAACTCACACCTGATCCATTATAAATAAACTCACACCTGATCCAATAATAAACTCACACCTGATCCATTATAAATAAACTCACACCTGGACCAATAATAAACTCACACCTGATCCATTATAAATAAACTCACACCTGGACCAATAATAAACTCACACCTGATCCAATATAAATAAACTCACACCTGGACCAATAATAAACTCACACCTGATCCAATATAAATAAACTCACACCTGGACCAATAATAAACTCACACCTGAACTAATACCAATAAACGCACACCTGATCCAATATAAATAAACTCACACCTGGACCAATAATAAACTCACACCTGATCCAATATAAATAAACTCACACCTGGACCAATAATAAACTCACACCTGATCCAATATAAATAAACTCACACCTGGACCAATAATAAACTCACACCTGAACTAATACCAATAAACTCACACCTGATCCAATATAAATAAACTCACACCTGGACCAATAATAAACTCACACCTGATCCAATATAAATAAACTCACACCTGGACCAATAATAAACTCACACCTGATCCAATATAAATAAACTCACACCTGGACCAATAATAAACTCACACCTGATCCAATATAAATAAACTCACACCTGGACCAATAATAAACTCACACCTGAACTAATACCAATAAACTCACACCTGATCCAATATAAATAAACTCACACCTGGACCAATAATAAACTCACACCTGAACTAATACCAATAAACTCACACCTGATCCAATATAAATAAACTCACACCTGGACCAATAATAAACTCACACCTGATCCAATATAAATAAACTCACACCTGGACCAATAATAAACTCACACCTGAACTAATACCAATAAACTCACACCTGATCCAATATAAATAAACTCACACCTGGACCAATATAAATAAACTCACACCTGATCCAATATAAATAAACTCACACCTGGACCAATAATAAACTCACACCTGATCCAATATAAATAAACTCACACCTGGACCAATAATAAACTCACACCTGAACTAATACCAATAAACTCACACCTGATCCAATATAAATAAACTCACACCTGGACCAATAATAAACTCACACCTGATCCAATATAAATAAACTCACACCTGGACCTATAATAAACTCACACCTGATCCAATATAAATAAACTCACACCTGAACTAATACCAATAAACTCACACCTGATCCAATATAAATAAACTCACACCTGGACCAATAAGAAACTCACACCTGATCCAATATAAATAAACTCACACCTGGACCAATAATAAACTCACACCTGATCCATTATAAATAAACTCACACCTGATCCAATAATAAACTCACACCTGATCCATTATAAATAAACTCACACCTGGACCAATAATAAACTCACACCTGATCCATTATAAATAAACTCACACCTGGACCAATAATAAACTCACACCTGATCCAATATAAATAAACTCACACCTGGACCAATAATAAACTCACACCTGATCCAATATAAATAAACTCACACCTGGACCAATAATAAACTCACACCTGAACTAATACCAATAAACGCACACCTGATCCAATATAAATAAACTCACACCTGGACCAATAATAAACTCACACCTGATCCAATATAAATAAACTCACACCTGGACCAATAATAAACTCACACCTGATCCAATATCAATAAACTCACACCTGGACCAATAATAAACTCACACCTGAACTAATACCAATAAACTCACACCTGATCCAATATAAATAAACTCACACCTGGACCAATAATAAACTCACACCTGATCCAATATAAATAAACTCACACCTGGACCAATAATAAACTCACACCTGATCCAATATAAATAAACTCACACCTGGACCAATAATAAACTCACACCTGATCCAATATAAATAAACTCACACCTGGACCAATAATAAACTCACACCTGATCCAATATAAATAAACTCACACCTGGACCAATAATAAACTCACACCTGATCCAATATAAATAAACTCACACCTGGACCAATAATAAACTCACACCTGATCCAATATAAATAAACTCACACCTGGACCAATAATAAACTCACACCTGATCCAATATAAATAAACTCACACCTGGACCAATAATAAACTCACACCTGAACTAATACCAATAAACGCACACCTGATCCAATATAAATAAACTCACACCTGGACCAATAATAAACTCACACCTGATCCAATATAAATAAACTCACACCTGGACCAATAATAAACTCACACCTGATCCAATATAAATAAACTCACACCTGGACCAATAATAAACTCACACCTGAACTAATACCAATAAAAACACACCTGATCCAATATAAATAAACTCACACCTGGACCAATAATAAACTCACACCTGATCCAATATAAATAAACTCACACCTGGACCAATAATAAACTCACACCTGATCCAATATAAATAAACTCACACCTGGACCAATAATAAACTCACACCTGAACTAATACCAATAAACTCACACCTGATCCAATATAAATAAACTCACACCTGGACCAATAATAAACTCACACCTGATCCAATATAAATAAACTCACACCTGGACCAATAATAAACTGACACCTGAACTAATACCAATAAACTCACACCTGATCCAATATAAACAAACTCACACCTGGACCAATAATAAACTCACACCTGATCCAATATAAATAAACTCACACATGGACCTATAATAAACTCACACCTGATCCAATATAAATAAACTCACACCTGGACCAATAATAAACTCACACCTGATCCAATATAAATAAACTCACACCTGGACCAATAATAAACTCACACCTGAACTAATACCAATAAACTCACACCTGATCCAATATAAATAAACTCACACCTGGACCAATAATAAACTCACACCTGAACTAATACCAATAAACTCACACCTGATCCAATATAAATAAACTCACACCTGGACCAATAATAAACTCACACCTGATCCAATATAAATAAACTCACACCTGGACCAATAATAAACTCACACCTGAACTAATACCAATAAACTCACACCTGATCCAATATAAATAAACTCACACCTGGACCAATAATAAACTCACACCTGATCCAATATAAATAAACTCACACCTGGACCAATAATAAACTCACACCTGAACTAATACCAATAAACTCACACCTGATCCAATATAAATAAACTCACACCTGGACCAATAATAAACTCACACCTGATCCAATATAAATAAACTCACACCTGGACCAATAATAAACTCACACCTGAACTAATACCAATAAACTCACACCTGATCCAATATAAATAAACTCACACCTGGACCAATAATAAACTCACACCTGATCCAATATAAATAAACTCACACCTGGACCTATAATAAACTCACACCTGATCCAATATAAATAAACTCACACCTGGACCAATAACAAACTCACACCTGATCCAATATAAATAAACTCACACCTGGACCAATAATAAACTCACACCTGAACTAATACCAATAAACTCACACCTGATCCAATATAAATAAACTCACACCTGGACCAATAATAAACTCACACCTGATCCAATATAAATAAACTCACACCTGGACCTATAATAAACTCACACCTGATCCAATATAAATAAACTCACACCTGGACCTATAATAAACTCACTCCTGATCCAATATAAATAGACTCAGACCTGGACCAATAATAAACTCACACCTGGACCAATAATAAACTCACACCTGATCCAATATAAATAAACTCACACCTGGACCTATAATAAACTCACACCTGATCCAATATAAATAAACTCACACCTGGACCAATAATAAACTCACACCTGATCCAATATAAATAGACTCAGACCTGGACCAATAATGAACTCACACCTGATCCAATAATAAACTCACACCTGATCCAATACCAATAAACTCACACCTGATCCAATATAAATAAACTCACACCTGGACCCATAATAAACTCACACCTGATCCAATATGAATAAACTCAAACCTGTTCCAATATTAATAAACTCACAACTGATCCAATAATTATCTCACACCTGGTCCAAAACTAATAATCTCACACCAGTTCCAA
Source organism: Heterodontus francisci (assembly GCF_036365525.1). NCBI lineage: Eukaryota > Metazoa > Chordata > Chondrichthyes > Heterodontiformes > Heterodontidae > Heterodontus > Heterodontus francisci. The sequence continues at coordinate 20,178,275 of NC_090381.1, forward strand.
TACAAATACTTTCACACCTGATCCAATATTAATAAACTCACAACTGATCCAATATTAATAAACTCACACCTGGTCCAATATTAATAAACACACACGTGGTCCAATACTAATAATCTCACACCTGGTCCAATATTAATAAACTCACACCTGGTCCAATATTAATAAACACACACGTGGTCCAATACTAATAATCTCACTCCTGATTCAATATTAATAATTTCACACCTGATCAAATATTAATAAACACACACCTGGTCCAATACTAATAATCACACACCTGGTCCAATATTAATAAACTCACACCTGGTCCAATATTAATAAACACACACGTGGTCCAATACTAATAATCTCACTCCTGATTCAATATTAATAATTTCACACCTGATCAAATATTAATAAACACACACCTGGTCCAATATAAATAAACTCACACCTGGTACAATACTAATATACCAACACCTGCCACAAAAAATAAACTCACACATGGTCCAATTCTAGAAAACGCATACCTGGACCAATAATAAACTCACACCTGATCCAATATAAATAAACTCACACCTGGACCAATAATAAACTCACACCTGATCCAATATAAATAAACTCACACCTGGACCAATAATAAACTCACACCTGATCCAATATAAATAAACTCACACCTGGACCAATAATAAACTCACAACTGGTCCACAAATAAACTCACACCCGGTCCAATAATTATCTCACACCTGGTCCAATATTAATAAACCCTCGCCAGGTCCAATATTAATAAACTCACACCTGGTCCAATATTAATAATCTCACACCAGGTCCAATACTAATAATTTCACACCTGATCCAATATTAATAAACTCACAACTGATCCAATGTTAATAAACACACACCTGGTCCAATACTAATAAACCCAAACCTGGTCCAATGTTAAGAAGATCACACCTGGTCCAATATTAATGATCTCACATCTGGTCCAATATGAATAAACTCACACCTGGTCCAATACTAATAAAGTCACACCTGATCCAATATTAATAAACACACACCTGGTCCAATACTAATAAACTCAAACCTGGTCCAATGTTAAGAAGATCACACCTGGTCCAATATGAATAAACTCACACCTGATGCAATATTAATAAACTCACTCCTGGTCGCATACGAATAAACTCACACCTGATCCAATATTAATAATCTCACAACTGATCCAATATTAATAAACACACACCTGGTCCAATATTAATAAACACACACCTGGTCCAATACTATTAATCTCACAACTGATCCAATATTAATAAACACACACCTGGTCCAATACTAATAATCTCACAACTGATCCAATATTAATACACACACACATGGTCCAATATTAATAAACACACACCTGATCCAATATTAATAAACACACACCTGGTCCAATATTAATAAACACACACCTGATCCAATATTAATAAACACACACATGGTCCAATATTAATAAACACACACCTGATCCAATATTAATAAACACACACATGGTCCAATATTAATAAACACACACCTGATCCAATATTAATACACACACACATGGTCCAATATTAATAAACACACACCTGATCCAATATTAATAAACACACACATGGTCCAATATTAATAAACACACACCTGATCCAATATTAATAAACACACACATGGTCCAATATTAATAAACACACACCTGATCCAATATTAATACACACACACATGGTCCAATATTAATAAACACACACCTGATCCAATATTAATAAACACACACCTGGTCCAATATTAATAAACACACACCTGATCCAATATTAATAAACACACACATGGTCCAATATTAATAAACACACACCTGATCCAATATTAATAAACACACACATGGTCCAATATTAATAAACACACACCTGATCCAATATTAATAAACACACACATGGTCCAATATTAATAAACACACACCTGATCCAATATTAATACACACACACATGGTCCAATATTAATAAACACACACCTGATCCAATATTAATACACACACACATGGTCCAATATTAATAAACACACACCTGATCCAATATTAATAAACACACACCTGGTCCAATACTAATAATCTCACAAAGGATCCAATATTAATACACACACACCTGGTCCAATATTTATAATCTCGCACCTGATCCAATATTAATAAACACACATGCTCCAATATTAATAAACACACTCCTGGTCCAATATTAATTCTCACAACTGGTACAATACTAATAAACACACAACTGGTCCAATATTAATAAACACACTCCTGGTCCAATATTAATTCTCACAACTGGTCCAATATTAATAAACACACAACTGATCCAATGTTAATAAACACACACCTGGTCAAATACTAATAATCTCACATCTGATCCAATATTAATAAACACACACCGGGTACAATATAAATAAACTCACACCTGATCCAATATTAATAAGCTCACACCTGGTCCAATAATAATATACGTACACCTGGTCCAATATTAATAAACTTACACCTGGTCCAATACTAATAAACTCACACCTGGTCCAATAATAATATACGTACACCTGGCCCAATAATAATAAACTTACACCTGGTCCAATAATAATATACTCACACCTGGTCCAAAATTAATAAACTCACACCTGGTCCAATATCAATAATCTCACACCTGGTCCAAAACTAATAAACTCACACCTGGTCCAATATTAATAAACTCACACCAGGTCCAATACTAATAAACTCACACCTGGTCCAATATTAATAATCTCACACCAGGTACAAAATTAATAAACTCACACCTGGTCCAATATCAATAATCTCACACCTGGTCCAAAACTAATAAACTCACACCTGGTCCAATATTAATAAACTCACACCAGGTCCAATACTAATAAACTCACACCTGGTCCAATATTAATAATCTCACACCAGGTACAAAATTAATAAACTCACACCTGGTCCAATATTAATAATCTCACACCAGGTCCAATACTAATAAACTCACACCTGGTCCAATATTAATAATCTCACACCAGGTACAAAATTAATAAACTCACACCTGGTCCAATATCAATAATCTCACACCTGGTCCAAAACTAATAAACTCACACCTGGTCCAATATTAATAATCTCACACCAGGTACAAAATTAATAAACTCACACCTGGTCCAATATCAATAATCTCACATCTGGTCCAAAACTAATAAACTCACACCTGGTCCAATATTAATAATCTCACACCAGGTACAAAGTTAATAAACTCACACCTGGTGCAATATGACTAAATTCACACCGGGTACAATACTAATAAACTCACACCTGGTCCAATATCAATAATCTCACACCAGGTCCAATCCTAATAATCTCACACCTGGTCCAATATTAATAAACTCACACCTGGTCCAATATCAATAATCTCACACCAGGTCCAATACAAATAATCTCGCACCTGGTACAATATTAATAAACTCACACCTGGTCCCATCATAAACCCACACCTGGTCCAATACTAATAAACTCACACGTGGTCCAATATTAATAAACACACACCTTGTCCAATATTCATAAATTCACACCTGGTCCAATATTAATAATCTCACACCAGGTCCAATACTAATAATCTCGCACCTGGTACAATATTAATAAACTCACACCTGGTCCCATCATAAACCCACACCTGGTCCAATACTAATAAACTCACACGTGGTCCAATATTAATAAACACACACCTTGTCCAATATTAATAAACAAACACCTTGTCCAATACTAATAATCTCACACCTGGTCCAATATTAATAAACTCACACCTGTTCCAATCGCAAACTCACACCTGGTCCAATATTAATAAACTCACACCAGATCCAACCTTAAAAATATCACACCAGGTCAAATACTAATTATCTCACACCTTGTCCAATATTAATAAATTCACACCTGGTCCAATATTAATAATCTCACACCAGGTCCAATACTAATAATCTCGCACCTGGTACAATATTAATAAACTCACACCTGGTCCCATCATAAACCCACACCTGGTCCAATACTAATAAACTCACACCTGATCCAATATAAATAAACTCACACCTGGACCAATAATAAACTCACACCTGATCCAATATAAATAAACTCACACCTGGACCAATAATAAACTCACACCTGAACTAATACCAATAAACGCACACCTGATCCAATATAAATAAACTCACACCTGGACCAATAATAAACTCACACCTGATCCAATATAAATAAACTCACACCTGGACCAATAATAAACTCACACCTGATCCAATATAAATAAACTCACACCTGGACCAATAATAAACTCACACCTGAACTAATACCAATAAACTCACACCTGATCCAATATAAATAAACTCACACCTGGACCAATAATAAACTCACACCTGATCCAATATAAATAAACTCACACCTGGACCAATAATAAACTCACACCTGATCCAATATAAATAAACTCACACCTGGACCAATAATAAACTCACACCTGAACTAATACCAATAAACTCACACCTGATCCAATATAAATAGACTCACACCTGGACCAATAATAAACTCACACCTGATCCAATATAAATAAACTCACACCTGGACCAATAATAAACTGACACCTGAACTAATACCAATAAACTCACACCTGATCCAATATAAACAAACTCACACCTGGACCAATAATAAACTCACACCTGATCCAATATAAATAAACTCACACATGGACCTATAATAAACTCACACCTGATCCAATATAAATAAACTCACACCTGGAGCAATAATAAACTCACACCTGATCCAATATAAATAAACTCACACCTGGACCAATAATAAACTCACACCTGAACTAATACCAATAAACTCACACCTGATCCAATATAAATAAACTCACACCTGGACCAATAATAAACTCACACCTGAACTAATACCAATAAACTCACACCTGATCCAATATAAATAAACTCACACCTGGACCAATAATAAACTCACACCTGATCCAATATAAATAAACTCACACCTGGACCAATAATAAACTCACACCTGAACTAATACCAATAAACTCACACCTGATCCAATATAAATAAACTCACACCTGGACCAATAATAAACTCACACCTGATCCAATATAAATAAACTCACACCTGGACCAATAATAAACTCACACCTGAACTAATACCAATAAACTCACACCTGATCCAATATAAATAAACTCACACCTGGACCAATAATAAACTCACACCTGATCCAATATAAATAAACTCACACCTGGACCAATAATAAACTCACACCTGAACTAATACCAATAAACTCACACCTGATCCAATATAAATAAACTCACACCTGGACCAATAATAAACTCACACCTGATCCAATATAAATAAACTCACACCTGGACCTATAATAAACTCACACCTGATCCAATATAAATAAACTCACACCTGGACCAATAATGAACTCACTCCTGATCCAATATAAATAGACTCAGACCTGGACCAATAATAAACTCACACCTGGACCAATAATAAACTCACACCTGATCCAATATAAATAAACTCACACCTGGACCTATAATAAACTCACACCTGATCCAATATAAATAAACTCACACCTGGACCAATAATAAACTCACACCTGATCCAATATAAATAGACTCAGACCTGGACCAATAATGAACTCACACCTGATCCAATATAAATAGACTCAGACCTGGACCAATAATAAACTCACACCTGGACCAATAATAAACTCACACCTGATCCAATACCAATAAACTCACACCTGATCCAATATAAATAAACTCACACCTGGACCCATAATAAACTCACACCTGATCCAATATGAATAAACTCAAACCTGTTCCAATATTAATAAACTCACAACTGATCCAATAATTATCTCACACCTGGTCCAAAACTAATAATCTCACACCAGTTCCAATACAAATACTTTCACACCTGATCCAATATTAATAAACTCACAACTGATCCAATATTAATAAACTCACACCTGGTCCAATATTAATAAACACACACGTGGTCCAATACTAATAATCTCACACCTGGTCCAATATTAATAAACTCACACCTGGTCCAATATTAATAAACACACACGTGGTCCAATACTAATAATCTCACTCCTGATTCAATATTAATAATTTCACACCTGATCAAATATTAATAAACACACACCTGGTCCAATACTAATAATCACACACCTGGTCCAATATTAATAAACTCACACCTGGTCCAATATTAATAAACACACACGTGGTCCAATACTAATAATCTCACTCCTGATTCAATATTAATAATTTCACACCTGATCAAATATTAATAAACACACACCTGGTCCAATATAAATAAACTCACACCTGGTACAATACTAATATACCAACACCTGCCACAAAAAATAAACTCACACATGGTCCAATTCTAGAAAACGCATACCTGGACCAATAATAAACTCACACCTGATCCAATATAAATAAACTCACACCTGGACCAATAATAAACTCACACCTGATCCAATATAAATAAACTCACACCTGGACCAATAATAAACTCACAACTGGTCCACAAATAAACTCACACCCGGTCCAATAATTATCTCACACCTGGTCCAATATTAATAAACCCTCGCCAGGTCCAATATTAATAAACTCACACCTGGTCCAATATTAATAATCTCACACCAGGTCCAATACTAATAATTTCACACCTGATCCAATATTAATAAACTCACAACTGATCCAATGTTAATAAACACACACCTGGTCCAATACTAATAAACCCAAACCTGGTCCAATGTTAAGAAGATCACACCTGGTCCAATATTAATGATCTCACATCTGGTCCAATATGAATAAACTCACACCTGGTCCAATACTAATAAAGTCACACCTGATCCAATATTAATAAACACACACCTGGTCCAATACTAATAAACTCAAACCTGGTCCAATGTTAAGAAGATCACACCTGGTCCAATATGAATAAACTCACACCTGATGCAATATTAATAAACTCACTCCTGGTCGCATACGAATAAACTCACACCTGATCCAATATTAATAATCTCACAACTGATCCAATATTAATAAACACACACCTGGTCCAATATTAATAAACACACACCTGGTCCAATACTATTAATCTCACAACTGATCCAATATTAATAAACACACACCTGGTCCAATACTAATAATCTCACAACTGATCCAATATTAATACACACACACATGGTCCAATATTAATAAACACACACCTGATCCAATATTAATAAACACACACCTGGTCCAATATTAATAAACACACACCTGGTCCAATACTAATAATCTCACAACTGATCCAATATTAATACACACACACATGGTCCAATATTAATAAACACACACCTGATCCAATATTAATAAACACACACATGGTCCAATATTAATAAACACACACCTGATCCAATATTAATAAACACACACCTGGTCCAATACTAATAATCTCACAACTGATCCAATATTAATACACACACACATGGTCCAATATTAATAAACACACACCTGATCCAATATTAATAAACACACACATGGTCCAATATTAATAAACACACACCTGATCCAATATTAATAAACACACACATGGTCCAATATTAATAAACACACACCTGATCCAATATTAATACACACACACATGGTCCAATATTAATAAACACACACCTGATCCAATATTAATACACACACACATGGTCCAATATTAATAAACACACACCTGATCCAATATTAATAAACACACACCTGGTCCAATACTAATAATCTCACAAATGATCCAATATTAATAAACACACACCTGGTCCAATATTTATAATCTCGCATCTGATCCAATATTAATAAACACACATGCTCCAATATTAATAAACACACAACTGATCCAATGTTAATAAACACACACCTGGTCAAATACTAATAATCTCACATCTGATCCAATATTAATAAACACACACCGGGTACAATATAAATAAACTCACACCTGATCCAATATTAATAAGCTCACACCTGGTCCAATAATAATATACGTACACCTGGTCCAATATTAATAAACTTACACCTGGTCCAATACTAATAAACTCACACCTGGTCCAATAATAATATACGTACACCTGGCCCAATAATAATAAACTTACACCTGGTCCAATAATAATATACTCACACCTGGTCCAAAATTAATAAACTCACACCTGGTCCAATATCAATAATCTCACACCTGGTCCAAAACTAATAAACTCACACCTGGTCCAATATTAATAAACTCACACCAGGTCCAATACTAATAAACTCACACCTGGTCCAATATTAATAATCTCACACCAGGTACAAAATTAATAAACTCACACCTGGTCCAATATCAATAATCTCACACCTGGTCCAAAACTAATAAACTCACACCTGGTCCAATATTAATAAACTCACACCAGGTCCAATACTAATAAACTCACACCTGGTCCAATATTAATAATCTCACACCAGGTACAAAATTAATAAACTCACACCTGGTCCAATATTAATAATCTCACACCAGGTCCAATACTAATAAACTCACACCTGGTCCAATATTAATAATCTCACACCAGGTACAAAATTAATAAACTCACACCTGGTCCAATATCAATAATCTCACACCTGGTCCAAAACTAATAAACTCACACCTGGTCCAATATTAATAATCTCACACCAGGTACAAAGTTAATAAACTCACACCTGGTGCAATATGACTAAATTCACACCGGGTACAATACTAATAAACTCACACCTGGTCCAATATCAATAATCTCACACCAGTTCCAATCCTAATAATCTCACACCTGGTCCAATATTAATAAACTCACACCTGGTCCAATATTAATAATCTCACACCAGGTACAAAATTAATAAACTCACACCTGGTCCAATATCAATAATCTCACATCTGGTCCAAAACTAATAAACTCACACCTGGTCCAATATTAATAATCTCACACCAGGTACAAAGTTAATAAACTCACACCTGGTGCAATATGACTAAATTCACACCGGGTACAATACTAATAAACTCACACCTGGTCCAATATCAATAATCTCACACCAGGTCCAATCCTAATAATCTCACACCTGGTCCAATATTAATAAACTCACACCTGGTCCAATATCAATAATCTCACACCAGGTCCAATACAAATAATCTCGCACCTGGTACAATATTAATAAACTCACACCTGGTCCCATCATAAACCCACACCTGGTCCAATACTAATAAACTCACACGTGGTCCAATATTAATAAACACACACCTTGTCCAATATTAATAAATTCACACCTGGTCCAATATTAATAATCTCACACCAGGTCCAATACTAATAATCTCGCACCTGGTACAATATTAATAAACTCACACCTGGTCCCATCATAAACCCACACCTGGTCCAATACTAATAAACTCACACGTGGTCCAATATTAATAAACACACACCTTGTCCAATATTAATAAACAAACACCTTGTCCAATACTAATAATCTCACACCTGGTCCAATATTAATAAACTCACACCTGTTCCAATCGCAAACTCACACCTGGTCCAATATTAATAAACTCACACCAGATCCAACATTAAAAATATCACACCAGGTCAAATACTAATTATCTCACACCTTGTCCAATATTAATAAATTCACACCTGGTCCAATATTAATAATCTCACACCAGGTCCAATACTAATAATCTCGCACCTGGTACAATATTAATAAACTCACACCTGGTCCCATCATAAACCCACACCTGGTCCAATACTAATAAACTCACACGTGGTCCAATATTAATAAACACACACCTTGTCCAATATTAATAAACAAACACCTTGTCCAATACTAATAATCTCACACCTGGTCCAAGATTAATAAACTCACACCTGTTCCAATCGCAAACTCACACCTGGTCCAATATTAATAAACTCACACCAGATCCAACATTAAAAATATCACACCAGGTCAAATACTAATTATCTCACACCAATTCCAATATTAATAAATTCACACCTGCTCCAATACTAATAAACTGACACCTTTTCCAATATGAATAAACTCACACCAGGTCCATTCATAAATTCACACCTGGTCCAAAACTAATAAACACACACCAGGTCCAATATTAATAATCTCACACCAGGTACAAAATAAATAAACTCACACCTGGTCCAATATTAATAATCTCACACCTGGTCCAAAACTAATAAACACACACCAGGTCCAATATTAATAATCTCACACCAGGTACAAAATAAATAAACTCACACCTGGTCCAATATTAATAAACTCACAACTGCTCCAATATTAATAATCTCGCACCTGGTACAATATTAATAAGCACACACCTGGTCCAATATCAATAATCTCACACCTCTTCCAAAACTAATAAACTCACACCTGCTCCAATATTAATTATCTCGCACCTGGTACAATATTAATAAACACACACCTGGTCCAATATCAATAATCTCACAACTGGTCCAAAACTAATAAACTCACACCTGGTCCAATATTAATAATCTCGCACCTGGTACAATATTAATAAACTCACACCTGGTCCAATATTAATAATCTCGCACCTGGTACAATATTAATAAACTCACACCTGGTCCAAAACTAATAAACTCACACCTGGTCCAATATTAATAATCTCGCACCTGGTACAATATCAATAATCTCACACCAGGTACAATATTAATAATCTCACACCTGGTCCAATATCAATTATCTCACACCTGGTCCAAAACTAATAAACTCACACCTGGTCCAATATCAATAATCTCGCACCTGGTACAATATTAATAAACTCACACCTGGTCCAATATTAATAATCTCGCACCTGGTACAATATTAATAAACTCACACCTGGTCCAATATTAATAATCTCACACCTGGTCCAATATCAATAATCTCACACCTGGTCCAAAACTAATAAACTCACACCTGGTCCAATATTAATAATCTCGCACCTGGTACAATATCAATAATCTCACACCAGGTCCAATATTAATAATCTCACACCTGGTCCAATATTAATAAACTCACACCTGGTCCAAAACTAATAAACTCACACCTGGTCCAATATTAATAATCTCGCACCTGGTACAATATCAATAATCTCACACCAGGTACAATATTAATAATCTCACACCTGGTCCAATATCAATAATCTCACACCTGGTCCAAAACTAATAAACTCACACCTGGTCCAATATCAATAATATCGCACCTGGTACAATATTAATAAACTCACACCTGGTCCAATATTAATAATCTCGCACCTGGTACAATATTAATAAACTCACACCTGGTCCAATATCAATAATCTCACACCTGGTCCAAAACTAATAAACTCACACCTGGTCCAATATTAATAATCTCACACCAGGTCCAATACTAATAATCTCGCACCTGGTACAATATTAATAAACTCACACCTGGTCCAATATCAATAATCTCACACATGGTCCAAAACTAATAAACTCACACCTGGTCCAATATCAATAATCTCACACCTGGTCCAAAACAAATAAACTCACACCTGGTCCAATATTAATAATCTCACACCAGGTCCAATACTAATAATCTCGCACCTGGTACAATATTAATAAACTCACACCTGGTCCCATCATAAACCCACATTTGGTCCAATACTAATAAATTCACACCTGGTCCAATATTAATAATCTCACACCTGGTCCAATATCAATAATCTCATACCTGGTCCAAAACTAATAAACTCACACCAGGTCCAATATTAATAATCTCACACCTGGTCCAATATCAATAATCTCACACCTGGTCCAAAACTAATAAACTCACACCAGGTCCAATATTAATAATCTCACACCTGGTCCAAAACTAATAAACTCACACCAGGTCTAATATTAATAATCTCACACCTGGTCCAATATCAATAATCTCACACCTGGTCCAAAACTAATAAACTCACACCTGGTCCTATATTAATAATCTCACACCAGGTCCAATACTAATAATCTCGCACCTGGTACAATATTAATAAACTCACACCTGGTCCAATATCAATAATCTCACACCTGGTCCAAAACTAATAAACCCACACCTGGTCCAATATTAATAATCTCACACCTGGTCCAATATCAATAATCTCACACCTGGTCCAAAATTAATAATCTCACACCAGGTCCAATATCAATAATGTCACACCTGGTCCAATATCAATAATCTCACACCTGGGCCAAAACTAATAAACTCACACCAGGTCCAATATTAATAATCTCACACCAGGTCCAATATTAATAATCTCACACCTGGTCCAATATCAATAATCTCACACCTGGTCCAAAACTAATAAACTCACACCTGGTCCAATATTAATAATCTCACACCTGGTTCAAAACTAATAAACTCACACCTGGTCCAATATTATAATTTCACACCAGGTACAAAATTAATAAACTCACACCTGGTCCAATCATAAACTCACACCTGGTCCAATATTAATAATCTCACACCAGGTCCAATACTAATAATCTCGCACCTGGTACAATATTAATAAACTCACACCTGGTCCAATCATAAACTCACACCTGGTCCAATATTAATTAACTCACACCTGGTCCAAAATTAATAAACTCACACCTGGTGCAATATGACTAAACTCACACCTGGTCCAATAACAAACTCACATCCGGTCCAATATACATAAACTCACACCTGATCCAATAATCAACTCACCCCAGGTCCAACATTAATAAACTCACACCAGGTCAAATACTAATTATCTCACACCTGATCCAATATTAATAAACGTACACTAATTCCAATACCCCAGGACATGCGCGATGCCAACATCATCACCCTCTATAAAAACAAAGGTGACCGCGGTGACTGCAACAACTACCGTGGAATCTCCCTGCTCAGCATAGTGGGGAAAGTCTTTGCTCGAGTCGCTCTGAACAGGCTCCAGAAGCTGGCCGAGCGCGTCTACCCTGAGGCACAGTGTGGCTTTCGTGCAGAGAGATCGACTATTGACATGCTGTTCTCCCTTCGTCAGATACAGGAGAAATGCCGTGAACAACAGATGCCCCTCTACATTGCTTTCATTGATCTCACCAAAGCCTTTGACCTCGTCAGCAGACGTGGTCTCTTCAGACTACTAGAAAAGATCGGATGTCCACCAAAGCTACTAAGTATCATCACCTCATTCCATGACAATATGAAAGGCACAATTCAACATGGTGGCTCCTCATCAGAGCCCTTTCCTATCCTGAGTGGTGTGAAACAGGGCTGTGTTCTCGCACCCACACTTTTTGGGATTTTCTTCTCCCTGCTGCTTTCACATGCGTTCAAATCCTCTGAAGAAGGAATTTTCCTCCACACAAGATCAGGGGGCAGGTTGTTCAACCTTGCCCGTCTAAGAGCGAAGTCCAAAGTACGGAAAGTCCTCATCAGAGAACTCCTCTTTGCTGACGATGCTGCTTTAACATCTCACACTGAAGAATGCCTGCAGAGTCTCATCGACAGGTTTGCGTCTGCCTGCAATGAATTTGGCCTAACCATCAGCCTCAAGAAAACGAACATCATGGGGCAGGATGTCAGAAATGCTCCATCCATCAATATTGGCGACCACGCTCTGGAAGTGGTTCAAGAGTTCACCTACCTAGGCTCAACTATCACCAGTAACCTGTCTCTAGATGCAGAAATCAACAAGCGCATGGGTAAGGCTTCCACTGCTATGTTCAGACTGGCCAAGAGAGTGTGGGAAAATGGCGCACTGACACGGAACACAAAAGTCCGAGTGTATCAGGCCTGTGTCCTCAGTACCTTGCTCTACGGCAGCGAGGCCTGGACAACGTATGCCAGCCAAGAGCGACGTCTCAATTCATTCCATCTTCGCTGCCTTCGGAGAATACTTGGCATCAGGTGGCAGGACTATATCTCCAACACAGAAGTCCTTGAAGCGGCCAACATCCCCAGCTTATACACACTACTGAGTCAGCGGCGCTTGAGATGGCTTGGCCATGTGAGCCGCATGGAAGATGGCAGGATCCCCAAAGACACATTGTACAGCGAGCTCGCCACTGGTATCAGACCCACCGGCCGTCCATGTCTCCGTTATAAAGACGTCTGCAAACGCGACATGAAATCGTGTGACATTGATCACAAGTCGTGGGAGTCAGTTGCCAGCATTCGCCAGAGCTGGCGGGCAGCCATAAAGACAGGGCTAAATTGTGGCGAGTCGAAGAGACTTAGTAGTTGGCAGGAAAAAAGACAGAGGCGCAAGGGGAGAGCCAACTGTGCAACAGCCCCAACAAACAAATTTCTCTGCAGCACCTGTGGAAGAGCCTGTCACTCCAGAATTGGCCTTTATAGCCACTCCAGGCGCTGCTTCACAAACCACTGACCACCTCCAGGCGCATATCCATTGTCTCTCGAGATAAGGAGGCCCAAAAGAATTCCAATACTAATAAATTCACACCTGGTCCAATATTAATAAACTCACACATGTTCCAATCGCAAACTCACACCTGGTCCAATATTAATAATCTCACACCAGATCCAACATTAAAAATATCACACCAGGTCAAATACTAATTATCTCACACCAGATCCAATATTAATAAACGTACACCAAATCCAATATTAATAAATTCACACCTGGTCCAATACTAATAAACTGACACCTTTTCCAATATTAATAAACTCACACCAGGTCCATTCATAAATTCACACCTGGTCCAAAACTAATAAACTCACACCAGGTCCAATATTAATAATCTCACACCAGGTACAAAATTAATAAACTCACACCTGGTCCAATCATAAACTCACACCTGGTCCAATATTAATAAACTCACACCTGGTTCAAAATTAATAAATTCAAACCGGGTCCAATATTAATAAACACACACCAGGTCCAATACTATTAATCTCACACCTGGTCCAGTATCAATAAACTCACACCTGGTCCAATATTAATAATCTCACACCTGGTCCAAAACTAATATACGTACACCTGGTCCAGTATTAATAAACTCACACCTGGTCCAATATCAATAATCTCACACCTGGTCCAAAACTAATATACGTACACCTGATCCAATACTAATAATCTCACAACTGGTCCAATATCAATAATCTCACACCTGGTCCAAAACTAATATACGTACACCTGATCCAATACTAATAATCTCACAACTGGTCCAATATCAATAATCTCACACCTGGTCCAAAACTAATATACGTACACCTGATCCAATACTAATAATCTCACAACTGGTCCAATATCAATAATCTCACACCTGGTCCAAAACTAATATACGTACACCTGATCCAATACTAATAATCTCACAACTGGTCCAATATCAATAATCTCACACCTGGTCCAAAACTAATATACGTACACCTGATCCAATACTAATAATCTCGCACCTGGTACAATATTAAAAAACTCACACCTGGTCCAATATCAATAATCTCACACCTGGTCCAAAACTAATAAACTCACACCTGGTCCAATATTAATAATCTCACACCAGGTCCAATACTAATAATCTCGCACCTGGTACAATATTAATAAACTCACACCTGGTCCCATCATAAACCCACATTTGGTCCAATACTAATAAACTCACACCTGGTCCAATATTAATAATCTCACACCTGGTCCAATATCAATAATCTCACACCAGGTCCAATACTAATAATCTCGCACCTGGTACAATATTAATAAACTCACACCTGGTCCCATCATAAACCCACACCTGGTCCAATACTAATAAACTCACACCTGGTCCAATATTAATAATCTCACACCTGGTCCAATATCAATAATCTCACACCAGGTCCAATACTAATAATCTCGCACCTGGTACAATATTAATAAACTCACACCTGGTCCCATCATAAACCCACACCTGGTCCAATATTAATAATCTCACACCTGGTCCAATATCAATAATCTCACACCTGGTCCAAAATTAATAAACTCACACCAGGTCTAATATTAATAATCTCACACCTGGTCCAATATCAATAATCTCACACCTGGTCCAAAACTAATAAACTCACACCTGGTCCAATATTAATAATCTCACACCAGGTCCAATACTAATAATCTCGTACCTGGTACAATATTAATAAACGCACACCTGGTCCAATATCAATAATCTCACACCTGGTCCAAAACTAATAAACTCACACCTGGTCCAATATTAATAATCTCACACCAGGTCCAATACTAATAATCTCGCACCTGGTACAATATTAATAAACTCACACCTGGACCAATATCAATAATCTCACACCTGGTCCAAAACTAATATACGTACACCTGATCCAATACTAATAATCTCACAACTGGTCCAATATTAATAATCTCACACCTGGTCCAAAACTAACATACGTACACCTGGTCCAGTATTAATAAACTCACACCTGGTCCAATATCAATAATCTCACACCTGGTCCAAAACTAATATACGTACACCTGATCCAATACTAATAATCTCACAACTGGTCCAATATCAATAATCTCACACCTGGTCCAAAACTAATATACGTACACCTGATCCAATACTAATAATCTCACAACTGGTCCAATATCAATAATCTCACACCTGGTCCAAAACTAATATACGTACACCTGATCCAATACTAATAATCTCACAACTGGTCCAATATCAATAATCTCACACCTGGTCCAAAACTAATATACGGACACCTGATCCAATACTAATAATCTCACAACTGGTCCAATATCAATAATCTCACACCTGGTCCAAAACTAATATACGTACACCTGATCCAATACTAATAATCTCGCACCTGGTACAATATTAAAAAACTCACACCTGGTCCAATATCAATAATCTCACACCTGGTCCAAAACTAATAAACTCACACCTGGTCCAATATTAATAATCTCACACCAGGTCCAATACTAATAATCTCGCACCTGGTACAATATTAATAAACTCACACCTGGTCCCATCATAAACCCACATTTGGTCCAATACTAATAAACTCACACCTGGTCCAATATTAATAATCTCACACCTGGTCCAATATCAATAATCTCACACCAGGTCCAATACTAATACTCTCGCACCTGGTACAATATTAATAAACTCACACCTGGTCCCATCATAAACCCACACCTGGTCCAATACTAATAAACTCACACCTGGTCCAATATTAATAATCTCACACCTGGTCCAATATCAATAACCTCACACCAGGTCCAATAGTACTAATCTCGCACCTGGTCCCATCATAAACCCACACCTGGTCCAATATTAATAATCTCACACCTGGTCCAATATCAATAATCTCACACCTGGTCCAAAATTAATAAACTCACACCAGGTCTAATATTAATAATCTCACACCTGGTCCAATATCAATAATCTCACACCTGGTCCAAAACTAATAAACTCACACCTGGTCCAATACTAATAATCTCACACCAGGTCCAATACTAATAATCTCGTACCTGGTACAATATTAATAAACGCACACCTGGTCCAATATCAATAATCTCACACCTGGTCCAAAACTAATAAACTCACACCTGGTCCAATATTAATAATCTCACACCAGGTCCAATACTAATAATCTCGCACCTGGTACAATATTAATAAACTCACACCTGGTCCAATATCAATAATCTCACACCTGGTCCAAAACTAATAAACTCACACCTGGTCCAATATTAATAATCTCACACCAGGTCCAATACGAATAAACTCACACCTGGTCCAATATTAATAAAGCCGCAGCTGGTCCAGTATTAATAATTTCACACAAGGTACAAAATTAATAAACTCACACCTGATCCAATCATAAACTCACACCTGGTCCAATATTAATTAACTCACACCTGGTTCAAAATTAATAAACTCACACCTGGTGCAATATGACTAAACTCACACCTGGTCCAATAACAAACTCACATCCGGTCCAATATACATAAACTCACACCTGATCCAATAATCAACTCACCCCAGGTCCAACATTAATAAACTCACACCAGGTCAAATACTAATTATCTCACACCTGATCCAATATTAATAAACGTACACCAATTCCAATACTAATAAATTCACACCTGGTCCAATATTAATAAACTCACACCTGTTCCAATCGCAAACTCACACCTGGTCCAATATTAATAATCTCACACCATATCCAACATTAAAAATATCACACCAGGTCAAATACTAATTATCTCACACCAGATCCAATATTAATAAACGTACACCAATTCCAATATTAATAAATTCACACCTGGTCCAATACTAATAAACTGACACCTTTTCCAATATTAATAAAATCACACCAGGTTCATTCATAAGTTCACACCTGGTCCAAAACTAATAAAGTCACACCAGGTCCAATATTACTATTCTCACACCAGGTACAAAACTAATAAACTCACACCTGGTCCAATATTAATAAACTCACATCTGGTTCAAAATTAATAATTTCACACCGAAGAAGGGTCACTGACCCGAAACGTTAACTCTGCTTCTCTTTCCACAGATGCTGCCAGACCTGCTGAGTGAATCCAGCATTTCTTGTTTTTGTATCAATAATTTCACACCTGGTCCAAAACTAATAAACTCACACCAGGTCCAATATTAATAATCTCACACCTGGTCCAATATCAATAATCTCACACCTGGTCCAAAACTAATAATCTCACACCTGGTCCAAAACTAATAAACTCACACCAGGTCCAATATTAATGATCTCACATTTGGTCCAAAACTAACAAACTCACACCAGGTCCAATATTAATAATCTCACACCTGGTCCAATATCAATAATCTCACACCTGGTCCAAAACTAATAAACTCACACCAGGTCCAATATTAATAATCTCACACCTGGTCCAATATCAATAATCTCACACCTGGTCCAAAACTAATAAACTCACACCTCGTCCAATATTAATAATCTCACACCAGGTCCAATACAAATAATCTCACACATGGTACAATATTAATAAACTCACACCTGGTCCAATGTCAATAATCGCACACCTGGTCCAAAACTAATAAACTCACACCAGGTCCAATATTAATAATCTCACACCTGGTCCAATATCAATAATCTCACACCTGGTCCAAAACTAATAAACTCACACCAGGTCCAATATTAATAATCTCACACCTGGTCCAATATCAATAATCTCACACCAGGTCCAATACTAATAATCTCGCACCTGGTACAATATTAATAAACTCACACCTGGTCCAATATCAATAATCTCACACCTGGTCCAAAACTAATAAACTCACACCTGGTCCAATATCAATAATCTCACACCTGGTCCAAAACTAATAAACT
Source organism: Heterodontus francisci (assembly GCF_036365525.1). NCBI lineage: Eukaryota > Metazoa > Chordata > Chondrichthyes > Heterodontiformes > Heterodontidae > Heterodontus > Heterodontus francisci. The sequence goes on from NC_090381.1 coordinate 20,197,666, forward strand.
CACACCTGGTACAATATTAATAATCTCACACCTGGTCCAAAACTAATAAACTCACACCTGGTCCAATATCAATAATCTCACACCTGGTCCAAAACTAATAAACTCACACCTGGTACAATATTAATAATCTCGCACCTGGTCCAATATTAATAATCTCACACCTGGTCCAATATCAATAATCTCACACCTGGGCCAAAACTAATAAACTCACACCAGGTCCAATATTAATAATCTCACATTAGGTTCAAAACTAATAAACTCACACCAGGTCCAATATTAATAATCTCACACCTGGTCCAATATCAATAATCTCACACCTGGTCCAAAACTAATAAACTCACACCTGGTCCAATATCAATAATCTCACACCAGGTCCAAAACTAATAAACTCACACCTGGTCCAATATCAATAATCTCACACCTGGTCCAAAACTAATAAACTCACACCTGGTCCAATATTAATAATCTCACATCTGGTCCAATACTAATAATCTCGCACCTGGTCCCATCATAAACCCACACCTGGTCCAATACTAATAAACTCACACCAGGTCCAATATTAATAAACTCACACCTGGTCCAATATCAATAATCTCACACCTGGTCCAAAACGAATGAACTCACACCTGGTCCAATATTAATAATCTCGCACCTGGTACAATATTAATAATCTCACACCAGGTCCAATATTAATAATCTCACACCTGGTCCAATATCAATAATCTCACACCTGGTCCAAAACTAATAAACTCACACCTGCTCCAATATTAATAATCTCGCACCTGGTACAATATTAATAAACACACACCTGGTCCAATATCAATAATCTCACAACTGGTCCAAAACTAATAAACTCACACCTGGTCCAATATTAATAATCTCGCACCTGGTACAATATTAATAAACTCACACCTGGTCCAATATTAATAATCTCGCACCTGGTACAATATTAATAAACTCACACCTGGTCCAAAACTAATAAACTCACACCTGGTCCAATATTAATAATTTCGCGCCTGGTACAATATCAATAATCTCACACCAGGTCCAATACAAATAATCTCGCACCTGGTACAATATTAATAAACTCACACCTGGTCCCATCATAAACCCACACCTGGTCCAATATTAATAATCTCACACCTGGTCCAATATCAATAATCTCACACCTGGTCCAAAATTAATAAACTCACACCAGGTCTAATATTAATAATCTCACACCTGGTCCAATATCAATAATCTCACACCTGGTCCAAAACTAATAAACTCACACCTGGTCCAATATTAATAATCTCACACCAGGTCCAATACTAATAATCTCGTACCTGGTACAATATTAATAAACGCACACCTGGTCCAATATCAATAATCTCACACCTGGTCCAAAACTAATAAACTCACACCTGGTCCAATATTAATAATCTCACACCAGGTCCAATACTAATAATCTCGCACCTGGTACAATATTAATAAACTCACACCTGGTCCAATATCAATAATCTCACACCTGGTCCAAAACTAATAAACTCACACCTGGTCCAATATTAATAATCTCACACCAGGTCCAATACTAATAATCTCGTAGCTGGTACAATATTAATAAACGCACACCTGGTCCAATATCAATAATCTCACACCTGGTCCAAAACTAATAAACTCACACCTGGTCCAATATCAATAATCGCACACCTGGTCCATAACTAATAAACTCACACCTGGTCCAATATTAATAATCTCACACCAGGTCCAATACTAATAATCTCGTAGCTGGTACAATATTAATAAACGCACACCTGGTCCAATATCAATAATCTCACACCTGGTCCAAAACTAATAAACTCACACCTGGTACAATATTAATAATCTCGCACCTGGTCCAATATTAATAATCTCACACCTGGTCCAATATCAATAATCTCACACCGGGGCCAAAACTAATAAACTCACACCAGGTCCAATATTAATAATCTCACATTTGGTCCAAAACTAATAAACTCACACCAGGTCCAATATTAATAATCTCACACCTGGTCCAATATCAATAATCTCACACCTGGTCCAAAACTAATAAACTCACACCTGGTCCAATATCAATAATCTCACACCTGGTCCAAAACTAATAAACTCACACCTGGTCCAATATCAATAATCTCACACCTGGTCCAAAACTAATAAACTCACACCTGGTCCAATATTAATAATCTCACATCTGGTCCAATACTAATAATCTCGCACCTGGTCCCATCATAAACCCACACCTGGTCCAATACTAATAAACTCACACCAGGTCCAATATTAATAAACTCACACCTGGTCCAATATCAATAATCTCACACCTGGTCCAAAACTAATGAACTCACACCTGGTCCAATATCAATAATCTCACACCTGGTCCAAAACTAATAAACTCACACCTGGTCCAATATTAATAATCTCACATCTGGTCCAATACTAATAATCTCGCACCTGGTCCCATCATAAACCCACACCTGGTCCAATACTAATAAACTCACACCAGGTCCAATATTAATAATCTCACACCTGGTCCAATATCAATAATCTCACACCTGGTCCAAAACTAATAAACTCACACCTGGTCCAATATTAATAATCTCACACCTGGTCCAATATCAATAATCTCACACCTGGTCCAAAACTAATAAACTCACACCAGGTCCAATATTAATAATCTCACACCAGGTCCAATATCAATAATCTCACACCTGGTACAATATTAATAATCTCACACCAGGTCCAATATCAATAATCTCACACCTGGTACAATATTAATAATCTCACACCAGGTCCAATATTAATAATCTTACACCTGGTCCAATATCAATAATCTCACACCTGGTCCAAAACTAATAAACTCACACCTGGTCCAATATTAATAATCTCACACCTGGTCCAATATCAATAATCTCACACCTGGTCCAAAACTAATAAACTCACACCTGGTCCAATATTAATAATCTCACACCAGGTCCAATATCAATAATCTCACACCTGGTACAATATTAATAATCTCACACCAGGTCCAATATTAATAATCTCACACCTGGTCCAATAACAATAATCTCACACCTGGTCCAAAACTAATAAACTCACACCTGATCCAATATTAATAATCTCACACCAGGTCCAATATCAATAATCTCACACCTGGTACAATATTAATAATCTCACACCAGGTCCAATATTAATAATCTCACACCTGGTCCAATATCAATAATCTCACACCTGGTCCAAAACTAATAAACTCACACCTGGTCCAATATTAATAATCTCACACCAGGTCCAATACTAATAATCACGCACCTGGTACAATATTAATAAATTCACACCTGGCCCAATATCAATAATCTCACACCTGGTCCAAAACTAATAAACTCACACCTGGTCCAATATTAATAATCTCACACCTGGTACAATATCAATAATCTCACACCAGGTCCAAAACTAATAAACTCACACCTGGTCCAATATTAATAATCTCACACCTGGTCCAATAACAATAATCTCACTCCTGCTCCAAAACTAATAAACTCACACCTGATCCAATATTAATAATCTCACACCAGGTCCAATATCAATAATATCACACCTGGTACAATATTAATAATTTCACACCAGGTCCAATATTAATAATCTCACACCTGGTCCAATATCAATAATCTCACACCTGGTCCAAAACTAATAAACTCACACCTGGTCCAATATTAATAATCTCACACCAGGTCCAATACTAATAATCTCGCACCTGGTACAATATTAATAAATTCACACCTGGTCCAATATCAATAATCTCACACCTGGTACAATAATAATAATCTCACACCAGGTCCAATATTAATAATCTCACACCTGGTCCAATAACAATAATCTCACACCTGGTCCAAAACTAATAAACTCACACCTGATCCAATATTAATAATCTCACACCAGGTCCAATATCAATAATCTCACACCTGGTACAATATTAATAATCTCACACCAGGTCCAATATTAATAATCTCACACCTGGTCCAATATCAATAATCTCACACCTGGTCCAAAACTAATAAACTCACACCTGGTCCAATATTAATAATCTCACACCTGGTCCAATATCAATAATCTCACACCAGGTCCAATACTAATAATCTCGCACCTGGTACAATATTAATAAACTCACACCTGGTCCCATCATAAACCCACACCTGGTCCAATATTAATAATCTCACACCTGGTCCAATATCAATAATCTCACACCTGGTCCAAAATTAATAAACTCACACCAGGTCTAATATTAATAATCTCACACCTGGTCCAATATCAATAATCTCACACCTGGTCCAAAACTAATAAACTCACACCTGGTCCAATATTAATAATCTCACACCAGGTCCAATACTAATAATCTCGTAACTGGTACAATATTAATAAACGCACACCTGGTCCAATATCAATAATCTCACACCTGGTCCAAAACTAATAAACTCACACCTGGTCCAATATTAATAATCTCACACCGGGTCCAATACTAATAATCTCGCACCTGGTACAATATTAATAATCTCACACCTGGTCCAATATCAATAATCTCACACCTGGTCCAAAACTAATAAACTCACACCTGGTCCAATATTAATAATCTCACACCAGGTCCAATATCAATAATCTCACACCTGGTACAATATTAATAATCTCACACCAGGTCCAATATTAATAATCTCACACCTGGTCCAATAACAATAATCTCACACCTGGTCCAAAACTAATAAACTCACACCTGATCCAATATTAATAATCTCACACCAGGTCCAATATCAATAATCTCACACCTGGTACAATATTAATAATCTCACACCAGGTCCAATATTAATAATCTCACACCTGGTCCAATATCAATAATCTCACACCTGGTCCAAAACTAATACACTCACACCTGGTCCAATATTAATAATCTCACACCAGGTCCAATACTAATAATCTCGCACCTGGTACAATATTAATAAATTCACACCTGGTCCAATATCAATAATCTCACACCTGGTCCAAAACTAATAAACTCACACCTGGTCCAATATTAATAATCTCACACCTGGTACAATATCAATAATCTCACACCAGGTCCAAAACTAATAAACTCACACCTGGTACAATATTAATAATCTCACACCTGGTCCAATATCAATAAGCTCACACCAGGTCCAAAACTAATAAACTCACACCTGGTCCAATATTAATAATCTCACACCTGGTCCAATAACAATAATCTCACACCTGGTCCAAAACTAATAAACTCACACCTGATCCAATATTAATAATCTCACACCAGGTCCAATATCAATAATGTCACAACTGGTACAATATTAATAATCTCACACCAGGTCCAATATTAATAATCTCACACGTGGTCCAATATCAATAATCTCACACCTGGTCCAAAACTAATAAACTCACACCTGGTCCAATATTAATAATCTCACACCAGGTCCAATATTAATAATCTCGCACCTGGTACAATATTAATAAATTCACACCTGGTCCAATATCAATAATCTCACACCTGGTACAATATTAGTAATCTCACACCAGGTCCAATATTAATAATCTCACACCAGGTCCAATATCAATAATCTCACACCTGGTACAATATTAATAATCTCACACCAGGTCCAATATTAATAATCTCACACCAGGTCCAAAACTAATAAACTCACACCTGGTCCAATATTAATAATCTCACACCTGGTCCAATAACAATAATCTCACACCTGGTCCAATACTAATAATCTCGCACCTGGTACAATATTAATAAATTCACACCTGGTCCAATATCAATAATCTCACACCTGGTACAATATTAATAATCTCACACCAGGTCCAATATTAATAATCTCACACCAGGTCCAATACTAATAATCTCGTACCTGGTACAATATTAATAAACGCACACCTGGTCAAATATCAATAATCTCACACCTGGTCCAAAACTAATAAACTCACACCTGGTCCAATATTAATAATCTCACACCAGGTCCAATACTAATAATCTCGCACCTGGTACAATATTAATAAACTCACACCTGGTCCAATATCAATAATCTCACACCTGGTCCAAAACTAATAAACTCACACCTGGTCCAATATTAATAATCTCACACCAGGTCCAATACTAATAATCTCGTAGCTGGTACAATATTAATAAACGCACACCTGGTCCAATATCAATAATCTCACACCTGGTCCAAAACTAATAAACTCACACCTGGTCCAATATCAATAATCGCACACCTGGTCCATAACTAATAAACTCACACCCGGTCCAATATTAATAATCTCACACCAGGTCCAATACTAATAATCTCGTAGCTGGTACAATATTAATAAACGCACACCTGGTCCAATATCAATAATCTCACACCTGGTCCAAAACTAATAAACTCACACCTGGTACAATATTAATAATCTCGCACCTGGTCCAATATTAATAATCTCACACCTGGTCCAATATCAATAATCTCACACCGGAGCCAAAACTAATAAACTCACACCAGGTCCAATATTAATAATCTCACATTTGGTCCAAAACTAATAAACTCACACCAGGTCCAATATTAATAATCTCACACCTGGTCCAATATCAATAATCTCACACCTGGTCCAAAACTAATAAACTCACACCTGGTCCAATATCAATAATCTCACACCTGGTCCAAAACTAATAAACTCACACCTGGTCCAATATCAATAATCTCACACCTGGTCCAAAACTAATAAACTCACACCTGGTCCAATATTAATAATCTCACATCTGGTCCAATACTAATAATCTCGCACCTGGTCCCATCATAAACCCACACCTGGTCCAATACTAATAAACTCACACCAGGTCCAATATTAATAAACTCACACCTGGTCCAATATCAATAATCTCACACCTGGTCCAAAACTAATAAACTCACACCTGGTCCAATATTAATAATCTCACATCTGGTCCAATACTAATAATCTCGCACCTGGTCCCATCATAAACCCACACCTGGTCCAATACTAATAAACTCACACCAGGTCCAATATTAATAATCTCACACCTGGTCCAATATCAATAATCTCACACCTGGTCCAAAACTAATAAACTCACACCTGGTCCAATATTAATAATCTCACACCTGGTCCAATATCAATAATCTCACACCTGGTCCAAAACTAATAAACTCACACCAGGTCCAATATTAATAATCTCACACCAGGTCCAATATCAATAATCTCACACCTGGTACAATATTAATAATCTCACACCAGGTCCAATATCAATAATCTCACACCTGGTACAATATTAATAATCTCACACCAGGTCCAATATTAATAATCTTACACCTGGTCCAATATCAATAATCTCACACCTGGTCCAAAACTAATAAACTCACACCTGGTCCAATATTAATAATCTCACACCTGGTCCAATATCAATAATCTCACACCTGGTCCAAAACTAATAAACTCACACCTGGTCCAATATTAATAATCTCACACCAGGTCCAATATCAATAATCTCACACCTGGTACAATATTAATAATCTCACACCAGGTCCAATATTAATAATCTCACACCTGGTCCAATAACAATAATCTCACACCTGGTCCAAAACTAATAAACTCACACCTGATCCAATATTAATAATCTCACACCAGGTCCAATATCAATAATCTCACACCTGGTACAATATTAATAATCTCACACCAGGTCCAATATTAATAATCTCACACCTGGTCCAATATCAATAATCTCACACCTGGTCCAAAACTAATAAACGCACACCTGGTCCAATATTAATAATCTCACACCAGGTCCAATACTAATAATCTCGCACCTGGTACAATATTAATAAATTCACACCTGGTCCAATATCAATAATCTCACACCTGGTCCAAAACTAATAAACTCACACCTGGTCCAATATTAATAATCTCACACCTGGTCCAATAACAATAATCTCACACCTGGTCCAAAACTAATAAACTCACACCTGATCCAATATTAATAATCTCACACCAGGTCCAATATCAATAATGTCACACCAGGTCCAATATTAATAATCTCACACCAGGTCCAATATTAATAATCTCACACGTGGTCCAATATCAATAATCTCACACCTGGTTCAAAACTAATAAACTCACACCTGGTCCAATATTAATAATCTCACACCAGGTCCAATACTAATAATCTCGCACCTGGTACAATATTAATAAATTCACACCTGGTCCAATATCAATAATCTCACACCTGGTACAATATTAATAATCTCACACCAGGTCCAATATTAATAATCTCACACCTGGTCCAATAACAATAATCTCACACCTGGTCCAAAACTAATAAACTCACACCTGATCCAATATTAATAATCTCACACCAGGTCCAATATCAATAATCTCACACCTGGTACAATATTAATAATCTCACACCAGGTCCAATATTAATAATCTCACACCTGGTCCAATATCAATAATCTCACACCTGGTCCAAAACTAATAAACTCACACCTGGTCCAATATTAATAATCTCACACCTGGTCCAATATCAATAATCTCACACCAGGTCCAATACTAATAATGTCGCACCTGGTACAATATTAATAAACTCACACCTGGTCCCATCATAAACCCACACCTGGTCCAATATTAATAATCTCACACCTGGTCCAATATCAATAATCTCACACCTGGTCCAAAATTAATAAACTCACACCAGGTCTAATATTAATAATCTCACACCTGGTCCAATATCAATAATCTCACACCTGGTCCAAAACTAATAAACTCACACCTGGTCCAATATTAATAATCTCACACCAGGTCCAATACTAATAATCTCGTACCTGGTACAATATTAATAAACGCACACCTGGTCCAATATCAATAATCTCACACCTGGTCCAAAACTAATAAACTCACACCTGGTCCAATATCAATAATCTCACACCTGGTCCAAAACTAATAAACTCACACCTGGTACAATATTAATAATCTCGCACCTGGTCCAATATTAATAATCTCACACCTGGTCCAATATCAATAATCTCACACCTGGGCCAAAACTAATACTCTCACACCAGGTCCAATATTAATAATCTCACAATTGGTCCAAAACTAATAAACGCACACCAGGTCCAATATTAATAATCTCACACCTGGTCCAATATCAATAATCTCACACCTGGTCCAAAACTAATAAACTCACACCTGGTCCAATATCAATAATCTCACACCTGGTCCAAAACTAATAAACTCACACCTGGTCCAATATCAATAATCTCACACCTGGTCCAAAACTAATAAACTCACACCTGGTCCAATATTAATAATCTCACATCTGGTCCAATACTAATAATCTCGCACCTGGTCCCATCATAAACCCACACCTGGTCCAATACTAATAAACTCACACCAGGTCCAATATTAATAAACTCACACCTGGTCCAATATCAATAATCTCACACCTGGTCCAAAACTAATGAACTCACACCTGGTCCAATATCAATAATCTCACACCTGGTCCAAAACTAATAAACTCACACCTGGTCCAATATTAATAATCTCACATCTGGTCCAATACTAATAATCTCGCACCTGGTCCCATCATAAACCCACACCTGGTCCAATACTAATAAACTCACACCAGGTCCAATATTAATAATCTCACACCTGGTCCAATATCAATAATCTCACACCTGGTCCAAAACTAATAAACTCACACCTGGTCCAATATTAATAATCTCACACCTGGTCCAATATCAATAATCTCACACCTGGTCCAAAACTAATAAACTCACACCAGGTCCAATATTAATAATCTCACACCAGGTCCAATATCAATAATGTCACACCTGGTACAATATTAATAATATCACACCAGGTCCAATATCAATAATCTCACACCTGGTACAATATTAATAATCTCACACCAGGTCCAATATTAATAATCTCACACCTGGTCCAATATCAATAATCTCACACCTGGTCCAAAACTAATAAACTCACACCTGGTCCAATATTAATAATCTCACACCAGGTCCAATACTAATAATCTCGCACCTGGTACAATATTAATAAATTCACACCAGGTCCAATATCAATAATCTCACACCAGGTCCAATATCAATAATCTCACACCTGGTACAATATTAATAATCTCACACCAGGTCCAATATTAATAATCTCACACCTGGTCCAATAACAATAATCTCACACCTGGTCCAAAACTAATAAACTCACACCTGATCCAATATTAATAATCTCACACCAGGTCCAATATCAATAATCTCACACCTGGTACAATATTAATAATCTCACACCAGGTCCAATATTAATAATCTCACACCTGGTTCAATATCAATAATCTCACACCTGGTCCAAAACTAATAAACTCACACCTGGTCCAATATTAATAATCTCACACCAGGTCCAATACTAATAATCTCGCACCTGGTACAATATTAATAAATTCACACCTGGTCCAATATCAATAATCTCACACCTGGTCCAAAACTAATAAACTCACACCTGGTCCAATATTAATAATCTCACACCTGGTACAATATCAATAATCTCACACCAGGTCCAAAACTAATAAACTCACACCTGGTCCAATATTAATAATCTCACACCTGGTCCTATATCAATAATCTCACACCAGGTCCAAAACTAATAAACTCACACCTGGTCCAATATTAATAATCTCACACCTGGTCCAATAACAATAATCTCACACCTGGTCCAAAACTAATAAACTCACACCTGATCCAATATTAATAATCTCACACCAGGTCCAATATCAATAATATCACACCTGGTACAATATTAATAATCTCACACCAGGTCCAATATTAATAATCTCACATCTGGTCCAATATCAATAATCTCACACCTGGTCCAAAACTAATAAACTCACACCTGGTCCAATATTAATAATCTCACACCAGGTCCAATACTAATAATCTCGCACCTGGTACAATATTAATAAATTCACACCTGGTCCAATATCAATAATCTCACACCTGGTACAATATTAATAATCTCACACCAGGTCCAATATTAATAATCTCACACCTGGTCCAATAACAATAATCTCACACCTGGTCCAAAACTAATAAACTCACACCTGATCCAATATTAATAATCTCACACCAGGTCCAATATCAATAATCTCACACCTGGTACAATATTAATAATCTCACACCAGGTCCAATATTAATAATCTCACACCTGGTCCAATATCAATAATCTCACACCTGGTCCAAAACTAATAAACTCACACCTGCTCCAATACTAATAATCTCGTAGCTGGTACAATATTAATAAACACACACCTGGTCCAATATCAATAATCTCACAACTGGTCCAAAACTAATAAACTCACACCTGGTCCAATATTAATAATCTCGCACCTGGAACAATATTAATAAACTCACACCTGGTCCAATATTAATAATCTCGCACCTGGTACAATATTAATAAACTCACACCTGGTCCAAAACTAATAAACTCACACCTGGTCCAATATTAATAATCTCGCACCTGGTACAATATCAATAATCTCACACCAGGTCCAATACAAATAATCTCGCACCTGGTACAATATTAATAAACTCACACCTGGTCCCATCATAAACCCACACCTGGTCCAATATTAATAATCTCACACCTGGTCCAATATCAATAATCTCACACCTGGTCCAAAATTAATAAACTCACACCAGGTCTAATATTAATAATCTCACACCTGGTCCAATATCAATAATCTCACACCTGGTCCAAAACTAATAAACTCACACCTGGTCCAATATTAATAATCTCACACCAGGTCCAATACTAATAATCTCGTACCTGGTACAATATTAATAAACGCACACCTGGTCCAATATCAATAATCTCACACCTGGTCCAAAACTAATAAACTCACACCTGGTCCAATATTAATAATCTCACACCAGGTCCAATACTAATAATCTCGCACCTGGTACAATATTAATAAACTCACACCTGGTCCAATATCAATAATCTCACACCTGGTCCAAAACTAATAAACTCACACCTGGTCCAATATTAATAATCTCACACCTGGTCCAATACTAATAATCTCGTAGCTGGTACAATATTAATAAACGCACACCTGGTCCAATATCAATAATCTCACACCTGGTCCAAAACTAATAAACTCACACCTGGTCCAATATCAATAATTGCACACCTGGTCCAAAACTAATAAACTCACACCTGGTCCAATATTAATAATCTCACACCAGGTCCAATACTAATAATCTCGTAGCTGGTACAATATTAATAAACGCACACCTGGTCCAATATCAATAATCTCACACCTGGTCCAAAACTAATAAACTCACACCTGGTACAATATTAATAATCTCGCACCTGGTCCAATATTAATAATCTCACACCTGGTCCAATATCAATAATCTCACACCGGGGCCAAAACTAATAAACTCACACCAGGTCCAATATTAATAATCTCACATTTGGTCCAAAACTAATAAACTCACACCAGGTCCAATATTAATAATCTCACACCTGGTCCAATATCAATAATCTCACACCTGGTCCAAAACTAATAAACTCACACCTGGTCCAATATCAATAATCTCACACCTGGTCCAAAACTAATAAACTCACACCTCGTCCAATATCAATAATCTCACACCTGGTCCAAAACTAATAAACTCACACCTGGTCCAATATTAATAATCTCACATCTGGTCCAATACTAATAATATCGCACCTGGTCCCATCATAAACCCACACCTGGTCCAATACTAATAAACTCACACCAGGTCCAATATTAATAAACTCACACCTGGTCCAATATCAATAATCTCACACCTGGTCCAAAACTAATGAACTCACACCTGGTCCAATATCAATAATCTCACACCTGGTCCAAAACTAATAAACTCACACCTGGTCCAATATTAATAATCTCACATCTGGTCCAATACTAATAATCTCGCACCTGGTCCCATCATAAACCCACACCTGGTCCAATACTAATAAACTCACACCAGGTCCAATATTAATAATCTCACACCTGGTCCAATATCAATAATCTCACACCTGGTCCAAAACTAATAAACTCACACCTGGTCCAATATTAATAATCTCACACCTGGTCCAATATCAATAATCTCACACCTGGTCCAAAACTAATAAACTCACACCAGGTCCAATATTAATAATCTCACACCAGGTCCAATATCAATAATCTCACACCTGGTACAATATTAATAATCTCACACCAGGTCCAATATCAATAATCTCACACCTGGTACAATATTAATAATCTCACACCAGGTCCAATATTAATAATCTCACACCTGGTCCAATATCAATAATCTCACACCTGGTCCAAAACTAATAAACTCACACCTGGTCCAATATTAATAATCTCACACCTGGTCCAATATCAATAATCTCACACCAGGTCCAATACTAATAATCTCGCACCTGGTACAATATTAATAAACTCACACCTGGTCCCATCATAAACCCACACCTGGTCCAATATTAATAATCTCACACCTGGTCCAATATCAATAATCTCACACCTGGTCCAAAATTAATAAACTCACACCAGGTCTAATATTAATAATCTCACACCTGGTCCAATATCAATAATCTCACACCTGGTCCAAAACTAATAAACTCACACCTGGTCCAATATTAATAATCTCACACCAGGTCCAATACTAATAATCTCGTAACTGGTACAATATTAATAAACGCACACCTGGTCCAATATCAATAATCTCACACCTGGTCCAAAACTAATAAACTCACACCTGGTCCAATATTAATAATCTCACACCAGGTCCAATACTAATAATCTCGCACCTGGTACAATATTAATAAACTCACACCTGGTCCAATATCAATAATCTCACACCTGGTCCAAAACTAATAAACTCACACCTGGTCCAATATTAATAATCTCACACCAGGTCCAATATCAATAATCTCACACCTGGTACAATATTAATAATCTCACACCAGGTCCAATATTAATAATCTCACACCTGGTCCAATATCAATAATCTCACACCTGGTCCAAAACTAATACACTCACACCTGGTCCAATATTAATAATCTCACACCAGGTCCAATACTAATAATCTCGCACCTGGTACAATATTAATAAATTCACACCTGGTCCAATATCAATAATCTCACACCAGGTCCAAAACTAATAAACTCACACCTGGTACAATATTAATAATCTCACACCTGGTCCAATATCAATAATCTCACACCAGGTCCAAAACTAATAAACTCACACCTGGTCCAATATTAATAATCTCACACCTGGTCCAATAACAATAATCTCACACCTGGTCCAAAACTAATAAACTCACACCTGATCCAATATTAATAATCTCACACCAGGTCCAATATCAATAATGTCACACCTGGTACAATATTAATAATCTCACACCAGGTCCAATATTAATAATCTCACACCTGGTCCAATATCAATAATCTCACACCTGGTCCAAAACTAATAAACTCACACCTGGTCCAATATTAATAATCTCACACCAGGTCCAATACTAATAATCTCGCACCTGGTACAATATTAATAAATTCACACCTCGTCCAATATCAATAATCTCACACCTGGTACAATATTAATAATCTCACACCAGGTCCAATA